>NW_023425573.1:49006628-50206628 GCF_014108245.1 Pipistrellus kuhlii | reverse complement strand
TAAAGATATACTGCGGAAAAAGAAGTGTCTTTTAGGAATGAGGAAGAGACTGGATCACTCCAGGAGCATGTATTTTAACTCAATAGAGCACAGGAGGGAGCTTTTATTTTACTTATTAGTAAATATATATTTTATTGATTTTAGAGAGGAAGAGAGAGGGAGAGATAGAAACATCAATTATGAGAGATAATCTTTGATTGGCTGCCTCCTGCTGGGGAACGAGCCCACAACCTGGGCATGTGCCCTTGACTGGAATTGAACCCAAGATCCTTCAGTCTGTAGGCCGACACACTATCCACTGAGCCAAACCAGCTAGGCCCACAGAGCCTAGGGAGCTTTTAGAATGACATTTGCACACACTCTTACTAAAAACCAATCAATGTTGAAGCTAGAGGATAGAAAGCTATGAAGGGAGGTTTCATGGAAAAATGGAGACTCATGTTAGATAGTTTTACTAAGAATCTGGAAGAAAACTCATAGCTACAAAAAACGGTGTAAATAGTATTTTTTTTTTTAAAGAAATAAATAAGCTCTAGGGAGAAAATATTTTCAAGAAAACGGTGATCAAAATATCAGACAACAGAAAATATGATCATTTAAACCCATAATTGTAGCATAAAAAATAAAATACATTTTTGTTGTTTTTCTTGTGGAAGATAGGAATATTTTCCATCCAGTCAGCCAGAGGTCATAACATTGACTTAGACTGAAAAACATTATATTCCCAGCATACTAATTGGCTCAGTGGTGAAAAATCTTTACATAGCCAAAATAATGTTATACTTTATAGCATTTTCCAATTATTAAAAAAAAATTTGTTAATCCTCACTCAAGGATATTTTTTCCATTGATTTTTTTTTTTTAAGAGAGAGTGGGAGGGAGAGAGAGAGACACACAGAGAGAAACATCTATGTGAGACAGACACATCAATTGGTTGCCTCTCACACACACCCAACCAGGGTCAGGGATCCAACTTGCAATTGAAGTACATGACCTTGACCAGAATCGAGCTTGAGAGCCTTCAGTATGTGGGCTGACGTTTCCTAACCACTACTCTAAAAACTGGTGAGGACAGTACTTTCCAATTTGCTGAGTAAATTCATGGGCAGAGTTTAGAAAATAGCATTTGCTTGTAGAACAGAATGTAAATATTAGTAATATTAATAAGGGGAAAATGTGAGTAATACACAGAAGGTAGTATATGAAAAGTGGGAGAAAAGATAGGACAGGAGCTAATACCTTTATCTGATAAGGTGGGAACAAAGAGATATTATTGAAAGTGATGCATCAGACTTCACACCAAGGCACTGTAAGTTTATGTTCTGAAATAGTCTCTTCTACTGTAATTAAATCATATACCAATTCTTGGAAACATGATACCATAATCTGCTCCCATAAACTCCTCTAAAAAAGTCTAGTCTCCCTGGACTACATGGGTGGTAAGAGTGGTCTAATCACCATTTGCTACAATTACTCCTATCCAGAACTGTGGTGGGCAGAATGGTGCACCCGTTTTAAAGATGTCTATGTTCTAACCCCCAGAATTTATAAATATGTTGCCTTCGGTGCCAAAATGTAATTTGCAAATGTAATTAAATTGAGAATATTACAATAGGAAGATTATCCTGGGTTATTCCATGGCCCCAATATAATCATGAGAGAGATTCCCTAGAAGAATGAAGTAGGAGGGTTGGAGTCAGAGGGAGAAAGTTGAAGATGCTATACTGCTGACTTCCTAGAAGGATGGCAGGGCCAAAGTATTCGGGTGGCCTTCAAAGTCTGGAAGAGAAAAGGGACCAGATTCTCCACTGGAGCCTTCTGAAGGAACACAGACCTGTTGACACCTTGATTTTAACTCAGTACAACCAATTTTGAATGTGTGACCTCCAGAACGATGACATAGAAAATCTATGTTGTTTTATGACAGTTTGGGGTGGTTTGTTAAAGTATCAGTAGGAAACTAATACACAAGCTAATCAAGAATGGATTTCTATCATTTCTCAGTGGAGGTGATCAAAATATGGTAGAGGCAGACAATAAGAACATACAACTACTTAAAGTTTACCTCTTCGGTATTCCTGAGTAGTGTTTCAATTTTGTCACATACTAGAAACACCTAAAGTGCTTTAAAAATTATAATATGCCCAGGCCCTGCAGTAGAACAATTAAACAAGATTATCTGGAAATTTGAGAAAAAATAAAAATAGTATGTTGGAAATTTTCATAAAAATTGAAGTACATGACCTAAATTGAGCTAAAATGTTTCAATCTGTATTTTTTGTTCCATACAGGTTTTGAAAGGTTATGGAACAAAAAACACAAGTTAAAACATTTTAGCTCAATTTAGAATTTAAGCAATATAAGATTCAAACAAAATTTAAATTCCACATATTGTGAAAAAAGAGAAAGGAGGGAGGAAGTTAGTGTATGTGAATCAAATAGATAAGTCAGGCAATGGATTCACTGAGTTCAAAAGGGTGCCTCTGTGTAATGTGGGATTGCAGTTTGAAAGGAGGGGGATGGAAGTTGAAAAGTATTTGTGAGAAATAATGATACTTTTACTAAAATTCAGCAACTGTCCTTGAAGTCAAAGGCATTTGTTTATTGTAAGATTGCTCTGATATTACATTGGGCAGCACTTGCTTTAATAGGAGGTAGTCTGATATGCCGAGTAACAGAATTATTTCTATTTAGTTTAAAATCTCCCTTTCTGAAAACACTTGAATTTTCTACAACTAAATGTGGCTAAAATAACCCTTCAGGCTAGTTAAGTCTTTTCTGTTAAATTTAGCAAGAAGAAGAGAACAAAATAACAGTATCTAGGTTTAGGACTAAGGTAAGTGCTGGAAGATGCTGATGTTTTCAAACAAAGAGCTCTGGATTTCTTTAAAGACTCAGTTCCACCTAACTAAAAAGAAAATTATCAAGAAAGATAAGAAATCTTCCTAAATTTTTATAATTTTTTTGGGATTGGCCATAGAAGCCATTTAAAAATTTGTGTTTTTCTAAAATTTCACACATTGCAGAAAACTGAAAGGAAGGGAAATAGTTACCTACAGTTCCATCATCCGATTTCAATTTCTGTGAGTTTTACTGTTGTGTGTATAATCTTCCATTTTTCTTCTTTTATTTTAAACTAGCAGCCCCCAGCACAAACCCATGCTCCAGTAGCTCTCTACAGGGCCTGGCCGCTCTGTGCCCGCTACCCAGAGGTTCTCGGCGGCCCAGAGGCCCATCTGCGGCCGGGCACAGAATGCTTGCCTTGTTGCTGCTGCAACAGAAAGCATTCCACCAGGCCACTCATGCTGCCCACTCTCAGTGACTCCCCCCCCCCCCCCGCCCCCCCGCCAGGTCTGGGAAACTCTGGCCGGGCTGAGAGGACTGGATATCACCATCTTGTGGTTATGGATGCCGCCATCTTTTGTGATGGAGGGATGGTTAATTTGCATATTACCCTTTTATTAGATAGGGTCACCATATATTGGAATTTCTTTAGTTGCTTTTAAAATTTCTTTTTTGCATATTGTCATCAACCTACATATAAATGTCTGTTCTTTTAAATTGAATATTCCAATAATTTACACATCTTCCTCCAATCCTTTGGAGAACTACACATTGTATTGTTTTAATACATAACTATTGCATTTATTTGCTCAGTGAAAATTTCCCAACATATGCCTTCTGAGGTACTGACTGTCTAGGTGCAAGAGAAAGAAAAAAAAAGTGATTTTTTCCCTCCTGGATCTTTTTCCCTAATGGGGAAAAACTCACACTAATGATAATAAATGGTATAGATGTACTATACTAGAAATGGTAAATGCAATGGAAGATGTATATCTGAATAAGAGAAATGAGACAAGGTTCTAATCATGGAAAATATAAAATGGAAGAAGCATTGCTAAGAGAATCACTTAAAATAGAGTCAGAAGGCTAGTAGGAATAGCCTGTGCAAATCTTTCCTCTCCGTTCTCACAGCTGCTATTAGGTTGCAAACCTGTTGCTGAAGTCAGCTCAAGGCTGAGCTGTAACCATCTTGGAACAACTGACTTTATCAGCTTCTTGTAGTTTTCATTTGCATCTTGTAGTTTTCACCTCTTTTGTTGGCATATTGAAACTAACCAGTCCCTGCTCACCTCGCCAACGAACCTTCATTTACATGAAAGAATTACTGCGCTTCGTGGTTTTGGCCTTTATAAACCCTGCCTTTGTTCTCTCCAGAGCGCAGTCCAAGCTAATACCTGAATCTGAGTCTCTTGGATGTAAATCTCTTAAGACTCCAAATAAACTTTTAAATTGTTTGACAGCCTCAAGTCTTTATTGGTTAACAGTTACAATGCAGGTAGGGAAGGACGGTCTCACTGAAAGATGACCTTTGAACAAAGATGTGAAATTGGCAAGAGAGTTCATGTTGCTACCCGAGGGAAAAGTGCTCCGGGTAGAGTGAACAGCCAGGGCAAGAAGGAGCCGGGAGGCTGGACAGCGTGATCAAGGTGAGAAGCTTAGTGATGTATTTGGGGGAGTGGAGGACAAGTTATGTTGGGTCTCAAGCGATGTTCTTTGACTTTTATTCTAAAAGAAATGGAGAGTTAAATTCGCGGAAATTAGTTTCAGTGGAAATTTTAGCAAAACATTTAATATTTTTTAAAAAATTAAAAAATAATACTATATGCTGTAGTGTAAAGAGAAAACTTTCAGGTCATTTCAGAAAGGACTAAATGACCTTTCAATCTTTTCCTTCTAAAATTGGACTCTGTACAGTAGCATTCTATTCAAGAATGCTTTGGGAGAAAATTGTTATATGATGGGTTTGTCACTGAGTCCTGACTCAGCAGGGTATTTAATCTGCCCTTGATTTAATCTTGAGATTCTTGGTGCCAGGGCATTCTGACTATGGTCTCTGCTATGTAATTCTCTGGTCGGGTTGTCCTTTTATTTAAAATTAATTGAAAAAGTATCTATGTGCCCCTGTTTTCAACCACCTGAAAGCACAGAAATGTATTCCTGAGTAGCGTGTAAAGTCTCCTCGAACTTTCTTCATCTTCCTGTGTATGTTGTTGATGGGTAAACAGAGCAGTAAGAGCAACTTCATTTTGGCTTTATCATTAGGGTGGGGGGGTCATACAACTCTTAAATTGCTGTGCTTTTTATTACATTAATGGTATTTGCTTTACACAAATACACATAAAGGATCTACATGAATATGTTTAGAGTGGTGACAAGGCTTGTCTTGGTCATTGGTATGACATTCATTCCTTAATATTTGTTGAGTACTTAACTCACAGACAAGAAATGAACAATATTATGGTTTCTGCCTTCATAGAGTTAAAATTGGCAAGTCGATGCCGTGTGACAAGTGTGATGATGGTAGAAGTACAAGATGCTATAGGAGCCTACAGAGGGGACTTCTCATCCAACTCCAGATGTTCAGTGAATTCAGGGCATGTTTCAAATACTTAGAAGCACACATTCATGCACACAGAAACGCCAGATTTGCCTTTGCCATTTTAAACACCTCACATGGCATGTCATGGAGATATTTTTTTCCTAGTAAGTAGGCCATTGTAACTATGAAATAGATCTGGTCTTCATTCTAAAGAGATAATTAGAGAAACCAAGCCAAATAAAGTGAACAGACATTTATCATTTCCACAGACTTTTCCAACTTTTTGATGATCTATTCCTTCACCTGCTTAGAAACTTCCTACTCCTAGCAAAGTTCTATCTTGGAATGTAATTGCAGCTACTCCCAGATTTCCTGCAAATAGCTGACTTTTCCATCTTAGTTACTAGTAATTGGTACAGCAATTATATTGTATATAGATGCCCAGTGGGTAACAGCTGAGAGCCATTTTGAATGAAAGCCTTAATGTTCTGCAGAAAAATTGAAATGGACTGCCTCACATAATTCTAGATAAAAAAAAAAATACCAAACATGTTTTCTCAAGAAAGGCTATTAAATGACCCATAGTTCTAAGCTTGGAAGTGCTAATGGGTGTCCCTATGATGGAAACATTTAAGCACAAATGAGTCATCTCTGCTGCCTTAAGGTTCTGGAAGATCACTCCTTCCCCACTCCCTTCTCTCCTCCCCTTCACTTACACCCCCCTCCCCCCTGCTTAAGAACTGCTTAAGACTGCTTAAGAACAGGTGGCAATAATTCAAGTGATAACAAATTATCCAAATGCTTCTTCTACTTCCAATCCAAGGGCAAGTGGGGACTGGGGTTGTCAGTAGAGGTGTTGCACTAGCAGCAGAGGACAGGCCTGTGATTTCTCTTTCCTTGGATGCACTTTAGGAATTGAATGTCAGTCTCATTGTACCGTCCAATGGAGATGCAAGAAAATGTTCACAGTTATTTTTAGTTGTCTGCTTAGCCTGCAGATGCAGCCATACATTTTCCTAATGTATAGTTTTGATGTTTTAACAATCACTTTTTCCACATGGAAAAGCAACTTTCCCTTGTGTTTTGTTGACAAGTAGTTGAGATTTTGTTTCTGCAAACTCAAAGTAGAAACATTTACTCCCATATCTTGGAGGAGAGAGAAGGGGGCAAATGCCAAGATGAAGACAAAACCCCTGCCACACCAGAAGGAGTTAAAATAAATTAATGCTTTTGACTATAAATCCCTCTATGTATTACAAACAAATTCAAGAAGTCTGCAAAAGCTTCCAGAAGGAAGTTATGTCTAAATGGAGCCCTGAAGGATGGGAAGAATTAGCTCAGGGAGGAATGGCAGGAGTGAGTCTCAGGAAGAGAAGAGCTTATGTTGCCTGGTAGCTAGGAGAACACAATCTATGAAGAAATGTAGAGTTCACATTCAGTGCGAGTTGATGGAGAATGGCCACTATCTAGCCATTCCCTGAGAAAGGCTGCGTGACCAATTGATAGAATTAATGGCTGAAAAATAATTTTAGATTTACCCTAGAGAATTGCAACTATTCTAAATTGTGATTGTGCAAATTTTATGATTTTATTTTTTTAACTATTGATTTGAGAGAGAAACATCAATTTGTTGTTCCTCTTATTTATGCATTCATTGGTTGACTCCTGTATGTGCCCTGACCTTGTTGTACTGGGATGACATTCTAATAACTGAGCCACTCAGCCAGGGCTTGGAAAATTTGTGATTTTCAAGAGAACTGAGAAAACTCACTATAACCATTTTTTTGGAGAAGAAAATTAGATCCAAATTTTAATTCTTGTACAACATTTCAAGTCCTGGAGTCTTTTATTTCCTGGAATATTACCATAAGTAAAGGGATAAATCATCCAGATGTATTTTGAAGACATTTAATGTGGGCAAATCTAATGCCGTAATGTTAAAGATACGACATTCTAAGAAAACAGTCTTCGGAAACACACTATATAAAAATTAAAAACCTTCACCTCATGGTAAACAAAATCAATTTGTAATATATTTTTCTAATATTTAGATGATACATTATTTTTCTTGACTTTATTTTTCTCATATGTTATATTTAAAAAAAACAAACCCAGATCTATTTAGCCTTTGTGTATTTTGAAATTGTATACCAGGTCACCTCAAACTTATCCTTTTTTACTCGGAATATCATCTTAACATTTTCAGTGGAATGCACATTCCAGAGAGTTGGTATCATTCTGTGTCTCTATCCTGTGCTCCTTGTTTGCCAGTAATATGTAAGTGTATGATAGTCACTTGAGGTAAAGAACAGAGCACTTAGGCTGGAGAGATGGTATCTTCATGATAATAACAGGTTTCTACGACCTGGCTTTGGTTTTGTTATATGGTGTTGTATGCTGGAAAGAATATGGGCTCTAGAGACCCAGATTTAAGCTTGAAGCCTCTCTTTTAATTTGACTAAAA
The DNA here is from genome assembly GCF_014108245.1 of Pipistrellus kuhlii. Classification (NCBI taxonomy): domain Eukaryota; kingdom Metazoa; phylum Chordata; class Mammalia; order Chiroptera; family Vespertilionidae; genus Pipistrellus; species Pipistrellus kuhlii. The sequence continues at coordinate 50,198,781 of NW_023425573.1, read as the reverse complement.
ATTCAGGGATATAAATCGCCTTCTCTGAGTCTCAGCTTTCTAATATACAACAAAAGTAAGCCTTATTTAAAATATTAAAAATTTAATAAATGTATGCAAAGTGCCTGAAACATGGGTAAGACAATAAAGGATAATTGTGACTACAATAATAATTATCACAGTATTTATATAAACAAATAGTGTTTATGGATATTGAACAAAAGTTATAAGTCTTAAGCAAATATCTTTTAAAAAGATGTGATATTTTCTTTTGATTAATTTAAATGAAATTAAGAGAGAAACCAAGCCAAATATTACATATCATAAGATAAAAATTAAAGAGTTTCCCATTATAAGTGAGTAGCTTCTGGGTAAAATGTATTATGGACAAAAGTATTATTTGAAAGGCTTTAACATTTCTATAAAACCTAAAATGTAGTGTAATTGCTTCTTCATTTCTGGGAATTTCTTCTTTTTACATTGTGAATTAAGCTCAGAAATGTCCTATAACCACACTTCACTTTCAGTGATTAAAGTTTATAAAATGACATAAACCAATCACATAATAAAAAATGACTATATCTTATTCTTTATAAAATGAAACTTATTCATTTATAGTAATATACAATGATATTATAATATATAAAATTGTTAACCAAACCTCAGTCAGGTTAATGTGTCCACCATGAAGTAGAAAGAATTCGATTTTGGACTCAAGACATTAATTTATTAGGATAAATTAGAGTAATTTTGCAATGTTGATGAACATGCTATGTCAAGAACTATGAGGAATAATGCCAAGGACAGCTTTTTATTTAGATGAAATAAAATCAATATATTTTTTATAAAACATTAAGGGAAAAGAATATAAATTTGCATCATTGTTGTTGAATATACATTTATTGTTTTTTCTAGAACTACAGAGTTTGCTGTTGTTGTTTTAATATTCTCACCTAAGGACATGCTTTTTCCTGATTTTAGAGAGATGGGAAGGGAGAGAATATGAGAGAAACATAGACCAGGACTCACGGAGGATTGAACTGACCGCCCTGACAGGAAATCAAACCCTCAACTTTTCAGCTGCAATATTAATATCCATTAATACAATAGGACTGCAGAGGTTTGACTTCATTTATCTTAAATCTGTATGCTGTCTTTCCCTTGCCAAATCTTTCTGGTTCTCAAATGACACTGACATAACATAACATAACATAACATAACATAACATAACATAACTCACATAACATAACTTAATTTTTTACCTCATACACAACAATCTGAGAATAACCATATCAATTAACTAAAGACACTTTTCTGTTTTTTTCTCCCCTAACTCACATAAGACTATATATATGTACAATTAAATATTATATGCTTCAAAATTATTTGCAATATTTCTGTGTTTTGCTACAAACTTGGCCACAGAGTCAAGTTTCATATGTGGAGTCATTATTAGCTTCATTGTCTTCTCTGATCACAGATTTTACTCTGGACATTCATTCTTAGCATTTTTATTTTTCATCTTAAGTAGCACTAGGGAAAAAAAGTGTTTATAGTCTTTTGGTTTTTCTTGCCTTTAAGAAAAACATCTTCTCATATGGGCATAAGCAATTCCCCACTGAGCAGATAATCATGCAATGATTGCTTGGAATATTTATTTTTGAACACTGGGATAACCAGCCATATTGGATAGGGCTGCTCCTTAACTAGAAACATTTGAAGGTAATTTTGTATTCTTTTTTAACTGAGCAATTAGCTTTTTAGAATCATGATTTGTGCTACCATGTCTTCAAAATAGAGAAATGTGGGAAATAGACAGCTTTAAACATTTTAGATAGAAACATTAAAAACCCCATATGATTTAAAATAGCAACAAGGGGAACATAATACTTGATGGATGCAATGGTCTTAACTCCTGCCTCAAATGACTTTTATTTCTCATCGTCAACGCAACATTTAGGTAAGACTTTGCATATGAAAATCTTAATTCTTAGAAGTAAAATAAAATTTGTCAATGTCAAGGTAGAATAATCAAATGCCTATTTAACTGCACTATTCATGCCAATAAATCACAGGGAATCTCTCTCCCCCTTACTCACTCTCCCTGATGGGGTAAATACTGTTTGTCACATTCAGTGATTGTTGTATATCATAAGATTAATCAGAGCATGTTGATAGGTCCAATTTTCCGTCACTTATTTTTCAGTGCCAAACCAAAGTAAACCTCACTACATAGTTTAGTCATGGGTAGGAAGAGAATTAGCCTGTTAATGGGACCTGCTATTTTTAAAAAGTGGCTCTTAGCAGTAGAAGATGGAAGGAAACATTGGTCGGATTAATGCACAATTGTTCACTGTGCTTACTAATGCTATATAGAAAAGCCTCTTCGAAAGTTTTCCTTACTACCTATTTTGCATAATGTCCATATTAAAAAATCAATGGACTATTTGCCTCTGAAAATACTGCAGCTGATTTGTAAGTCAGTTTCAAAGAAAACTGAACTCAGTAGACAAAGACTGATTCTTCATCCATCTGACATGTCATGCCAACAAATGGTTCTTTTTGTGTGTGTGTGCCGTTTTGTCAGCGTCTTAATCAGTGTCAAGACAGCCTCCAGCACCGACTCACTCTGAAAGCGCTTCTCATACTTAATCCTTCAACTTGTATGTGTTGTAGAGACATTCAGATGAGGCATGATAATACACATGATTTACAAGGTTCTGTCAGTTCTCGGATTTGTCACACATCAAAATCTCCTAAGCTGAATTTCTCCCCTATTACCATCTGAACTACTTAAAGAATAAGTTGCAACAGTAGTACTTCTAATTGCTCTACAGAACTACGTATTTAGTGTAGCTTGATGTTAAATTTTTATTAAAAAGGTTTTATAAACCTGTTTAGTAAAATGTTATTTTAATTAGGTTCTCATGTATAGATATCTGTGCATAGATTGTTTCCTGGTTTTTCAACTATTAAATATGTGTAAACACATGAGATTATGTGACTAAAGGTTAAATAAGTCAGTGATTTGCAACCCTTTTTTTTTAATTTCATGGCACACAAACTAATTACTAAAATTTTGCAACACACCAAAAAACATATTTTTCACCAAATGGACAAAAAATAGGTATAATTTTGCTTCATTCACACCAGAGAGTTATTGTTGTGTTGGCTATTGTCATTTTTTTTTTTAAGTTTAACAATCTAAGGGAAAAGAGGTCAGTGCCCTGACTGAATAGTCATGGATCACATGTCTTAAAAATTCTTGCTGCATGCTGGTGTGTCCTGGCACACCAGTTGAAAATTGCTGGAATAAGTGTTTGCTTTATTCGATGAACCTTTTTGAAACCATGTACATTTAAAGGTTTTTGGTGAATACATACATATGAACAAATATATTTTTTTATTTAAAGCACAGCATACTGACTTTGTATTTCAAACTGAAAGAATCTTATCTATACTAATAAAATAGTAATATGTTAATTAGACTGGAGACCTTCCAGATGTCCTTTTTGACAAAGCCATGGTGATGGGGCCAAGGCAGAGGCAGTTAGGGGCGATCAGGCCAGAAGGGGAGGGCGGTTGGGGGTGAGCAGGCCGGCAGGGGGAGAAGTTGGGGACAAGCAAGCTGGCACTGGGGGGCAGTTGAAGGCGAGCAGACAGCCGCGGGGGGGGGGGGGGGGTTGAGGGTGATCAGGCTGGCAGGGGGGGAAATTGGGGGCAAGCAGGCTGGCATTCATTTAAGATCTATTCCAACTCTCTTTGGCCTTTTATTTATCTTCAAGGACTTTTTTGGGTTGTTTTGTCTTTTTCATCAATTGTCAGCCTCCCTTGCAGCTAAGCCCTGATATTGTGACAAAATTTTAGCAGAAAATAGATCTCAGAATGTGAATAAAACACAAAACCTTACTAGGAGAAAGTCCTTATCCTTCTGCTTATGGCTAGATGGGCAGCAAAGATCTTGTGCTCATGAAATGATAAACATGAATAACTGTGGCCCTGAGCACTGTTGGTTTATTGCCTACAGCATCACTGGAATTGTGGGACATAGCAACACTTGCCCTGGCATTACCAAGCCTACTAACCAAAAAAACAACAAAAAAACCAACAAAAAAAACCTTTCACTTTTGTATTTGCTTAAATAAGAAAAATTGGTCTTTTTCTTGTATAAGAGTCTATAATTCAATTTATTTTTATTTGTATCAATTGCAGTCCTAACTTAGATATTTCCTAGCACACTGTACTATTGCATGTCTTTGTGCCTTTGAATATATTATTGCCCCATACCTTGAATGATACACAATGTTTCCAATTAACCTTCTGGGTCCTGCTTCAGCACTGCCTATGTCTAATGTTAATTGTGTTAAAAATCAAAGAACTGTTCTAATTTTTTTACATATGATTTTTACCATATTTGGATAGATTGTGGGGTGTAATAAACTAATTTAATTATACCATTGTTGTTATCTATAAGAAGATCTCTACATAACTAGCACAGAATAAAATCATCACCTTTTATTTTATGCATATATATTACATATGAATTATAATTAGTATGAATGTTAAAGAGAATTAGGTATAATGATTTTTTACTTAAAATTTTGTGAAGCCAAGTATCATATTTTACTGTTGCTTTTTAATTTTTGTAGGTTATTCATATGATACACAGCTTATGTTCTAGAATCTGTAAATAAAGGTTAGTGGGCTAATGTGAATCAAAACAGATAATATTTCTATAATGTTCTACTCAGGGATCAAGCTTCATTGATATTTATTATATATTCATTGACATATATTAAAATCAGAAATTTTCATAATCTGTACAGTTAGTATGAGAAAAAATACACTTACATTCTAAAGTATACCAGTAAATATATTTCTCAACAATGTTCTTTGAAATAAAGCATTTTTGAAAGAGTTTATTACTTGCAAACCACATTCTCTTTCCTCTCATTATTGTTCAATAAGGTAACTCTTGGTGGGATCTTAAATAGCTTAGAGTTGGGGGCTGGTCAGCAGAAAGAGCAAGCCTTGATTAGAAGTGTGTTCAACTTCCAGCCCAACACACCATCCTCTGAGGAGCTTGAGGGGATGGAGATTGAGCTCCATACAAACTATTGAACAAGGGGATTTGGGAAGTTTTCAAGATGGTGAGCATAGCTCCTGGCCAGAAAGATGGTGTGCCCTAACTCAAAGGGGACAGAGACTCCTGTACTTCAGGGCCTCTTTATCTGGCTATTCATTTGTATGCTTTATAATATACTGTAATAGCAAGTATAGTATTTTCCTGAGTTATTTAAGTTAATCTAGCAAATTATTAAAACGGGGGAGAGTGAAGGCTGTGGAAACTCACAAATTTATAATCAAGTTGGACAGAAATGCAGGAATCCTAGGGATCTGATATGATTGACATCTAAAGAGAGGACAGTGTTTTGGAAGTAAGCCCTAATCCCATGGAGTCCTACACTAGGTAGTAACTTCAAGTAGTAAGTGTCAGAAGTGCATTTAGTTGTAGGACACCCAGTTCATGTCAGAAAATCAGAATTGTTTAGTGTGTGTGTAAGGGGAAAAGAAACCCTCTCAGTATATATATTTTCCTTCTTTCCAACAAATCACTAGAAATATTAGAAAAAAAGAACAAGAAAGGGTGAGGACCTCAGTGAGCTTAAAATTATGTCAAATTTATAAATACTAATGGCCTACCAAAAGAGAAGTCATACTTATTTCCAAGCATGGATACCTTTTATATTGGTCTCAGCTACTTTGTTTTTACACATATTATCTGACATCAAATCAAAGATTATAATACACACACACACACATACAAAATTGAAGCAACAAAAAATAATCCCACATGAACAGATAAAATAAAGACCAACTTGGAGATGATCTAGTCATTGAGAACTTAGTGCAGAAGATTGACATATACATGAAAAGGAGAAGAATGTTGGGAGAGATAGAAACTATAAGTAAAAGGCAATGAAATGCCAGAAATGAGAGGTACAATACTAGAGCTACTATCAGTCTTAGTTAAGGTCTACAGTCAACTGCTAAATGTGATTTACAAACATCTAAATGGATGAAAGTCTGAAAAAAATGAACTTTTTTGTTATGCAGGCATTTTAATATACCTCTTTGTATATTTCAACAAGAAAAACATATAAACTCTAATGAACACAAATTTTACAAGGTTATTTGCTTTATAAGAAGTGCTTCCTCTTTTTTTGAAAGTTTTGATTCCAATGCCAGGTATTTAAACCCCTCTGTCCTCTGTATCATTCTCAAGGTTGCTCTGACAGCTTCTGAACATCACATTCCCTTTGTCTTCTGAAATGTATAACCGTAGCCAACTCTGCAGAGCGAGTCTTTGTTTGACATCCAGTTTGTCTGGCATCTGACATTAGCTTTGCTCAGTACCTAATTGCTAAGTGCTACCAATTCAGATAGTGTACATCATTCATGGACACTGACAATCATTTTAGTTAAATAAAGCAATAAGAAGTACTTTATAGAATATAAGGCATAATGAAACATATATTTGACTAAATGTTAACTGATTTCAGACATATAGACACATATGCATATATACATCCAAACATGTTAGCAAATAAATGATAGAAGATAAAATTTGTTAAATATTAAAGTAGTTTAATAAAGGTACTGGAGTCTTTAGATGTTTAAACTTAAAAATTTTGAGACTTGGGCTGGATTTGTTAATTTCTGCCTAAAGAAAAGGCTAAGATTAGATCTATTCTCAAAGGAAGGCATTTAAGAATATAACAATAAAGAAAATACTATGCACAGAGGAAAGAGAAATTATAATCTAATATTACTGAATAAAAATTTTTAAAAAAATATAATAGTGAGATTTCTCTGTCTAAAATCTTTCTATATGCATGAACCTTATGTACATTACCATAAATAACATTCAAGGTAGCACATTTTAAGGCATGAACATTAGACTAGTGAACCATGACTGACAAACAGGGACAGGCCATCCTTCAGTGGAAGAGATGAGTCTGCAAAGAGTGAGTGTGAATGTAGGAGGGTTTGCTAGAGTCAATCACACATGAGCTATTATTTCTAGAGAGTGAGGACAGTGAAATTAAAAAAAAAAGTTTAATTTAAGATTGGAGTAAAGGATTTAAATTAGAATCTTTCCTTCTTCAATTGTAGAGACAAAGTGTCAGTTCTAAACACAGTGCCAGTGTTTAATAAAAAAGAAAAAAGAGAAGAAGGAAAAGAGGAAGGAATGGAGAGAGAGAAAAAAGAAATAAAAAGGAAGGAGGGGACATGCTTAGAGAAAGAAGAGAAGAAAATGGAAATAAGTGAAAATTGCCAACTCCATTGTGAACTGGAATGTGTTCCACCATGTGTAATTTTCTCTACCTTGGAGCACTCTTGGTGGCCATATAAAGTTTCAGTTTAATCCAATCTAGAAGGACAAAGATGAACTAGATAACCTTTCAATACGCTTTCATCCTTGGGATAGCTTGTGATTCTGTCTGAAGGAGTGGCAGATGGAAGAAGAGCAGAGACATTCTCATCACCTCATATTTTGAGATTCTGACTTTTCCATCTTTGGTTACATAAATAGCTATTTACTAATACAAAAAACCCTCATGTGGGTTATTGCACCAGTTAATTGCATCTAAATTTTCAATGCACTTCCCAGTGAATATGTATGTTTTCTGCAGATGGCAAAATAGGATTTCTTTTGAAAACATTGCCCTGTGTTCTCAGTGGCATATTTGGGCAAAGGCAAATGCCATAACCCAAAAGTATGTACTGCCATTGAAGAAATGTGGCACTGTGGACTGCCAAGAAAAATTCAGCATCCAAGTCTGAGCTGGGATTGTTTTATTTCATGGCGTATGAAACATGCCTGTCAGAAGCCTTTGAATACAGGCGTACATTTCACTATGAAAACAAACTCTAGTCCCTTTTGTCTACCACTTCCTTCTGTAAAATGAATTAACTAATAGAATAAAATTAGTACAACTCTAAATCTTGCACAGAAACTTATCTGGTCTTATTCATTCATTTATTAAGCAATTGTTTATGGAGAAAAAAATGCCATACTAGATGTTATGAAACTGCAAAGAATTTTAAGATCCAGAGTTAGTGTATAGGCTGAGAAATAAGAAACACAGGGAAATTTGAAAAGCAAATGAAACTGGAAATCCCTTTATTATATAGACTTTATTTTTTCATATAATTATCTAATCCAGATAAAAAAAATGGGCAAGATTTTAACAAATGGTCTCATATAATAAAGAGCCACCTCAAATTGCACTGGCTCAACAAAATAAGTTTATTTTTTACTCACTTCACAGTCCCACACAGATCAGGCAGTTCTGAATGACAGTTTTTGCTAACATTATAAATATAGATAATAAAATACAGCACCATCTCTCACTTCAGCATAGTCATTTGGCAAAATTCTGACCCTGATTAAATCTAATTACCTGCTTTTTAAAAATTTATTTTTATTTTTATTTTTATTTTTTTATTGATTTTTTACAGAGAGGAAGTTAGAGGGACAGAGAGTTAGAAATATCAGCGAGAGAGAGACACCGATCAGCTGCCTCCTGCACCCCCCCCCACTGGGGATGCACTTGCAACCAAGGTACATGTCCTTGACCAGAATCAAACCTGGGACCTTTCAATCCACAGACCGACACTCTATCCACTGAGCTAAACCGGTTTTGGCAAATTACCTGCTTCTTAATGTTTCCTGGCCATCTCGACTTTCCCAGATGATTATTTCAGACCCTCTTTTATCTCCTCAAATCTGTAATACCTTTCACCTATCCTCATTCTCAGTGAATGACCCAGTTTTAATTTGACCAAGGAAATCTAAGTAATCAGAAAACAATTTCTAGAAACTTCTACCACCACCAATACCCCCAATGACATATGTATCCATATGTTTTGTCCTTCTCTCCTTACAGTCGATGAACACTCCATGTTCCTATCAAGGCCAGTCACTCAATTCTGCACCAGAGCTTCTCTATTACTTAAGAATGCCACTCCAGTAATTCTTCCATTTCTTTTCTTTTTCATTAATTTCCTCATTTCTACTATGCAATGTACATAAGGAATCTGACTTCCTTTTTCCCATCTTAAAAAATAGTCTCCTGACCCCAATTATATCTTTATCTATTATTTGATTTCCTTGCTCCCCTTAATAATAAAACTCCTCAAATCAGTGTGCACATTCACTATCTCCAATTTTGTCTTCTTGTTTTTTGCTTAAATCCATTCCACTCAGGTCAGCTACATCATTCTTCAAAATCCATTATTGCCTTGGCTGGTGTGTCTCCGTTGGTTGGGCTTCATCTGGTGCACCAAAAGGTTGCTGGTCGGTCGGTCAGGGCATGTGTCTGGGTTGTGGGTTCAATCCCTAGTAGTGTGGGAAGCAGCCAATTAATGTTTTTGTTTGTTAGTTTGTTTTCACTCATTCTTGTTTCTTTTTATCTTCCTCTCCCTTCCTCTCTCTCTAAAAATCAACAAAAACATTTTTTTTAAAGAAAACCATTATTAATGGTTAATCTAATGGTCAATTTGCTGTCATTTTACTTTTTCTAAAAACAGCATTTAACATAGTTAATACTCTCATCTAAGAAACACTTTTTCCCCCCTTCAAACATTTTCCTGGATAGTAAGATTGTGTTGCTACTTTGTCCAAATTCCATCAATAGTTCCTATTTCACTCAGCATGAAAGGCCAATTCTCAGAAGGTCTTACCACACCCAGCATATTGACCCTCCAAAACCTCTCTGACTTTATGCCCTTCTATCCTCTCTCTCACTCACTCTTTTCTATCCACACTGGAGTCTTGGCTATTTTCTTGAACACATCTATCATGTTCTACCACTTCTAGGTCATGTATGGGCTTTTCCATCTGTCTGGAAGTTCTGCTCTCTGAGAGCTCATTTCTCATCCCATGCCTCCTCTGTCTAAATTCACTTACTTAACAAGGCCTTTTCTGGCCATCATATACAAGCACCTTATTTCGCCTTTTTCTTTAACATTTATTTTCCAGAATATGGCATACTTTACTATTATGCTTATGTTTTTTCACCTCTTACCAAATCCTAGAAGAGTGCTTGGGGCTCAATGTACACTATTTGCATATTAGGATATAAGACTGGAAGGAAACGCTGATATAAGCAGGCCTTACCTGCTTAAAGGTTTTCAGGTTAGAAAATGGCATAATGAAAGTGTGGTTCTAGAGAAAATGAGAACATGGTGGCATGCAGAATTACTGAAAGGAAGAGAAAAATGCAGTCACAGAGGATAATTGGAGCTATTAAAATTGCTTAGAAGCAAAGTAATACAAAAAATAAAAATAAATAAATCTTGACAAAAAAAACTCTTTTCAAGTATGACCAGTTAGAAGAGAAAGACCAGTAAGAAGGCAAGACACATTGTGAACAAAATCTAGTAAGATTAGGTAAAGATGTGCATGGAGAACTTTGGTGACAAAATAATTGATAGAAATAGGAAAGTCAGGAAGAAGAGTGTTGAAGTGAATGAAGAGACTAAAAATAACAATATGCATATTTTATGGTGAAAGGAGAAAATTCCCCATGATTCATATAGTATGCTGGCCATAGCTATGGGACTGGAGATAAGAAAAGTAGTAGGGCTGAGAATGAAGATGCTTAGGGGTTCTGTGTTTAATGCAGTGAATTTACTATTTAGTCAGTACTTAGGTTGCCCAACTTGGACATTTCTTTTTCTACAATAGAAGTTGGCTCCTAGGTCCCAGTTGTGTTCAGAAGGTCTCACTTATGCCTGACTCACACTGGGCCAAATGAATCTCTTTGAGACCTCTGTCAGGCTATCCCCCATTACTGTCCACACTTAGAGCCATTACCAAGAAACACACTGTTGAACATGGAGCTTCTCTATGAAGTTTGCAGTCTTCTCAGACATACCTTAAATATTGAGTTTGGTTGACCTGGGTGATATGTTAGCCTCCTGCCCTGAGATTGGGCCATTGAAAAGGGGGCAGAGAAGGGCATAAAACCTGAGGCTATCTCATGAAAGCTCACATTTTCCTGCTTCCCTGCCTTCTCCCCCCCGCCCCCCCGCCCTTGCTCCATTTCTCTGTGACCATCTCCCAATCAACTGCCTTCAGGCATTGTGGGAAAACTGGGACCTCTGTTCTCCTTTCAATGTATTATTTTCAAATAAATTTAATTTTATTTCTTCAGGCCTCTTGACATTTTAAGTCAATACTTTTAGAATATTTAAAACACAAGCTGAAAGCTTGGCTTAAAAATAATGTTTTTGCTATGAACTTAAACTCCATTTAATTCCTCATCTCTCTGGGTCCAGGCTACATTTATCTTCCCCCTCAGGCAAGGAATGGTGGCTATGGGGCCAGAAGAAAGTCATGAGGACAAGACAAATCTTGGAGCCAGCTCTGAATGCTGTCATTTCATCAACACTCACTTATCTTCTCAATGAATGTTTCGTTTGTGGTCTTCCAATTTCCTGAAAGGGTTGGTCCTTATGTTATCTGAGTAAAAAAAAATTGCTGGGAACCTGTCCCAAGATGTTCATACATACACTACGCATGTGCCATGTGAAGTAGGACTCAGTATCCCTGCAGGCTCTTACTAGATTTTTGTTTTCCTAGTAACCTCTGCTTTGCTTTATTTTGCCCTCGTCATTCTCGATTCCATAGTTCATCTTGCTCCCTGTGGCTGTTCATCTTTCTCTGCTCTGTATCACTCACTCACCTGAGGGTGAACAGTCACCCTTCTCCAATTCTTGACATAAACACTAGGAGATGAATAATCTATTAATAGCTGTTGTATTAAGTTTGAGGCTGACTCAGAGAACATGATTGGAAGGAGGTGTTCAGCATTTTGCAAAAAACAGAAAACAATTTAAAATTGACTGTTAGACATAAATGTTTTAACCATGTAGTAGCCATTTTCCACCTTAACAAATTTCTCCCTTGCTTTGTTCATTCTTCTAGGTCTTGGTTTACTGACAGCTTCACCTTTCACTGATGAAAACTTCTCTTTTTCCTTTCTCAAATGTTTTCTGAGTTTCTGAGTGCCCAAATTATTATTTAACTCACAAGAAAAACTCAATACTTCCATTTCCTCTTCCTCTTCCCTATTTACCTCCCTTTCTCCTTTGCTCCCTTTTTTCTCTCTTCTTCTTCCTCCCCCTTCTTCTCCTCCTTCTTGTTAAACACAAATTAATTTCTCTTACTTAAAACTTTTTCATCTAAGTAAGGTAGCTATGCCTACTAAGAAAGCTCTTCAATGCTTTTTAAGCACAAAAGATCATTAGCATGTTTTCCTAAGAACATATACTGTATATAAGCAACTCTCTCCCTAAGTAGAATTCTATCTTATTACTCTTACATATGAAACACTCTACCTGTAGTCAGCTTTTAAATAAATGATTTTACCTCTGTTTGAATAATATTTATGTACATATATATATACATTTTTTCCATATTAGTGAAGATATTATGACATATTAAAGTAAAATGAGAATGTCTGTGTCCTTAAGGAACAAACAGCTAAGTAAATGATAGTAACATGTAAATAAATAATTACTTTCATTTAATACTAGAGGCCCAGTGCACAAAATTTGTGCACAGGGGTGTGTGTCCCTCAGCCCAGCCTGCAACCTCTCCAATCTGGGACCCCTTTCACAATCCAGGATTGCTGGTTCCCAACTGCTCACCTGCCTTCCTGATTGCCCCTAACTGCTTCTGCCTGCCAGCTTGATCATCCCCTAACCACTCCCCTGCCAGCCTGATTGATGCCTACCTGCTCCCCGCCAGCCTGATTGCCCCTAACTATCCTCCCCTGCTGGCCTGGTCATTCCTAAATACCCTCCCCTTCAGGCCTGTTCCCCCCCAACTACCCTTCCCTGCAGGCCCAGTCACCCCCAACTTCCCTTCTCTACTGGCCTGGCCACCCTTTACTGCCCTCCCCTGCAGGTTAGATCATCCCCAACTGCCCTCTCTTACAGACCTGGTCACTCTCAACTGCCCTCCCTTGCTGTCCATCTTGTGGTGGTCATCTTTGACCACATGGGGGGGCAGCCATCTTGTGTGTTGAAGTGATGGTCAATTTGCATATTACTCTTTTATTAGATAGGATAGAAGCCTGGTACACAGGTGGGATCTGGCTGGTTTGCCCTGAAGTGTGTCCCCGATTAGTTTGGTGGTTCCCTTGGGGTGAGGGGCTTGTGGTGGTTTCTAGGCTGGCCATGTCCCCTGGCAACCCAAATGGAGGCCCTGGTATCTGGGATTTATTTATCTTCTCTAATTGAAACTTTGTAGCCTTGAGTGGAGGCCAGGGCAGGCAAGAGCAGGCGGGAAGCTTGGCTTCCTCCATTGCAGTGGAAACCCAAGCCTCCTGCTCACTCATGGCCACAGCCATCTTGGTTTGGGTTAATTTGTATACTCGCTCCTGATTGGCTGGTGGGCGTGGCTTGTGTGTATAGCTGAGGTATAGCGAATTTGCATGTTTCTCTTTTATTAGTGTAGAAGTGCTAAGGAAACAACATCAAAGGCTACTCTGGAGCATAGGGAAAGGAATGAGTCCCTGTGCTTGAACTCAGGAGGAAGAAACCTCCTGAGTTCAAGCACAGGAGGTTTCCTTTAGGAGGAATGTTGTTTTCCTTTAGGAGGCATGTTGAAAGTGATTCCTGAAGGATGAGAAGTTTGTCAGTGATGGTTGAATTCTTAAGCATGGTTGAGGTCTCCAGATAATCAAATTTGTACTAAGTGAAGATGTGGGGTTAAGAATTGGATTCCTGTCAGGTGAAACTGGTCAAAGATTTCTCAGTTTGGGAAATTATTATTTATTGAAACTGTAATGACATTTAAATATTTTTGAGAAAATCCTTTAAAATGACAATGTGTAATAAGTATATTGTGGCAATTAAGATTATGAAATATATTCTGATTATTATAACTTAATGTAGGTGGAGATATTTTAGAACTAATTCAGCCTTATCTGAACATGGCTGTGAAATGTAAGAGATTTGGGAATATTGATTTTATATCATGGAGTATAAAAAGAAGGTAACTCATGATATGATAAGGAGTAGCATCTATTCTGTTGAACTCTAATGCTTAGTTATGATGATCAGTTCAACACATAGTTTAAAGTACATTATGCAATATATTAAAATAATGATTTTGAGACAAATTAAGCCATAACAGTCTCAAATCAGTTTGCCTACACAGTTAATATGTTGATTAATGTCCTGTTAGGCTTGAGACACTCATTTTTATCTCATTATTCAACTTAGTGTTTTCCCACAACTATTGAATAAAAATGTAATTATTGCTCTAAATTATGTTATTATTAACTTTCTCATGGTGGGTCTTGATAAACAGAAGCATGGAATAAAAGACCATGAGGAGCAAATAAGTCAGAATAGAAGCCATGTAAGTATATGGAACCATTTAAAATTATGTGTTTTAACTATATTTGATGCTGGGAAGAAGAGAAGGTAGTGTTTTCCTTACAGAACTGTAATCAAAAGAATGTGATACTGACGTCACGGAGCCTGCATTCATCAAATAAAATGCAGTTGACAAAAATTCCAAATATTAAATTCCGTTCTAAAAATCTGTGAATATTAGCAAAGTCTCTTCCCATGTGCCCATATTTATGGATTCTGGACCGAGTGATCAACACAAAGGTCATTCACCCTAATATTGCCACCTTTTCTTCTAACATAGGGGTGTCGAACTCAATCAGAGAAGGGGCCAAAATCTAAAATCCAGCCTAAATCGAGGGCCGAATGGTTTACTGAACAGTCATAAACTGTCATTGTGATGGAAACGCAGCGGAGTGCAGTGATGATAGCGCGGTGCGGGCCACATTGCAAGGCCTGGCGGGACGGATTTGGCCCGCGGGCCTTGTGTTTGACACATGTGTTCTAACATCTGAAGTTTCAAAGAAGTGTTTCTTGGTGACCTTTACCTAAAACAAACATGACTTCAGAAACAGAGCCCTGGGATCAGATCTGCACCCGTGTATTTAAATGGAATACTTTCATCTTATATCTTGTCAGAGATATTGTACAATGCAGAAACACAAAGCATTTTGGAATTCTCTAAAGATACTTGTAATGTATCAATCCTCTGCTTGAGTTTTATAACTAAGATGGACCTCTTCAGAGTTATGCCTTTGACGTTATTGTTATGCAAAATGGCATTTTCATGCATTAATCCCCACATGAACACCGAGTGTTACTCAGTAATGTTATCACATTCAGTAAAAGAGATTGCACCAGAGTTTGATGGCTGCAGTTCCTTTGGCTTGATTATTAAAAAGAATAAAGTGTTAAAGCATTTCCATTTATATAGAAATGCCCATATCTTAAACAACCCTAACAATATGCCAAGAAGCTAATAATCTGATAAATAAGCATCAGTGCTGACTTCCATAGCAGGTGAGGTTCAACGCAGGGCATTACTGAGGAAAGGACTCAGTTTTTGCTGAGTCAGTGTCCAGACATTCAGCAAATCACCACTGGAAAGCACACCAAAGATGCAGAATAAGGTCAGCAAAACAAAGGTAGAATTAGAGTTACAAAAAGGTTATTTAATGTCATGCTAATTTAACCAAAGGCTCAGAAAGGTTGTATAACTGGGCCAAGGTAACTCAACTTGGTGATGGCAGAGTCCATTCAAAAAGTATGTAGAAACCTAATGTATAGGTGGCCATGACATCGTGTATGGGAGGTTTACTACAGCAATTAGAATTGAATGATAAAGACAAATATTCAGGATCAAGTAAACAATGAAAGACAGAGAATCAGAAAACAAAATAAATATAATCCTTGGTGCAGTGGGTGATAATTAAGATAACCACAAACCATGCCCGGAACAGTTTTTAATAGTCCTTATTTTATTTCCAACATTTTTCTGAGTTGGACAATAAATTCTATTATATTAATCATATAGCTTCAGATTTCTGTACTATTCAGTGATATTTAATCTGGCCTTTGCTTTTCCCTTCCTCCATAAAAAATTCCAAGCAACTATGTTGTAAAAAGTGTCTTTAATCACTTATAGAAGTTGAAGAAATTGGAGACAGATAAAAGAATGTAGATAAAGTGTGGATTATTTTTCCCTGAAAAACTAAAAGTATAACTCAAAGCAAAGCACAAGTCAATGCATATGTCTAATTAATAGTGGAGAATCTATACATAAAATAAATAATACCATCAAAGCCACTTACTTTTAAATCCCCCAAGGTGATAGAATTCTATTATCTCAATACTCAACATTGGGCTGAAACATTTTGTCAATAAAACCGACTTTTAGCCTTTTATGTCAATTAAAAGGAGGACCGGCTGCTTCATTTATTTGTTATAAAAATTGGTTTGTACACTCAGTTGATATTACAATAAATTTAATGACTTAAATTATATTTATAGTTATTGGGCCCAAATATAAATCTACCATAGTATGGATTATGTTATTAGTAATTTATATGATGGCGAAATTCCTTTTTCTCTGAGGCAGCCACTAATAGTCCTTCTTCTTAGGGACTAAAAGGAATTAGAGAAAGTTACATAAACCCTAGAATAAGTAAATAACTTAAAAATTTATGGTATTTATTCCTTTGCCTAAGATACAAAAGTGTGGCAAATGAGTAGTATATGAAGTGAGAGATAAATATAACTTGCTCATAAATAAAGATTGGAGGTTTGGTTCTGAAAAACTTTCCCCTTATTTCCAGCAGAAGTCCAAATTCTGGGGCAAGGCTGAAGAGATTCTAAAAGCAGTCCTTCAAGCCGAGACCGGTTTGGCTCAATGGATAGAGCATTGGCTTGGGGACTGAGGGGTCCCGGGTTCAATTCCGGTCAGGGGCATGTACCTTGGTTGCGGGCATATCCCCAGTAGGAGGTGTGCAAGAGGCAGCTGATTGATGACTCTCTCTCTCATCGATGTTTCTAACTCTCTATCTCTCTCCCTTCCTCCCTGTACAAAATCAATAAAATATATTAAAAAAAAAAATAAAAATAAATAAATAAATAAAAGCAGTCCTTCAAGTAATAGCATCACTGTTGATCTGTGACCTAGGATCTGGTCCCTCACAGGTATGTTCCATACCCATGCTTCATTGTGAACCCCTAGGAAACCAAAGGTAGATACTCTCAGATTCTAACACCAGCTTCTTTTTCCACTCCTTCTTACATGTGGCCACTGACTCCCTGACTTTTGTCTTGAGACCCTGGTTGATTCCCTCTTTTGTACTTGTACCACCACACTGGCAGGTGTGGCTCAGTTGGTTGGATCATCATCTGGTAGACTGAAAGGTTGTGTGATCTATTCCCAGTCAGGGCATGTGTGTGAGGCAACAAAATTGATGTTTCTCTCTCTCTCAAATCAGTTTTAAAAAAATTTAAGTTAGTGCTCTGCCTATATGTTCTGTCAAGAACTCCTTTTCAACTTTGTGTTCCTTCACTATAACATGAAATAAACCACTGGTACTTTTGTTGATGTGAATTTTGAAAATTAGTGTCCAGGCAACTTAATCAGAACTGATTGCAACAAGGAAGTAAAGTATCAGAGAAAATAGTTCTCACCAAGCGACCAGAGATCGCTTTGGTAACTCTGGCACCAAATCCATGTCTGATCTTGCAGGGTACACAAACCATCTGGCTCCAAAGTGAGAAGGTTGAGCTAGACTATAATTTCTTAAAACAGTGTTGCATTGCTCCTTCACTGTGTTGTCACTGTACCACCAGCCATCCTCTGAGATTGGAACTAAATTTCAAGGTGATCTTAATATCATAAGGGAACAATATTTAGGATGGAACAGATTTTTAAAAATTAGTTCTAAAGGAAATTAAACTTTGCTTCTCTCTGATAGAATAAACTTACTGAACAATGAGACAGGATGTGTCATATCAATACAGGCTGTACCCCATCATTAAAGCTCACCTGGAGTAAGGGCATAGAAAATAATCTTGGTGAGAGTTTCTCAAAGAGTCTTTGGTAACTGTTTTCATGCTAGTTCTGCTCATTTGTGTTATTCATAGCATTCAACTTTCCAGAGATAGAATAAAGAGTGAACTTCTTTATAATTTTTTTTAAGATTTAAACTTTGAAGAAGTAAATCAACTGATATATTCTAGCTAAGGCAAAGTAGACTTCAGAGCCTGGTGGGTAATTTTCTTGCCTCCAAAAAGGTGAAGAGAAGCATTGGCCATTATCATGAAGAGAGTCTTTCTGAAAGCATAGTGTTTTGTTATCTGGCTAGACTTTGAAAAAAAAATTAATTCAACTTTGTGATAGGGAAAATAAAAGTGAAAATTAAGGTCTTAAAACAGCAGTGGTACATAAAAATATTTTATGGCTTTAATTTTAGATTTATTAAGAAATCCCCGAGACTCTTATAATCAAAATAAACACAGAGTTTACATTTCCTTTGATGCTTATTATGCTTTAAATTAGTCTAGCTTTAATGTTACATATATTTAAAATTAATATACAAGTTACTGAAACATGTGAACAGAACTGAGACAGAATTGAATTAGCTGACGTCCGTTACTGAAAGAGTAGTCTTTTGGCCTGCTCTTTTTTATTCACCTGGAGTTGTCATGTAGTTAAATACCAATCTCACTTATTACAGATAATTTGACTTAATACTTGGGCTTTTTTGCATGTACTAAAAAGGCTTATCTCTTGTTTGTGTCAGGACAGTGGGCAAAAGTGTCAAGTATAAGAGACTCTTTTCTTTTGAAATGTGCTTCTGGTCATAAGCATTTTGATCAACTTAAGGGTAATTATCTTATGCTGATATTTAAAATTCAGTCATAACTCTTTCAGGAAGAGTTAGTTTTCACTTCCATCTTTCAAGAGACTTAGTCATACTGCTAAAACATAATTCTAGAAGACTTCAATATGCTTCAAAATAAAGTCAAATCTATTCTCAGATGAAGGTCTTTAATCCTTGAAGATAATGAAAGAATTAAGTGTGAACTTGGAAGTTACCCAACATAAACAACATACTCATTTGCATTCTTTTGCATTTTTACATTATATTGCTTTTTAACACACCTACTTTCTTTAAAGGATTTCCTAATGTAGTTAAATTTCTTGATTTCTTTACAAATGTACATTTCCAGATAACTTAGTACAGTAATATTTCAAACATAACTACACATCTGAATTCATGAAAGATATTTTTAAAATAAAGATTTTAGAGGCCTATTCCTTATTAGCAGAGACCTAAGTTCAATGCGAATTTTAGGTCAAGCATTTGATGATCACTCTCTAGAATATTTCTAATGGATTATTTTTATACTTGAATGAATGAAAAAAACAAAACAAAACCAGAATCATCCTTTCAACACCTATAATAATTCTCTTTATATTTTACTTTTCTATTAAAGACATCACTGACCTTTTGGTTTTATAAAATTCATCATATCGATACCTTATTTTTTCTCATCTCTTTCTAATTGATCTCAAAATCTAAATTATAAATTATTGACTGTTTTCTCTTTCTAAGTCATGACTAGTCAGCTCCTGTTTAAAATAAACCAAAAACTAAACTAACCAAACATAAAAGATCATATAAGATCCATAGTGACAGTGAACCCAAATATTGTGGGCAGAAATTAGAAGAAATTATAGGTCAACATAAGCAGTTCTGTAGATACAGAGATATAAACAAGGCAGCAAGGCTCTCTGCAATATCTCAAGTAGCTGCGTAGGACTATTAGACCAGAATCAAGGCAAGAATCACTTCAGTAGACAGTAGTCCACTGAAGGCCCATAATAGCAATGGTGCTAGAGAAATGATTCAATTACAGTAAATTGAGTTTAATTGAATGATGATTGGGCCAAAGAAATAAAGCTGTTTTTTTTAGCCATGAAAGAACTCTGGGTCTACCATCCAGGCCTTTGTCATAGTGACTTCACAAATACAGGCACATGTGTGCATGGTCAAAGGTGGTGTAAAGTTCTCCAGACATAATTAACCATAGCTCTAGCTCCATCTTTGTGTCCCCACACTTAGATGGATCACAGAACCAGCAACTTTAAATGTGAGTTCTAAAAGGTTTCTAACAATATTTTTAAAAAGAAGGAGATCCCATAGAAAACCTTTTCCCGTCTTCTGAATAGAAATCTTATGATTTGTAGATGAATAAATGTGAATAAGTAAAAAAGGCAAACTATTAAACTGATACTTTGCATAACAAAACTAAAACATTGTGTCTAAGACTTGGAAGGCCAAAACACTTATGAAAGTGATGTCTTCAAGAAACAAGAGCCAAACTATGACTACTTTTATATCTCCATAAAAAGAATAACATTTAATTTCTTACAAGAAATGCACAGTGTGATAACAGGTACAAATAAATAGAAAACCAGATGGGAAATGTATCAGTATAAATAACAATAGGGTTAATACAATAAATAAAGTAAATAGTTATGAAACAAAATAGGCAGTCAGGTATTTTGAAAATATAGTCAAGAGAAAAATCAATAAATGAAATAAAAAAATAAGAAGAAAGTTGAAGAATTTGGAAGCCAGTCAATGACAACTAAACAGTTTTTTTTGTGTGTGTGTGTGCTTTTTCAGCAAAGATCAAAACAAATAAAACAAAACTACTATTCAAAGATAGAAGGGAATAACTAAATTTAAATAAATATATGATATCTCAACAATATATGCATTTTCAAATTGTATTTCACTGCCAAAGTTTCATTTGATGTGTCATTGTAAATCCTGAATTAATCTGAAAACATATTATTGAGAATGAAATGTCAATAAGTACGCATTTTGAGAAACCATCTATAAGAGCAAAAGTAAAATTTTTAAAATTGACAAGTTTAAAAGAATGTTAAATGCAATGTTCAAACCATTTTAAAAAGAGGTATTATTATTCTTAATCTGATTATAAAAGTGATATAGTATATATTGTTGAAGTTTAGAGAGTAAAAAAACTATAAAAAATAAAACTTTTTACAATCTCACTGTTGTCAGATAATTGCTATTAATATTTTGGTGTTTTTCATTAATTTTCTTTTTCTTTTTAGAGAGATACCTTCCTCCCTCCCCAAATGGAGATATACTCTGTGCATTATTATTTTTTGTACATTATGTTATTTTATCAACATATCTCTAAGCCACAAATAATTATTCAAACACATTGTATTGATATTTTTTTCATACTATTTCATCGTATGCATGAATAATAATAACACATTTAAACATTTTTATAAATTTGGACATTTAGGTTGTTTCTAACTTTTTAATATTAAAAAATACTTCAAGAAATAACCATAATAAATACATATACAAAATAAATACATATATTTGGTCCACATTTCTTATCTTTTTCTAAAGAAAAAGTCCTAGAAGTGAAATTTTACAGTGAAGGGATAAGACATTTCATAGAGTTTGGATACAATGTCTTTCCAGAGTTTGTGGCATTATACACACTCATTTACTAAGTACAAGCATGTCTAACAAAAAAGCTGGAAATTTAGCTTCTTTTAAAAAATTACATTTTACTTTGTATCAAAGGCATATTATAAAACTTCCATAAAAGTTTCCGTAAGGTTATTCCTTCAATTTTTCTTTAAAAAAATTTTTTTTTCTCTTGCTCTGGAAAATTCTTCCAAAATGGTTATAAAAACTCTGAACTGATTGCCATCTATATACAATTTACTTTTTGGTACCCTGGGACACAAGAAGCTGTACTATCTAATCTGAACTTGTGTATTCCTTTCCAAAAAAGATATCTTGACTCTGTAGAAAGAACATAAACTTTGTTTTAGGAAAAGAGTTCTAGGCCCCCCATCTGCACATATTCAAAGGCTAATCATACCACCTCATGGGATTATTGAGGAAATACTGAGAAGATACATAAAAACCAATATTAGTTAGTTATAGAGCACTGTCTTTGTTTATGAAGCGTGGACAAAAGCTAAAAATACTAATGATCATTTACAACTAAAATAACTGATGTCCATTCCTTAGATAAACTAAAAAGTTAAAATAATTTATAATTAGAAGGTGAAAACATGAATGGACACTTGCAATTAAGAATCATTTTACTTATTTTTTTAATGGAATCTATGTCTAGTAGAACAACATAAGTTAAGAAGATACTTTAACAAGCTAGAAATTAATACTATAGTTCACCACTCCTGCAAAGATAGTTGACTCATTTTATGTTAAGTTCTATGGAAAAACTATTGGAAATGATGTTTATGTTGCTTTAAAAAGTAGCCTGTGTCTATCAAATTGCTTCTAAGATGATATAGGATATAAAAGGCAGAAAGGTTCCTATATTTTATTCCAGATTTTTCTTGTTGCCTTTAAAAATTAAGGGTATATATAGGGCTTACAATTTTTTCTCTGGTTGTTTGAAGAGTAGAATGGAAGATGCATTCAAAGCCACACACTGTTAAAAATCCAGTAGATTTTAGCAACAGTGGTATTCTTAACGAGTTTTAAGAGGAAGGATAGGGACTGTGAATAATTTTGATACTATCTTGTCTTTTACCAGTTGCTGCTAATCTTTTGAAAGGTTTTCTATTTTTGTCCTACATTCAAATAGACCCTGCTGTTTGACAAAGCTTGTTTTCAAGCCCGATTCACAAGAGCATTGCAGGGACTCTAAGGCTTGGAGGTAATTCTCCGAGAAATATAAAAGTTCCCGTTGGATAATTAACCACTGCCACAGGAAACCTGAAGTGCCTAGAAGTCTGACTTTCCAGGACAACATCCTCCTCGAGTTAAGGAAACAAAGCCCTTATCCCAGCGTGCTCTTCACTGAGAACTGACTTCAGTAGCCTGTGGGGCAGAATCAATGGATCAGTGGGACACAAGAAAGCTAAGACAAACACTGGGAAACAAGATGCAATTACTGGATGTCTAAACTAACCTCAGGCAACACGATGCTGATGTTGGAGCCCTGCAAACAATTTTTCTCACAAGTTTCCATTGTTGTTAAAAGGTGGACTTGGGACCTCAAGATTGGTTGCTTAAGATTCCTGCTTTATAATTCTTTCTGAGTAGCTGATTCTACTCACTTCTATATCTGTAATTTTTTTTGTCACCTCTCTTATGTGCAAGGTCCTCCTACATGTCACCTCTTCTCTCCATGACTGCCTTCTCAGAATTCTCATTTTGTTATACCATTTAAATATGCATGGGTATTTCGTCCTACTTTAACATTGCTCTATTTGTTTAGGGACACCAATAGGTTATCTTAACACCAGACAATCGGCAAATTAATGTTTAGTAAAGCACGCCCTGAAGATTCTACACTGTTAAATCTAAAAATAAAACTTTTAAGACGGATACTCCATATTTTGTGACCCTTGTTATAAATGTTTCTGGCTTCTCTCCATAGGTTTCCAAGGAGACGCCTTGGATGGCTCAGGTGACCAACCAGATTCAACCTTTCCACCAGAGAAATTCCTCTTTTATTATTTAAATATAGGGTTTTCATGTGAGATTTCTTTTGAAATAAGTCTTCTGTTCCAAACAAAACAACACAAAAAAGCAAAACCTCCAGAAGCAATCACCTACCACTCTTTTGGTAGTGTCAACTGACATTTATTCCCAGATTTGTATTCAATAGAGATATAGTGCTATTTTAAATTTTCTAGTTTTAAATATTTTATCAGTCAGGCTCCAGTTAGGAGACAGAAATTAACCCAATTGTCTCACCAGAGAGAATTCAATACTATACAGAATTGATAACCAGTTATAAAGAATTTTTATCTAGGTAAGTTAGAAGACAAAAAGAAAATATTTTTAGTTTACTTGACCCCTTTCTCTCTCTGTGTGCATACATTTCTCTTACTAGTGGTTTTGAAGTTTTCTTACCCTCCTCTATTCCTAGAAGATAGTATATAATGATACCAGTCTGGTGAACTACTTTGTTCAATTTCTGGTCAAGGGACATTCTTTGTTCTCTTATCTCTCTAGGCCCAGCTTGCTACAACAGAATCCCAGTGGAATTTAGCAATAGCTACTAACTTCAAAGAGTGTGTCTGACTCATCTTCATCGTGAGGGGAACACTGCAGTTTCATTTGAACTACCAGTGCCAAACTTGAACTGATTCTGCTTAATTCTGTATTGTAGCACACAAGTTTTGTGGCTTTATGTTGTTCCTTTTCTGTCCTCAGAGATGTATATGCCAGTGCTACTTTTTATAATCTGTAATTTTATAGTTTGTTGTTTGATATTAGAGAAGAGTAAAAATGTGCCTTAAAATATTATCTCTTTCAATCTGATGACAGATCATTCTCATCTACCTTTCTGTGCAAACTTTCTGCAAGTCCCATGATCTACCCAGTGGTGAGTCACTTCAAATCACTTCACTTTAATTCACTTCATCTCTTAACATGTGGGCAATACTAGTAAAAATAGATGCCAAATTGAAGCGCAGGACCTTATTTTTGAAATAGAATTTTGTTGCCTCGACTAAACATTCCCCACAAGTTGCAGAGCTAAACATTCCCCACAAGTTGCAGAGCTAAACATGATTTTGGACCTAGAAAAACTTATAGATACAGGTAAACTTAACATCTAGAATACAGGTACATCTGTAATAAAACCGCTTACATAGATGTTATTCTTTCATAAAATCTCTGAAAATCAATGTTGCAAAAACAACTAACAGGTTCCAAGCATTAACATGTTTTTTATATGTAATTTATGTATGACTCATTTAAGGCAACAATGTTTTTATAAATCCTTTAAAGCACTGGAAGGAACTATGTTTTCAGCTCAAGCCATTGCCAAGGAAATTTTAGAAATTATTAGCTAGATTAGAATTAGAATTCAAGTTTGTATGGTTCCTCAATCCATGATTTTCACTATATTACTACCATGACATTGGCCTGAACTCTTGGTTTGAACAGACTGTCTAAACTCAAAGGGAAAAAAGAATGTATTGTCAGGTAACTGGGAGGTCTTCGGGTAAAACTGGTTTTAGGAATTTTTAGGCCATATATAGGCTCAAACAATAGCATTAGCATTGATGTTATTCTCCAGATCTGTATAGTAGCAGAATGGCCAACTGCTACAACTTCACATCCTCTGATGTTCAAGTCCCAAGGAAAGAGGTCCTCCTTTTCTCAGCAGCTTTCATACTTACCCTTATCATTAGCCTGATTAGAGTAACTTGGGACATGAGCTCACCTATTTATCAGTCACTGAGGCCAGGGGCATTGATTGTGATTGTTGATCTAAGCTTAGGTAATAGGAATGGATTACTGCTCCCTGACTTGTCAGCATTTACCAGAAGTCAGGCAGTGGTTGTTGGATAAAAATATAAACATGTCACCTCAGTTGTAATCAATAGTTAAAAAAATGCTACTATTGGACATCCATTAGGGCCAAATGTCTCCTACTTCTATAAGAAAAGACAAGACTTTTTAAATATACTTTTCAGTTGAGGGAAATGATCAGTATTGAAGATACTCTTGGGACGATGTTGTTCTAGGCACAGTGTGAGGCAGTAGTACTAGTTTGAGTCGAAGCCTGCCTGTTAGGCACATGAAAGAAGAGACTTGGGAGCTCAGCAGTGGAGAAGGAGGTGTGAGGGTGCTTAGTTTGATTGAGAAAGGTTAATTACATGGGAAATGAGGCTGGGATTCAGAGGATGTTTGCTCTAGATTTTGTGTAATGTTATATTAACACTGGGATTCTCTTTATTCAATTAACAAAATAAACTCATTTTGTTTGGTTTCATTTTACAGTTGCTTTAATCCCACTGAACATTTATACTATTATTTAATTTTACTAAACATTTGTAGATAGTAAAATACCTATAGAATTAAGCAACTGCAGGATATTAAAGACATCCAGTTCTTACAGAGATTTGATCTGCTAATTAGCTGCACCAATTTTATGGATCATTGCATCTCAGTTAAAATGTATTGTTATACGTTTATAATCTTTCCATAATGAGCTTTTATTGAGTGCATGGGCCAACTTCTGTATGATGTATATAAGAAACTCCTTCCCCCACCTAAAAAAATACATTCACAGACCTAGTAAATCACAAAAACATTCTACTGAAAATGGTTCTGTTGGCATTATTAAGTGGCTTGTTTGGGACCATAATACAAAATGCAAGTACCTGAGGAGGAAAAAAGAGTGTTATCCAAAATGGTTCAACAAAAGACAATGATGGAGAAGAGGAAAGCCAATCTCTAATAAATTACTAGCAATATAAATTTATGAAGGAAACATATGAGGGTCAAATTTTCTTTTAGTATCACAGTGACTTTATATAGTCTTTGCATTTCAGCATTCTGTTAACTTAAGTGAGATAAGCTAACATTTCTTAGTTTCTCGACAGGGATATTTATTTTCAGAATTAATTATTGACTTTTGAAAATAGATTTTAAAAGCTTTAGATAAGCTACTGTGTATTGAACAGAATGGTCAAGTTGCTACTAAACAAATATTAATTAAGCAGTGATGACCAAGAAATCACCCCAAGATTTGTGTCCCAAAAAATAGTTCATGATTAAAAACGGCTTCTCTCCCCGGGGGAAGGTCAATGGGGAAAAGGAGACATATGTACTAGTATTTGTAATACTTTAAACAATAAATTAAAAAAAAATACATCAGGGAAAAACAAAACAAAACAAAACAAACAAAAAAACAACAAACAAACACGGCCTTTCTCAAATGATAAGATTCCTGAATGGTCCATTTATCTACCAGTGACAAGGGCAGATATAGACCCTCCCAATTCTTGTTCTTCACCTCATAAATGATTAGGTGAATTGTTTATTTTTACTGAACTATTTTGACATAATGCTCACTAATTTGATTTGACCGAGTGTTAGGCAGATTCTCTCTTTTTCTTAGATCCCTGAATTTTGGCCCACTATTAAGAATTAAAACAGTGGGACAGCTCCTCTTAGTGGCCCTCCGCAGTCAGCTGACCTCAGGGAAAAAATATTCCCTGAACAGCTATTTATGCTCCCAACTCATCCCACTCCCTAACACTGGTTTCTTTCTAGCCTTGTTTACTCCTTCCTACAAAGAAAAGCCATTTCCTGCCTATCCAGTGAGTCACTCACAGATGTAATAATGGTGGGAGCATTCTCCCTATTGCAATCAATGGTCTCCTATTCCCTATCCCAATTGTCTCTTTCCCCTATTGCGATAGTCTTTTAAAATGTATTTTTATTGATTTCAGAGAGGAAAGATGTGGGAGAGAGAGATAGAAATTTCAATGATGAGAGAGAGTCATTGACCAGCTGCCTCCTGAATGCCCCACACTGGGTATAGAGCTCACAACCCAGGCATGTGCTCTGACTGGGAATCGGAAACGTGACCTCCTGGTTCATAGGTCCACACACTCATCCACTGAGCTTTGCCAGCTGGGTGCAATAGTTCTTTTAAATAATGTCTTTCGTTACTAAGTATGGATATTTTTTATTGACACTATAATTATTTAAGCCAACCTAGAGTATTTATCAGGAATTATATGCCAGACAGAAAATTTGTTATAATATTGTATTTGTTTTCTCTTCTTATCTCAGTAGACATTTTACTGAATATTTTAGAGGTGTGGATAGTACAAAGGAAATTATTAATAAAAAGACATATTTACTATATGTATAACACTTATAAAATCTCTGTTTCAGGGAGAGTTGCCCTCCCTCTGGTAAATGAGTATGAATTTAAAGAAAAATGGGTCTCTGGCAGAGTGCTTGGGGCAGAGATTAGATTTTGAGTCAGAAGTCTAAATAAGAGTTGTTCAGAGAGCTCCCAAGAGATCTGGGAGCAGGATCACAAATGGAAAAAATCAAGGCCATGTTTTTTGAGAGAACCCTATTTGCAAAATGCAACGAAGAGAGAAAAAAGTTGAATGACAAATATAGAGGAAATAAAAGAAGATAAACTTCTGAAGATTGTAGTCAAGATCTGAAAGTCAAGAATTCTTAGATTAATTAAGGGCAAATAGGCTGGGATTAAATATTAATATATGAGAGGAAAATATGAAAAAGTAGAAGGCTGTTCCTGTGTAATTATCTCCATCAATGAGTTGGAATTATAAATTGGTCTTGGTGTTCAGCAGGGGATAGTATCAGGAGGGGTGGGTATCTCTAAGTTAAATATGAGGCTGGGTCAGTCTTCTGGAAATTGATTCTTTCATGAAGTAGTCATAGTGTTATATCTTGAAATGTTTTGAGATTTTATCAAGGTGGGATATTGGTTCTTATGTCTGTTCTTTATCTCCATATCTTTGTTAATGCAACAGATATTGCATTGGTTTGGGTGGTATAAAGACCTAGTCCTTCTTCTTAAGCACTTTATTTCCCAATGATGGGCAATTCAAGAGGGAAACAGACAGTACTGTTGTTGGCTGGCAGAGCTCTCTTCCTGCTAGTTCCGTGTTCATGAAGTGGGTGAATCTGATAGAATAAAAATACAACTTAGCCTGGCAGTATTCTCTGGAATTAGCAAGGTTCCAGGATTAGAGGCCAACTTCAATGGCTATATCTTCTACATGATCTCCTTCCTGGGAGGATGCCATTGTGCTGAGAAGGCCTATGTAGTTCTGAGTCAAACCTACAATATCATACAAAGCATCACATCATCCAGCCCTTATTTCTTTGGTCATACCTTTCCCTTGTCTTGGATAATGTTATTTCTTAAGAATATATACCTTCTTGGATTTTAAATTTGTGAGCATTTTAATAAAATATTTTTATTGGAACTTACTTCACATAATGCAGTCTAGTACAGTAGGGTTCTGGATGTAGAGAATTCTAGATGTTTCCTCTTATTTTAGAAATATATCCGTCAGACGACTTTGGGTGATGTTGTTGCCAAGTACAAATTACATTTTCTAGCTCTCTGGTTGCTAGGTATTGTGACTGATTTGGCCAATTGGATGTGAGTGGATATATCATGTAAATCTTCTAGGTGTTATCCTCAAATGCACTACATTTCTTCTTTCTCACTTCCAATTACCTGGAATGCTGATATGATCATTTGGTGGCAGGAGCTGGAGCAGCCATCTAGGTCATGATATAGAAGCTGTGTGGAGGAAGGCAGAGCCACCATACCAGTCCTGGACAGAAAGGTATTTTATATTGGTATTTTATATTTATCACTGGCATTTGATATAGATTGGAAACTATATACTTATATTCTCTTAATAAATCTTCTGTAGATAAAAGAATGAATAAGTTCTGTGTTGGTGGCATTGATCCCTTGGACTATACTTTGACTTAAAAGACTTGGCATTATACAGCTGGCCTAAGTAGCTTGATCAGAAGTCCTAACCTAGAGGCCCGTGGATTTGGCTTGTTACACAAGCACATGTTGATTGGCATATATATTGTTTTAAAATTAAAATACTTACCAATGTGTATACCATAGCAGATTGTAAGAGAATATTCTTATTTATGGATCTCTTAAAAAATCAGATGCTATGCAACCCTCAGTCCACATTCTGGCCTTTCACCAAATGACAGAAATCAGGTAATACCAATGCTCGAACAGCCACCAGTTCTAGCCAGCTTCACTCATTTGTGTGACTGCCCATCCACATGGCCGTTTGAGTTTGTGACCTGCCATATAGAATCCTAATAAAAATAGACTCCTATTACTAATGAACACATGCTGCTTCACACATACACACTTTCAAAATAGAGTGATGCTGTTGCACTGGAATTTCCTTCTCTTATGAGCGCTCCAGGTCAGGAGCTAATTACCCTTTGCCTTTTGTCCTTTACATTCACTTTGGTGGAAAAACACACTCCTAAGCTGCTTTATGGCCTCTAATGTCATTGAAGGCAGAACTAGGGGGCATCCTGCATGGGTTTAATCTCTCAAACAAGACTTGGCATGAATAACCCTTCTGAAAACTGTCAGGCTTCCTCTCATGGGCTCCCTTCAAGTCACTTTCCTGGGAGCCCTGTTACTTGCTTCTCTGCACAATGCATAGGCATTATGAATAATTAGAATTCTAGCCCAATCTGTGATAATTAGGAGGAAATCTCAACCTCACAACCTCATAAAGCCCTCAGAAAATCAGTATCTTCACCTAGTTTAGAATTTATGTCTTTGCATAAGAAATACTGAGACTTAGAGTAAAAATTGCTTAATGCATTACATGAAAACAAGTTAAAATAAGTTTTATGTTTTTTTTTTATTAATTGGAAAAAGCCATCTAACACTTTTGAGTACTTACCTTTGGATAGAGCAATGGGAGAGGGATGATGACACATTATAATATTCTTAGACATATATTATTATCAAATTTTCACTTGTTAATAAAACAATTAGAAAAATTATTATAAGAAAATACATCGAATGTTAATATAATTGTGTTTCAGAAAGCATTATTTGAACCTAAATGTTCACAGAACCAAAGTATACCAAACATTTTTTTAAGTACCCAAGAAATTAGGTTTTTATTAATTGCATCAAATTTAGAATTTATCTCTATATATACTTATAAAAATTATCAAAGACACTTTGACTTAGTATGCAGGTTACATTAGAAACATGTGGAAATTTGAACAGTCACATTTCTATACATGTTTCAGTATAAATTTTCCTGTAAAGAAAGATGTGAACTCATCTCTGGGAATTATACTTGGTAATGGTGAGCTAGCATCTATAATCATAAATTCACTGCCAAACTCCTGTTAAATGGCTTTTTTCTTACTGAAATCAGTGTCTGGTTGGTCCTCTTTGCCTTCCTATTTTCTTTCTTCTACCTTTGCTATTTTTCTAGTACATCTGTGAGAAAGATGTGCCTTTTAGATTTTAGTAAGATTTTTATAATCCAGGGTTTCCATTCCTGTCATGAAAATATTCCATTTCTCAGTGATTTTCCCATTTACTTAGAGAGTTGTGCACCCAAGAAAATCCCTCATGGAGTCAAAACCATATATATATATTACGGTTAATAATGTGGATTAATTATTAAACAGTTAATAATGTGGGTTAACTATTGACTGGTTAATAATGCAATTAGCTATTAACCTGTTAATAGTGTGGGTTAATAACCAGTTAAAATGCAGATTAAATATTAACTGGTTAATAATATGGACTAACTATTAACCAGCTAATAATACAGATTGACTATTAACTGGTTAATAATACTGATTAGCTTTGAACCGGTTAATGATTCAATTAGCTATTAACCAGTTAATAATTCAGATGAACTATTAACAGATTAAAATGCAGATTAATTATTAATCTGTTAATAGTGCAGATTAACTATTAACCGGTTAATACAGATTTTATAATCCAAAGAAAACACAATAATTTCAAGAGAAAGATCAAAAGTGCTTTATTCATAGTAATGTCAATCGCTAGCTACACATTTCCCCATAGTTGAGGTAATTTGTGGATACCTTCCCAATAGAACTTTTCTTGTTTTGAGGCAAACCATTCAGAGACCCAATTTTCCACTTCAAAGTTTTGAAGTGCTGCTCGGAAAGTGTGTGTGCCATTGTTCAGAAAAAGTGGTAATGTGAAGGAGCAAGGTCTATTGAATACGATGAGTGGGCTAATACTTCCCAGACAAGATCTGAAGTGTCTTTAACTGGATTTAAAATATGTGATGATGCATTTTCTTGAAGCAAAACTACTTTGCTGTGTCTTCTGGCCCATTCTGGTCATTTTACAATCAAAGTGTGGTTCAAATTGATTAATTGTTGTCAGTAGCGATCAATATTAATAGTTTCACCTGGTTTCAGAAGCTCATAATACACCACACCTTCCTGATCCCACCAAACACAGAGCATTGTCTTCTTTCCAAAGCGATTTGGCCTTGCAGTCGATGTTGATGGTTGACCTGGATCACCCCATGATTTTGTGCATTTGAGGTCCTCAAAATAAAACCACTTTTCATTGCCAGTCACAATTCGATGCAAAAAAGACTTTCATGCCATTGAAGCAACATTTTACTGATGACTTTTCAGTTTGCCATTTGTCTTTTGTTCAGTTGATGTATCACCCATTTTCCTTCCTTGAAAATCTTTCCCATTGCTTATAAATGATTGGAAATTATTTGCTGAGCAATGTTTAATCTTTCTGCAAGTTGTTTTTAAGTTTGATATGCATCTTCACCAGATAATGCTTGTAATTATTGATCTTCAAACTTTTTCAGTTGACCCGGACGTTGTTTGTCTTTCACATCTAAATCATCACTTTTAAAAAGTTTAAATCAGCGTTCACAAGTGTCTTGAGATGGAGCTTGTTCACCATAAGCTTACCAAAGTATATGATAACTTTCAGCAGCACTTTTCTTCAAAATAATGAATTAAGACTTCCTGCAAATGCTCTTTTTTTGGCACAAAATTTGACATTTTTAAGCGTAAAAATATCTATGATGTTAACACCTTCAGAAAATTTGACATATGAAATTTTGAAGCTTGCTGTCAATACAACAAAATAACATACATATCAAATCGCATATATATCAACATACTTGTAACTCCATCTATTGAAAGAAATTTGCATTATTAACCTGTACACCTAGTGGAGGTACAGGTGCTCTCCTTAACTTAAGAGTTCTTTGCTTTCTGGGTAGCTCACATTTGCAATTTGAAAGAAGAAAAGAACAACAACAATGAGGCTCTTCAGTGAATGTTTTACACATTAGTATAAATTTAGATTAAGAGACTTCACACGCAAGAAAACAAGTGAATGGCAGAGAAGGAGACTCACTTCTGTAGAAGCACATTAGTTCATCTCACTAGTTAGTTGTGCTGTATCTTGACATCAAGGTCAGAGTAAAGAGTTTTATTGAGAGAGATAAAAAATATATAAGTGGAAAGTCAGCTGTGGGTATCTTTGTCTTTTATCTCTTAAAAGCACTATTAAGGAAGTGTTAATGTTTTGTCTTGCTCAAAGCCATGCAAACGATAATAAAACCAATACAAGGCTTCTGTTATCGAATTCACTTCTTTGTATAGAAAAGTGCTCTATAATGCCCTCGTCATAAGTCTTTTAAGAATGCAAAGATGGAAAAGAAGCATTTTTCTTCTTTCAGTTAAAATCATTAATATATTCAAGGTTTAACATTCCCTTTACAAGTGTTTCTGAATGTACCATATGGCACCAGTTAGATTTGAATGTTTTCATTTGCTCTTTAAAAATCTGAGTGAGGTTTCCTTTCATAAACTCATGCGTACTGGTTATTTTTTTTAAATAATCATAAAAATTCTATACAACACCAAGTGCATGTTTTAACAGGAAGGTATAAAAAATACATGGCAATATAATAATTGGCTCATTTAGTTAAGAGCTGCTTTGAAGCCTTAATAGTAAAGGGTAAGCAGTCATTAGCTTATTAGCTCAAGTTGGAGCCAGAGCTGATTTTTTAAAAAGTGCTAGAATACATATCTTGACAAATTGTAAAATGCCTCTTCCCCATTCAGTGCCTCCTCCCTGGTCCTACATTCACAAAGAGGCATGAGCTTTTTCCTGGCAACTGATTCAGTTGAGATGGGAACGTTAATATATTTGAACAGATGTGTGTCAACATCACTCTGCAAAAAATGAAAATTAAAAAAAAATTGTCATCCTAACCACATTGGTGCACAACATACCAAAATAAAAACCAATACGATTCTATACTTTCACTAGAATTCTCTTATGAAAATAAAGTTGAAAATGTAGCCGAAACCAGTTTGGCTCAGTGGATAGAGCATCAGCCTGTGGACTGAAGGGTCCCAGGTTCCATTCCGGTCAAGGTCAAGGGCGTGTACATTGGTTGTGGGCACATCATCCCCCAGTGGGGGTTGTGCAGGACGCAGCTGGTCAATGTTTTCCTCTCATCGATGTTTCTAGCTCTCCATCCCTCTCCCTTCCTCTCTATAAAAAAATCAATAAAATAAATTTAAAAAGTTGAAAACTGTAATGTTGAAAATTCAAAAATTTAAATGTACTTGCTAAAATAATTTGTTAACTGATTTTTTTAATTCTGATGGTAGAGGGCTTCAAACAAGACAATATAAGAACAAATTTTAGAAAAGTGAGTAGGACCTGTATTAATTAATAAGCTAGTATTTCTTGAACCTTATATTTTTGACACAGGAACTGGTGTGATAAAGTACTGTTGATCAAGGTGTTTAGATATATTGTTTCATTTTTATTTTTGAAGGGCTTCCCCCCACCCCGTTAGCTTTTTAATTCAATTTATGTTAATTTCTAAAAATACTTTTCTTACTCATGGGGAATTTATGTCTTTTTCTCCTACACATTTTTCCAGTAAAATTAATGGGATAAGATTGTATCAAAATATAGTGAGAGCATTAGGAAATGAAGACACCAGGATGTACATGGAAAAACAATTGAGGTCTTATTGGATTCCTCAGTAACAGGCACAGAATTCCCTGGAATTACATCATTCTAAAGCTGACATTTAAAAGGATAAATGACACACACATAGTTCACCTGACTTTTCTAATTCTGTCTATCTATATATTCAATAAATATTAATTGAGCACATATTATTCGCTATGCACCATTTGAAATTCTTATGAGTGACATGAAGACTGCAATTCACATTCTCAAGAAACTAACAGTCCATGAAAAATGGAGACAGTTACAATTATAAAAATTACAATAGAGATAACCACAGAGAGTTACAGCAGAAAATAGCAAGTTACACAAAAGATGTAACTCCAGTGGACCTTTGAAAGATTAGTAGGAGTTATACTGGTAAAGAGGGAGGAAGAGGGGGAAAAAATTAAGGTGCTGAGAGTGCATGTAACAAATAAAGGTTTATATAGCTGATGTGGTTCAAATATCAGTGTGGTACCTTAATGTGAAAGGAAGTTAGAGGGAAATTTCA
This sequence comes from Pipistrellus kuhlii, assembly GCF_014108245.1. NCBI lineage: Eukaryota > Metazoa > Chordata > Mammalia > Chiroptera > Vespertilionidae > Pipistrellus > Pipistrellus kuhlii. The sequence continues at coordinate 50,163,959 of NW_023425573.1, read as the reverse complement.
GATACTTGAAGTCTTCACATATAGTCTCTTATTTTAGTTTATTTTTAAGTATAGTCAACATACAATATTATATGTTTCAGGTGCACAACATAGTGATTAAACATTTGTATATCTTACAAAGTGATCATGATAAATCTGGTACTCATTTGACACCATATATAGTTGTTACAACATTATTGACTGTAATCCTACATTGCATTTTACATCTCTGTAACTAATTTTATAATTGGCAGTTTGTATTTCTTAATTATTTAGCTTTTTTCTACCATCCCCTCATTGTCCCTCTGAAATGGCAACCATCAGTTATTCCTCTATATCTGAGAGTTTGCTGCTGTTTTGCTTTACTTGTTCATTTATTTTGCTTTTTAAATTCCAAATGTAAGCAAAATCATATATCTATCTTTGTCTTATTTTACTTAACACACTAACTTCTAGGTTCGTTCATATTGTTGCAAATGGCAATATTTCATTCTTTTCTATGGCTGAATAATCATATTTTATTGTGCATATGAATCCATTCTCTTTATCTATTTGTCTATCGATAGACACTTAATTTACTTCCATATCTTGGCTATTGTAAACAATGCTACAATGAACATAAGGGTGCATGTGTATTTTCAAATTAGTGTTTTCAATTTCTTTGAATAAATACCAAAAGGGGAGATTGCTAGGTTTTAAGGCAGTCTTATCTTTAACTTTTTTAAGAAAACTTTACACTGTTTTCCACAGTGGCTGTACCAGCTTATAATCCCACCAATAGTTGACAAGGGCTCCTTTTCTCCCACATTCTTGCCAGTACTTATTCTTTATTGCTTTTTTGATAATTGCCTTTTTGACAGGTGTGAGGTAACATCTCGGTGTGGCTGATTGGCATTTCCTTAATGATTAGTTATGTGGAGCATTTTTCATGTATCTGTTGGCCATTTGTATGTCATCTTTGGAGAAATGTCTATTCAGGTCTTCTGCCCATATTTTAAATGAGATTGTTGGTTTTACTGATATTGAGTTGCATGATTTCACAAATTTTCTAGCCAACAGGGAATCACTGGAAGATTTGAATCCTAGTAGTAAAAAAAATTAGATGTCAGCAATGTAGAGGATAGGTTAAAAAGAATATGAGAACTTAAAGGGAGTCACTGCAGTAACTTACATAAAAATATAAAGGAAACTTGAGGTAACCATTGGTAGTAGAGTTATAGAGAAGATATATAAAAGGAACAAGGCAAAAGACATAGCAATAAGGTGTCCAGTTGATAAATTTTCTAGGTGCCTCCCATTCTAGCTTGGGAGATTGAGTAGATGATAGTACTAATCTCCAAATTGGGGGATATAGGAAGAAGATAATGTTTAGGGGTTTATGATAGAGAGGAGATGAGGGAACTTAAACAAAGAATTTTGGAGTTTCTAAGTTGAGTCCAAGATGCTTTTAGAACATACATATAGTAGAACTTTTATTTATTTATTTTTTAAATATATTTTATTGATTTTTTACAGAGAGGAAGAGAGAGGGATAGAGAATTAGAAACATCCATGAGAGAGAAACATCAACCAGCTGCCTCTTGCACACCCCCTACTGGGGATGTGCCCTTAACCAAGGTACATACCCTTGACAGGAATCGAACCTGGGACCTTTCAGTCTGCAGGCCGATGTTCTATCCACTGAGCCAAACCAGTTTCAGCTATAGTAGAACTTTTAAATAAGAATTTGGGTAGATGTATCTTCAAGAAAAGATTCAGAAGTGTAGAATAATCTGAAGCATATACATAGCAATGGTATTTCAAGAAAAGGATGTGTGTCAAAGCTCACAAGAAGAGTGTGCTATGAGAAGAAAGGAGGGCCGAGGGCATGCTGGTTGAAAACCAATATTTAAAGTGAAAATGGAAAAATAAGACCATCAAAGAACAAGAGACGAGAAGGCAAAGGAGGTGAGGACAACTCGTGGAAACAGTGGCATTGTGGCGCCTGGCCAGCGTGGTTCAGAGGTTGAGCATCAACTAACAAACCAGGAGGTCATCATGGTTCAATTCCCAGTCAGGGCACATTCCCTGAGTTATAGGCTCAATCCCCAGTGGGGAGCATGAGGCAGCCGATTGATGATTCTCTCTCATCATTGATGTTTCTATTTTCTCTCCCTCTCCCTTCCTCTATGAAATCAATAATATATATATATATATATTTTTTTTTTAAAGAGTGACATTGTGGGAGTTGATATGGGTAGAATTTTAATACAAAAAGATTAATTGGCTGCATTAAATATGTAGGCAGAGCGCCAATCATATAAGGTCCATATTAACTAAGTCATCAGTAACTTTGGAAAGAAGGGTTTTAGAGGAAAGAGGAGAAAAAAAAAATCACTGATACCAAAGAGTAAGCTTCAAGAGGTTGGAAGATCAAATGTCTTTAGAACAGGGGTGGGAACCTTTTTTTTTTTTTTTTTTTCTGCCAAGGGCCATTTGGATATTTATAACATCATTTGCTGTTCAAACAAAATTATCAACTTAAAAATTAGCCTGCCATATTTGGTCAAACATTTCATTAACTCATCCATAATGCCTTGGTAGGGCCAGAGCAAATTATTTTTCTGCCCTTATACAGCCCAAGGGTTGAACGTTCCCTGACTCTGCTTTAGAATAAAGTTGGCTTATTCGAGAATAAAATATACCCACAGAATGTTCCTGTATGTCCTAAAGAAATTAACTGGGAGGAATAAGAGAAGATACCAGACATTCCATAGAAATTCACAGGAGAAGAGATATTATTTTGCTCAACTCACTAGACCAGTAATCTGAAAATAAGAGACAATTTATATGATACCGATAAAATGAAAGGAGAAATAACCTGGTGAGGAAAGAAGGAGGAAGTCAGATAAAAAGGAGGTGCAATGGGAGTTAGAAACAAAACTAAGATGATTGAGTTTAAGATTTCAGGAGTAAATATTTTCTCTGAGGGAAAGATCTAAGAAGTAGCTATGGATGCAAAGCGTCAACGTAAAATAGTAGAAAATTATATTTGAGTTGAAAAGGTGAAGAACTGACACAAAAGTGGTAGCCCCGCTAACAGTTTAGGTATCTCCAAAGATGACGGGAAAAGCTCTATGGTACAAAACCTTGAATCTGATACCAAAGTCATCAGAGCCTGTGAGAAGCCAACAGTAAAGTAAATAAATGATGTTAGTAAGAAGTGGTCTCACTAGAAAAGAAAGATGATAGTGAACACAGGGATCCAGGAAACTGCTAGCCCTGTTTCCCTAGCTGAGCATATGCGTGGTGTGAATAAAAAACAGCTCTGCTGAGGAGAGCTGAGGTGGGGTCCACATGATAGTTTTAGAATCACATTTTGGTAAGCGGTAGAGGAAGAAGGTCCTCTGATGCATATAGGAGTTTGTTAAAAAGAAATAGTGATTTCTGGATGCCAAAGGAATGGCTATTTTTTTTTTAATTCCTGCTTTTCTTGACTCATATTGTTGACTCTCAGAGATTGGGGGTCGAGCTGACCTGGCTTATTCCATTATTCATTCAAAGTCACAAGTAGGCTGACTTCCCAAGACTTTGGGACACATTATTAAAAATATTATTGTTAACAGTAATAACTAAATTTATTATGAGGTGGTAGAATTCACTTAGGAGTTGCAGTTATCAAATTAAAGAACCTTTATTGAAATCCTTATTAAGCAGTTAGTATAATCTGGCTTCAATGTTTTATGTTGAGTCCCTTATCCATAGATTAAAAATTTCCCCTTGTTTTAAGGCAGGCATGCCATTAAAGCTATTCAACTTTGAAACTCTGCTTTGCCATCTGTTTAGTTCAGATGGTTTGGTGGATTTATCCCTTGTTAGGCATTATTAAGGTTTGCACCAACACAACATTTTAACCTCTAAACACAGGAAAAGCAACAAACAGGTGAAGATCAACAAACACTGCAGGAAGATTGTAAGTGACTAATCAGATGGAAGAAATGTCTAAAAAGAGCAGGCAGGAAAATGGAATGCCAACTGTTGTAGCCAGAAGCTTGAAAAGGTGAGAACTGATGGCAGACTGCCAAAGCAACCTCAGGCCCTGCAAACCCAACATTATTAGAAATAGAAGCACTGGTGTCCCCACCCCCTCACCTCTCCTCACATCTCCCTCTCTCTCTCTCTCTCTCTCTCTCTCTCTCTCTCTCTCTCTCTCTCTTCTCTCTTCTCTCTTCTCTCTTCTCTCTCTCTCTCTCTCTCTCTCTCTCTCTCTCTCTCTCTCTCTCTCTCTCACACACACACACACACACACACACACGTAACAGCACACTTCAAATAGGGACATGTGAAAACTTTTAGGATTTTGCCGGAGAACTATCACATTCTAGATTTAGGTCAAAGAGAAAAATATTATAGGGTGGACTTGAGAATCTGAAAGGTTAGAGTCAAAATTTTGCTTTTCTCAATAAATGATGGCTTGTCTTGAATAAGTTATTTAATGCTTTTAGGTTTCCACTCCCTCAATTTTTAAACAGGAATTAAAAACCATCCCTATGTCTAAGCTTGCTATGGAGATTGAATGTGGGAATGCCAGAAGGTCTCCAAAGCAAGCCCAGGCGAGGGAGCCCGTCACAGGTGTTGGCAGTTATACATTAACGTAATTTTTTTCTTTTCTAATGTGTCCCCTTTTCCTTTAAAGAAATGAGAGTTTCAGGTGGGCTTGCCTTTCAACACTGCTGTAGTTTCTCCATCTCCATCTTATTTAGATTCCTCTACTTCCAAATAAGACATTCTGATGCCATTTTTCTCCCTAAAATGTATTTTCTTCTCTCTGTTCACCTTTATGGGCCATACCAAGCTATAACTGAAATCCCAGCAATTTCTTTCACCAAACTCCTATATTGGTCACTTATTTAGCCATTTTAGAATTTCTATAACATCTGAAAAATCATCATGTACCCTCAACCACTTGTGTTTTTAATATTTAAGACTTAGACAATTTTATAATTTTAGCTTTATCAGGACACAAACTCAAGGTCTTTTGAATTTGTTGAAAATGATCCCCCTAGATTATTATATTTGTAGTAAAAATTTGTGATTTATTGGACATCACATAGTATAAACTGAAGTTTTTTATTGTTTAATAATTTCTACAAATGAAATACGGGGAAATTTTTGCAGATAACTCTCCAGTGATAAACATTCACAAAAAGAGTTTTATAATAAATTTATAGCTTATGCTAATTATAAACTTAAAAGGAGTACATTTCATTTTTTAACAAATATTTTGTGCCCTTACTATTTACCAGGAACTGTTATGGGCTCTGGAAATATAACAGTGAAAAGATCAATAGGGTCTTACAGGTAAATTAATGAAAAAAATATTTTAAGATAGTGATAAATACAATAACAAAAAAACAAAACAAAAACAAATATAGATATATAATTACAGATTAGTTGAAGAGGTAGGGAGGTGAGATTGAATAGTCAGGAAAGTCTTAAATGTGAAGATGACATTTGAGCTACACCTTGAATGAAAGAATTGTACATTAAAAAAAAAAAAAAAAGGCATGATGAAACCAGTTTGGCTCAGTGGATAGAGCGTCGACCTGTAGACTGAAAGGTCCCAGGTTTGATTCCGGTCAAGGGGATGTACCTTGGTTGTGGGCACATCTTCGGTGTGGGCTGTGCAGGAGGCAGCTGATCGATGTTTCTCTCTCATCAATGTTTTTAACCCTCTATCCCTCTCCCCTCCTCTCTGTAAAAAAGTCAATAAAATATATTAAAAATAAAAATTAAAAAGAGACATCAGTAAAATTTAAGGACTATGAAGCCAAGTTAAGCTTATATGCTCAAGAAAGGTAGCTGAGAGTGGAGTATAAGGAAAATATGAGATTATGCAGGATTTTATAAACCTTTCTTTAAAAATATTTTTTATTGATTTCAAAGAGGAAGGAAGAAGGAGAGAAAGATAGAAACATCAATGATGAGAGAGAATCATCAATTGGTGTGCAAGCCCACAACCCGAGCATGTGCCCCTGACCAGAATCTAACCCAAGAACCTTCCATTCACAGGTCGACGCTCTATCCACTGAGCCAAACCAGCCAGGGCAAGCCTTTTTATTTTTTTTTATTTATTTTTTTTAATAAATCTTTATTGTTCAGATTATTACAGTTGTTCCCCTTCTTTTCCCCCCATAGCTCCCCTCCACCTGGTTCCCATCCCACCCTTTTCCCTTACCTCCCCCCTGCACAATCCTCATCCATAGGTGTACAATTTTTGTCCAGTCTCTTCCCGCACAGCCCTTTCCCCCTGAGATTTGTCAGTCCACTCTCTTTCAAACTGGTGAATATAATAGAATCAGGGGCATAGAAACAGGGCAAGCCTTTTTAAATAGAAGGAAGCTACTGAAGAGTTTTAGGAAGATGATTAATATTATGTGATTTAAATGTTCAAAGATCCCTTCTGATGCCATATGGAGAGAAATTAGAAGAGGACAAAGACAGAATTAGAAGATCATCTAATATGGTATTGTAATAGTTCAAGGCCATAGATTATCGCCGACTGGACTAGAGTTTCAGCAACAAAGTTGCTAAAAATGTCAGACTATTACAAATTCTGGAGATAGAATCTATAGTATTATTGATGGATGGAATGTTGGGATAAGGAAAATGCATCTTAGTAATGGAGTAAAAGGTGATATTAATTAAGATGGGGGAGGACTTCAAGAGAAGAGAATGATCAAAAGGTAATCTATGCATAGTCCGTGGACTCAGGCAATAGGATAGTGAAGACCTGGGGGTGGGGTTGTTAGGGTCTGGGAGAAGGGGGGAAAGGGAGAAAAATGGGAGATATTTGTAATACTATCAACAATAAGAATATATTTAAAAATGAAAAAAAGTTACTTGTATTTTTTAAATGCCAGCTTCTGCCAAGGTTAGCAATCTTGTATAGTTACTTTTTCAAATCTGTTCTGTTAATTTTTTAAGTTTACTTATGTATATTTTTTTCTTTATTGATTACATATGTGTCCTTATCCCCTCAGTGCCCCCCACTCCCACTCATGCCCTCACCCCCTTGGTGACTGTGTCTACTGGTTAGGCTTATATGCATGCATACAAGTCCTATGGTTGATCTCTCCCCCTTACCTCTACCCTTCCCTACCTTCCCTCTGAGGTTTGACGATCTGATCAATGCTTCTCTGTCTCTGAATCTGTTTTTGTTCATCAGTTTATGTTCATTATATTCCACAAATCAGTGAGATCATGTGATATTTATCTTTCTCTGACTTGTAAAGACAACCTTCTCTTTTGTAAGCAGAGTTGTTTATGATCCATTTCTGATAAGTTTATGATTCAAAGTATTTACAGTTTGTTTCTGTTGCTATGTGTGTGTGTGTGTGTGTGTTTGTGTGTGTGTGTTTGTGTGTGTGTGTGTGTGTGTGTGTGTGTTTGTGTGTGTGTCTCCTTCCTTCACAGTGTCTTATTTCCTTATGCTCTTGGTTATCTTAAACTGGGCAATGGAAATAAACATAAACACAAATATGTAGCTATAATTTGAGCCTTATGATAAATGCAACTTCCTCCAGACAGAATTTGCAGTTTATTCTGCAGGGTCCAGGAGATAATAGCAATCCAGTGTCTATTTGAACAAAGTTGAAGACCAAATTCTTCCCCCCCAATTTAAAATTATGCTGGAATTCATGTAATGGCTTTTCCCTTTCTACTTTTCCTTCTCCTTAAGGAGTGAAGCTCTTATGGTCTTGATTTTGATGGCTGTTCTGCTTATCTTGTAATAACTGCCATACTCATTTATCTCTCTCAATTTCCAATTTTTCTCCATTTTGACCTGATAATTTCTTATTGTCTTGTAAAGATTTTCAGATGATTGAAAAATATATCTTCTCTACTTTTTTTGGCTACCTAGGTGGGGGACTTGGGGAAGACTGGTCCAATTATCTAACCAATTATTACAGGAAACAAAGTGAAAAGTTTCATTTTTATCATGGAAGATATTGCTAGATAAGACTAAGTGCACATATTGAGTGGGAAAGTGGATATCTGAGTCAAAATTTCTCAGGAGAGTATAGTGTTGGAGGTGTAATTTAGGGAAACATCACCATATGGATGTCACTAAAAGCTAGGGATCAGTTGAGATCACTTAATATGTGACTGCAAATAGAGAAGAGGGTCAATGGTCAAGAATCAAAGGCTAGACTATATAGAAAGGTCAGAATGAGGAAGAGACTGACAAATATTAGAAAGAAGTCAATGGAGTTTGCAGTAAACTAGGATATCATGATGCAACTACAGTTGAGGGAAGAAAATATTTCAAAAAGGGAAGGTAGCCAACTGTGTCAAATGATCCAGAGAGACTAAATAAATGAGAACAAAGAAGAAACTACTGATTTTGATAGTCTGGAACTCAAAGACAAAATCATTTTTGGGGAGCATCGTGACTAAAACTTTAATGGAGTAGTCTGAGGATGTAATAGCACAAGAAGACAGGGAGACACTGAATACTAACAACTCAATACGAATTTTCCATGTAAGGAAGGAGAAAAATGGGGCAGCAGATAGAGAAGAATTTATGATCAAGATAAATAATACTTTAAAATAGAAAATGACATGATGGATTTCTTATGGAACTGATCTTGTAAAAAGAGGAATTGCTGATGTAGGAAAGAATAAGAATACCTGAAAGAATACCAGCAAGAGAAAAATATCACACGGTCTCACTTATATGTGAAATCTAATAAACAAAATAAGCCAAGGTACAAAATAGATCCAGAGACATTGAAACATGCAATAGACAGTCATCTTAGAGGGAAGAGGTGGGGCAGAAAGAGATTAAACAAAGGATTTATATGCATATTCTTGGACACAGACAATAGTGCATTGAAGGCCTAGGGAGTGGGGGAGGGACAAGAGTGGGAGGATTAATGGGGTGTAGTGGGGAGGAAAGGATGGGACATTTGTAATACTTTCAACAATAAATATAATTTTAGCCGAAACTGGTTTGGCTCAGTGGTAGAGCCTCGGTCTGTGGACTGAAAGGTCCCAGGTTCGATTCTGGTCAAGGGCATGTACCTTGGTTGTGGGCACATCCCCGGTAGGGGGTGTGCAAGAGGCAGCTGGTCGATGCTTCTCTCTCATCGACGTTTCTAACTCTCTATCCCTCTTTCTTCCTCTCTGTAAAAAAAATCAATAAAATATATATTAAAAAAATAAATAAATATAATTAAAAAAAAACTATTTGAATGGACAAGAAGGGAGAGAATCAAGGGTTTATTCAACTAGGGAGGTTTCTTCCATCTGGTTAAAAAGGAAAGCAAAGCAAGTAGGTTGAGATTCCTGTAGGTTGATACAATTGGTGGTGGGAGTTTATCATTGTATTAGCTTTTTTTTTTTTTTTTTTTTTTTTTTTTTTTTAGTTTTCACTGGGTATAGACTTATTTCCCAAATATTTTATATCTCTGACAAGAAATTGTATGTTGGAGAAGAACAGAGAAACATATCCAGGAGAGAATGACTAGGATTATAAGAGAGTCTCAAAATTTTACTCCTTAAGAAATGAGTGCAGGGACTGGGTATGTTTAGTCTCTTGGAAAGTCTTTGAGCTGACATACTTCAAATCACTGGAGAGTAGTTATGAAGCAAAGGCAGTGGTCTTTTGTGGGCGTAGTTCCAGAACACAAAACTATGACCAGCAGATCAAAGTCATCAGAAGATAAATCTTGATTCATAATAAAATAAATTTTTTGAATCTAGAACTTTACAATTTTGAAGTCATGAAGTTCCCTTCACAGAAAATGTTCAGAAACCTGGCTGACTTCCACGAGGACATTGTGGAGATAATACTTGCAATGAAATGAGAAATTATGTCAGACACTTCTAGTCCTTACCAGGCCTGAGTTCTGTGGTCTCTGTGACTGGTTCATCTCTTTAAATAATTTCTCAGCCATGTTCTTTCTTCCTTATATTTCTATCTCAACTGTAGCATTGTAGCTTCTCAATTGTGCTTAATGAAGATTGAAAAAAAAGATGTTGTGAGATAGGAGCTACATCTGAGATTGCTTCTTATGGTCATATTTTTGCAAACTTTAGGCAACAGACAACATTGCTGTGTCATCAGATTCATCTGACCCAGGGTTATCAGGGAAATTGGAGGAATCACATATCCAATTCCCAGTCTCTACTTCTTTTAATGCTTTTGTACTTGACTCCGTGCATACGATGCTTCAGTGGGGTTATTGCTTAATTAATTAGAGACAAGAGAATAATAAAATATTAAAGAGAAAATTGTAGATTACAGAGCCCACTGTTTAGCAATGACATGGACTAATTTGACAATCGAAGGGTCAGTACCTGCAAAAGTAAGGACACTGCTTACAAGCATTAGCATCCAACTAGTGACAATGTGCACGCCAGGATAATGAACTTAAAACAATAGTAATTAGCAGGCTAAGACAAAGGATTAAAATAAAAAATGAAGGGTGCTGTGCTTTCCGCTTGCTTGTAAGACAGAATTAAGCCAACTTAATCCATTTTAATTCGTTGTGAAACCTGCAGTGCAAATGAGATGGATTCAAGGGTCAGGTTCAGCTCCTGGGAAGGTACGATACATTCACCTGTGACAATTCTTCCTGGAATGATAAAGTGAGGGAAGTCTCTTAAGAACTCCGAGTGACTCCATGCGGTCCCCAGAGATCAGGTGTCAAAGTTGTCTATCAGATGCCTGAAAAGAAAAAAGGGAAGCATTACTCAATGCTATTGTGAGACAGTTGTCATTGACTGATCAGGCCTTTGAAGCATGCTTTCACAGTCAATGAAACCACCTGAATAGATGAAAGCCAGACAGCTTCTGACAAACAAGAGTCCATGGAATATTCATTGTGCATCTGGGAGGGAAAGATTAATGTATTAGAAATTAAAATGGGACCAGAATGTATGATCTTGCTCTAACACTTGGCCAGACCTGTGTCACCCACTGCTAGTGCCTGAAGTCGACAGACAATTCTGCCAAGGTAGCTGAGAATCATTAAGCATCCTGCTATTGTGCAGGGTGAATAATAAAACTTTCCGCCTATTCTTTGCCTGGAGCTGACAATGAATAATTCTGGAGCTATTTGCAATGTTAACAGCACCTATCTTGCCCATCCATTCCTTTATGATAAGGATGGAAATATGCATTTCAACAGTCTGTACAGATACTGAATCACAGGCATTTCAAAGGACACCTGTCACTCAAGTGAAGGACCTGTCAGTCTCCCATGTATGATGGTGCCAAGAAAATGGCCAAAAAGATTATCTGTACTTTATTTCTTCTCCTTTTCAGAATAAAACACTGTTACATTTGCCATAGACTGACAAGTGATTTACACTGGCAACTGTAACATGTTTAAGACTACAGGGGGGGGGGGGGGAGGGCGAAGAGCTATTTTCTTAGGCAAGCATATTCTTCCACGGTTTACAACGGTATCAAATATATTATCACAAATGTGATGTAGACACTATGGAATGTCATTATACTGGATATTAGGAGCATTTAATCTGTTTGCTGACACAAAGGTGACATTGATAGAGCTGTATTTTTTTTTTATCAGCACCCAAGTAAATTTACTTTTAGAAAATTACAAGTAGATTGGCATCTTTAGAGTGTGACCAGCGTATATTGGACATCTTCATTAAAATTATGTGTGAGCAACTGAATCAGTATATCATTGAGTTTAAAATAGAACCCCTTCCATAACCAACAGAAATTCATGTCCCATATTCTAAAAGTTAAAATTCAACTACCAGAGACATTCTTAATGCTTTGTTCTTCTGAACAAAAAACTTATGACCACTTTATGGATTTTCAGAAACCTTCAAAGTTTTATTCCCCTGAACAAATATTATGAATCTCATTAGGATCCCAATTGTTATTGAATAAATTAGTTGGCCTCTTCCAACTACAGTTAAATTAGCAATTAAGTTGTAAATTAGTCAACTTCAAAGAGGCCTACCTTCTTCGCCCCCACTGGATGTCACGGGAACTCTCCAGGATGTCACAGGTCTTCTCTTTTACCTGAGAACAGTGAGCCTGTCCCACTCCCTGCTGACCACAGGCACCTATTCCGAGAAGTCTGCATGGAACTCACATACAGAAGAAGACCGACTTGGGCATGTTAAGGAATTGGACTGTGGAGTTCTCCAGCTCCAGCTGATGAGTGGTCCCTCTCATTCTTCTTGCAATGTAGTTCTTATAAATGGCAATCTTTATTTTTCCTTAAAATGAGGAATCTGTGGTCTTTCCCCGCCTTCTCCCCCACAAGTCAACCCAAACCTCCAACCTTAGAAAATGGAATTTACTTGTTATATATAAAAAGAATCTTGAGTTACCTACCTCACATGTGTTTCAGAAGAAGTGATGGTGAAAGGGTTTAATTTGTCAGTCTCTAGATTCAATCCATTGGATTCTCAATTTTTTTTCCTAACTTTTGTGAAGAGGAGAAAATGAATGTGAGTTTATACAATGAGAAGTCATCAGTCAATGAGTGGATAAAAATGCTGTGGAACATTTACACAGTGGAATACTACTTGGTCAATGTCACCCCAATAAATTGAATAAAAATAAAAAATGTTATCACTTGATTATGTGTAGTGTGAGAGAAACTCCAAGGCTTTCCAAATAAAACTTCTAGCCTGAAAAGTCATACATTTGCTCATAACTGACATTAAATATATTTTACACATCTATATGTTTATTTAAACAATGAAAATTTATTCTTACAAATGCATGCTTCTTACATTAACATTCACTAAAAGATCATGTGAATCACATGCATGCAATGAGGGTAACATTGGAGCTATACAGTTGGATTTTCTCAATTGCCAGATCCAGTCAAGAATTAATATTAAGAGCTCACTGAAAAATGTACTCACATGTTAAACAAATATTTGTTGTACACATATCAAAAACAGTTTTAGGCTCAGATGATAAGTCAGGAAACACAAAAATCCTTAACCTCCAGGAGCTTACTTTTGATTGAGAAGAGAGGGGAGGTAGAGGGGATAATAAACAAGATTCTATAAGGTTTTGTAGACCACAGTAAGGACTTTGGCTTGTATTCATGGGGACTAGGGTTTTGGACAAAGCACTGATATGTTCTTGTATTTTAAGAGAATCATGCTGACTATTATATGGAAAATAAGTAGTTGAAGTCTGGAGGTAAGATTGCAAGCCAGAAGACCAGTTAGGAAGTTGTAACAGATGTTCATACAGAAGCTGATGGTGACTTAGATCAGGTAGGTAGTGGTAGAGCTCATGAGAAATGGTTGGATTCTGTGTATATTATTTTCAAATAAGTGTTTATACAAATTTCTGATTGATTGAGTGTTATGAATGGGATAGGGAAAGGTATTAGCATTGACTCCAAAGTTGAAAGTATGGTGAATATTATGAGGATATATTTGAAATAATTGATTAAAAAGATGTGCATGCACATTTTTCCAAACCAGATGGTAAAAGTGAGTGGATAAGAAATGCTTGTTTGTACCAGTCCATGAATAGGACAGATTCAAAAGAACAGGTTTGGGAGATTGCTTCATATGGTTTCTTGGAATACAATTGTATTAAAGAGAATCACATATCAATATGGTTAGTAATTAGTTCTCAGTATTTAAACCTATCAGAGGAGTTGGATAAAATATCTTGCTCTTTCTCAGCAGATAAATGTGTGAGTTGACATTTTCATTCCTGGTATGCCTCAAAACAAAAATGTGCAATCATTCTACAAAAATGGAACCTAATTTTTTTCTTCTACTAAGTATTATCTAACCAAGTGACAATACTATTACACAATTGTATGCTTTATTATTTTTATTGACAAACTTACCATTAGGTGAGAGGTAAGCTGATTATATTTATTACTAATTTCATTGTAGATTTTAATTTTTTAATTAATCACATTGTTTTGTTTTTGTTTTGTGGTTACTTTGATTCATGTCAAGTGACACTGGTTTACTGTCTTAAGGTATTTAATAATACAATCGAGTTGATTAAATAAAATGATTAAATAAGTACTTCAATAGATGATATGTGATATGACAACACTCACAAAGATTTGAGTAAAATAATTGCTGTTTGGGTAAATGTTAACATTTTCTGTGAGGCCTAGTAGCTGAGCCAGTTCGAGCAAGTAGAAATGTCTACCCTCTTGTGCATGTCTGTATCTAGCTATTACCAGCTACAGAGCATGTATTGTCTTTTGTAGTGTGACATTGTTGTAGGCATTTGCTGTACACAGCTATTTACAAGAATAATATTTTCATTTTCAAGAAATGTATAATTTTATGTAGATACTAGAGGCCCTGTGCATGAAAATTCATGCACTGAAGTGGGGGGGTCCCTCAGTCCAGCCTGCCCCTCTCACAGTCTGGGAGCCCTCATAGGTGGTAGGTGACCAGGTGATCAGGGGAAGGCAATGTCCCATCACATCTCTGCTGCTGCCATTGTATGCAATGCAAACCTTGGCCAGCCCTGGTTACCTGAGCCTCAGGTGGCCCTGGGTGGCTGAACAGTCACCATCTGAGGCTTCCCTGCACCTTGGGCCAGCCCTGGGTGGCTGAAGGGCTGAGGGGACTGGGGGACTCTGGAGGCAACTTTAGGGTGCCTAAGGGGACTGAGCACTGCCATCTTGTGGCTGTGGACATCGCCATCTTTGAGGGCATGGCAGTCAATTAGAATATTCCCTCCTTATTGGCTGTGGGTGCCACCATATTTGAGGGTGGGACAGTCAATTAGCATATTCACTCTTTATTACCCTGTTTCTCAAAAAATAAGACAGTGTTTTATATTAATTTTTGCTCCCAAAGGTGCACTAGGTCTTATTTTCAGGGATGTCTTATTTTTCCATGAAGAAGAATACAGTACACATTTATTGTTAAATGAAAATAAAGGAAATTTATTACCTGTATACAGTACAGTAGTACGGTAGTTGTCAACACAAACCAGACAAACTGAATCCTACAGGATCAAGAATTTACTCATTTATTTAATGACAATCATGTCATCATCTTCTGGAACATCATCATAACAATCCAATTCCTGAATTTCCTGGTGAATTTCTTGTGACTCCATTTCTTTCAGAATCAGTGGACCAAATCTCTCATGTTTAGCCTAGGGGGGCCTTATTTTCAGGGGATTCCTTATATTTCACTCAGAAGGAATCCTGTAAGTAGGTCTTATTTTTGGAGGATGTCTTATTTTTGAGGAAACACGGTAGCTATGAGGACTGCCATCTTTCCGACAACATGAAGGTCAATTAGCATATTCCCTCTTTATTAGATAGGATATCTAATTTATGAAAGGAAAACACCAACAGACATGAAAAGATTATTAAATAAGATTTCCAGAATCCCAAATTTTGAAGCTTTGAACCTTCAAAATCCTTCTCTCTCCTAAACATTTTCTTTTTACACTATTTAATTGTACTTTGTGCATCACACACATATATTTATACACATATATATGTGTGTGTGTATATATACACATACACACACACATACACACACACACACACACATATCTATACTAATAAAAGGGTAATATGCTAATTAGAATGGATCAACCAGACATCTTCCAGATGTCCGACTTCCTTCTGCACATGGTGCTGGGGGCTGAGGCAGAGGTGGTTAGGGACAATCAGGCCAGCAGGGGAGCAAGTAGTTAGGGGGCCATCAGGCTGGCAGGGGAGGGCAGTTAGGCAAGATCAGGCAGGCAGAAAGGGCCAGCGGTTAGGATCCAGCAGTCCCGGATTGTGAGAAAGAAGTCCGACTGCCGGTTCAGGCCTGATCCCAGCCAGGTTCGGGCCAAACTGTTAGTTGGACATCCCCTGAAGGGTCCCAGTTTGGAGAGGGTGCAGGCTGGGCTGAGGGACACCCCCCAATGCATGAATTTCATGCACCAGACCATATTATAGAACATAAATACTACTTGTTATTTTCTAATTAGAGGCCCAGGGCAAGACATTCATGCATTGGAGGTGGGGGGTCCCTCAGCCCAGCCTGCACCTTTGCAGTTCGGTCTAAGGGAATGTGTGACTGATGGCTTAAGTCTGCTCCCTGCAGAGAGTGGGCCTAAGCTGCAGTCAGACATTTTTAGCACTGCCACAGAGGCAGGCTGTTGCGCTCACCAGCCATCAGCCCAGCTTGGGTTGAATGGTGCTTCCCCTGTGGGAGCACACTGACCACCAGGGGGCAGCTCCTGCATTGAGTGTCTGCCCCTGGTGACCAGTACGCATCATAGCGACTGATCATTCTGCTGTTCAGTTGCTTTGCATATTACCCTTTTATTATATAGCATTACTTATGTATTTCTATTAAACTATAAGTTTCTATGGATTTCATTTTTTTCTTTCCCTAGCATAGAGAAGTAGTTACACCTAATAAGTGTGGCTGATACTGATATAAAAGTGACACCCTATTCATTTTTTGCCTTTATTACATTCTCAGTGTCAATCACTACTCTTCTTATAACTCTGTTTTATTACAATTCATAGCTTCAAAATATTTCTCTTTTCCAGAATCAAAAGTTCAACATCAAACATGCACCGTTTATTATTTGCCCAACATAAAACGTGGTGGTGCCAGTCACTTTCTGTATCATGCACATGCTGTACAGAACAACAGAGCAGATGAAAGGAGAAAATGACACAGAAAACTGCATTCCCGCTGTTCAAATGGCTAGACCTGTACCAAGCTCTGGTCATTTGCAGTACCAGGAAAATGGTGCCCAACTAGGTATCATTATCTTATTAAGACAATGAAAGCTTACCTTAAATAAATGAAATAAAGTTCAAAGTTAGGGTTTATCAGTTAGAAATGTGCAAAAGGCACATTTCTCCATAGATTTGTCTCAAAATCAGTCAAGGACTGCATTTTCAAAAGTCATTATAACATTGTTGTTTCATTTCCCTTTCTGTACCCTTTTGCTCTGAAACATCAGCATCTAATCCCATTTATCTTTGTCTGATGTTTTTAGCTTTAATGATTTCCAACACATAGAGCATCCTATCTACTAGAGAATCCATCTGAAGTCTCCGTGTTTTTGGTGACTGGAGAATAGCAAATAGACCGATAACAAAGGATGCTTAACTACATGCAGAATACTTGGCATGACAGACTTCCCTTGTCAAATGGAATTAGGTCTTACAGAACTGTCTCTTACTAATTTAGGAGGAAAAAACAAACACATTATTTAAACAAAAGGTGTTTGGGGGGAATCTGCATTTACAAATAAACAGACAAATGCTTATCTCCCGGGTTGTGGGTTTGTCTTCAAAACTTTCAGTGGATATCAGATCTATTGGATTTGTAAAAATAATTTCTCTGTGAAATTTTTTTCTCTAAATTTTATTTTCAATTCTTAACTAAGGATGTTTTCCTTTAAGTCGTTATCTAAAACTGATTTAATGACAAAATGTATGAGCATGAAGTATCAATATAATGTTTAGAATCCAGCTTATGATTAATATTATGAGATTGTGGAATGTTGTCTCTTCTCAAAAGAAGCTGACAGTTTATTTGGAAACTTTTTTAAAAATAGATTTGTAGAAAGTTTTAATTGGAAGTATAAATATAAATGATCAGTCTAGGTGACAATTTTGCTATATTGACTTTGAAACGTAGGAAAATACCTGTACAATAAAACTATTGATTGTTGTGAGTATATAAGAACAGGTAATTTTCAACCCGATCTATGGCCACATTTAAAAACAATGGTGAAATACAGTCAGAAATTAAAAAAACAAGACCACCAATACATGTATAATCAGCATGTGCAAACATAGTGAGCATCCTATGTGATTCTTTGTCATGGACCATGTCTGCCACAGTTCTAATATGTCTTGGTTCCTTGCTGAATTGTGAGTATTAGAGGTTAGGTACTGTGATTTGTGCATTGCTATTTACCGGTGCCCAGAAATATGCCTACATCGTGGTAGTTGTTTAAAATACGTGAATGACTAAGTGTGTTGATAAATGAAGTAAGGTATTAAATAAACAACAGTTGCTTGGTTTCTCACTGTCAGTTTTCCCCCATACTTCTTTGGCCACAGGAATCATTTGTTATATGAATATGTTCTTGGGCCCACTACTGACTTAATGAATCAGAGACTTTGGAGAGTCAGCATTTCAGACAGGAATCCTGCGTTTCCATTTGAGTTTAGGAACACCTAATGTTCTGCATTTGGCTGTTTTCTCTTTCCTAGAATTTCTTTTAATATCCCATGATTGACCTATTATTTAAATATTAGGAATCTGTTTTTCCATGCCAGTTAAAAGGGATGTTTGGTGGAGCTGGCTACGTAACTCCAGTCTCACACTGGCTATTAAGAAAGCTAAGAGTAGTGTCTAACCTAAGCCTAAACAGGCCACTTATCAGGGCAAATTTGAGGGTTGAATGTTGGCCACATTATTAAAAAAAAAAACTTTTTATGCTAATATTTTACTTCTAATTCTCCCTTGAAGCAAACAAGGCAAAAACTATTCCTAGTCAGGGAAACTATTTCTACTACATGAGGCCATTTTCTCCACCGTTACTCAAAGTCTAGGACTTTTGGTGAATTTTTAGGATGTGTCTGCATATAATGCAGAGCCACTTCACTTATCCCAGCCCTGAAAGTTTTAATATATCATTAGTAAACTAACACATGTGACACCTATGTCAGAAGTTTTTTTAACTTTAAAATATGTTCCCATTGTGTTGACATATAATTGACATAATATTGTATAAGTTTAAGATGTACAACATGATGATTTGATATACACATAAGTTGCACAATGAATATTGCAGTAAGGTTACTTAACAGTTCCATCACTTCATATAATTGTCTTTGTGTGTGGAGGGAGGCAAAAGGGGTAAAACTCTTAAAGATTTGTTCTCTTATCAACTTTCAGGAATATAGCACAGAATTGTTCACTGTGGGCAACATGCTGAACATTAGATCTGCAGAACTTATTCATAACTAAAGTCTGTACCCTTTGACCAACACCACCCCATTTCCTTCACTTCCAACCCCTGGCAACCTCTGTTCTATTCTCTGTTTATGATTTTGGATCTTTTAACTTCCACATATAAATGATGTCATGCAGTATGTATCTTTCTAGGTCTGATTTATTTCACTTAGCATGATGCTTTCAAGTTTTACCCAAGTTGTCACAAATGACAAGCTTATCTTCTATTTTATGGATGAATAATATTTATATCCTATCTAATAAAGAGGGAATATGTTAATTGACCATCACACCCTCACAAAGATGGAAGCACCCATAGCCAATAAGGAAAGAATATGCTAATTTACTGCCACATCTCAAAGATGGTGGTGTCCACAGCCACAAAATGGCAATGCCAAGTTCCCTCAGCCCCACCAGGGAAGCAGGCAAACAGCATGGCTGGACCCACTCCATGTGCCTGCCTCTGGAGTCCCCCAGTCCCCTCAGTCCCCCAGCCACCCAGAGCCATCCCGAGGAGCAGGCAAGCCTCGGATGGTGGCCACCAGAGGCTCAGGTAACAAGGGCCAGCCAAGGCTTGTACTGCTGGCAGTAGCAGCAGCAGAGATGTGATGGGGGTGTCACCTTCCCCTGATCGCCGGGTCGGCTCCTGTCCCTGAGGGCTCTCAGACTGTGAGAGGGGGCAGAATGGGCTTAGGGACCCCCCTCCAGTGCATGAATTTTCATGCACTGGGCCTCTAGTGTATAATAATTATATATAATTATATTTTATACTAGAGGCCTGCTGCATGAAATTAATGCACTGGAGGGGTTTCCCTCAGCCTAGCCTGCACCCTCTCCAATCTGAGACCCCTCAGACACCTCTCTTACAATCCAGGACCACTGGCTCCGAACCACTAGCCTGCCTGCCTGATTGCCCAACTGCTTCTGTCTGCCAGCCTAATCACCCCCTAACCACTCCGTTGCCAGCCCAATGGCCCTAAGTGCCCTCCCCTACTGGCCTCATTGACCCCAACTGCCCCACCTCCTGATCTGATCACCCCCAACTGCCCAACTTCCTCCACACCATCCTGCTCATCCTCAACTGCTCCCCCTGCTGGCCTGCTCATCCCCAACTCTCCCCCCACCCCTGCTGTCCTGCTTGCCCAGAACTGCCCCCCTGGCTCCCCACCGGCCTGCTCACCCCTAACTGCCTCTACCTCGGCCCTGCCACCATGGCTTTGTCTGGAAGAACATAAGAAAGGTCTCTTGAAAGGTCTCCCAGTCTAATTAGCATATTGCCCTTTTATTAGTATAGATACTATACATACTGGTATATAGTATAATATAACCAGAGTCATATTTGCAATAATATCACAATATGACTATGTAGATTAAGTAAAATATTTTTATGGATGCCAAGTAATATTATTGTTTGTTGTGTATTATATTCTTTCTAGTCTCTTATAACCATAGAGTAAATTGATTTTAGCTGGAATTTGCTCAAAGCATTTTTGCAACCATGAGGGACTGTTTTGCAGACCTGCTCATCTCTGGCCTATTTTGTGTCCACATTACATAATGCACAGTGACAAAAAAGAAAAGAAAAATAACCTTTTCTTTTTCAAATGTATTTGAATATAGGGCATTTTTGGTACTTTATTTAGTGTACTATGTAGCTTCATAAATAAGACAAACTATAACTGGTATTTCCAGTGTGAGATAGTGAATTCTTGTGTAGTCAGACTTAAACTCTAATTGCTTTCCTGGCCTTAGTATAGGTACATAGGCATGTCACAGAAATTGAAGAATAATTGTCAGAATTCTGAGCATGTGTAAATAAATATAACAGTTAAAATATAATGAATTTCAAGAGAGTATAGTAAGTCTAATTAACTTTGAACATTTTTTAATTAACTCAAAATTATGTTTTCCTAATAGAAGTCTTAAAAACATGTTACTATCACTATGAAAAGTAAAAAGGAAAGACAAAACTCCCACAAAACTTGGTTAAAAATAAAAATAGATTTAAAAAAAGTATAAACCCAAATTCCACTCAAGTGCAGTGCAATACAATTCTGGGAATATGCCTGAATTGCAGGAGACAGTCGATTGATGATGTTTCTCTCTCATCGATGTTCCATCTCTCTATCCCTCTCTTTCTAAAAATAAAAAAAAATTAAAATTAAAAAATGAATACTATAGTTCAACAAAAGAATACTTTGTATTTACCAGGTATTATTACCAATTGCTTGATTTCTTATTGAATCTTCACCATATTCCCATGAGTCATATTTATTGCTATTTTAACAATATATACACTGATACTCAGATTAAATAAACTTTATTTAATCTGAGTATCAGTAACAAAGGTTGGATTCAGAAACATGTTTTAGAGGTCTAAAATCTGTTTCTTTTCTAATTCACTGCCTGTCTAATATATGCAAAGCAATAAACTATGTACAATAATGTTAAGATGAGTAAGATTATTTTTACTATGAACTTCGAAAACAGAAGTCAAATGTAGTATAAAGTAAAATAGTATAAAAGCTAATGATTTCAGATGTGCTGTTAAAACTGAATGATTCACATCCCTCATCATCTTTCTACTGTTCTCCATTCCACTCCTCCAGCAAAATTCTGTTTATTCATCATTCTCTTCTTGCCTTTCCAACACATGCTTCCAGGTTACTTAAACATCTTGCTTTTCTTACCCATTAATAAGTTAATATGCAGATTCTAAAACTAATTTTATCTTTCTTCAGAATCAAAGTTTAAATAAATGCAACAGAGCTTTAATGGATGATGTATACATTTCTTTCATGTAGAAGCACTCCATCTGCGATATTTCAAATCTAACTTGTTGTGCCACGGGCCTGTTAGCTCCCTTTCCCAAAGCTATGAAATGCTTTGCACCTTCCTGTGAGAGTGGGCTTGTTCTTATCTAAGAAAAACATATTTCTTGAGAGAAGTCTATTTTTTTCACACCCACATGAAGGGAGAACAGGACTGACTAAGTGCCGGTTTATTTCAAATATTTTCCAGATTATTTGATGCACATTCTTCTTCTACAATATTCTATTGTCATCTGTAAGTGAACTTGGCAAAGCTAAGGGCTCTGACTCATGAATGTTCACTTTCTTCCTGGATTAAGTAGGCAGTGACAGGAAAAAAATGTCCAGTGACTCAGAGTTCCTATGAGTATGTTCAGTTTTTCCCATTTTTTCTTCCACTCTGAGGACAAGTAGAAGAAATACTGGTGTGCTATGTGTCCTTCCTGTCATCCCTGTGCAAATAGTACACATCTTCAGGACTTTTATTATTCCAGGTTATCAAGGTCCTCTGATCCATTTCTTTATTCAGGAAAAAATATTTCTTCTTGTGCATTTACTTTCAGAAAGTTTATAACAACTGCATATTAAACAGAATAAATATCATGAAAATTAGAGAATAGTAGGTGAATAAACCCATTGCAAATTATATGGAACCTTAAATTGTTCTTTGGTTGAGTTGCCATGTATGAGGCTAATTATATTCTGATGAGTTTTAATAAAAATCAAGAGAATAGTCCAGCATTATCATCAACAGATATATTAATTTGCTTACTAGAGTAAAGAAATGGATCTTACTTTCTCTTCATGATATTAAGAATTTAAAACTTAATTTAAAATGTGCCCAGCTAGTGTTGCTTAGTGGTTGAGCATCGACCCATGAACCAGGAGATCACAGATTGATTCCTGATCAGGGCACATGCCTGGGTTGCAGGCTCAATCCCCAGTAGAGAGTGTGAAGGAGACGACCAAGCAATGGTTTGGTTCTCTCTCTTCATCCATGTTTCTATCTTCCTCTCCCTCTCCATTCTTCACTGAAATAAATAAAAAAAAATTTTTTTAGAAGTACTTAAAATTTGTTAAATAAATTCCAATTAAAAATTTAAATATCCAACTCTTCAAAGAAATCC
This sequence comes from Pipistrellus kuhlii, assembly GCF_014108245.1. Taxonomy (NCBI): domain Eukaryota; kingdom Metazoa; phylum Chordata; class Mammalia; order Chiroptera; family Vespertilionidae; genus Pipistrellus; species Pipistrellus kuhlii. The sequence goes on along the minus strand of NW_023425573.1, from coordinate 50,141,068 downwards.
TTGGAAATAATGACTATTACCTTTAATATATCTAACTTCCATATTAATGGATTTGTTTCACCATCAGATTTCCAACAATTCCAATTGGTTGAAACTTGAACTGCACACTAGACAGACATTGTATTTTTAGCCTAGAAAGGTAATATTAAATAATTTTTATGGTATAACAACTGAAAATTTCATATGGATCATCATATACAAAATTCAAAGTACATAATGGCTGGCCCAAAGTATAATAACTCAGGTATTTATTTTACCAAAAGCATAAAGAAAGACACCATGAAAAAAATTAGTCTAAATATTCATGAAAATAAATCATTGATAAAATAAAGTTAATTCCATAAAAGAGGAAAACTATATCATCATTTTTTTTAGCTATAATAAGTAAATTTTTCTAAGATTCCCTTAAGAAAATCCAGTCATTTTCAAATTTTTTTAGAATTGTTCATTTCTATATATTTATACTTCTTGGACAACTACTTCTTGAATTAACTCATTTCATTTACCACTACTCCATTTTTGAGAAGGGATGAAGATAGACCAATGCTCTAGAGGTAAATGTCCAATAAATACTAGTCCTTCCTTCCCTCTCTCCCAATACAAGGAAGTCATGTTTTACTAGGCTCTCCTCTCCTCTGCTCTCCTCTCCTCTCCTCTGCTCTCCTCTCCGCTCCTCCCCTCTCCTCTCATGCCTGGGAATCCCTGAAGAATGCTTACATATTGCACCAGTCCAGCCTTTTTGTCTTCATAAAACCCCAGCCAGTCATACTCTCCTAATCATCTTCTCCATTTCCTTCCACCAACAACCAGCTTTTTCTGAGTGCAGCTGGAATTTTGAAGCTTCTGTGGCCTCTCGACATAAATTTAATTCAATAGAAAGCAGGTAAAAACAGACAGGAATATGTAAGGAAAAGATATTACAGAAGCCTGGCAATCAGAAAAGAACGAAAATGCAGGGGGAAATCTTCAACACTATACCAGGCGTCACAGCCTGTAGTCTATGGATTTGCCCATACCAAGAACAAGGACAGCCTGTTTTTGTTCTGCATGACTACTCATGCCAGGTTTTCATACACCAGCCTTCTCCGACTTTCCAACTTTCTCTGGAGCCCAGCAAAAGGAAAATTAATAGTGCACCCCTCCCTGTTTGTCTCAGCAAACCCTTGATTGTACTCCTTAATTATGTAATAATACCTTTGCCCCTGAGGTAACAAGTTTTGACATTAACACATTGAACACTATATTCTTTGTTATTACAAACCTCTCTATATTCCACAATAAACTAGGGTTTTGGTTTTCAAATGACATAACACATAAACTTTTAGGATGGAGGGAAGGAGGGGGGGAGAAAGAGAGAGAGAGAGAGAGAGAGAGAGAGAGAGAGAGAGAGAGAGAGAGAGAGAGAGAGAGATTGATTTTCTTACCCAAAATATAAACTAGAGAATCCAGATTTAGGCGTGACAGAATAATTATAATTTTTCTTCCTATAGTAAATGACTAGAAAAAGAAAAGGAAAAGCTTGAGAGACTGGACAATGGGCATGCAGTAAAACAATCCTGAAAAACAAATAGGATGAGCCTAATGAGTAATTATAATGAGGCGAACGGCATTTCCTCCACTGATAATACAGATTACATTTTGAAAGGAATGTTCAAAACTTTTGAAGATTTTTTTTTTCATAGGAGGGACACAACAGGAATGCCAAACAGAAGGAAATAATAATTTCAAGTGTATCAGTCAATATGTACAAAAACAGAAATTACTCTAGAAATTCAAGGCAGAAAGGAATTTAACAGAGGGAATTACTGCCTCTGTAACAGCTGGAGGGGCTGTGAAAGTGTTCAGGAACAGCCACTGCTGGACTTTAGGAAACCAGGCCATGGGGGAACTGCAGGGATCTATCCACAGCACCAAATCAGGTGAGTGCATTCACACATGTCCATCGCTGCACAAGAACAAGATGGTTCCTCCTTCTCTTTCCCTTTCTAAGTAATGAGCAAGTACTTTTCATGGTTGAACTTAAGCAGGCTTCTGATGGTGGTTGGGATTCTTGGAAATGCAGTTCCAAGGCTTCTGACCGCTGTAAAAACAGGAGAGTAGAGAAAATCCAACATAGTAAGACATGCAAATTGTAAGACTTTTTTTTAATACAAGAAATACTTTTTGACTGCCAACTTATTTATATATATAAAAGGCTAAGTGAACATCACATCTGAAAAACTGAACAGACAACCAAACAGGCTGTGTGGGGTGACCAGACTGGCAGGGGAGGTTAGTGAGGGACAACCAAATGACTGAACAGAAAAGGCTGCATGGAACTATGAGGCCCGCAAGGAGTGGTGAGGGGTGGGAGGGGTAGGATGGGGGGCGGCAGTTGAGGGAGACCAGGCTGAAGGGAGGGAGGGGGAAGTGAGGGGCAACCAAATGATTGAGCAGCAGACTGTGGGGTGACCAGGCCATTGGGGGGGGGGGCAATTGGGGACAACCAGGCAGTGTGGGGGGGTATTGGGGGTGAGCAATTAGGAGCTGGTGGTCCTAGATTGTTAGGGGTCCCGGATTGAAGAGAGTGCAGCCTGGGCTGAGGGGACTGTGTCCCTGCACCCCCTCCCATGCACAAATTTCATGCACCAGGCCTCTAGTAATACATAAAGTACTTCACTAGGCTCTGAGAGGAGACCTGGATAAATTGATATCTATCTTCAAAATTTTGAAATTTAAAGGCGAAGTTCAGACTTGTAGCAAATACTACAGTTTTACATAGAGAAGTCTAGGGATGATGCCAAATCTATAATGTAAATAAAATGATCGGGAAATAGGAAAAGCATTAACGGAGGTAAAATTTTATGCTGTTCAATTGGCAGCTTGGAGTTAACAAAAGACAAGGGAGCCAGATTGGCTGGACTTGATTGAATCTGGAAGTTTATACTTAATCAGGATCAGGTCTGGAATATACAGCTTTAGACACCCTTGGGAATAGTCAAACCTTTGCCAAGGGGATTAACATCCCTCTACCATCCTCTCCTCCCAGGAAGGACCCCTGTCCAGTCTCCCCAGGGAACACTGTTCATTCCCGGCAGATTACCGGGCATGGAGAACCACTAGAGGAGAAATGCCTCTGCTGTGTGCATGCACAGTACTAGTAGAAGCCAAGATGGCAAACATAAAGGGGAGGTCACTAGCCTGAGAAAAGGATTGTATTGGAGAAGAGATACAAAACCTCAGAAGCTTTAGGAAAGGGATTCATAGGGGGAGGACCCAGCACAAGGCCCAAAGGAATTGGAAGATATTGGTTAGTGTAAAAGAAGCCTCTCTCTCCTAAGACCGAAGTAACATAATCAAAGCTCAACAAAGCTCCTGGTAGCACATGCTCATTCATGGGCTCACCCTTTTGTTCTCGTGCTGTTTCCCCATAGCAGTGTGCGGGTCTGGCAGCTGAATGGGCCTAAGGGAGGGGTCCAGGCACAGGCCTGGGTGCAGCAGCAAAGAGCTGGCTGGAGTGCAGTGGGGAAGAAACTAAACCAGTTTAATGCTGAGACCTTTAATACAGTTCCTCATGTTGTGGTGATCCCCAACCATAAAATTAGTTTTGTTGCTATTTCATATCTGTAATTTTGCTGCTATTGATGAATAATAATGTAAATGTATGTGTTTTCTGATGGTCTTAGGCGACCCTGCTAGCAGTTGAGAAGTAGCCAGAGCAGTGGATCTCTTTGTGGAGACAGAGAAAGAATCCTTGCCTTTGAACATTGCATTGACAAAGTCAAGTCACTGACATTCTTTCTTCAGAAATGTACTTTTTATACTTCCACGTAACACTTGTGTTTTTAATTGCCATAAGCATGAAAATTAAAGCTGAGATTTTAATCTGTTGTGCATCAGTAGACTAAAATTTTGATTGGCATCTGCTTGGTGGCTTTTGGTGACACCCTGGACTTATTTATAAAACATCTACTGTGAGTTCACTCTGCAGGTAGCTTATTGGATTAATCTGATGTGATACTGCTAGCTACAATTTCAGAGGGTTATGTCTCCAATTGTTTTTCATGTGCTACGGGTGTGCTCCATTCACCATTTGGAGATACCGATACGCTGACTTCAGCTAATACAGACAGTTAATATTCATCGTTATAACCATAAATAGCTTCTGAATATTTGGGGATTATTTTTAATAAAGATTATTAAACATTGCAAGTTCCCTTTTATTATTTTATAAACGGGACACATACTGCTTTTTAACAGTCATGCAGATGTCAAAAATTGCTCTCATTACTCAGAGAAAAGTGCCACCATATTGTAAAACATTATTTTTATCTCAGCAAAGGTTTAAAAACAATTTCATTCTGATCCTCAGCCTCTTATTCTACTCAAACTCTCCTTTCATATGTAGTAATGTAGATTTCTATTTTAAGTTGCTAACAGTTTGTGATTTTTGTCCCTTTCTGTATTTGCAATGATAATTGGCTAATTAGAGAGTTGATCATTCACAAAAAAATGCAGCACTGTTCAGAAGCTGGCTTTGGATATGCAAATGTTCTTATGTATCAAAAGGGATAAATTTTTAATGTGTTTTTTTTTCTTCCCAAAACTCAAGCGTTACTTTTTTTTGGCTTCACTTCTGAAAGGTCATCAATGACACTTTTAAAAACACCCCCCAAAAATGATATGTGACTAAGTTGTTTTATGAACTTTGCACTTTTATGTTTGTATACATTTTTAAAATGTGCCACTATCATTTATTTATGCATAAAGTCTTGGCTCAACCAATTATGGCATTAAAATTCAGTTTCATCTTTTCATGTGGTCATTAGCACATTAAGTTTTTAAGAATTATAGAATTTCTTTAATGGGAAAGGTATATTTACTCAAATAATATAGATTTAGAATATCCTCTTGCAAACTAAATAGGAAACTACGTTAACCATGTCTGTCTTCTCTTGGCCTGTACAGATTGTGGGGCTGTATGAAACATTTATTTTTTTAAAAAGAAAAAAAAAGAAAAAAAGAAAAAGAAAAAGGAAACCCATAGTAAATCCAAGATCTTTTATTATCATTTTGCAAAGAATGTCTTCTGTTCCCATGTTAATTTTTTCCAAGTAACTATAATATTAATTTTAAGGCAATATCAATTCATTTTTAAAACCTGTCTATCATTTGTTATGTGTTCATTGTATGTAGTTTACATATATTATTTTATTTGACCCTATATAAACATCATTAAATATTAGCAGCAATCCTACAGATGAAGAAAAAGTAGCATAGCATAGGAAATCTGAATAACTTAGTAAGGTCATACAAATAATAAACAGCCAAGCTAGAAGAGCCTATTGTTGTCTGTTCTTAATCTTTTCGCTATAAGCAAACACTATCATAGACCAGTTACTGTGGTGGAAGACAAAAAGAAATGTATTTTAAAATAGCTTAACTGTCTTCTCAATGTTGCATTGATTTTGGTGCCTGAAACTATGGTATATGTTAGCTTTCTCTCCTTGTTTGTCCATATTGTGTCTCTTAGTGATTGCTTCTATATGGAAAGTCAAGTCACATGACCTAATCATCTTAGCCACAACTGTTTAGATTGTCGTGGATATTTGACTCATGATATCCTATATTAAGGCTACTTTATGGCTTAAAAGAAATCTAGCCTAAAACTTTATCCCATAGGGATGGTGATGATGACTTGAGCCAATCATGCAATCTCTCTTAGAGTTTGAATGGAAATGTATGCAGAGATACTGTCAGTGAGTGGCCTGAGCAGAAGGCCACTATCTGGTTATAGAAGTAGAAACTAACAGATATCCAGAGAGGCACAGAAATAAAGAGTAACTTAGGAAAAAATAATGATGAATCTATAGGAGCCATCAACAAAATTCTGTTGCTGAAGTGTCTTCAATTGTATCTTGCTTTCTAGAGCTGCCTAGATGGGCAAGGGTATAGAAGGGAGAATAGAAAAATCAAGGCAGCTAGTGAGAAAGCAAGTTCATGAGCTCTCACCCATCTCCTCCTTTAGTTCTCCTGATGAATGCTCCCATCTTTAATGCCCAGCTGAACATAATTCCCAGCTGCATTACCTACTAGTTCTGTGTCTTAAGCAAACCTTCTACCCTTTGAGACAACTTACGCAACTTACCCATATATAAAATGGACAGGACAAATATTATGTGATAGTTCCTGGCAAATGGTAGACCCTCTAGAAATATTACTTAAATTTACATGTAAAATAAGAGTCTACACTTGGGTTCCTGTTTATTGACCCCTCTTTTTTACATTCTCACGTCTTTCTTCATTTCTCCTTCTAGTGACATCGGAGAGGAGCTCAGTCAAATTTTCTTCAGTTCAATCACTTCCTCGACTTGCCTGTTGGGCTCTGCACTGATTTAAAACTATCCCCTTTTACACAGTCTCTAAGGAGGAGAATGCCAGTGGACCTACAGACCTCACATCTCTTATAAAATTTCTAATCATCCTATTAACTCATTTTCTGATTTCCCCTGCTCCCAATTATATTAACTATATTCACATTGTCCTGTATACCATAATTTTTGTTAGGATTATCTTGTCACTCCACCAAGGTGGCAGTCCCTTTGAGGAAACAAATACTAGATTACTTATTTTGCATCTCTAGAAGTATATAACATAGCACCTGGCACATAGAAGTTTTTCAGTAAATATTTGAATTGAAATGCTGAGCCATGGGCATGCTGCCTGAACAGAAGCCTTTATTAAATCAAAAGGGCAGGGAGGTGCTGGAGCTGATGTCGCTGATTTCAGGCCTCCTGTCCCTTCTGGAAGTGGGAGACTCACCCTGATTGTGCACGTGTGGCTGCTTTGCCACAACCCAGAAGAGCAGGTCCGGGTATTAGCATTGGGCACATTTGTAGAAGCCAGAACTCTTCAACTTATCATGAAAAGCTAAAATTCCAAGAAGGGAGGTGATGAGTTGAAAAATTAGGGGAAAATATGTTGTAAGAAGAATCTGGCACACCCCTTCCCCACCTCCATATTAATGAAATGACAAGGGTGGAGGAAGAAAATGTTATGCTATACATTGGCAGGAAAGCTGTGCATGTCCTGTGAGCAGATGAATATGGGACTGTGAACAGGAAGCTGATTATTTCAACACGTTCTGTTTCTCACTGGAAATATCATCCTAAAAGAAAAGTCCAATATCTCTACTTTTGGGGCACCTACTGCTCTAAGTTTCTGCATAATCTCAGACCAAAGATAACAAGAAGACAAGTAATTACCTCTAAGAATGGGCATTTGAAAAGAAGCAAGATGGGTATTTATTACATGTGTGTATTCAACCCAATACTGACCTCCACTTACCACTACCACCATTTCCTGGAAACTGTCTCATACTTTCTCTTCAGTTAGTCAGTTAGAGTAACTTAGTTATATACTAGATGCAAGAAATCCATGCAAGAGTAGGCTTTCCTTCCCCCAGGTGCTGGCACCAGCTTCCCACTGGCTCCAGGGAGCCAGGCTTCCCTCCTCTGGCCACCAGCAGGCACCGGGGACCTGGCTGGCTTCCCTCTGGTCCTGGCTTAGTCAGGAAGGATGTCCAGAATGACATCTGGAAGGCGTCTAGTCTAATTAACATACAACCGTCTTATTATTATAGATACTTTTTGTCCAATTGGGAGCACTTGTTTTCCCCTTCCACTGCCTCCCCTGATCCAGAGTTACTTTTGATTGTCCCAGGAGTAGGAACTGAAGCAATCTTGACCAACCAGAATTTAAAAAAAAAAAAAAAAGGAATTGAGATGGAAGACGTTTCTGTCTATAATGTAAAATTTAAGAAGTTTCTTTTTGCCAGATTTTTCCACACTATGGACCAGAGTAAAGAAAGCTAAAGTAGAATTGAAGTAAGAATAAAACAGCTATAAAAAAGGAGAAAGATATATAAAGATAATTTTTGAATTATTGGTTCCAAATCATTCATAAGGATCATTTGTTTTTCACTCCTTGTCTTGTGAGATGCTCCTATATCCTTAAAAATGACTCATTTCCCCCCTCCCCATGAAAAAAGTTGGAATTTTTTGTTTTGTTTTGTTTTTGTTAAATACAGACAACTGAGTCTTAAATATCTCAATTTCCCTACATCAGTCTGTTTGAGAATGGCCTAAGCAGCCCCTACTCATCTTCAAAATAGAATAGTCTAAAAACATAATCAAAGTTGCTATTAAACACTGTGTAATATTACTAAAGCTGGGCCATTAAAAAAAAGTCAAAGGAAGCAGTTGTATAGGCTTTTCCAACAAAAATAACAATGTTTAATAAATCACAGCTGGAAAAAAAATTGCATGCAATAAATAAAAGCAGCCACCTACATCAATCAATAAAAGGTGGTTTTTGTTTTTGTTGTTGTTGTTGTTAAATTCTACAACAGTAGTTAAAGTTTTTTGGTGTGTGTTCAAAGCTCTCCCATGCAGTGGCCCCCACTAGGTCCCACACGGAGGGTGGTATTTTGCAAAAGGTAAGAGACAGGTGTTCATCGTTTGAAGTGGAATGCATTAACAGGTTGTATTATTTTACTCAGCCACCACGGAGCATCACAACGGGCTGATAAGGTGCCACACTAGAGGCTGTGGGCGGCACATAAACAAAAGCTTTAAACTGAAAAAAGCTTTGGGGCTAGGAACATACACAACATGCCCCATGCCAGCTAACTTATTCAGCAGGACTAGGGAAAAGATGATCTTTTCTTAATTCCAGTGCATTTTCACCGTGATAAAGCAGCGAATCCACTTACAAAACCCACTCGATTACTTGGCAAGGGCTGGGTCCTATTTTTCTTTATATAAAAAAAAGTACTGGAGCAATAAGATAATTTGTAGTCCTGGTTTTCTAATATACAATAATTTTGACCATTTAAAACAGTTTTTGTAGGAAATTTTTTATAGTTAGAGAAATAGTTTTTGACATTTTGGGGGAAAAGAACAATGGGCCGTTTACAGGTCTACACAGCAGATTAATGAATCTAATTGAGTCTGTAGGGAAATGTTTCAGTTTAACTACTGGAACTAATTTATACATTCACTACATCGTAATAAGTCAATTTAAGTTTCTGGAAATAAAACTGGATATCCTGGGTATAGATTTGAACTATAAATTTCTGCAAGAAAGGAGTCTGTGTGTTCATTATACATTGTAAAATTACCATATGGACCTGTCAACACTTCTTAGCACAGCTTTGTAATAATGTCATTTAGTTTAACATTGTAATGTGCCAACTGAATTAATGTGTATGACACAAAGCATGCCTCCCTCCCAACCTCTGCTTCTGGGGAGCTGTGCAACTTTTAAAGATTTTTCTCAAGGCAAGAACCTCCTGCATTTGCATAGAGAACTTCAATAGGAAGATTGAGTGTGATCACATTCACTGAGAGCTGTTGAAAAACAAGCTACCGGCTCTGGCGCCTAAACTTACTCCAGAAATATGCCATCGCTATAAATGGAAATAAATCTTTACCTGAGTCAACCTACTTTACTCCCAACTAATCTACATCTAGACAGCAATAGCATTCTTTATTAATTTCTTTTTAACTATGTAAAACTCTTTAGAGGGAGAGTAGAGAAAATATTCAACACATAATAAAACTTGTTACTCTATTACTCAAAATGTTCTCTTCGATCTGGATATTTATTGCATGGATATGAAAACATCTTCCATCCAAAATATCATTAGAATGTGACATAATATAACCCTGTGGAAAAAGTTATGGAAAATGAGAAATGAAAAAAACAATTGCTAGCGTTTACCCTGTGTGAAGTCATTTACATGTATAATTTGATTTAATTGTCCTAACCCACCTTGTAGATGAGGAAACTGCGACATGGAAAGGTTGGAATGTCTCTCCAATTTCTTGTACATAGAAAAACTTGAATTTTAAGACAGCTTTGCTCAAAGCCTAAGACAGAATCCTTAACCAGTATATCATACTCTCTATCCTGAATAATAATAGAGAACTCTTGCAGAGTGTCTATTCCAGGTAATTAAAACATTTAACTCATTTTATCCTCACTACAACCAAAGAAGTTAACCATTATGAGCTCAAATTCATTATTGAATTATTGCTAGTAAGTGGCAGAGCATGGATTTGAACCAAGGCAAACTGGCACTAGGGTTCAATTTTCTTCATAGCGACCATGTAGATGTAGTTTCCTATAGGACATATCTTAGTAACAGAGTGATTTCATCTTTTTCATATGATTATAAGAGCTTCAAAAGTCCTCACCTGTATAAAAATTTGGTCCTAACCATTTGGGGGGGTGGGGGTTTAAGGCTTTGCTTTTTAAAAGTTCCTCTTCCCTTAAAGAGCAATACAGTATCACATAAACTTATATGAACACACTATTATAGGTGAGTTGATCTGATAAGCTAATTGCCATCACACAAAGAGTTAAACTTCAAGTTTTTTATAAAGATACAAGTGTCAGAATAGGTCTCTCTCTTTCTCTATCTCTTCCTCTCTGAAATCAATAAAAATATATATATTTTACATGCTACAGTTTTCTGCTACCACCACCACCACCTTCACCACCAATATCATTCTCAACTATTTAGATTTGTCCTCTAGACAACTGTCCTAAAAGAGCCTTTGTCAAATTTTATGGGATTTCCTGCCAGTTATTCAGTATGAATGGCAATAAACATTTTTTAGTAATTAATCAAGTTACATCAAAATCTGGGAGTGCTTCCCAGCAAAGAATTTATCTTTACAAAAAATCTGTAAATAGGTCTTTTTTGTGTGTCCAGAAATTATGCCTAGTCAATGTTTCCTATTAATATGACAGATTATAAAGTAACCCCTAAGTGCCTCAGATGAGATGAGGAAGATTGAATTACAGCATTTAATCTATCTCGAGTGAGGTGGAGAGATATGATTATAGACTCTCAGTCACCATCATTTATGCCCCTTGAGGAGGTAAAGGGCACATCACATCTTCTGCTTTTAAGGACTCACTTGACAAGACCCCCAGTAGAAGCCTTTCAGCCAAGTGAGCTCCATGGGCAGACCTGTGCCCAGACATTCAAAACAAATGGACAATGCCCCTCCCCAAAGAAAAACACCAGCAGTGATCTGAAAACACCAGAATACACCTGAGGAGGAAAACAGCATAATGCTCTTTGCTTGACCTCTGTTTCTCATGTTCTCGAATGTCTGTCTTATTGGCTGTAAAAGGAAGAGAAGTGTGGAAAGATTCCAAAATAACCACCTTTACCAAATTGAAACAAATACAACTCCTAGGAAAATTGAATGTCCCATATGACTCGTGTTTAAAAAATTCACAAAACTCACTACAGGTCTAATAAATTATCCCAGTAATAGAGCCCAGTTGAGAAAGCATGAGGTCAAAAAACTCACATTAAAGTATAAATGTCCTGGTATGGTTTCCTCCATTGATCAACGTGAGGCACTGGCCTCGATGCCTCTTTCCCTTGCCCTTCCCAGGCATTGGCATAGCCTTAAGCCACAGAAGCCATGGTGAAAGAAGGTGTTGATAATTATTTCATGAATCTAGGCAGTGCAAATCTCAATCATGCGGATTTAAAATTGGATGTTTTGGCTTTGGAATTAATTTCCAAGAGCATTATAAAACAATCATCTCTATTGAGGTCATGACTTAATTATTTTAATTATTTCTGAAGTATGAGAAAAATGATCATACCATACCATTTTAATAAATGTATATTCTCTGTTTTCAGTAGTTTGATAGGAATTCACACACACACACATCTCTTTTATTATATGTCTAGAGGCCCAGTGCATGAATTTGTGCACAAAGCAGTTGGGCAGGTACTGCGGGAGCTTGGCCCACAGGCCCCAGTCTTACTGATTTTAGAAAGAAAAGGAGGAAAGGAGAGATGAGAGAGAGAGAGAGAGAGAGAGAGAGAGAGAGAGAGAGAGAGAGAGAGAGAGAGAGAGAAAGAGAGAGAGAGAAATCTCAGTGACAGAGGAACATCTGTTGGCTGACTCCTGCATGCCCCTACTTGGGGGGAGGGAGGGTGTGAGCCCACAGCCCCAGCACATGTGCTGAGGTAGCAGCAAGCAAAAACCACAGACAGAACTCCCCCAAACAGCCTGAACACCAGCTATGCTCTGACGTGGAAATATAGCACTCCTCTGCTGCCCACGCTTGGGCTGCCTCACTCTCCCGGGGGTGGTTGTCTCTGCTACCTCAACCACACATTTTCTCAGGGCTCCGCCCCTAAGCATGATAGGTAGCTGACTTTGAGAGCCTGCAAAGTCACGGGGCCAAGCTAGAAGTGGCTGACAGGGGCAGAAGGGTGAGCATAGTGTGGTGGCAGAGATAAGGTGGTGCTTACTTTCCGTCTTTGCAGTTAGGCTGCTGCCTTGCCCCTTCCGCCCATGCTGAGTTGCTGCTCTGTCTCGATCAGCACTGGGGTCGCTCTCCTCCTACAGGCTTCCAGATTCTCCAGTGCCAGGAGCCTTAGCAGGTGGGGTGAGGGTGGGAGGACTGGCCAGAGGGAGGGACCACGGGAGGTTGGCCTTGGGAGTGCACTGACCACCAGGGGGCAGTTCCTGTGTTGAGTGTCTTCCCCCTGGTGGTCAGTGCACTTCAAAGTGACCGGTTGTTCTGGTTGTTTAAGTTGTTCGGTCAAAACAGTCGCTTTATATATAGAGAGAGAGACAAATGGAGAAAAATGTAAAGGATCATTCTCCTTCTCTTGATTACGTTTGCTCTTTCCCACTCCAACTTTTCCTACTTCAGCCTACCCGCTGCTTTCAACAGATGCCTAACTTCTTTATTTAGATAAAATGTAATTTGTTCAAATTGTCCTTTCTAAACTTTAAGAAATCCCATCTAATATATAAGACAATTCATGGCTTTAGAATACTTAGCATTTGTATGACACTGCTCATCTTCAATGCACTTTAGAAATATTAGCTAATTAATTAATTAGATCCTGATTACAAGGGGGTAGAAGTTCAAGAATAAAATTAATGTTTCTCTATGTTTATAAAGAAAACGTTGCTTATAATAGAGAACATTATTTTTCCTTTTGAGTAATCTGTGCTCTCATTAAAAAAAAAAAAAAGTGTTATAAATGTCCTTTGCTGAAACCAGGTATAATAATCATTAAAAATGAAGAATAGTAGTAATAATACTAGTACGAATACAACAATATATTGTAAGGTGGATACATATTTGTTAGACTCTGGGCTCCTTAAAGCAGGAGCTATGTATTGTTCTTCTTTGTTCTCTGACACCTAACACAGTCCCTGGCTTTGTAATATAGAAATACATTAATAGGTGATGAAGTCTAATTTATAACCTTTATTTTATACAGTGATAAGCAATATGAGAGTTAATACAAAACAGAATTATTCTATGTAAAACGGAACCTAAGGATCTCAATAGTGTGGTTAATTTTCTGATCATGAAGTTATGTCTACATGCCATTAAACCTTAGGAAAGAAAACAGAAAAATGCTTACAATTGTGAGATTAACCTGTCTGTGTTTAGAGGACAGATTTAATTTCTGATGTCATTTTCTACAAACAAAAATTTTGTTTTGTAGAAAATATATTTTCTTAGAATAGTTTACCTTGATATTGTAACAGTTAAATTGGTTAAGAGTATAATCCCTTCTCATCCCCTGATACCAAACAGCTAGCTATTTCAAAATGACCTTTAACTTTGTACATGAGTTCCTGATTTGAGATAGAGAAAAAAGTTAGGCTGTCTGTCTACAGAAACAGTACAATTGTTTTGATAGTGAAATTACACATTTAGCAATAGAAATAAATTATATATATAATTGAGAGACAGAAAGAAGGAGAATTCTAAATTTTAGACATTAAATCATGATCTAAGATTTAAACAAATTTTCTACACAGAGAAAATTCTGCTCATTCTCTATTAGTGAGCAAAACTAAACCAACCACTGAGAATTATTATAGAATATAATAGCTAAGAAATGCAACCAAAATAATTATAAAAACACTCTAAAATTTGGATTTGTGGGCTTCTTATTAACATGTATATGTATTTTTAAAACTCAGAATACATAGGAGTCAAATTAATGTTAAATTCAACAGTGCAGCAGTGGTTCTTAAGATTTTGGGGAATGTATAACCTCTTTGAAAAATCTGATTAAATTTCTAAAATCTTTCCTCAGAAAAAGTAATATAAAATTAACAGAAATACAATATTTAAACTTTATTTCAGGCAAGTCACACACCTCAAAAAGCCCATGCATGGTCTCTGGAACCCAGGTGCCTTGGGAGGTGGTAGTGAAATTGACAGAAGTTGAGATAGCCCAATGAAAAGGTATAGGAGAATAAATTAATTTGTATTTTGGTGTGTTGGAAGTTTTGTTGTCACTTAACATAAAGTCAAAATGTTCAGCATGTAGATGAAAATTCAAAATCTGGAGAGAAAAAGGTTGGGCTAAGAGTAGAAAATGTTGGTCGTATATAGTGGTAATGACTAAAATCATGAGAGTAATTATATTCAGCAAAGGAAGATCTGTAAGAATTGGAAAGAAAGATAATTGGAAAGATGGGGAGATGCTTAGTTGTAAGGAGTGGGAGAAAAAGCAAATACGATGAAAATAACAAAAGACCAAAAATGTAGAAGAAAAGTAAAAAAGATCAATGTCATATCAAGAGAGATTTGAATAACAGGTCGTCAACAGTGTCAGAAGCTTAAGAAAAACTCATATTGAAAACTGAGTCAAGACCATCTAGCTTGCTGAATAGGAGAACCCTATTAAAAATAGAAAAAGTCAGGAAGTACATTTTTAGGGGTTAAAAAAGAGAAGGGAAGAAAGAGTAATGAGGAGGAGAAGCTATCATATTATCGAGAAGTTTTGTAGTCAAGCAAAAGAAGGAAAAAATGTAGACAACATTTACTAGTATACAGCCTTATTTAGATCAATCATTTGAAGACTGAATCCGGAGAATGTTAGGAAGCAGCAAAAAAGGGAGCAGCAAAAAAGAGAACAGGCCACTTTTCTCCAACCTTTCTGCATTGTCTCTCACGCATTCTCCTTTTCCTAAGGCATCCAAAGTTGCTGAGCTAGGTAGAGTGAGGGACATAGCAAAGCCAATAGCTCCCATTATAGACAGAGAATTATGTCAATTTTTTACATTACATTAAGATTACAAATTATTTAAAAAATATGAACCAAAAACAAAAATTTAAAAAAAAAAGGATCTCTGACTCTTTCTACCTAAAATAGAGGTACTTCCATAGTCCTACTTCCATAGGTACTTCCATCTACCTAGAGAGTCTGGATGCTGAGGGCCAACTGCTGATGTGTATAAACTGATGAGTTGCTGTGAGATTTCCCTGCAGCTAGTCTTAAGTAAAGGACTGGTGAAATGACTAAAATCTTACCTCACTGGGTCAGTTGAACAGGCTAATCCTCATAAACAGATAGGATTTAAGATACAGTGGTTAGTTTTTTTTTCCAATTGCATAGGTGTGGGTTCAGATTTAGACTAAATAAAACAGAAAAAGATATGGACATAGTCATCTAGCAACTTTTATATACATTTAAAGTCGTTGTTTAGTATATTTTTCTCTCAATAAAAGTAGCATGTTGAGATGAAGGAATTTTTGCAATAAAATACAAAGCCAAACTATTATGTTACCAGCTCAATAGCATAATACCTTCAATATTTAAATTTGTGCGGAAGGGATTAAATATAAAATTCTCTGGCCAAAGCCATCACATATGAAGTTGGAATGACAATATCTATTTATGGGTGACTAGAGATGATGAGAATCTTACTTTTAAAAATACGTCTTTACAATATATGCATATGAGGATGACTAAAATTTTAAGTATCCTTTTTACTTAAATAAAAGAAGTAAAAGGTATTGTGCTGGTAAGCATGCATGCATTCACGTTAAGACAGAATTTCAAGTATTTAGTCTTTGGATAAAATCTTTTGCCCATCTATATGTTTACCCCATATAACTAAATTTTTATTTTTATTTTTTCTGTTATTATAAACTTGCTTTCTATTTAATTTTAATCCAAGAGTAATAACATTTTAGAACACACACACACACACACACACACACACACACACTCACACATTCACATGCCTCAATAATAGAATCAGACTATTGAAGAGCTGAAAGGACATTTTGAGCATGTTTACTATCAGACCAGCCTTGAACTAGCAGACATGGAATGGAACTGAGCTTACGGAACATGAGTCCTTCCCCCTGGTCCACAGTGGGAAACATCTGCTAAGAATGTTAACATTTAGGCTTATAATCAACCCCTATCTCCCTTATAACCTTCTTTCATCATTTCCCAAATGTCCTCTCTAAATGTTCCATTTTTTAGCTTTGTATACTAGTCCACATGCATTCCCCATCTCTTGGACCTATAGAGAGTCATGGTAATTTTTTGTCTTCCCTCAAACACAATAAATATGCTAAATAAATAAGGGTCCAACCTCCTGGTGCTTATCTGGGCCTTATTTCTTGAAATGATTCTCTTCCCAGATGGATGAGGACTTATGGTTTCAAACTCAAGGTTATAAAGTTAAGAACTTACTTTTTGTGATCTCTGTTTTGGCCCTGTACCTGGTGGATCTGAAACATCAGTTGGCTTTATATATACTGATTATATGAAGTATCTAGTCAGGATCATTATGAACCACACTGTCACATGCAAATAAATCTGTCAGCAGAATATGTATCCAGGGGGTCATTTTGAAACTGTGGTGTCTCTTCCAGGTGTCCCTTTGGTAGCTCATGCAAGATGTTGTTGAAGAGTTGGAGTGAAAATGGAACAACTGTTCCTCATCATTCACACTCATCCTAAATGAGATCTTAGAAAAGACTCACTCCATCCATGATGTTCATCCAGGTAATTATTCACGTAAACCACTCTATTACTTCAAGTCCCAATTTGTCTTTCCCTAAGAAAGAAATAAGAATCCAGTATTGTAAAAGATGCCTGGGAATCTCACCTGAAATAAAACCACATGCTATCGTAGGATAATATAATAGAGCCCTTTATAGTTCCAAAGTACTTTAAAATACATGACCTTATTTAGACTATAAATGTTTAACCACAAGCGTTCCTATTTGGGAGTTGTGAAAAGTAAGGCTTAAGAAAAATTTTCAAGGTCATGAATCTAACGAATGTTCTCTTTGTTATTTTTATCCTTAACTGTTATTTTCAGTCTTAAAGCTCCAAGCACTATACAGCGCTGACAGTTTTTACCTACATGGAGAATATGGTATCCATGACTAGGGACTATTACACCCAATGGAAAGGGCATACAAAAAGAAAAGTTAAGAAGGTCAAAGGCTCTTATGAGCGCCTTTTCAATAGCATGCCATTATCACGTGCCTGTGGATCTTTTTCTGTTATCCTCTAGGGTATTGAATACTTAAATAGTTTCCCAAAATAACATAATCTAAAGATTCCCTCTATCAGATGACCTATAGGCCCCAGTGAGAATAGTTTGTGAGACAGGAAAAGAGAAAGTTATACTTTGACTTCATTTTTTACTTGTGAGTTTCTGTGATTGAAACTCTCCTGATGTCATTCAGATCAGCTCAAGTGAAACATTTGACAGGTCCATCTGTGTCCACAGTTACCCACAAACATGGGAAACTGCCACCCATCTGCCTCCCTGTGCTCTTGCTTTGTTCCTGTTCTGGTTGTTTTGTTCTCATATGGCCATAGGGCACATTAATACCCTCTCCCTCCAAGAACTGTGAAGAGAATGGATTCTATGCTAGCTGAGAGGGATGTAAGAGAAATGGGATATGTCATTGTATGGTTATTTAATTGTATTCCACAAATTCTCAAGCAACATCCTCACATTTCAATAAACATGGTGCCCAACTTTCTAACCTGGATTCACTATTAAATCATGTCAAAGACTAAGAATGATTCATCAATTATTTTGCACTTTCCCCAAATGGATTGTTTTCTCTAAATGACAAAAAAAAAAAATGTTATAAACTTGGAAACACCTTTTAGATTCAATTGCTTTCTGTTTAATTGCCTGAATTAAACTAATGTGTTACCAAGTGTTATATATTTGTGTTCATCTTTTTTTCTCCTGTGGAGAAAACAATTCACCTTTTGGTAAAACAAAGCCAGATGATTTTAACTAGGGAAAGTGCAAGTAAGAAACTTAAAGGTGAGAAGCAATTCAATTTTTTTCTTTATTTCATTCCTGGAACATTTCTGTATGACATTCCAATAGTAATTAATGAGTCTAAAAATAATGTTATGATTCAAACAATTCTATAAATATGATAAGAATTCAGAATAGCTGTCAAACTCAAAACAAAACAAATATGTCAGTGAATTTGAAAAAGGATTACTTGAATCATTTTAATCATTGTTTTTTTTTAAAGAACTCGTATTTGAAAAAGATATCTACAGAATACAGCTGAGTATACAAATGTGCAACCATATCATATGAATTCAAAATCTTGTAAAGTACATATACATCCACCATTGTCATGTAGCTTTGGAATAATACAAATAACCAATTTACTGTTTATTTGTCATTGCCTCTCTGATTGATTTTTCTCAGTTGGTAATATCATTCATACTGTAAGAATATGTATGAAATGCTAGATTATGACAGGGCAAAATAATTTTACTCAGGTAAAGACTTCACTTGTATTTAAAAAACCTGCAGCTTTTCCTTTAGAAATTATTTCTGTTGTAATTTACTTATTCATGCTCAGAAACTTTAAAAGATCTTAAATCTCTAAATGTATTTTTGAACATAAAATCAATTTAATGTCTATGACTAATGCCAAGTTCATTGTATTCAAATGAAAGTTACTGTAAATATTATCTGAAATGGCTTGATATTTTTGTAATTCTTTTATTAGGTAACTGATCTTCATGAAAACACACACACACACACACACACACACACACACAAAACCTACAGGTCTGTTAAATGAAATAAGCCTCAGTTAATTTTTTTGAAGACAATTTATTGCTATGGTTATTATTTCTTCCCTTTTTTATGTGGAAATAAATTAGAGATGCTCAAAATTCTTTTTTTTTTTTTTACTTCAGGAGAATGTGGGCATAGTTAAATATATTTCTGTGTAAATGCAATAGCACCCTCTGGAGGTCTGGAACACTTTGCATAACTTCCATAAATCAATGTCTTCTTTTGTTAACCCTACATATTTTTGTTGACTTTGACATTTAATATTTTATATTCTGATAATCACATTTGTCTCTTCAGATGATTAAATACATTTAATCTGTTATTACTTTCTATCATGCATTCATCGTGATTTGTGTCTCATCTCATTTGTAATGTTGCAATGTAATAACAAAACCTACAATTCTGCTGATCTTAGTGATGTCTCCGTAACTTTTCTATTTTTTACCATGTGAAAATATTTTCCAAGCAAGAAATGATAAGTTTCATTTCTGAAACCCCTTAATATCTGTCCGAATGTAGACAACAAGAAACTAATTTTACCTCCTTTGAAGATCCTTCATGGAAACAGCTACTTTCATTCTTTGAGTCCCTGTTTAATAAACACAGCTGTGGTTTTTCTGTGGTTTTGAAGCAAATCTATTGGAGATGGGAGAATATGGAAAGGAGCAGAGGTCAAAAAACATCGGAAAAAATATCATGAGTCACTGGAACACTTTCAAGGACCAAAGTGACTTCTATTGTGCCATAATAATATAAATAAACGATCCCATAATCATCGCCTCTCTGTAATAGCTCTGCATACAAAGATCTTTTTGAAGTTCAGAGAGAGACAAACAAAGTTGTTCATCCACTGAAAAGAATAAAAAAAGATGAACATGTGACTAATATGGGATGAGAGGAAATAATGTCATGCAATTCTGAATGGAGCCTGGGCTTGCCTCTCCCAGAAGGTTGCTCAAGAGGCCATATCTCAGCTAGCTGGGAGTGGGAGGAGGCTTTGGAGTGGGAGTAAAACCTCAGTGAAACCCAGTATTCAGTTGGGCAAGCCTCTGAGAAGATTCGACTCCCTTGGCTCTAGTCTTGGGAGTCAGGTGACCTATCCAACACTTTTTCCCTGAAAGAGAATGAATGACTTGTGAGGATGTCACAGGAAGTCCTTCCAACTGCTACATGTAAAGATAAAAGGCAAGCACAAAGACAAATGTCATTATAGTTCTAAGCCCAAGCACTTGAATGCATTAAAAAATAGATACATAAAGATATATAAAATTATAATTTTCAAATAAACTACAATTCATAGGAAAATTGGATAGTGGAATGATTATATATTAAATAGAAACACACACACACACACACACACACACACACACAAAACTATAAGAGATACAATTGCCTTGGTCATTCTCTTCTTAGTATTCTGTTCCTTCTCTCACTCTTTCTCCTCACCTCTCTTAATGATATTTAATCATCTAGAAGAGTCAGGCCCAAACTCTGCCAGCAAAAAAGAGAACTTTCTGTAAGTCAATATAGCAGTTAAAGATGTCTGATAGATCCTCCCTTCCTGCAGTTGATGGACAGACATAAACCGCACCTGCCGCCAGACATCCCTGAGCTCTGAACCACCAATCAGCATCTGCCAAATACCCTAAGCCCCCGACTCCTAAGTCACTAGGTCCCTAATCACCAATCAGCTTGTACACCTAAGCCCCACCCCATATTCTTAAAGGTGCTTGTACACCCATTGCTAGCTCTCTTCCGCCCCTCTCCATGGAAGCAGCCAGTAGGGGTACCCTTTCCTCCAATAAAGCCTGTGTTTGTCCTGCCATCCCAGTCTCTGGTCTACCTTCTCTTTTTAATCTATCAATGTCCATGCTGTGTCATTTGAATTTTGCCACTGACTTTCTTGAGTTTATCCAGTGTAAGTTTTATAAGCCCTCTGTGCTTTGGTTTACATAAAGTGATGAGGAGCATTAAATGATGATATACCTGCAAAGCATTAAATGGTATATAGAATGTAGAAACAAACGCTTGTTTTCATAGTGTTTTACAATAATTAGTTAACAGATACTTAGCATATAGATGGACTAGGCAATGTTCAATGTACTTTATAACTATTAAACAATTGACTCTTTCTAGCAACTTTGCAAGGTAGCTAAAATATTATTATCATCATCATCACTTCAACAGATAAATCTGAGTCATAGATGAAGGTGACTTTCCAAGTTACACAGCTAGTAAGTTCTGGATCCAGCCAGCATTCAATCCCAGGCAATCCAGCCACAGAGTCTATGCTCATAGCTTTCAGGTGCTTCTGCAGCTGTGTCACTGCTGTCACCACCATCATTGCTGGAGAAAACCATTCTATAACACTCTGGTTCCAAATTAGTCAATAAACCCTCATCACAAAATAGGGATGACTACTTTATCTATGGATATAAGCACAATAGAATGATTGAAATAATGAGAAATAATGATTTCATTTCTATAGTTGTCCTCAAATTTGTTCCTTTACATTTATTCTTTCCTTGTGCCCATAAATTCCTGAATGATCATTCCCATAAATTCCAGAAGGATTTAAAGTAGAAACTGGAAATAAAATGAGGGGGATGGGAAACCCCCCACACACAATGAGGCCTACCTACTCCTCTTGCAGCCTTTGCACACAGCTTTTTGATGCTACATGTACCTTGGCAGTTCACCATCACCGGGCTATGTTTTCTTCATCAGAATTTTTGTCAGTGATACTCATAGGTAAAGACTGGTACTGCAGAGAAGCCCAGGCCTTCCTAGAAAATAGTGGGCTTATAGCTAGTGACATTTGTGTTATTTGAGTCATAAAATCAATATCAAGTGTGCAGAATATGTCTGAAAATTTTGATGTCACGATTTTGGCTAGACCTGGCTGCCTTTGTAAAGGACACATTGCTTAGCTAACTTCTAAGAAGCCAGTGAAAGCACATGTGTCCACATTCCTCCTTATCATCAGATCTCAAACTAAAATTTGCATGAGAATTTCCCCCAGAGACTCCAATTTGGCATGTCTAAGACAGCCCAGAAAATTTTGGATTTTCAGGTGATTCTGATGAGGGGCTGCACTTAGAGAAATATTTCAGGACCAGTATTTCCAGGGAGCAATAGGGAAAGAGTAGTCCAGAGTCTCCTTGGGAATGATTTCAAATTCATGTGCCTGAGTGCCATACCTGGGAAGAATCAGAATCTCTGGAAGATGGAGGGCCAAGCATATGATTTCAGAATGAACTGTTGAAGCCTTTAGCAATGCCCACCTGACCCCAATCCCTTTTCTCCGCCCACCCCCCCCCCAATTCCTCTGTTCTGGAATTTTATATTCTTTGGTTTGTTTGTTTTTTAAAATAAAATTTGAAAAGCATATTTATTTTCACAAAAAAAGGTCCAAAAAAAAAAAAAACATGGAAATTGGCTATTTGTTTAAAAGCTCAAAGAATATTCCACTTTATATGTTTTAAAGTTTATACATCTGAAAAAAAAAAAAAGGCCTAACTGATTCAGGAATTATAATCCCACTACAAACACCTTAAAAAAACAGAAAACACATATGAAAATGTTCTTTTCAGATACTTAAAAACAGGCCTTACAAGACTGTGATACCTAAGAGAAGGAAAAATTGAGGTGAATCTTACAACTGTCTTATATTACCACAGGAGTCTGTTTCCCAGCCCCAGCAAAGGCTGTGTAAAACCTGAGTCTAACAATCTCGCAGAGCTGAAGAGACAGCTATTGGAATTCAGATAGGCTATATATTGTTTTTTAAAAACAATGTACTGTATTTTTTGTAGGGAGGAGGAGTCTGAAAAAAAATTAATTCAGTACCACATCTCTAAAAGTAATGACAGCAGTTTTACAGAGGTCACATACTTAATTCTGATCATTTTGAAACAGCTTTGTATCCAGCTTCATTCTCCTTTCTCCAACAGACAGAAAGTGTGACATTGGGAGAGCATCTCAAATCACGCAATTGTCTGAATCTAAATGTTAATCACAAGTAATACTAAGAACCTCTTGATTGTATTTTTAGCCCATGACATGAAATATACAAAGAAATACTTTCCATTTTGTTTGTTTTTTATCTAGAGATAATTCTATAAAAATAATCATAAAAATCAATACATTGACAGATGGATCCAAAATTTAGTTGTAACTGATTTTTCACAAGTTTTCCACTTCCACCCAGTTGTTAGCATCAAGGAAAACCCAGGTTTATTCTCTCTGAACTCCAAAATGAGCACATGGACTGAACTGAATGTTCTATTTACTCCTGGTTACAAACATCAAAGGCTGCCATTGGACCAAGAAAATGTTTCTAGTGTGATTATTAATATCTGATAAGAACACAGGGTCTTGATTGTGACCATAAAATTTATAATATAAAATGGATAGTCTGTCAAACACTGAATGTCAAAAACTAAAATGGAAACAAACTAAATGTAAAAATACAGAACCAGAGTTAACTACTTTCTTGACAGATATTATTCTTTTTTTAAAAAAAAAAAGATATTTTGCTTAAATAATCATATTGAGTTTAAAATAAACTAATTAAAATAACTTGGGCAGGAAATGATTATATTTATAGTTAATTTATGATTTTACTGCCCATTAAAAACAATATAATCAATGAAATGGGCTAAATAAGTTAAAAAATCACTTAGGCCACCAGTTTTAACCCCCTACTCACCATCTCTCTCTCTCTAACAGAACCTCCAAGTAGCAAATATAAACTATGTAGCTTTATTCTTTCCTCTCTACTACTCAAGCACCAAAACAAAAACAAATAAAAAACAAAAAACATAAATAGGAACATAGCTCAAGGTAAGGTTTAAGACAGAGAAGAAATGCAATAAAATATATTATGACTAAGGTAAACAAAAAAAAAATGGAAAAAGAAAAACACTTTCGGATGTATTATCTTTGCATAGTCATCAATTTATCAGTATGTATTGAGTCCTTCCCACATGCTAGGAACTGGGGATGAGAAAATGGGTAAGAGATAATTCTTTTCATTTAAGAGATCCTTTTTTCAAATTGGGAATGTGGTCCATTATTGAGTTGTTAATCATCAAAATTTTAGGTGTAATTAATATTTTAAAAATTAGGGTAGAAAATATCAAAGGACATTGCCCATAACAAGGAATATATTATTTCCTCTGAACTGTGTTTCAGTGTGTCTCTGTGAAAATGTGCCACTGTGTGTGTGTGTGTGTGTGTGTGTGTGTGTGTGTGTGTGTATTCTGGTCATAATGTAAGAAAGTGTGTTTTAATGGCATTTTCATTTTAAAAATTTGAAAATGTTAAAATGTTTGCCAGGAGAGGCAGACAGTTGAATAGATAATTAAAACAAAATCTGACAAGTGCTCTCTTACAGGTGTGGAAAAGTACTAATCCTAAAATATAAAAAGAGAGAATGACTGGATTGTTGGAAATGACTACTGAAGGAGTCTTCATATTTGAACTGGTCCAAAATGATGAAATTGAAGTGAGAAATAGAGACATTCAAAAGAAATTCCAGAAAGAATAAATAAATTGGGTGAGGAGTTGTGAAAAGATGTACTGTGTTTACAGAGTGGTGAGAACATACCTGTGGAGGCAAGAGAAAGTGAATGGCATACAATAAAATTGGGAAGTGCATATGAAACAGACTGGCCATTGAGGAGGAATGACAGATCCATTTTGCTTTGTTTGTCTGTTTGCTTTTTAGAAGGTAAACAGAAAGGAAGAAAAGCGAGGAGATTAACCCAATCATTCTGAACATAGTGAGGATGGAGAGAAAATACCACATTTGAGAAGATGCTAACCTAGAAGCCATATGATTTCATGACTAATTATGAATGTGCAGTGTGAGATCGATGATTCAAGAACGTTCTTATTATTACAGAACTAGAGAGAAAAAAGCATCAGAATGTAAGAGAGTCATCAATTTTCCTCATAATTTTTATTTTAGCAATGGGGAATTATGATGTAACTTTTCAGCCTCAATGTCTTAATCTGCTGGATGGAAATGTATGTAATGTTCACTGAGTGGCCAGATTATTGTGTACTTCTCTTGAGTACCTCATTTATTTGATATCAAAGATACTATCAATCGTGCACCTGATCAGTTTTCCCCTTTGCACTGGCTGATAGAAAGCTCAGGACAAATAGGTGGTTGATCGCCAGCAAAAGTCTAGAATACTTTTGGTACCCATTTGAGATATAAATACACTGAGTGGTCAGATTGCTATGTGTTCAGAGATCATAATAATCTGGCCACTCGGTGTAATTTAAAAGCCTTTAATGTGAAGTTTATAACTTTATACTTTTTTGAGCAAACTATTTTTTTATCATTGCAATGACATAATTCTGCAATGTAAAAATGTATGTTTGCTAGTACCATCCTATGACTTGAATTAAAAGGGAAACTACAGTTGCCTAAAGAGCATAAGAGAAACATTATTATTTTTCTTTTACTTAAAAGTAAGTCTAATAAAACAAATTCAATTAAGATTTTACATGGCACAAATTTATTTAGGTAAGAGGGTGAAAAACCACGTTGATCATATTATCAAAAAATAGTAAATCTAGTTCCCTCCCTATCCATTTTCACCTAAGGACACATCGCCTGTAAGCATTTTCTTCTTATCCTGCCATAATGAGAGTCTTTGTGATCTTTGCATTTGCTAGTAGACACATTTCAAACTTTCCATCTGGGCATCACAGAGTCATTTGTTCCCCTAAGGAAAGTGTCCAATTCACAGGAGAATGCAACTAAAGCAAGTCAACCCAGGCCTTGGGGATTTCATACCATGTAAGTCTTGTGGCCCCAAAATCTTCTTAACTGTCTTAAATAGGCTTTCACCATGTCCCTTCCATATACAAATATTGGTAATCACTCTTGGAAAATATTTTTTTAAGAATTATAAAAGTCCATATTATAAGAACTTTTCTGGCTGAGACCGGTTTGGCTCAATGGATAGAGCGTAGGCTTGGGGACTGAAGGGACCCGGGTTCGATTCTGGTCAAGGACATGTACCTTGGTTGCGGGCATATCCCCAGTGGGGGGTGTGCAGGAGGCAGCTGATCAATGACTCTCTCTCATCGATGTTTCTAATTCTCTATCTCTCTCCCTTCCTCTCTGTACAAAATCAATAAAATATATAAAATATTTTTAAAAAAAGAACTTTTCTGTTATTCAAAAAAAGAAATACATTATGGCTGGATTATGCTCATATGTTGAGAAGAGAGGCCCAGTACATGGATTTGTGCACATTCAAAGTAAATTAATTAGAAAGTGGCCAGGAAGGCAGGACCAGGAGAGACCAGCTGGACACACTCTGGAACCATCCTCCCATGGTCCCTCCCCTGCCGGCCGCACCTGGCGTGGCATCAGGACTCAAAGGGCATCTGGGGAGTGAATAAGGTCCCTCTGGCAGGTGGGGTCCCTTGGCCTGGCCTGCAGGGATCGGGCCCAAACTGGCAGTCCAACATCCCACAAGGGGTCCTAGAGTGTGAGAGGGCACTCTGCAAAGTTGCTGTTGCTCATCAGCTCCTGTGTTGAGTGTCTGCCCCCTAGTGGTCAGTGTGCATCATAAATACCAGCCAGTTGGCCGGTCAGCTGGTCAGACAGCCACTTAGCCTTTCATATATATAGATGTGTAATGCTCTGCAAAAATAAAGTTCCTTGCTTTATAGTAAGAGCCTTAGTGTGGACCTCCAGATATTGTGGACAGAAGGAATATGGTTTGGAGAAGTCAAACATACCAGCTGAGAATTTGGAAACTCAGATTCTAGGTTTCATTCTTTATCCAGTGACAGATTTTGAGTTCTCATTTTTTCATAAAGCTTATTCACCCATAAAAGGAGGAGTGAATATTAAATGGATCTTAAGACCCCTTCTAGCTCCAATTGCCTCTGATTTTATGAGAAACTTACAAAAAGAGAGAGAAGGTAAGGTGCCTTTTAGCTTCCCACCCTGCTGTTTGTTAAGATGACTCTGAATTGGAAGTAAAACAGACAGAAGTCATGGGCACCATCTGGGAGTTTTCAGGTGGCGAGAAAAGGTGGGGACAGTTATTGGAATCGCCGTCTTGAAAACAATTTATTTGTAAATGCATCTGGGAATTGAGGGGTATGTCCTTTCCTCTATAAAATGCCTTCTCTTGTTCACCATAAAATGCAGATTTATTTTTAAATTTATTTTATATTTCCCATCACCATTTATCCCCTCTATGCTCTCTTCTATTTCCACCCACTCCACTCCCTACTGCAATCACCACAGTGTTGTCCAGTTCAGAGTTAAAATTTCACAGGACCCGCCTAAGAATTAATAATACTTATTTGTTCCCTCTTCTGCATGTAGGTGGGGAATAAAAAGCAAATAAAGACTCATTTGCTCATATTTTCCAACTCTAGGATTTCTTAAACTTTTGAAAAACATTAGCCCATGTAAAGGGACATTGTCTTGGAGGAAGTTTCTGATCTTGTTTTCATAGAATAAATTAAATCTGCACATCTGGTAATAAAATATGATCGTGGGTATTTACCGAGATTCTTCCAGAAGCACTAAGACTAAGCTCCTCTACTGAAACATTTAGAATCTCTGGGGAGTTCATCCTTTTTCTATATTTTTAGTTTTGGAAAAATCTATGCAAAATAGAAGTTGACACATGGGTTAAGAAACCACCAGAATAAAGTGTGTGTTAAAGAATTCCCAGCAGGTGCCTGCGAGTGTGTTTCCATCTGAGGAGGACCTCAGCTGTCTTTCTGCACTAACACAATGGGGAATAATAATAGCCCTTGCCAGCTCTTTTATAGGAAATCAACCCCTAACACCAACATAAACCAAAATGTTATTCCTCTGGGTTCTCCTATCCGGCTTAATTTAGGCATGTAACACCATTTTGAGTTTCAAGTGGTCCTGGTCATTTTGTTAATTATCATCTTCACTTCGCCAGAGGAAGAACCTTTTGCTGTTTAAGTGAGAGAAACATACCTGGCAAAGGATGATTCTGATGAACTGACATTAAAGATGAGCTCTTCTTTGGTGAACTTTTGTGCTAATGTGGTGCTCAGAACTGATGGCTTTTCAGATGAATATGTGCTGTTGTTACAGCTTCCTCCTCCGTATCTAGGATGATAAATATCTGTTCAATATTCAGTGCTTCCTCCACTAACATACTACCCTGTGTATGTTCCATGCTTACAATGTGCTAATAGTTTAGTTCCTAAGAGTTTACTCTTTTTGTTCAATTCTGTCTCTACCAGCACTAAGGAATGATGCGTGGCTAATGGCTACCATATTAGGCCATGTAGAACTATACTTTGACTTTCAAAGTACCCCCAGATTTTGTTTAGTGGCCACCCAGATGCTGAAATCCAAGAGAAGTGCCTGACTATCTGCCATTCTTTTAGTCTTATGAAGTATAGCTCAATGCCAAGGGGGTTTATGTAATATTTGGACTTGTATTACATAGAATTAATCATAACATAAAAAATGTTTTGATTACAGGGTATGCTTTGTCAGTGATTGATGGACTAACTCACTTATTCATATAATAATGCTACAGTTTACTTCTATTTATATTCTTGAGCTGTAACAGAAAGTTTCTATTTGTTCTATGCCAGTAAGTGGATTACATGGTTATCATAATCTTTCCACCTGTTTTATGAGGCTTTCTGAAAATAATCTCTTATTTTCTTTGTTACTGAGTCTCTCTCAAAGTCACTTTTCTTATACAGAACCAAAATGTTGAGACAGTGATGTTGTTACCCATAAGCATCTCTACACTCTCCTTAATTTCAACCTCTGCCCCTATCCCGTTGGTAGAGAAATAATAAAATCTTTATTTCCATCATGTCTTCTCAATAAATACCTACATTTGGAGGAGAAGCACATATATAGCTCCTTTTTGGAATTCAATGGTAGCACCTATGCAGGTGGTATAATCTTTATTAAGAAAAGAATTAACACTTCATCTCAATCTATCTTAGACTTTGTAAAAAATGTTGCTAGTGAAAGCCCTTCTCCAACCCTTTACTCATCAGTGATACAAAAATTATATCCCTTCACAGTTTTGCACAACATATCCAGTCATTAGGTGGATGAGAAGCTGTCTGATCTCCTTCAAACCCCACAATCTGACACTTGGATGTACTGCTTTACATTGTTCTTCCCTTCCTTGTCTCCCCAAGTATAAAGTGAATTCATGACAATAACGATGATCTTCTAATCTGCATTATTTTCCTACTTTAAAGGGATAAGAGATATGTAATAGATTCATAAAATCACATATGTTAATTTCTTTGTTGGTAGAGACATTATAGTAAAGAAAGCCAAGAAGAGATAATTAATAAAAAATTAATCAACATTTACATGTCTAGATTAACAGATATATAAATAAGTATAAGCTAGCATCCCCGCTCTTAGAAAACTGCATGTGGTTTAGAAAACCAATACTAATGCTTGAGAGGCTATTATGGACTGTGACAATATGAAATTAATTACTACATTTATGTAGATAATCTGTAAGAATTTTTACATAATGCTGTAGGACTTCAGAAATGAAATTTGTGAAGACAAACGTTAACAGGAAAGATTCATGGAGAAGGTAGCATCCAGCCATGCTTTGATTAGCAAATAAAACTCAACAAGATCCCTGAAAAGATAAATGACATTCTGGGAGAGAGTTACTTAGGTATAAATTGGAAAGCACCTGGAAGAAGACATCAGGGATAGAATGGAGAAGTTGACATGGGTGAAAGAATCTTAAAAGGAAAAATGGAAAGTAAGCTCTAGCTGCATGTGTAGCACATATACAAAGAAGGAACTTTGTCCTTGATTCAATAATATTATAGTTTACAGACTGATGAATTTCAGAGGGTGGGGGTGAGAGTAGAATGATTAACTGGGGACCTTGTATACATACTAGAGGCCCAGAGCATGAAATTCATGCACAGGGATGTGAAAGGTCCCTCAGCCTGGCCTCTCACAACCTGGGATCCCTTGGGGGAAGTCTGACTGCCAGTTTAGGCCCAATCCTTGGATCCTGCAAGATTGGGTCTAAACTGGCAGTCAGATATTCCTCTTGCAATTCAGGACTGCTGGCTCCTAACCGCTCACCTGCTTGCCTACTTTATCATCCCTAACCATTCTGCCTACCTGCCTTATTGCTTCTAACCACCTCTGCCTCAGCTCCCACTGTGGGGGCTTCATCTGGTAGGATGTCTGGAATGGTTGTTTGGCTGCTGGTCTAATTAGCATATAACACTTTTATTATTATAAATATGCACTATCTATGGAGACAAACAATAGAGAGGTAAAGACCTGGGAGGAGCAAGTATGGGGGAGAGGGTATCAATAGGGAGAAAAAAAAAATAACCACACAAGCAAACAAATGGGACTTCTGTAATACTTTAAACAATAAAGATATAATTTTTTAAAATATCATATTTTAACAAGAATAATTCCTAAGATTTTCTTCAGATCCCTAGAGTTTTTTCAAAGGCCAGGTGGCAGTGGAAACTTCTCTTCCTACATCTTCATATTTTTTTTGCTTTTCTCCTTCTCTAAATTGTTTTCTTTTTTTTCATGTGCCGAATACCACATCTGATATCAGATGGCAGTTTCACACATTCCTATAGTCCTGCTCTCACATAGGTGATCAAGGAGCAAGCAGGTGATGAGATAGGAGAGGCAGTAGAATGTAATAAATGAGAGAAATTTCAGAAGCTGGATACTGGATGCTCAGCATTTCTTTTATTTAACCATTTACTTTGTCTTTTTTTTTTTCATCAGCATTTCTTTAAGCATGCTCTTGACCTTATCAAGAAAAATTTCACTGGAGTGGTACAAAATGGCATCTAAGTTACCCAAAATACAAACATTAGCCAAATTATTTTCAATATCAATTTATACCTAATACCAATAATTTATGTCAAATTATTTTCAGTATCAATATATACCTAATACCAATAATTTATTTCAAATTATTTTCAATATCAATATATACTTGTACCTTTTATGTAATGAGGGTAGTCTTTCATAATTAACATGCTAAACTAATAAAACTGAGTCACTTTAGAGATGCAATTTACTATTTTAAGTAATTAAGTAATTAAATACTATTGGAGAACTAGAGATTTTAAGGAGGACCAATCTAAAAGTTGATTTGTTTTTATCCTATTCTTCATATGAAGGTGTTTACAATTTAATTAATTCATGTTTCACACTTGATAGTTTGTTAATCTTGTTTAATGTTTTCAAAAAACTTGAAACATAGTATTCACATACAAAGATATATGTCAGCCTTACAGAATATGGGATAAAAAAAGAAGCCAATGATATGCAAATTTTGCTATAAATTGTCTATTACTGTCACCACTTGTCAGCATGTCACCAAAACAGTAACTATCTTAGACCATAATTCTCTCTAAAGAGTAAATTAGAGGGTTATGGAATTAGAAGAATGCATATTTTAACAGTAACAATCCTAAATAAAATTATATTTTAAAATCAAAGTAATATGGAGTATCTTTCTCTTGCTACAAGAAAAAATTACAAAAGAACACTAAAAAGATAGCCTAAGTTGAAATCATTATTACTATTAGGAATCATTTTTCCATGTCTAGCTGAAAATGTAAAGATAAGTGGATTTATTCTTTCCAAAGCATTTTACAGATGTCAGGCTTGAAAGTATTGTGTAATAATATATCAAAGACATTACATCATACCATAGGTAAGGTATAGCATCTGGTTTTATCTTCTTTGATAATCTTTCAATTAATTTTGAAAAAAAATTATTCCTATTGTATAATCATCCCAGATTAAAATTTACTTCAACTATGTAAGCATTTAACACATTGTCCCACGAGAAAGCTTCAAATTCCAAGAGATATGCAACCATGTAGAAAATTCCAGGACATGGCAGCTTAGGTATGTTATGGGTATAAAAGCATGTAATTGTCTTTCCTTGTTAGAATGAATAATGTAGAAACCTATGAAGACAATATTCCTCGTACAAGTTTCCTGTCAGTTCTTAAGTCAGTCTGGAGCTAAGAAATAAAAATTGGATATATATATCAATTTCATAAACAATTTTTAGCCTCTACATGCAGTTAAGAGAGTCTTTGTATAAAAATTCTAAAATTGTTGCTTTCTCAATTAGAAACACTTAAGATCTTTAACTATTATCTTGGTCAACTAGTCCTTCTGCAAGGAAAGGTCTGGGTCAATGGTGTAGATTTAGAAGTATCATTGCAAAGGGTAACTTTAGTAAAAATAAAATTCTAAGAAAATCTCAATTATATATAATGCTATATGTTGCAAAAACATGTTTTGGTAGAATTTTAATATCAGGGGTTGTACTATGGTATTAAAATATTAGAAATATATCAGTAAATATATCCAGAAAAATAGAGGGGATAAAGAAAACAGGTTAATTTGAACAGGATATATTCCTAATACTGATATTAATATGATTGAGCCCTGACCTTTGGAATATTGCATGCATTATTAATCAATTGAAGACAGTAGTAGGTAATATGACTTTACGTGCTTTTTAGGTTATAATTTGCATAACTGGGGTTGTAATTTATTTTTTCAGTGTCTTGAATTCTGCGAGTGCTCAATAAATACTAAACAACAATAATATGGTATGGCTTATATTCCTGAGCCTTCATTTGCATGGCCATCTGTCAAACTCTTGTGTTGTAAACACTAGTTTTATTTTGAGTAAGAATGAAATTGCTGCAGAAGTTGTTTAGCATTCTTGGTTCAAATTTTTTCCTGCTTTTCACCCTTTCACTTGATAGGAAATGTGAAGTAATCCAAAGAGTCAAGGCTTTTGAATGTAACAAGTGGAAGACTTGGAAAGATTGTATTTACACTAGGGGCCAGTGTATGAATTCGTGCACCTTGAAAGAAACTGTAGGCTATGAGGCTGCAGTGGGCACAGGGGTGAGTCTCGGCCCATCCTCCATGCTCTCACTCTCCCCTCCCACCATGTCCCCGTCTCCCCTTCCCCCATCCCCTGTCTGCCAGCAGCTCGGCTCTGCTGCTCCTCCCACAGGCTGACAGCACTGGCCCTGCTTGTACCCACTGATGGCACAGAATAATTGGGGCCAGTACCAGCAGTGGGTGCGAGTGGGGCCAGCACTGTCAGTGGGTGCGAGTGGCAGTTGCTGCCCTAATTGCCCCTCAGGAGCAGGGGAGGTGGAGAAGTCCTCAGGGGCGATTGGGGCAGCAGCTGCCTCTTGCACCTGCTGACAGTGCTGAGTGATAGGAACCAGCTCTGGGTGCTGGCAGTGGATTCCAGTGGTTGCTCCAGCGCCAACTTGTGGGTGTGATCAGGACTGGTGCTGGCAGCGGGTGCAAGTGGGGCCAGCACCTGCAGCAGGTGTGAGTGCCAGGTGGGACCATGATGAGCAGGAGCAAAGAATTGTCAGTAACCACAAGAGGCTAGACTCAATGACAGAGACCAACGTCTTGTCTTGGTCTGGTACCCCCGCTCACCTCCACCATCCTGCTGCAGCCAACACCTACTGTGTTCCCCACACACCACCAGGTGCTCAGCACATGCCATAGAGACTGGTTGATCAGTTGTTCAGTTGATCTGCCCTTTTAGTCTATTTGCATATTAGCCTTTTATTATATGGTATGATGGCATGTATTTTATTAGATTTTTTCATTACTGGTTTAGAAATCCATATCCTTTTTTAAAAAAAATCTTTATAGTTTAATGAATTACACATGCCCCCCTTTTCTGTCATTGACCCCTTCCACCCGGCTCCCACTCCCTATTCTTAGGCCTTCACTGTACTGTTGTCTATGTCCATGGGTTATTCATATACTCACATAAATTCTTTGGTTAATCTCTTCTAGCTTCCCCACCCACCTTGGTCTTCCCTCTGAGACGGTCAATCTGTTCCATGTCTTTGGATCTATTTTGTTCATCAGTTTATTTTCCTTTTTATTCTTATACATCATTTTTCATAAACCCTCCTCTTTACCATTTATATCTATAGGAAGATAGTTATCAGATGAGGCCCATTTCTTCTGTTTATTAACTTAGTGTTTTTATATTGGAGATATAATTCCCATACCATAAAATTCACCCTTTTTAAATTGAATTTATTGGGGTGACACTAGTTAACACAATTATATAGGTTTCAGGCATGTAATTCTACAACACATCTTTTGTATACTATCTTGTGTGTTCACCACCCCAAGTAAAATCTTCATACATGACCATTTATCCCACAATACCTTTCTTTACCTCCCCTTAATCCCCACTACTTGCAATAACCACACTATTTCTTGTGTCCATGAGTTCATATACCATAAAATTACCCTTTAAAGTGTATAATTCAATGGTTTTTAGTATGTTCACAGAGTCATCTGAAACACAAATAAAAAATAGATTTAAAGACAGGTTGATCTTGAGGTGTCTCATAACTCCTCAGGTACTTTCCCAATCTTCACCCCCTTTCTCCCACTTTAAGCACAAAAATAATCAAATGGCAAATGACATTTTGTAATTAGTTTCTCCTCTAATCTAATATCTAATTGACTGGCATAGAACAGTATTTCCCTTCTTCAGAGGATAAATGTGCCAAGAAATTAAATCATTCTGAGATAGCCCCAGCATATCAACACTTTTCCTAATTGTTGACA
This sequence comes from Pipistrellus kuhlii, assembly GCF_014108245.1. Lineage (NCBI taxonomy): Eukaryota > Metazoa > Chordata > Mammalia > Chiroptera > Vespertilionidae > Pipistrellus > Pipistrellus kuhlii. The sequence goes on along the minus strand of NW_023425573.1, from coordinate 50,106,454 downwards.
AATGCATGTGTGTTTTTATAATGCCTCACGTGGTTTCATTTAGAAAAATTGTGTTGCATGGCTTGGTGTGGTGTTTTTTTTTAAATATATACTGTATATAAATATATGCTTTTTACATAAGCATCTGTATTGTTCCTTCATTTTTATGCAAATCCATCTGCAATCAGACAGGTGCATTGTCTGCTTTCTCTTCATCATCAAGAAATCCAATAACCCTGTGTTGTGTACCTATATCTGGTTAGGGTTTGACCCAACATGTATTTGAATGTGGATTTCTAACATGGGCAGGTATTGAGCCTATCAAAACTACCAGCAATTGGAATCTCATTCACCCCTGCAAAGGCAACCAGTGATTTAAAAAAAAAAAAGATTATAATTTAGACTTTGATGCTCAGGTCTTGTTTTGGAAGAGGGAAGGAGGATTGATGTATTTATTTGCTTGGGCACCACTGAGTACTAGACTCTCAAGCATTCTGTTTTGCAGTGAAATTTGTGAGAACTGACATGTAAAAAAAAAACACACCTGAAATAAATTTCAAAATGAGAGAAAAACATGCAGCCTATGTTTGGTGGCATATTTTTCAGAAGTGGCCTTCTTAATGGAATACAAGTCAGGAGAGAGTTGACTCTGGGGACAAAACAAGAAGTGATCCATAACAAATGGGAACACGGCAGCTCTGCCTCCCTTTAGGCAGTATCCCTCCCCCACCCACAGGGCTCAAAGGAGGACAAGACACCACTATGTATAGGCAGCTATTAATCAAAGAACCCCTTTTGGACCCACACTTGTTGAGAAAATTAAGGCCTATTTTTAGTTTCCAGGGAACAGAAATGTTAACACATAAAGGTCACAATCCGTTGCTCTATAACCATGAAGATTTACATTCCCACACAAGAGAAATAAAAAAAAAAAAAAAACAAGAACAGCCAAGATACCCTTGAAACTGTCTCATGATCATACAAATAGCTTAAAAACCTAGGAGAAGGGAGAAAAGAAATGTGACTACTCACATATCAATGACACATTTATACTATCGTATATGTCTTTTCATTCCTAAGGCAAATTCTTTTGGCAGAACAGGGATTTGGAATTAAGAAACCCATTTTGTACCTACGTCAGGCAGAGAAAAGAATGGGGGAGGAGGGAGTTCTAGGAGAAATACTCACAAGGCAAGCACTTAAAATGACTGAAAACGATGTAATGACTTCATACAAGTCAATGGAAAAAAAGAGTGAGAGAAGAGGACAAAACAGAGGGAGAAACAGGCAGATTTAGCATACATTTTATAAGAAGGGGAAAAGGAGAGGGAAGGAGGGAGGAGACATGTAAATTGCCATTGTAACACATCTCTTTTAGTAGGCCAGACAGGATGTGCTTCTGGAATGGAGACAGAAGCCAGCTCCTCCCCCTATGGCAATATGACACAGCTGATCTCTGAGGCCACAGGAACATTGTCAAGACACCAGGAACCTAGGCCAGTGAAGGACTTTCTTATTCAGGTAAAGCTTTCTAAATGATGAGCAAAGTCCAACTAAACTATCAGGGTAAAAGGAATTCAGACAATGACTATGAATTAGACTATGATGATAGACCTGGACTAAAACAGAAGAGATTGGAATGAATTTGATTGCTAATCTATTTGTTTCATTGAATGCCTTAACTTGAGAGCTGTAGGAATGCATTAATATAAATTCTGCTTGCAAAAGATAGAGATTAATCTGATCCATTAGTGCCCATTCTAAAGATTTCAAACCTGTAAGTAGGACAAAGGAGGAAGAAGTTTAATCCAATGGCCAGGGGTGACTAATTTCACCCAGAAATATACTAACAGTGGGAATGGAATTTCTGAACCAAGACCCTACAGGTCAAAAGACTATGACACACTCTATTTGCTTTCTGTCAAGAGTGATTCTGCCCATTATTACAAAGCCTATTTCTTCAATTAGTGTCATTGTCAACTGCCCTAACATTTCTAAATAAACTCTTCAATACCAAATAGCTTGAAAGTGTTAATGAATATTTCAAAGTTGCCTAAATTGAATCTAAAGGGGTTTCTAACTTGAGTGGATCTGACTCTTTAGGAAGCATGGAAATTCCTTTAAAATTATTTTATTTATTCTTCTACGAAGCATCATGGTTTGCTATGTCCGTGGTATTCAACATTTATCAAAAACCTATTTTTTCAATTATTTCCACAGATATTAGGATAAAAGATATGTAGGAATGATTGAAAAGCAATCTTTGTCCCTGAAGAACTTGGAATAAGACAGAGTTAAAAAATATCACTCCTAGTTTAATAGTTCACAGTATTTGAATTAAAAAAAATCTTTCAACATTATTTCTTTTCCTGATTTATCCTAGGGGTAAGCTAAATGTTTAAGTGTATTATAAAAGATCACATTCTCTTTACTATTTTTTCTTTCACCTGAGAATTCCCATCAGCATTGAAACTGGAAACATAATTTGTGGTTTGCCAAAATTTCACTGACTTCAGCATGTTTAAAAAGAATACCCAAAAGGCAGATATGTTTTTCTACTATGCTACTTCTCAACTCTTTCTTTCCCTCCTCTTACACAGAAAAAAAAAATCTTGTAACTATAAACTGGTCTCCTGCTTAGATTAATTTTCTTCACCAAAACAGTGAACATTGTCAAATGTCTTGCATCTCCATGGAAACTGTTTCCTTGGCCATAGACAAAGGTCTGCCTATAATACAATGCCATGAGAGTGTCTGAGGTTGTAGACACCCTTGTTTAAAATCACAGAGCAAGAGCATAATGTAGATTTTTATATTATTTCTGCCTGTCTGTTGCAGCTGGTAGGTCTTTATGCCAAAATAATATTTTTTCAAATGAAGTAGCGGAAAACAGCTTTACATTTTTGTTATCCCTTCCAGCACAAAATAAAAAATGCCTGTGCTGCTACTACCTGATTCAATCAAGTGGAGTACATTTGATACCCACGGGCTACAAGTGCTGGAAAAGCTGACTTGTATTTTAATTAATAATGTGCTACACTTTCTCAACAGCCAGGCCTTTGGCAATCTGATTTGCTTTGTTCATTATTTGCTGTAAACAATTTTCAAACAACATGTAGTCAACTCTATTCTGAATATCTCCTGCTAATTCATAACATTAACAAAAATATAGAGGAGGTTTTTACTTCCTTGCCAAGAAAAACTGATTAAACTTTAATTATAGTCAATAGAGGCTTTGGGATGGGAATATTGGGGTGCATGTGTCCCAGAGATAAATTAAATAAAACAATAAATACACACACACACACACATATACATTTATAGTTATATATACACATATATTCTGTTCTGCCAGTTCACTTAAATACATATAACCAAAATGAAACATAGGTATTCATTGAAAATCTGGTGGAACAGCATGAAAGAATTATTTGGCTGCTATTTGATGTGATACAATGATCTGAACTGTGTCCCTTCCAAATGTAGATGTTGGAGCCCCAACTCTCAATGTGATGTTGTTTGGAGAGATGTGACCTTCACAGAAGTAATTAAGGTTAAATATGGTAATAAGGATAAGTCCCTAATATAATAGGATTATATATATATGGCATAGAGAGTGAGACCAGGAGTCTCACTCTCTATGCCATATAATGACACAGAAAGAAGGTGGTTGTCTGTAAGCCGGGAAAAGAGCCTACATCAGAAATGAATCAGGAAGTACCTTAATCTTAGGCTTCTCAGCCTTTAGAACTATCCTATCTAATAAAAGGGTAATATGCAAATTAACCATCACTCCATCACAAAGATGGAGGTGCCCATAGTCACAAGATGGCAATGCCCAGTCCTCTCACCCCTGCCAGAGTCCCCAAGTCCCAGGGGATAAAGGGGGGCAGCTGCTGAAAGTGGGCAGTGTGAGTGGCCTGGCAGAATGCTTGCCTCGTTGCTACGAGGCAAGCATTCCATGCCTGGCCGCAGATGGGCCTCTGGCCAGGCTGGGGCACGGAACACTTGTGTAAGAAGAGAAGCAACCAGTGAGCTGAGTAGAGTCAAGTGGCCCCTGACTCCCAGGCGGCCAGAGGGTGGAGAGGTTGGAGTATAGTGTGACAGGAGGGGCTGGTAGCAGAGGCACAAGGGTGAAAGCCAGATGAGAAAAAGGGAGTCCTTCATCAGAGTTCCTGAAAACAGGGAGGGAAGTCATTTACATTTTCCAGCTGCAGATGGGCCTCTGGCCAGGTCGTGGCACGGATGGGCTTCTGGCCTGCGGACAGCCTCTGGGCAGCAGGCATGGAGCTCCCAGGCCCGGCAGAGAGCTACTGGTGCATGGATTTGTGCACAGGGTTACTAGTGATAAATAAATGTTCATAGTTTAAACCACCTCATATATGGTATTTTGTTATGGCAGCCCAAGTTGACTGATATTTATGGAGAAGATGAAATTGAAAGTATTGAATAATATATTAAATGAAATAGGTACCCTCTATCCAAATGGAGGTATATGGTTAATCTTCATTTATAAAGAATAGGACTTAATGAAATAGTGTTAAAGTTTAAGAGAGAGGACTTGATTTAAACATGAAGAGTAACCTTAAAGTTAAGGAAATATATGAATTAGAATAATAAACTTTCTTTTATATCAAAGTTCATAGATGACAAACCACTTTCCTAAAGATTGGCTTCCCATCATTACTATAGAGTAAATAAGAATTGGTAACTCCAGTTTTATTTACTTACTTTATTAAATTTTTCTTTTTCATTTTTTTTGTTAATTCTCACCTGAAGATATTTTCTCAATAGATTTTCAGAGTGGAAGGGAGGGTAGAGAGATAGAGAGAAAGAAACATTAATGTGAGAGAGACACATGGATTGGTCGTCTCAGGCATGCAGGGACTGAGCTCACAATCAAGGTACATACCCTTGACCAAAATTGAACCTGTGACTCTTCAGTCCTTGGGCCAATGCTCTAACCACTGAGAAAAATTGGCTAGGGCATATCTCCAGTTTTAAAAGAAGAAATTGACCAAGCTTACACAAGTTATAACTGACAACACAAGGAACAGGTATTAAAGCACATACATAGCAAAATAAAGATAAAAATCCTTCTGACCTTGAATGTAGTATATAATGAGAGCCATAAAAGGCCTGGTTTTTAAGCCTATTCATTAAGTATGCATAAGTTAAAAAGAGACTTCGTTTATAATTTAACTTTCTCCTCTTTCAAGTTAAACTAATACTGTGTTTCAAAATAAATTACCATACCCATCACATTAACAACATTTATGACAACAGTAACTATATAGCAGAGATGAACTTAGGTTGTTATGTTCAAACAAACAAACAAAAAACCCTATTAATACTTACATTAATCTATTTATTATTTCTTTAACACTCTTTTAATAGGCACCTATTGTGTTTCAGAAGTATTTAGTGCTGAGTATACAATGAGGACATAATCTGATCCCTGCCTTTAAGGAGCTTACATTTATTAATGCTAGTTCCACTAGACCAACATATATTAAGAACCTCTTAGGTAGCAACTTATTAGATATATGAGAAACTAAAGGTACAACAGTAAGATTTTAGAATGGAGAGCAAAATGTCAGTAAAGAATTTTAATGCAGTCTGAAGAGTCCAATCACATAGAAGCATGTGGTAGCTGAAATGTTGGCATAAAGTCAGGGATGGTCAACTATTCTTGTAGGGGGGAAATGAAAAAAAAATCATTTCATCTGAATTTTGAGGAATGAAAAGAAAACTAGGCACAAATGGTGAGGAAGGGCATTTCTTTCAGGGGTAGTAGTTACTATAAATATATCTGAATAAAAATAAAGAGTAGGTCAGCTTCACATATGTTCATCATGTCAGAGGTAAGTATGAATACATCATGAGGAATAAAGAGCAATGAAGCCAGGGATGTAAATGGAACCAAATCAGAAAGAGCTTTAAATGCTACACACAGCTGAAACCGGTTTGGCTCAGTGGTGGAGCGTCGGTCTGCGGACTGGGGGGTCCCAGGTTCGATTCTGGTCAGGGGCATGTACATCGGTTGTGGGCATATCCCCGGTAGGGGGTGTACAGGAGGCAGCTGGTTGATGTTTCTCTCTCATCGACGTTTCTAGCTCTCTGTCTCTCTCCCTTCCTCTCTGTAAAAAAAAAATCAATAAAATATATATTTTAAATGCTACACACAAAAAAGTAATTTATTTTTACAGGCAATGAGAAACCATTGAGGAGTTCTAAGCAGTCAAGTGAAAAGATCAGATATAGATTTTAGAGCAACATCTAACAGGAAGGTGGAAGATGGAGTAGAGAAATGTATGATAAAACATTAGGATGTGAATAGTTCTAATAGTTGGAATAGTCAAGTCAGAGTGAATAAGTACCTGAACTGAGGCAAGAGCACTGAAAATGAAATTCCTTTACTGATATATTCAAGCAAAAAACAAACAAAAAAGACCATCTAGTCCCTTGTTTTATGAACAAGATCTTCGAAGTCAGTGAGAACAAGTGACTTATCCAGTGGCACATAGAACCAAGGCGAGAGCTTGAATATTCCCTTTTCCAATCCAGCCCACTTTTCACAACATAAAAGCTCACATTCATCTTCATCCCATTTCACATAATGATAGGATGGACAAGCACCCTGACGTTCCAGGCCATCTTCCTCTTGGTCTTCCCATAGACTCCCACTCAAGCCTAATGAGTTGCTGATCACATAATCAAGTAAAACACAGCTGAAAACTTCCTCTGATTTCCCAGGGCTTGTAGTCTTAAAATAACTCTTCAGCTACTAAGTGCAGGCTTATACAGCTGTCTTATATTCAGCCAGTCACAGAATGTCACACTGGTCTATCCCCATCCAGAAGAAAGGACTTATTTTGCTTCCCAAACATACTTATTCTTGGAGTATTTCTCATAGAATTTATACAAAGTATACTATTGGTATAAGCATATTAATATTTGTTTTATTTGAAAGAATGATGAACCAGTAGCTAAAGACATGACCACAAACACATTTATAACCTGTAATTCTACAACCGACTCATTAGAATCATGACCACTTCTCTCTTCCTTGCTTTTGGAAACATTAATTTTATTAATGGACTCCACATATCAGAATTTCTTGCTCTTGCTTTTTGACTTGAAGTCATGCCAATCATGTTTCTATGTTGATTGTTTAATTTTAATTCCTTTCCCATTTTCTCAGTTTCTGAACTGATTTTTCTCTGGGTTTGGGATTCAGAGAAACATAATTCTCCTGAGAAATACCAGGAAAAAATTCCTGCATGGAAACATCAGACACAATTATCTCTTGGCAACATGGAGTGACACTAGACACCAGCCATCCAGTAGCCAATCCTGCACTTTGAGAATGAGGATAGTGAATTGATATCCTCAGTATCCACATGTTCAGAAGTCTGTGATTTACACTCAGATAACAAACATCATTTAGAAAAAAAAACAAAACACACACACGCATGTATTTCAACAGTATCTTAACCAAATGACTACAGAAGCAATTTTTAAATGTTTAGTCATTTTTATTATTTATTTTCAAATGGATAAATCCTATATAATAAAAGGCTGATATGCAAATCTACCGAACGATGGAACAACTGGTCACTATAACGTGTACTAACCACCAGGGGGCAGACATTCAACCAGGAGCTGCCCCCTGGTGGTCAGTGTGCTCTCACAGGGGTAATGCCACTCAGCCAGAAGCCCTGAGCCGGGCTCATAGCTGGCGATCACGATGGTGATGGGAGCCTCTCCCATCTCTGAGGCAGTGCTAAGGATGTCTGACTGATAGCGTAGGCTCGCTGCCCATGGGATGTTCCCCAAGGGCTCCCAGACTGCAAGGGGTGCAGGCTGGGCTGAGGGACCCCTTCGCCCACCCTCACCAAGTGCATGAATTTCATGCACTGGGTTTCTAGTAAATAGATATTCATGGTACTTAACTGCCCTGAGGTCTGGAAGTATAAGATGAATTTAGCAACTTATTATTAAATGAATCTCATTATAACAATATAAATTGTATTTCTTAGCTTCTCAGACAAATGTTATAACCTTTTGTAATAGATGAAGTATATAGAAAAATATAACTATAAAGGACTCCCATTGCTGTAAAGAAAAGTTTAATATTTTTAAATTTATAAAACCAACATGGGCTCTATAACCTTAATTCTCCCATTTTGGTCAGTGTTTAGATAGTCCTCACATCCTTTTCATGGATTTTACCTGAGTGCTGTACATAGGAAATAGAGACCAAAGACCAGTACAAGCCTCTGACTTACACTGTGACATTTGGCACACTGGAGAAAAGAGGCCACGTTCATCAGGATCTCTGCTTTCTGATTAATGAGGAGGCATTCATTACAACTCAGGAACAGACAGCTCCCCCAGATACTTGGAACTTAGTTTATTCATCTAAGGGTCAAAAGTTAAGGAACATGAGAAAGACAAATAAAGGAAAAAGAGGTTAAGAAAATAGCTGGAGCAATAAGGATATGTGGCACCCCAAACATAATAGGTTTAATGGTAGGAATAATGACTCCTAGAAATAAGCACATATCCTATATAATAAGAGGCTAATATGCAAATAGACTGAATGGCTGAACAACAAGAATCGAACAACCAGTTGCTATGATGTGCTCTGACCACCAGGGGGCATGCACAGGACATGGCTGGCATCAGGCAAGGAGAGATGGTGGAGCATGTGAGTGGGGGCACCAGACCAAGGTGGGACACCCGACACTGTCATTGGGGCAAGCCTCTGGTGGTTACTGAAAGTTCTTTGCTCCAGCGTGCTGCAGTCTCACCCAGTGCTCACATCTGCTGCCGGTGCCGGAGCTGATGCTCGCACCTGCTGCTGGCAACCAGTGCCGGTCCTGATCACTCGACATTGTCAGCAGGTGCTAAAGGCAGGTGCTGGCCCTGATTGCCCCTGAGGGCTTCTCTACCTCCCCCTGCTCCTGAAGGGCAATCAGGGGCAGCAGTCGCCGCTCACACCCACCAACCTCACCAGCCCTGCTTGCACCTATTACTGGCACCAGCCCATCGCTCTGCATCATCAGTAGATACCAGTGGGGCTGCTGCCATCAGCATGTTGGAGTGGTGGCAGCAAGAGCAGAGCTGCCAGCAAAGAAGAGTCTGGGGGCCATGGCAGGATTGGCCGAGACCCACCCCTGTGCCCACCACAGCCTCATAGCCCACAGTTTCTTTCAAGGTTCACAAATTCATGCACTGGGCCCCTAGTTTTAAATAAATACAAAACCCTTTGAATGATTAAATTAAATGAGATTCTATCTAAATAATGACTCAGCTGGGTGTATTATTTTAGTTATACTCATGCTGCTGTCATCTATCTACATATACAACTAATTATATTATGTTGAAAGATCAAAACAAAATGGATCTGCGACAGAAAAAATAGAAACTTTTTGAAAGTATTCAGACAGCTTCTGTCTAAATAGCTGGTGTCTTAGTAGGCAAGCCAATAGGAGCATATTAGATAGGATCACCTGCTTTCAAGGATGGCCATCCCTTGGATCTGGATAGGAACCAAGGCTGTCTGGAAGCCGGAGATCCAACATAAGGCTTACGACAGCTGAATTCTGCTTCCATCACCTCTCTCCATGGTTGCAGCGATTCTCCAAGGGGGCTGGGACCTTTGCCATATCTTCTTCCAAAAGAGGATGCATCAGTTCAGACAGTTCAAAGTGCAGTTATTCAAAATTTCTTAGCTTTGAAAAAAATAAATGTATTTCTTCTGGGGATTGCTGTATAAACAATCACACCAACTATGGAGTTTATTTTCCTAAGAACACAGCTACATATTGCATTTCCATGCAGTGGTGTAGCCACTAAACTAAGCTCTAGTGGATGAGTTTTAAAAATAATTCTTGTTATCCCATTTATTAGGGTGGCATTGGTTAATAACATGAATATTTCAGGTGTGCAACTTTGTAATAACAATAGGCTATATATATACTCTATTTTGTGATGACCACCCAAAGTCTAGTCTCACCTTGCATTCGACACTGTTTACCCTTTTTGTCCTTCTTCCTGTAACTATCGTTCTGTGAGGTTTCTGTTTGTTTGTTTGTTTGTTTGTTTGTTTGTTTGGAATGACTTGCGTGGAAGTGATTGACCCACAGAAACCTCCCATACAATGTCATCCATGCTCTTTCTCTTCCTGCCACCCCAGGAATGGGTTCTTGCTGTCTCTGGGTACCATCTTGAAGAAGGCAAAGTCACACAATGAATCACTACTTGCAGGGATAAGAAATGTCTGGCCTGCAGGCTGTATAAGGCCCCGGAAATTCTTTAGTCTGGCCCTGCCAAGGCCTTAGGGGTGAGTTAATGAAATATTTGACCAAATATAGCAGGCTAATTTTTGAGTTGATAATTTTGAGTAGCCTGTAAATGATGTTATAAATATCCAAATGGCCATTGGGGGGGAAAAAAGTTTCCCATTCCCGACTTAGAGGAAAGGCGTTCAACAATCCAGAACACCTATTTTGAATTTTATGAGCCCAAAATATGAATTTTTATTGCATTTGTGCTATTTCACCTTTGTCACTATTGCTGTTCAAGGAGCTAATGTCACATTAACTATTACACTAGTTATTGTTATGTAAAGCCATGTTTTAATCACACATTGCTCAGAGACCTCAGACCATCTGTAAGGCTGTTGTAAAAACAGAAACATCATTCATGCATCATCAAATAATCACTTTTTAAAAATATATATGTTTTTATTGATTTTAGAGAGAAAGGAAGAGGGAGAGAGAGAGAAACATCATATAAGAGTCATTGATTGGCTGCCCCTTGCACTCCCCATAGTGGGGGTGAGGCCTGCAACCCGGCCATGCGCCCTTGGCTGGAATTAAACCCAGTACCTTTCAGTCCACAGCTGATGCTCTATTCACTGAGCCAAACCCAGGTAAGCCCAAATAATCACTTTTAATAATGAATTTAGAAAAATGCAGTTAAGTATTGCTCACCACTGTATTCCCAGGATTCTGTCTGCCTTATTTCTCTAGTTAAGTTATAAGCTACAGATTTATTTTACTTTCACAGTGTATTAGAACAGTAGATGTTAGTTGGTAGCAGTAGTGAAGCTGATTGAAATCATGAGTATTATTTATTATTTTACTCCATATTCAGCTTTATATATACTTCCACATGAAAAGAGCACATTGATCTTAGAACTTAACTGAGTCCAGAATAAGCATAGTATGGACACTTATCCCTTCAAAAATAAGCAAACCTTGATTTAAAGGCAAATGGTATGCAAGTAGTCAAAGGTATTTAAAGCATCATGAAGCCATTTTAAATTATGGCTAATGCATGAGGAAGACAAGGAGGATGGCTTAGTAATACTGAGGGAGCTCACACTATCAGGAAAATGTACAGTTTTAAAGTGATCATCCCAAACTGCCAAATAGCAGAGTCTAATTGGCTAATCTCTATTATGAATCCTGTCATCTCCTTTCCTTCATTAACTGATTTGTTTAGAAAGAGAAAGAAACGCTATGGAAACTGTTTTTCCCTTCCCCAAAAGAATATCTGTTAAGTCACATATGTTATAATACATTTGCATTCTTAAACAAACAGAACCCAGACAAACAAATTAAAAATGATTATGTATGCCCTAAGCAGCTGGGTTACCCTGCGGGGCCACCCAAAGGTCAACCATGGCCTCAAACTCTGCTGCGCACAGCCTGACCTGCAAGAGCCATTGATAACAACCCTCAGCGGCAGGGCTGGAAGACTTAATCATTTGACATACAAGCAGCCCAGGGCATTCGGAGCTGGCATTTTCCTTCGTGAGATGTACACAAACAATATGCATTTTAAACAATTCAAAGCCTCGGTGCCTAAAATAGACCTGGCGCAGCTCTGCCTCTCAGGAGCGGCTTCTCACCAGCTCCGTGCCTACTGGAAGCACATGCCCGGAACGTGGAGCTGGCGGAGGCAGCTGGAACGAGAAGCCACCCGTACTCTTGGCACGGCCCCCGTGTTTCAAGGCACGTTTGTCATCTGTATCATCGGAAACTTAATCACAGGGCGATGTAACTCCAGCCTCTTTGGGGAGGGATTTTTATACCTTGTTCAGAGAAAGAAAACTCTTGGCTGAGAAAACGTTGCACCCTCGTTTTCTAAGTGACACCTGAATGGAAAGTATTTGCAAGAAGAATCTTTTGATAGTTGTGTTCCTTTAAGTCGTGTCCCTATGTGCTTGTGAAAAGAAACATCCTATATAATAAAGATGTAATATGCAAATGGCCATTACTCTGTGAAGCGTAAGGAGCGGATCATAGACCAGCAGGAGAGTGGGACAGGGAGCTGCAAGCAGGTGGCAGAGAGGTACAGGCTATGAGGGGAGAAGGAAGGGCAGCAGATAGAAAGCTACTGGCCCACGGATTCATGCGCAGGGCTACTAGTAGTATAGATAGAAATAGAGTTATTTGGACTATCGCTCACCCAAAGCCTCTAGGGTGAGTTTGTTACTAATATAACTTAGGAGGAGAGAAAGCTGGCTTTTCCAGTGCTAGATACCAGTAGGAAAACAGGGTGGTAGATATGAATGCCCACTGAGGAAAAGAATCCTAAAAGCTGCTAAAGAAAAGATTTTCAGGGTGTCTTTTGGAAATTTATGTTTTAAAGAAGTATTTCTCTTAATGTGAAAGAAAAAAAAAATAATCAGGGGATTCCTCTGTATAAATTGCCTGTTTTCCCAGGCCAGTATGGCTCAACGGTTAGAGTGTAGGCCTATGGACTAAAGGGTCTTTGGTTCAATTCTGGGTCAAGGGCATATATCATGGTTGCAGGCTTGATCCCTGGCCTGTGCAGTCAGGGCAAGGACGGGAGGCAACCAATCAATGTATCTCATCTCTCTCTCTCTCTCTCTCTCTCTCTCTCTCTCTCTCTCTCTCTCTCTCTCTCTCTCTTTCCCTTCCTCCTTTCTCCTCTCCACTCTCTCTCTAAAAAATCAATGGTATAAAAAATCAATGGTAAAAATATCAAGTGAGGATAAACAAATAAAAATAAAATGCCTGTTTTGTTGTTTTGTAACCAGAACTGCCAAAACACCTATCTTTTTTTTTTTAATTTTATTAATTTTATTTTTTTAGATAGTCAATGGGAAACCTTTCTTTCTATCCTTGAACAACATGGAGGTTAGGGGTGCTGACTCACTACACAGTTAAAAATCCATGTGTAACTTTTGATCCTTCTCCAAAACATAACTACTAATAGTCTGCTGTTGACCAGAAGACTGACTGATAACATAGTAGTCAATTAACACATACATGAATGTTACCTATATTGTGTACTGTATTCTTACAATAAAGTAAGCTGGGGAAAAGAAAATATTATTCAGAAAATCATAAGGAAGGGAAATACTTTTATAGTATTGTATGTACTTATTGAACAAATATATGTGTATAAGTAGACCCACATAGTTCAAACCATGTTGTACAGGGTCTACTATCTTTAGCTGAGTTACACATGGCCTATGATGCCATTCTTCAATCCAAAATATGAGGAGTGCCCCAAAACTCAAATATAGCTCCTGAGCCCAAATGAAATACCATGAATCAGCATCAGCTATACAGCCATTTGATAGGATGCCACTATCTGTAGGCATTGATTCAACCATTTATTTATTCAACATACATTTACTGAGCTAGGTGCTATATTTGGTAGGAAGATGGCTCAAGGGAATAAGAGCCCACCAGATGTGTGTACAGATTGGCACAGCAGGCAGTGCTGCACATACTATTAAAAGATTCACCCTGGGGTTATCAGTCACAGGTATTTGATTTTTTCTTACTATTTAACATTTTTCATAATTTATTTTATCCATTGAAGGATTTAATCTTAATAAAAAGAGGGGGAGGCCGACAAAATAAAACAAAACACAAAAAAGCTTAGCACCATGAAATGTGATGTCTCGCTCCTATTTTTTCCATTGCTTGACACCAAGAAAATGAAATCTTTCTCTTGCCATGTGTTGTGTTTTAATAAACTGTACATTAGTTTCATTCAACTGCTCCAGCCCCTGGCTATCCACTTTTCTGTATATTGGTTTTAAATACACATTGCTTGCAATAACACTGTAACTGGAACTGTGCCTCAAGTTAAGAAATGGTTAGGATTGCTTTACATTTGCAGTCCCATTGAAAACATTTATTCAATCAAAGGGAAAAATAAATGTGGTCCCACAGCTCTGTCAAGTATAAACTGTTATTGATCCCTTAAATGAAATTTGTTCATGCTGATCGATCAAACACATTATCCTTTATCCAGTCTATTACCAGCAATTGGAAACTCTCAAGCGTCAATAGTTGTTTGACCACATACGGCTGTAAATTTAGACAATTGCTTTCAAACCTGAATTATTTCTCCCCATTCATTTCTCCCAAAAAGTGATGTTGACATTGAGATGATTTTTCTCTGAGCTGACAGTTAAGACAATAATTGAATAACATGTTGGCAATAATTGGTGTCTCTCCCACTATGCTGCATGGGATTAGGGAAGAGTCGAGGCTATGCAACAACAGACCTAGCAACCTCTGCCTCTTCTCCTGGTCTCCTAACACTGGGGCCATCTCAACTTCTTCAGACTTTCTTCACTGCATTTGGCACAGAAGCATTCGTATTTAACTATCCTCTTTACAGGTTGGTGGCTTCTGACTTATTACCCCACTCAGGTTTCATGCACCTGACATAACAAACTAACCCACAGGAATACAAATTCTCTGTAGAACACCCAATGTTCCTATCAAAAATGGGCTTTGGGGAGCTTATAGTTCCAATATGACCTGATCAAGGCAAGAAATTTCATTTATTCCCTCGTTTATTCATCCAGCAAGCTTACCAGCCTTTTATTCATTCATTCTCATCTAACTGTTCTGTCATATATATCATAGACACCACTATAAAATGGCCTATTATATTATAACATGTACTACACCACAAGTTGAATTGCATTTCCTAAACACACTATGAAGCATGGTACAGTAAGTTGATTATATGGTGTTGAACGTGTCCCAAATAACAACACTATTTGTTGGGTTTTGTAGTCATAATAACACAAATCTGACAAATTCCAGACCAGATCTAAATTGTCTAACTAAGTATGTAAATCATTCCACATAACTAGAGGAACATAAGCATTTTTCTGAAATAACATAATAATTTCACCTTTACTTCAGTGTACAGGGAATAATTTCACCTTTACTTCAGTATACAGGGAGATATCTACAGTCCTTATACTGTCTCTCAATAATGACATATTTATCTTTTATGAGAAAAAAAAACATTGTTAATGAAAATTCTATCAGTGAATAAATACACGGATTGGGTTGGATCAAGTATTGTAGTCTTTTTTTTTTTCCCCCTCATTGACAATTTTACAACTTACCAAAACAAGTCTTTTGCTTCTAGTTTAGACTATTAAATAAGTTTCTCACTATTAGCTTCAAATGTCAGCTCTGTAGAATTCAAGTTATATCTTCAAAACACACTTAAATTAGGTTTGATTATATTTTTAAAAAAGTAACTTTCACCTCTTATTGGCATCTTTAGGGACCTACTTTCTACTGCTGTCAATATCGTATATGTTTGTCTTCTATCTTGCTGATAGGTAATATTTTTCCAAGGAAGCTTAGGGAACAGTGACTCATTATTAAAACTAATAAAAGAGGGAATCACAGATTTTAAAAAAAATTACTCTGGAAATTATTACTGACAAGTCTATCTTGGGTTCCTAAGCAAGAAAGAAATAATGGGAAGTTAACTCTCCTGGTTACCACAGCAATCCAGTGACTTTACTGCCTTACACTTTCCTAATGCAAAAAGTACTTTTTAGCAGGTGCCATTCTACTATTTTTAAGTAAAAGTGATAAAGGTGTTGATCTGTTTAAGAAAAGAAAATATCAAGTTCATTAATATGCAAAATCAGATTTCAATGATGCTCACTATATTTTTGAATACTCCAGATATAAATTTGATAATCAGTAAGTGATAGATAACAGTTAAAACTGGAAAGATATCAAACTATAAAAAGGGATTATTGAATGCTAAAGGCCAGAAAAGGGTGAATTTGAACTAAGAAGTTTACACTGAGACTAGATATAAGAAATATTGAAGAGCCATATTCTTTTTTTCACCAACTCAATTCACTTCTGTATTTTTGCTCTATCTTCCATGTTGGACAGTCACAACTAGGAGACAAAATATAATTGCCAAAGAGAGGTCGTCAAGACAGTTTTTTTGCCCTGTTTACTGTCTGCCAAAATCCCAAAGTCATTATTCCTTTCACTTCCTAATAAATTCACAGAAAAAAAATAAACTTTACATTAGTTCCATTAAATCAATTACCAGTCAGAAATATTTTTGAATGAATTTCTATAACATAGTAAATGATATAAAACTTCACAATTCTTGCTAATTAAGGTAGATTTAATTGATGTGACATGTAGTTTAATTTTAGACATGGCATTATATATACACAATATATTGGAGATCAGGCACTTTAAATTAATACTGCAAATAGTACTGAGGTTATTTATAATGTTTAAAAATACACATTTCAGAAAGTCAAACATAATTCCATTCCCTCCTCAAAAGAGAATTAATACAATTGAAAGTCCAAATTATTCACAGTTGATTTTTATCCTGTATTACTATATGTGAAAAAAATCTTGATTCCTCAATTTATTCAATCATCTCCTCCCTATATATCTAATATGACCTTTTGATTTGGTTTATGGTTTGTCTGGATGAAAATCCTTAAAAACAACAAGCAAAAATGGACAAATATTTATAAGGTCAACATTATGAGCACATCTATAGTTTATTCTACTATAAGAAAATGCTGGATACTCATATTTACAAAATTCTTAGTTTGAGCAACAAACTATTTTAATTCAAAACTGGTAATAATTTGCCATCTAAATATATATAGAAAGCTGCTATTCAGCAGTGATTTAATATCTCTAAAGAGCTTTGGCAGGTCTGCAAAAGTATGAATATTTGTCTTATGAACATCTATGCCAAACTGCCTTTGCATGATAGATCAGTGAAAAATTATGTTCCTAATGATGCAAGAAGCCTGTAATATACTATTTCCATTAAACTTAAAAAAAACTTACAGATAAATATTATAATTAAAGTCATTTAAAATTATGTTGTCTCTAAGTCAGTAAAAGAGTGTCTACCTCGGATTTATTAAATTTTAAAAAGGTTCAATAATAATAACATGCTTATTGAGGCATAGTTTTAACTGTTATAAATGTATTATTTATTTACATTTTCTCAACAACCCTACATGGCATAATAACTTATCTTTAAGTCATATAGGTCCTTGGTGGTGAAGCCAAGATTTGAATTCAGAAAGTCTTATTTCAGAAACTATTTCCTCTACACTATTTCGCTTCACCAATAAAACAATGAGTCTTACATGTCAGGTCTCTTGATTTTTAAATGAGAAATTAGAAAAACATCTTTAACAAGTATATGAATCTTTCCAAGAATATGGCCAATATATTCCTCTCTTGTGTTTGGAAAATCTAGTTTTCCTCTTATAGTAAGCTCAATGATACAATTCCAATAATAGGATTTCCCTTAGGGCTGAATGGACATCCAGGGATCCTGATATCTGTTGCCACTATCCACCCAATGTCTATTATAATGTCAGGTACATAATTGGTCCTTAATAAATATTAGAGGCCCTATGCACAAAGATTCATATAAGAATGGGCCTTTCTTCCCCTGTCTGCCAACACTGCCTTTGCTCTAGCCAGAGCCACCTTTTGGGCTTCCCACGCGGCCCAGAATACCTGCATTGTCACCATGGCAACAAAGCAAGCATCCCTCCCCCAGCCACTTGGTACTGCATATGCAAATTAAACCACCATCTTTGTTGGGTTAATTTGCATACTCACTCCTTATTGGCTGGTGGGTGTCATGAAGGTACAGTCAGTTTTCATCACTCTTTTATTAGTGTATTTTTGTTGTATAAATGAGGGAAATGATTAATAAATATTATAAGAAACTTGAATAAGATAATAAAAAATGAGAGACATAGTTCATTATTAAACCCCAACAAAGTGTACTTTCTAAAAGATACTATGCAATAAAATTCATGCCTCATCTGGATCTCTAGAAAGGGAAGAGAAATTTACCAGCCCAGTCAGAGAAATTTGGAAAAGCAGAATTCTACCGATGAACGCTGGTGAAAATGAGAGAGACAAAGTAGAATTTCTTCAAAAAGTTGAATTTTAAAAAGACAGACCTATATCCTTCTGGAAAAAGGAAAAGAAATATTTAATTGGCTGTACCTTCGTGACACCCACCAGCCAATCAGAAATATTAATTTGGGGATTTGCAACTTGGTTCAGAATAAAAGAAAAGAGCAGCAGAAATCTTCAGAGCTCTCTTCTTGATCTAGGCACTTTCAATTCTATCTTTTCAGAAGGAAAATTGGATGATTACTACAGTGAGTTCTTGGCCAGCTCACTTCCTCTTGCTAAGAATAAGGTTTTCCTCTGAAAGTGAGGGAATCAAGTGCATGGTAGGTGATTCATTTGAATCACATCGAGCTTGAAAAATTCATATTCTGAACAATGATTTAAAAACACAAAAATCATGATATATTGTTTGTTACTTTTCTATATGATAAACATATATTAAACACTGATTTTCAAGACATTCGATATCAGGCAATTTGGAGAGTAATTGGGTAGGAAAAATGAACTTAACCCTATCTCTATTCCAGCTTATTGCTTTGACAAAGTTGGATAAAATCTCTAAATCTCTAGATATCTTCAGAGGTCTCACCTCAAGCATTTAGCAGAGTAAATCATGCATGTAAAGAAATTACTTAATATTAAGGTAAAGAATAACTAGAAGAAATAGTACTCATATAGAACCACAAATATTGCCTATTCAACCAACCTCATATTAGAAAAATCCCACAACTCATGGGGTTTTTAGTAATGTACTCAGATGTTTTCTTTTTAATAGTGAGGTATAATTAGCCCCAGATTAATACTGTCTGGTTACGCTGAGCACATATTTAAAAGTAAAACCTGAAAACACCAAACAATTTCTAATCAATTAACTGTGTCTTTGAACAAACTTTGAGAATATTTATAGAAACAGAAAAATACAAAGGATAAGAAAAGGTAAAATTCACAATCTCAAGCATTCAATGAGAAATTAGCATGTGTTCAGAGAAACAAGAAATATGACCTATGAAGGGGAGAAAAATAAATCAAAATATATCCAGAATTGACATACATGTCATAATTGGGAGGAAGTAACAGTAAAATAGTTATTATTATAATATTTGCTATGTTTAAAACATATAAAGGGTATATTTAACATGTTAAATAAATTATATAAAAACAACACAAAATTTGTTACGAAGCGAGTCCCCAAGAGATGAACTACTGAAGCCAATTTGATTAAGCATGCTAGAGTTTATTACAGATTGAATCCGGGCTCAAACCTTGGCTGACGCAGCAGCCGGCAAACACCCAGGTGAGAGCCCCGATGGAGGGGCAGTCCCTCCAGAGCGCTCACACAAAAACACAGACAAACACACACCTACCGCGGCCAGTCAGGCTCTCCGGAATGGGGGTCCCTCATGGTCCTGGCTGGGGATTCCAGTCATGATCCCCAAGGACCACCAGGGAGCCGAGTCCGATGCAATAAACAAAAGAGCCTTCTCCATGCTAGCATGGGCTGTCCCACTCACGCCGGCAGCATGGCGGAAGAGAGCGAATATCGCCCAGTCCAGGGGTTTTACTCAGGTCGGTGGTGATGTCACTGCCTCAGCTAACCCTGATTGGCCCCTCAGGACAAAGAACTGGCCAATCAGTTATCTGTTCCTAAATCCTAAAGACTAAATTCTAAAGACTGGGGACAGCCTGCAGGGTTGGTTCCCAGTCACACCCTGCTGGACATTGGAATGTGGCCCTATCTTGCCCATAATACAAAAGCAGAACTAAAGGTTATCTATAGTTTCTACCCCTAAAGCTACTGAGTCAGTAGGAGTCAATCTCCTATAACTACCCTATTGTTTAAGCAAGTAATCGAAGGTCGAAGTCAGATAGCAAGGTTAAAATTCAAACAGCAGTTTTTACCCAAGTATGATTGCTACCATATTTCAAAATTGAGCTTTAGAGATAAAAGACAGATTAGGCATTGAAGAATAAAATATTAGTGAATTTGGAGATGTCTCAATAAATCTGTAAAAATAAAACACACAGGAAAAAGTGGTGTGCTGGAAACCAATCATTGTCTCACTAATAGAAAGAGGCTGGTCAACCTTGAAGCTCTGAAAGGTCAGAGCCAACCACACCCTATCTAATTGAGACAATAGTAACTGAGGCAACTTCCCCATCTTGTAATCATGTAAATCCTTACTGATATGATAATCCACTTATTACCTGCCTAAGGGCTATGGGTGTTTCCCAAAGCTGCTTAAGGGTAATGGGTGTATCCCATAGCAGCCTCAATAAAAGGGATAGCAAGGCCAGAGCCTAGAGAGTCTTCCCACTAGAGGTTGACTCCTGCCTGGCCCCCCATTTGTCCCAAATTAACTCTTTTCTAGTCTCTCTCTTCATTTTAGGAGTGGTCTCCTCCAGAAACCGGACCCTGAGTGGGCCCTAATCAGACGGGTTGTGTTAAGGGTTCCCACAGTGGTGCAAGAAGTAAATAGAGTATCTGGAAGCAGTGAGCTGTGGGTCAGTCTCCAGAAGTAAAACATATAATTTGAAGTCTCAAACAAACAAAAACAACAACAACAGGGTGTGAAAGAAAAAAACAATTGAAGAATTATGGCTGATTTTCCCCCCCTGAATTTAATAATAAGTATAAACCATTGATCCAAAAAGCTAAGCAAACCTAGTTTAAGAAGCATTAAAGAAAACTATACCAAGGCACATTGTAAGCATTAAGCTAATAACCAGTGATAAAGAGAAAATCATAAAAGCAGCCAGAGAAAAGGAAATGTTAGATACAAAAGAACAAAAACGGTTCTTGTTGGAAACATTACAAGTGAGAGGACAGAGGAGCAACACCTCTAAAGTGTTCAAATTCTAGACCCAATAAGAACATCTGCCAAAATGACAGACAAAATAAGGGCTTTTTCACACATACAGAAACTGAAAGAATTCATCATCAGCAAACCTGCTCTACAGAAAATGTTAAAGGAAGCCCATCAGTTAGAAGAAAAAAATACCAGTTGGAAATGTGGATCTATAGAAAAAATAAAGTTCTTGATAAATATAAGAATTGTTTCTTATCATTTACATCTTTTAAAAAGTAATTAAATACTTGTACAAAAATAATAACAATTTAATATGAAGTTTACAACATATTTAGAAGTGAAATGTACAGAAAAAGCCCCCAAATGTCAAGTGAAGAAATGGAAGTTCACTATTTTAATTTTCCAAATGGATACAGAAAGTATAATAGTTATCAAAGTTAGATTGTGACAAGTTAGAGATGTATGCTATAAACTCTAACGCAACCACTGAAACAACAAAAGATGTCACTAAAGAGATAAAAAAGGTGATAAAATAAAATTATAAAAAGTACTTAACTCAAAAAGATGTTTTAAAAAAGAGGAAAATGAGAACAAATAATAAATATGACACAGAGAAAACAAGTATATTGTGATGGTAGATTTAAACCTAACTATATAAATAGTCATAGTATAATAAATGGTCTAAGGACCCAGTTAAATCAGTATGGATCCAAAAACAAGATCTAACTATGCACCTTCAAGAAAATATAAAGATAAAAGTATGTTTAAAATGAAAGGATACAGAAAGATATACCATGAAAATATTGGTCAAATAAAACTGGGATGGCTAAATTAATATCAGACAAAGTAAATTTCGGAGGAAAGACTATTACCAGGGATTTTTTAAAAGTAATTTACCAGTGATAAATGAGTGAATTAATTAAGATAAAAGAACACTTGAGCATGCAACAATGGAGCTTTAAGATACATGAAGCAAAACCTGATATTAGTATAAGAAAGAAATAAGTACAATTATAGCCAGATATTGCAACGTCCTACTTTCAATAATTTATAGAACATGATGACAGAAAGTGAATAAAAAGATAGATGGCATATAAACCACTAATCAATCAACTTGCCTTACTTGATATTTGTAGATCATCCCAACCAACATTACAGGATTGTCTATTCTTTTGTTTTACACATAAAACATTAACCAAGATTGATCATATTCTAGACCATCACACAAATCTCAATACATTTGAAAATGTCCAAGTACTACAAAGTATGTTGTATGACCAAACAAAAAATTAATTTGAAATAAACAACAGAAAGATTTCTGGAAAATTCCAAAGAATTTGTAAAACAAATAGTGCACTTCTAAATATTGCATAGGTTAATAAAAATTAAAAGAGAATTTAGAAAATGCTGTTAAGAGAAGGAATATAACACAACAAAATTTGTAGGATTCCACCAAACAGCAATTAGAGAAAAATGTTTAGAACTAATCACCTGTAATAGAAAAAAGTGAGATCTCAAATCAGAAACCTCTGGAATAAGTTTAAGGTATTAGAACAACAAGAATACATTATATTCAAAGTAACCAGAAATAATAAATATCAGTTCAGAATAAATAGAAAATAAAGAAGCAGTAGATAAAAATCATTGAAACATAAAGGTAATTCATATCAGATTATCAACAGAATTAATCAAATTCTTAGAAAGATGCAAATAACCAAAATTAATTCAAGAAAAACAGAGGACATCATATTGATATATGGTGGCACAGATCATTTCTGACTTCAGTTCTCCTCACAAGAAGACCAACCAACCACTACTCATACACATGACAGGAAAATCCCAGATCTGATGAGTGATACTGAAATACCAGTCTAGACAACAAGACGAAAAGGACCTTATAATGTTAAGAGAAATGGTTTTACTTAGACTGCACAACCCCTCCCTCAAGCTGGTATAACACCCAGAGAGCACTCCTGAGCCTAGTTTCTCCAGAAGGAAAAGAGAGAGCCAAGAGGGACAACTAGCTCAGTCACCATGGTGGGTAAATTCTTGGGAGGCTCACTTTGGTATCACCTCAGGGAGATTACTGGAGGAACTTATGGACCACAATTTATAAGATAGTTTTGGAAAAACAAAACTATAGTAATGGAGACCAAAACAAGTTTGGGATGGGCAGGATATGACTACAAAGGAATAGCCAGAGGGAGGTTTTTTTTGAGTGATAGAAAGAACTATTTCTAACTCAATTGTGGTAGTGGTTGCATGAAATCACACATGTGGTGACATTGTAGAACTGTACACCAAAAAAGTTATTTTTTTTAATAAAAGAATATATTTCAAAATAGAAAATAAAACTTAATATCAAGAAAGCAATTCAGATATTGGCTTGGCAAAAATAACTGAACAGATATACAGTTGACATATAAGCATAAAAAATATAGTCAATGTCATTAGTCATGGGGGAAATGTAACTTAAAATTACAAAGATATATCACTGCATACCTGTTAAAAGGGCTAAAGTTAAAACATCTGGTCATATCAACTGTTGGTTATGTGGAGGAACTGGAATTCTCAGTGCTTCTAGGGAAGACCTAAATTGATATAACTGCTTTGGAAAAACAGTTTAGCATCTTCTCTAAAAATTAAAAATATTTCTGTTATGTGATTGAGGTATCTTATTCTTATTTACAAAAAAGGAATAAAAATCATATATTCATACATAGTTGTACATAAGTATCATAGCAACTTTATTTGTAATAGCTAACATTAAAAAATAACCTATATGTCCATCAATAGTTGAATGGATAAACAAATTATGGCATATCTTTACATTGAAATGCTATCAACAAAACGAAAGGACTAATACACACAAGATGAATTAATTTCAATAATTATGCTGAGTGAAAAAAAATTCTTACAAACAAAAGAGTACATTCTAGATGATTCCATTTCTATAAAGCTTTAGAAAATGCAAACTAATCTATCAAGACAGAAAGCAGAGTAGTGTGTTTCCAGGGTATAGAGTAGTGGTGATGGGGAATGATGAGGCAGAAATACAGAAAGGGACAAGAGAGGTTTAAAAAGGAGGACAATGCCCTAGCCAGTTTGGCTCAGTGGATAGAGTGTCTACCCACATACTGAAGGGCCCCGGGTTTTATTCTGGTCAAGGACACATACCTGGTACAAGAGCACATATCTGGGTTGTACAAGGCACAAAGCAACCAGCATTGATGTGCCTGTCTCTCCCCCTTCAATCTCTCTAAAAATCCATGGAAAACATATACTCCAGTGAGGATTAAAAAAAACACCAAAAATCCAGGAACTTTTGGAGATAATGGATATGTTTATTTCTTGATTTTATTGATGGATTCATGAATGTGTACATATTTCAGAACTTATTAATTTGTATACTTTTAAAATGTGCAGATTAATTTTACTTCAGTGAACTTTAAAAATGAAAATTAATTCAAATAGATTTTAAAATATGAAACATGAGTAAAAGGATATTGAGAAAGATATTCATAATTATTTTTACCTATTCAAAAAATGAGAAAAGGTGAATACTGCCCCTGACAACACAAGCGCAATTTCATCTTTGTCTTTTGTTTCTAACTAATGCTTATATATAACTAGAGGCCTAGGGCATGAATTCTTGCGCTAGTGGGGTCCCTTGGCCTGGCCTGCAGGATCCCCCGAGGGGTCCCGGATTACAAGAGGGCACAGGCCAGGCTGAGGGATCCCACCAGTGCATGATTAGGGCTGGGGAGAGACACGGGAGGTTAGTCATGGGGGAAAGACAAAAGGAAACAGTTGTCCAGCCAGACTTGCTCAGTCCTGATCAGTTAGACCCTAGCAGCAAGCTAACCTACCATCAGAGTGTCTGCCCACTGGTAATTAGTGCATATCAGAGCAACAGTCGACCAATCAACTGTCTGCTTCCTGGTAGTCAGTGAATGTCAGAGTGAGTGGTTGCGTGGCCTTAGCATATCATTAGCATATTATGCTTAGATTTGGTTGAAAGGCAGGCTGGATGACCAGACACTTAGCATATTCGGCTTTTATTAGATAGGATTCTTCACCTCTTAATATGGTCCAAAGATAGTCTATTAAGAAAAGAAAGGGGGTAGCAAGTTTGGTCAGGGTTTGCATCCTCCTACTCATTTTCATGCCCCAAGTTGCAGGAAAATATGTACCGTATTTTCTGGTGTATAAGATGACCCCCCTAATCTTACAGTTAAAACATAGGTTTAGGCCTATATTCACTGTATAAGACTACCCTCCACTTCCGAGGCAACACCAGTTCTTTTTTTAATAGACTGCCTCGCAAACTCAGCCAATCCAAGCAGGCTTTTTATGCAGGCAAATTATACATGTTCTGTACCCGAAGCTACACTGTGTTCTAGTAAAAAGCCTGCTCAGATTGGCCAGAGTCAGAGACTAGGTCTATTAAAAAAAGAACTGGTGTTGCCTCGGAAGTGGAGGGTAGTCTTATACAGTGAATATAGGCCTAAACCTATGTTTTAACTGTAAGATTAGGGGGTCGTCTTATACGCCGGAAAATACGGTAGCTCATTGCTTTTCTCCAAATCCTCTTCACAGAAGTGAATCCAGTTGGTTTGGGGAGCTTGGTAGTACAGATAATTCATTGGAACTATTATCACAATTGTCAGCAACATGGAAAAACTGTTTCTGAACCTCCAGCAAAGAGAGTAAAAAACCATCTCAGTTTTTCTAAGCAAATCCCGTAGACCTGACAGATTCAATGTCATCCAAATATTCCACATGCAATTTCACTTCTGTGCTCATGTCTATTTAAATGATTTTTGAAAGCTGTAATTATATAAACAGAGAGCCTCCTACACTTTGACAAGAGGAAAAATACGTATTAACTCCAGACAAAATATGGGTGGTAGGACCTTTTTTTTTTTTTTTTTTTTCTTAGCAAGCTTTATACTGTCAGAAACACTACTGCAAACAGAAATAAGTCATTAAAAGTCTTTCATATTAGAAATGACCACGCACTTTCCTAGAATATTATTTCACTTTTTCTTTTTCCTAAGTAATGTGAGAAGTGAAACAGCAAAGCTCTTAAACCTATTTTTTTCTTTCCTGTAAAATAGTGTCAACCCATCCCCTTTCGTAAATACTTCTGTGTGTGAGAGTTAGCTAGTTGAGAAAATGATTGCTTTTTCCCCCCCTACTATTAAATGTATTGATATGGATTCCTTCTGACATTGTGATTTCCAGTCATTTGGGTTATATAATATAGGGTGAGGGCCGTGGACAAACAAGGTAAGACATAAGCTTGTCCTATGGTTTACAAACTAGATACATGTAATGGACCGTTTCATGTTAATATCAATGTAAAAACACAACAACAACAACAACAAAAAACAACAACAACAAACCAAAATCAGATATAGGAATTAGCAGTTTTAACTCCTGACCTTGAACTAATCTTAACTTTTAAACTGTTCATTCAGTTAATCAATATAATATTAGTGTTTGGAATGTTTATCATGTAAAAACTGGCATACAGAAATTAAGATCACCTTGGAAAAATTAGGAGGAATGAGTACAACAGGGATTAGAACTCTAGTAGCCTGGCTTCAGAGTCCTACTTTCAACTACCCTGCTGAGCTAGATCTCAAAATTGTGATCAAGGCCTTATTATGGGCCCAGACATTATGTTAGTCCTTTGCATTTATTTCACAGTTAAGCCTCATAATAGCCCTGTAATGTATGCATTTCTGGTTTCCCAGTGTTTCAGATGATTAGATTGAGGCACCAAAAGATTAAATAACTTGACCAGGATCCATAGCAA
Source organism: Pipistrellus kuhlii (assembly GCF_014108245.1). Classification (NCBI taxonomy): domain Eukaryota; kingdom Metazoa; phylum Chordata; class Mammalia; order Chiroptera; family Vespertilionidae; genus Pipistrellus; species Pipistrellus kuhlii. Next base: position 50,079,584 of record NW_023425573.1, on the reverse strand, counting down.
TTGGCAAAGTAGAGATTTAAACAATGACAATCTGACTTCAGAGCCTGTTGCTCCTCACCACACATCAAGGAAAATGAATTAAATACATACTCTGGGCAAATCATGTTCAGTGCTGGAGTTTCATAGATAAAGCCCCTATTAGAAAGCAGCGTAGAGTCTGGTGAAGGAGCCAGGTAAAGAAGCCACTCTCTTATCTTTTACTCCCCTCTTCTCCCCTTACTTTCTTCAGTCCCCATGTTTTCTTCTGTCATGTCTTCATTCTATGGACATGCATACTAACTGATCTTTCATGGAAAATGTTGGAGCTAGTGGGGTAAGGAAGTGAGAGAGTATAAAAATTTTATGTTCATTTTCAGAGAGCTCAGGTTTAAAAATATTAAGACATATCAGAAATCAACAGTTTTCAATTCAACCAATCCTCTGTCAAGTCTAGACCATGATTTTAAGACTTTCATGGACTATTGGGTGACAAGTACCCCCACACTGCTAAATATAACTCAGCTGGAAGGAAGAATCAAGTAATTTCAAACAAGGGAGATGTCTAGGGAACTCAAAGACATGCAGATCAGGAATAAATCGATTCTGCAGGAATGAATCATTCTCGTGAGAAACAATTGGAACATCTGGTTAGCAGAACCATAACGTAGTAAGAAACAAACCTTTAAGTAACTGAAAATTTGGAGGCTTTTGTTATAATTACCAACATTATACACTCCACTTAAAACAGAAATTTTTTTTACCAGTAATAGGTTCTGCTATAATAATAAACATAAAATGTATGGCACTGGCTTAGAAATCAAGCAATGGGAGTAAAGCAAATAGATAGAGCAAGCTGGAAGTTGGAAACTCACATTATTTTATAAAAATATTTGATAAAACTGGAAGTTTGAAAGACAGAACATGTATCTCTCAAGATTATAGCTCTTGAATAAATTTCTGAAAAATGTTAGAATGTTATGGGCTGGTTTTTGCAAGGTATTATAAGAGATGACTTCATGTAAGAATAAGCTTATTAAAAGGTAGAAATTATAGGAAATAAAGAGTCAAGGGCTTTACTTAGTTGAAAATGAGGTTTATTTCCAGACACAAAACAGTAAGGCAGATAAGTATGAACAAAGCTATGACCATCAAAGATCCAATAACTTTATTCAGTTGAAAAAAGTGTTTCAGTCTTACAGCAAAGATTGACCATACAGGCTCCCCACTTAAGTCATTAAGTTAATGTAGAGAGGCATAAGGATAAGGAAGCAAAGAAATAAATCCTATTATTTACAACTAGAGGCCCAGTGCATGAAATTCATGTACTGAGGTGGGCGGGGGGGAGGGGGGGGTCCCCCTCAGCACAGCCTGCACCCTCTCTCAGTCTGGGAGTCCTCAGGGGATGTCTGACTGCCATCCCTGTGAGCCTGGCTTCTGGCTGAGTGGTGCTCTCCCTGTGGGAACATACTGGCCACCAGGGGGCAGCTCCTGCATCAAGCATCTGCCCCTTTGTGGTCAGTGCCCATCATAGCAACCTGTTGTTCTGCCATTTGGTTGATTTGCATATTAACCTTTTATTATATAGACTTATTCACCACAGTAGTGGTCCAATTTGGTCACTAAATAGTTACAACCATCTTTTAAAAAAAAATTTTATTTCAGAGAGGAAGGGAAAGGGAGAGAGAGATAGAAACATCAATGATAAGAGAGAATCATTGATCACCTGCCTCCTGCACATCTCCACTCAGGATCGTGTCTGCCACCTGGGCATGTGCCCTGATTTGGAATTGAACCATGACCTCTTGGTTTGTAGGTCAATGCTCAACCACTGAGCCATGTTGGCCAGGCAAGAGTTCCAACCTTCTTAAAGCAAGGTATTAAGAACTGTGTCCAACTACTATAGCACCGACTGTTTTTTGGAAGTCTTTATCTGATCTCTGTAATTAATTAATATTTTCATATTTAATTCAACTTGATTACCGCCTATTACTAGTACTCCTGCCTTCAAAGCTTCCCCCATCCAACTCTTTTTTTTTTTTTTAATAAATTTTCCCACAGTTCTCCCAGTTGAGATATTGGATTTCTGTCTGATTTCTGTTCTCTATTACCCCCACATTCAAACACAACCTGTCCCTCATGCAGCCTCTTTATACTTCATGCCTAGGCCCCTGAGATTGCCTGGCAGGTAACCTCTGAAATTCTGACTCGTTCTGGTCATCTCTGCCAAATGAATATTCTGATAGCCTTATTTAACACTCTTCCAAGTCTTTTACTGGTTCCATTAATTACTAAATAGACTTTATTACTTACTAACCAGATCATTAATCTAGTTGAAATTTGATTGTGCAATTTGTAAAATGGGGATAATAATTATATCCAAATTATACATTCATCCTAAAGTTCATATGCTTTAAAACATATTGAGTATGTATATAGAACAGTTTCCAGTGCATTCAATAGCTTTTAGTTGTTGTTATTAGTTATAGTAATCCAATACATAAGGCAGTCTGAAATTTGACCCTAAGTTAACTTTCTTCTTTTATCGCACATGAAATGCTCACTTAAGACAAAGAGCAGTTTCTCAGTTTTATGAACACATCTTTCATCTCTTCCTTTAAATATGAAATTTAATCACGTTCTACCCCAAACATCTCTTTCTTTCTATTTATTCAAATCCTATTCATTTTAAAATATATTTATTATTGAAAGTATTACATAGGTCCTCCTTTTCCCCTATTAACCTCTTCCAGGCCATTCCAGTCCCCTCGCCCAGGCCCTCATTGTCTGTGTCCATGGATTATGCATATATGCATACAAATTCATTGGTTGATTCCTATTCATTCTTAATGAACCAATTTGAATCTCATCCCCCCAAATCATCCCTTGTTATAACTGATGTTAGGTCTCTCCCCATTCTGAACAGATACAGTGATATTCATTTGAAAATTACTGTGTATTGTGAAGTATACAATAATGAGGATTTGGATCAGACTGGAAAAGATGTTCTTATCCCCACAATTTACCCAAAATACTTCCCCCAAAAAGGAATTAGAATTAGAATTGACTGCTCATAAGAAAACTAAGGGTAGTCCTATAAATTTTAGATTTAGAAGCCATAAGGTGAAAAAGAAAAGAATAAAGAAGACATGTTGGAATTATCCCTTGAATTGCATGAGTGGAAAAATAGTGTCTAGAAAGAAATATTGCTTATGATTATAACATCCCCCATGATATTACATGAAAAAAAGCTACATGTTCTAAAATTAATATTTTCTGTCTTCAAAAAGTTGTCTACTTTTTTGTATTTTGTAACTGGAGATGGTTCTCATTTTTGTGCATCAAATCAAAATTGATACCCACTAATCAAGACCACTAATCAATATCAAAACCATACAAATTTATATACAAGTTTATGCACAATCTCAACTAAAATCATCCAACATTTATAGCAATTTCATGGTCTGGTGCTTTTCCTAAGGCCTCTGAGAACAACTGTGCAGGCAGCATACTGCCCAACTCCAGGGGACATAATGTCCATAGACTTCCTGTGGAAGACCCGTTACCACCACCCTGAAGTTGTACAGTGCAGCAGCCTGTCTATCCAGGTGCTATGAAAAGTAACCTATGCATATATAGGTTTTTTATTTTTTCAGACTATAGCAATGCAGCCCCAAAGAAGGGAAAATTAGTCCAGCCAGGCCAAGTAGTAAATAAGAACACTGGCTATGTCATTAGCTAAATCAATTCCTTGCTTTTCACAAGATATGAAGCCACGGGCAAGTTACTTAACCTTTCTGAGGCTTTGCTTCCTCGCAGTAAAATAGAGATAATTCTACTATACTTCATAAGGTTTTCAGAAGGATTAAATGAAATGAAGTCTAGCAAAGTGCTCAGCTCATAGTAGAAGTTCAGTGTTTGCTTTCTCGCATTTCCATTTCAGAATTATGATTGCATTAGGAAAAGAGGTTTTTCTTCCATGTCATGGGTGCTGGAGAGTAATACCTCAGCCTGACTTCTAACACCCTTTCTGGAAAACCATGCTGGCCATTTTCATTTAGTGCAGGGGCTTTCAAACATTTTCCTTACCAGTAGTGAAACCTTTTGGTTTCCAATTAAAATCTTAAACAAACTTCAATAATTTTTTTTATAAGCAGCCATGTGGGAAAGACTTTAAATGAAAAGACCTGGTTCCATCTAGCCTGGTATTGCCTGAATTTGGGAAAGTTACTTGGCCTTTGGGGCATCACTTTTCTCATCTGAAAATGTGGTTAATACAGAATGCTGCCCTATTTAGTTTGCGAGGCTGTTGTGACACTCAGATGAGTGCATGTGTATGGACACACTTTGAAAAGGTAATGCAATACACAAATATATGCTGTCTTTCTTATCACAACACAAACTCTGCATTTTGGCTCACCTATTTGATTTTTTTCTCCAACAGATTTACCTATCTAATTACAGGCAGTTATTGCTAACAAACAGGTGTATTGCAAAAGTTAATTTGCTAATCAGTTGTTAGGAACTCAGCACACATTTTCGCTAAGAAATGACATTACAAAAGAAATAGTTCATTGCTGAAGCAATCTTAGTCCAACTCTTTAGCCTAAAATGTAGCTCAAATATTATACATTTGTTATAAGACAGTTGGAAATAGTATTTCAACATAAATAATTAAAAATGCTAAAATAAGAAAATGAATGAGTTTAATTTATCTTTAATGCTGTCATTCAATGTCACCCATCATCTATTTAGAAAATGGTAGACATTTAAGCTAGTGAAGAGCCTAAAGAGAATTTCTGATCCTGCAAGGAATTGGGAAATTGATAATGACATGATTTTGCGATTGTCAAATTTCTAAAACTAGTACTTTCCATTTACGCTGTGACTTTTAAGCTTAGATATTACTATTGGGATAATTGACACAGAGAGGTAAGAAGCAGCATGGGAAGGGAAGAAGGAGGGAGAGAGAAGTGAAGCTAGAGAGAATACAGGAAAAATCTTCGAAAAGTGGAAGGCTTAGAGATGTGAATTCAGCGGAGAAGATAAAGGAAAAATGTCAGAGAAAAAAATCTTCACCCAGTTAAAGATGAAGGGGGAAAAACATGACTGAGTCAGTCAGACCTTCCAGAAGGTTTGCAGCCCTGACATCAAGCAATCAGATGAGGGTATTCGGTGCCTCCATTGGGGAAATGAAGAGAGAAAAGAGGACAAGATGTGGATCTTACCTTTGGTATGGATTAGACATTTGTTACTAAGTGCAAGGGACTCCGGAGGTCAATAATTTCAATAATATTTAAATTATACAAGGCAGGGAATTAGTATCTAACAAATAATTAATTTAACCAAAGATAAAAATATTTAACTGAATAATCTACATGGTGGATTGATATACAATCATTTGAGAGATGTCTTTAAATTATAGCATATGAGCAATTGTCTTACACTAAAACATTAAATATTTATTATAACACCTGATGCTTGTAGAGATCCTTAGGGCAGTGAGTAATAAGCTAGTAGTTAAAGGAAGGGCAAACTATCTCAAACATAACTATCTCAAACAAACCTGTTCGCATTTCCGAAGGTCACCAGTGACTTACTCACTGTCACATGCCCTTAGCTACTATTCCCTAGCAGTGTTTCCTGTTCCCCATGCTTTCTGATGCTCTCCATCTCTTGGTTCTTATGACATTCTCTCCTGAATCTTTATCCATCTCTCTTATTAGCTCTAAGGGCACTTCCTCCTTCTCCCTTTTCCTCTCTTTAAATTATATTGTTTCTCATAGTTATAAATTTGGCTTTCTTCTTATTACTCCATAAAAGTTTCACCAGCACCCATGGTACTAACCACCATCTAGAGCACATGTGTCAAACACAAGGCCCGCGGGCCAAATCCGTCCCGCCAGGCCTTGCAATGTGGCCCACACCGGGCTGTCATCACTGCACTTCGCTGCGTTTCCATCACAATGACAGTTTATGACTGTTCAGTAAACCATTCGGCCCGCTATTTAGGCTGGATTTTAGATTTTGGCCCCTTCTCTGATTGAGTTCGACACCCCTAATCTAGAGACTACATTCTACTTTCTAATGTGTTCTCCCCAAGATTCCATACTTCTGCATTCAACTGAAAGATACCCAGAACCTTTCATAATGAAATTCACTTTCATTTTCAATGCCATGGTTTTGATCATTTGTAAAGTTGAAACGCATTCTAAAAAAAAAGAGGCAATTTCATCTTCTACATCTTTTTTTAGTTCTCTCAGAAATTAAGATGAAATTATTTATCTTACATTTAGCCCTTTACATTTACTCCCCCATCCTTAGTACTATAAGTTGATATGATAAAGAATTCATAAGCAATTTAGAATCTTTTTGACAAAGGAAACTAATTTTGAAAGTTAAAATTTTCAAAATTTCAGAATAATTTTTTTCTGATATTTTTCCTATGAAATTCACTTAATAATTTTTAAAGGGTAAATTAATTAGAAACATCCTACCCAGATTTCCTTTTTATATACAAAATTTTCAGATGTGCTTAGTATGTGGTCTTTGATACAATCAGTTACTATGTGAAAGCACTTTCTCCATTCTGATCTCCCATTGGTTCTTTAGCTTTCTTTCAGATAATGCTAAACTTAGAGCAAAGGGATTGATCTTTTAAAATATTTTCACAAAATTTTATTCCAATAATCATTTTTATTATTAAGAAATTGTAACCATCATGCCCACACAAATGAAATGCCTAACATGCTAAATAAAAAATAAAAGGATGCATTCTAAGTGAAAGTAGTAATATTATTTGGGGAGTAATTGATGGGGAAGTATTAGTTGAGTCAAACTTTAATTTTTTTCACTTCCTAAGATACTCTAAAAATCTTCTGGATAGTACCTAGTGGATCATACTGCTAAAGAACAGCTGAGTAATACTTTCCTGAAATGTGTAAGCGTTTAAATATTAGTTGCTTAAGCTCCAAAATAAGTCAAATTTGAAAATACATGCAAGACAAATTATCTTCTACCACATTAATTAATTAGTGCATGTAATAACCAAGTTCAGGTCCTAATTAAATGTTGTTAAAGGCAACTTGAAGACATCTTCAGGCTGCAAAGAGCAGTAGAAGAAAAACATGGGCTTTTAAATCGGGCCTCCAGTATTTATTTTCTGCTTTGTCATATACTGTCTTTGTGAACTTGGATAAGGTTTTTTGGCCTCTCCAGGACTTCGTATTACCAAATCTGAACTGGCAGAATAGTATCTACTTTGCAAAAACCTCATGAATAGTATTGTTGATGCATGTAAAAAATCTCTGATCCATTGCTTGAAATTTAATAGAAGTTCTGAAAAAAATTTTTTAATCTATTATTAAAATTGCAGGAAGAACAGAAAGTATGCAATGTTTTTTTTAGAATTCTTATCTAAAAGTGTTTTACCTCTAAAGCATACTCACTACCTCCACTACAATATCTGCCTATTTCTCTAACCTCTTTCCTTGCTTATTTTCCTCACTCACTCTTGGTTCCATCCATTCCCACCCACTCCTTTTTTACGGAAATGTCCTACACATACACAAGGAACACCTGCCTGGAATTGCCTAACTAAGTCTATTTCTATTTAATTCAAGGTTTGAGTCAAGGTCAACTGACACTGAGAAGCCAATTATGATTCTCCTAGAATATCATAGATGTCTCTCTTCTGTCTGATGTTCTATCTGTGTCCCATCAGTGTTCTCTCTGATGCTTAAAATGGACTGAAAATCAAGAACCGGGGCTTATGCTTATTTTTATTTGTATCCCTAAAGCATAGCTCAGTTCTGAGCATAGAGTAGGTGTTCATTAAATATTTCTTGAATAAAAAAATAAATAATTATATAAAATAGTAGAGTATCTGAAATACAAAATATGTTCATTATTAAACAGGGTATGTGTGTTTTTAATGTATGTACTCAGAAAGGAGTAATGCGTTATCTTCTAACATATTAATTAAAGATAGTTTATTGCTAGAGAACCAAAAGATGAGTGCTTCCTATGAGAGTAGGAATCCTGGGCCAGTGAGAGGTGAATGAGCTACAAGGAGTAGAGGTCATGCAAAAATATGATGCTTCACAATGTTGCCAGGGACCTGTCTTCATTAGCAGTAACTGAAATAATGGATGGTAATATGACTCCTTTCTTTTTCTCTCATAAGAGCTCCACTTTCTGCTCATCATCTGAGAGCACAGAGTAACGCTCTGAATGGATTGGCATGTTGGATATGTGTCCATGTGTATAAAAATTCATCCAAAAAAAAATTAAAGCCTATAACTTTGCAGCTAAGTTTTTTGTATTGGGATTGTGTGTACATGTGTACATGTGCTCATATGTGTTTGCATGTATCTAAAGCTCTAAAAGCTATAACAACTCCCCTATAGGAGACAGATCATCCAGTTGTAAGGGAAAAATATTACTTGCACTATTGATAGGGACCACTTGCCTCACATAGACCTGGAGTCATTCAAAATCATTCTTCAACAATGGTCTCAAGTAATGTAAGCGTGTCAGGGAGGGCTTTTATTGTTTTTACTGCACTGACCCTGCAGTATAGCAAATTACCCTCAGGTCCTAGGAGACACAATGACTTTCAGGAGCAGTTTCCACATGTTCAGCATTTCATAAGTACTATGAACCTCATGGGACATTATTCCAAAGAAAGAAATGGAATAAGAATTGAATTTCCCCATAATTTTTAAAATTTTCGGTGTTAATTACCTAGGAATCGCAAGCTAATAGCTAAGACAGTTTCATCCTTTTTTTCATTGTGTACTACCATGGCAGTTCATGAAAAAGGGCAAAGACCCTTCCTTTAAAAAATAAAAAAGGCAAAGTCCAAAGCTTTTTGTTTAGTTTCAAACTTTTCCAGTCAATAATTTGTCAGTCTAAAGGGTTTTTCTGTTCTTTTAATCAAAGGCTTGACCCAAGAAAAGGGGAAGATAATATTCAGGTTCTCTATGTGAATGTTCACTGCCAGATAATTCAATTATTTTAAACATTAAGATGCACAAAGTTCAGTTTTGCTCTGTTTCTGCTACTATCACCAAGCTATTGATAAGATGTCTAAATTTATTGCAGAATAATTCTGCAGGAAAAGAGATAAAAGGTTCCTGAATAAAATATGAGGCGAGAGCTGTAAATTGTAGCAATGCATATCATTTCATTCAAATGTAGGAAGCAATTACCATCTGCTATACTCATCAGTTCCCTCCTTTATGACTTAATTATATGTTTAATGCTATCAGATCAAGGAAAGGGCACAATAGATGAATGAGTGAGAGAAATAGAAAAGATTCTGCAACAAGACAAAAGGCAGATGAAAAGTAACCTAAGAAGAGAATTGATTTCATTTGTTGGGAGAGAAGTTAATTTAAATAGTATATTCTATCATCTCCAGTGGTGTACTGAGATAATATAAATCATGTGTTTGTGAATTTGCTTCATACAATTTTAACAAAAGCATTCAAGTTTCTGAAAACCTAAGGTCTGCAGGCTTTGATTTATTTATGAAATGGGTAACATTTACAAAGAAAGAGCAATGACTGACAACCAAAGCATTTAAATTATTATTAACAGTGCTTTGCTATACAAGTAGTAGATGGCAGAATAAAGGCTGACAAGCTTTCTCTGGTTCTTTACTCTCTGTTTTTAAAACATCAACAAAGATCATATGTCAGGCTCCAGCAAAGAGCCCTGGTGTCGCAGGTGAAAACAACTCATGCCTGCATACTTTTTTCCAGAAACTGTCCGAACACGGTGAACCACTGCTCAAGGAAGAAAACCCACACCGTTAAATGAGTCAAGTGTGAGCATTTGTTTTGCTAAGGTTTTTCTAACCTGAAAAGGTAGATTTGGCACATAGGAAAAGGTAAAGAGGTAGAATCTCTAGAGACACTTGTATTTCCTTGAGTTCCATCATAAAAGCATGGCCCAAACTTCCTGGCCCAGAGGTACTGGGCCTGGAATCAGGAATTGATCTAGGGAGTTGTATATTTCTATATCAAACTGAAGATTTTAACCATATCCCATGTGAACCAGAGATTTTTATCCATTGAAAATTTCATATTCAGTTGACATAATTTTGGCCTTTTACACTTTAATTACATGCTTCTGACAAGTTGTTGTCAGGATATAATCCTCCCTATTTCAGTCATCAGACTTTAGGATGTGGTTGCCCATGACACATCCTAACTAGAATTGAGCCTAGTCCACAGATAATCAGATCAGGCCTCACACTTGGATTTTTGTACCTAGGCTTTATGATTTGTGATCACTCATTGATAGAAGTTCTTCAGAACAAGCTTATTAATTATTATATATTAATATATATTATATATATTCTGAATTAAAATATTATCTATAATGTTTTTTATAATACATTTTTAAATCATGCATTTTATTTTGCTAAATTATCTATAATCAGAAACATTGTGCCTGGTTTCAGTTTCTATGTACAATTCATGTCTAAGTTTTATTTTGGTCTTTAATGTCAGCTTATTGTATTAGAGATGATATAGCAGTCACAAGATATAAGTAATCTCTAAATAACTCATCAGCACTTTGTCACTAGTTCTCATGCCCTGAAGTGAAACTGACTGTAAACTTCAAGCCCTCTTTAACATTTACATGAAGTGCCAATTGCTACTCAGTAAAATAAACTTATTGCGAGGCCAGGGAGTGTGAGGGGTGGGGGAGGCAGGGAAGAGGGGGCAGTGTCAGAAAAAAAAAAGATTTATATTCACTTGCATATGTTTTATACTCAAGTCAAAATGTCTTATTCTGCTAACACAAATTTGTTTTCTTCTCCAAAGTAACCAGAATTTCACTAGTTTCTTATTTTCTTTCCTACAGTTAAACACATACTGTCACAGAAAACTTAGCAAGAGTCAAGAGATCACAGTTTCACAAGAGCTGACAAGAATCAAAATTATTAAATGATTAAAAACAGACAATCACTCTGAAAGAAATAGATTGGTCTTGGGTCATTATTTAGAGATGTCAAAGCCATAAGACTCAGTGAACCCTATATTGTTGCTTCCACAAGTCTTATTTTTTATATTTGTCCATTTTGAAATAAGTTAGATGAGTGTTTATGGTAATGAGAAAGGTTTCATTCTAGTGACCAATACGGAATAGCTTGAAAGAAGCATCATCTACCTGGGAAGCTGGCTTCTAACATGATTGTCCATCAAACCACAGGCAGACCAAGGCCCAGCTGTGACCTAAGCAAAGTTTCTACACAGAAGACAGTGTACATACTGCACATATATATTTTTCTTACTATACAAGTGCATATACATGCACCAGTATATATGTGTATATAATGTACATGTATGAGTACTATATATATATAACCATGACTTTACATATATATGTGTGTGTATATATGAAAAGTCATGGTTTTAATTTTTGTATATATATTCTACGTATTTATAATTATAAAATAAAATTTATAAAAAGAAAATGCTTCTAATTTTTTACTGTATATAAGAATGTAGTCTTTGTATAATTTGTATGTACATATATACATATATATAAAGATCTTATTCCTTATTACATATACTCTAACTTCATATGTATAGTGTAAATATATATAATATATATAATATATAGGAGAGGTATCTATTTTACATCTATAAATAGTAAGAAGATAAATATAATTTACGAATTTTAGTTTATAAGTTCTATAAATACATAAAGTATGTATACATGAAAGTTCTCTGACACTTACTATACTCTGCCTTTAAATCACCAATCCTAACAGAGTATATCAAAGGGCTCACAGGATTCACCATTTCTGTGAACATGCAAGCTTCTTAAAGACAGAAAAGAATGTTGTATTTGCATTTGCTTTTCCCATTGTCCTCTAAAGCTTCTGTGAGACAGGTGAATTGTGAGATAGAAGTGGCTTTACTGTCTTAAGCTAATGTAGCTTGAGAAGCCTTCACTTACATGGGCCCTTCCAAGTCCTTGGGAAGTTCTCTAACAAGGTGTATCCTTGTTTTTGTAATATTTGCAAAACATTTTTAATTTCAGTTCATTAAGACTACTGCCTTACTCCAATTTGAATACTCTTGCATATGTTTGACCATTGTAGCAAGTGTATTGGAGCAGTCATAGCATTTCATATCTTTAAATTTGTACTGTTTTTATTTCATATATATATATATATATATATATATATATATATATATCACATATATTCAATTACATATATCTTCAATTATATATATTCAATTTTATATATATATATATATATATATATATATATATAATTGATTTTGTACAGAGAGGAAGGGAGAGGGATAGAGAGCTAGAAACATCGAGGAGACAGAAACATCTGCCTCCTGCACACTTCCTACCAGGGATGTGCCCGCAACCAACCTACATACCCTTAACCAGAATCGAACCTGGGACTTTTCAGTCCAAAGGCCGACAATCTAGCCACTAAGCAAACCGGTTTCGGCTGTACTTTTTTCTTAAAGAAGAACACATTGCAAAAGTTTTTGTTCCCACAAAACCTGGATCTTCTCTTCCCTTTAAAGTAATCTGGCATAGAATATCACTCCCACTCAGAAGGAGGAATCACTTAACTACCTTTGTACATACTATGATAAATGTGGGCTCAGGTCACCTTTGTAAAGGACCACAGGACCTTAATGATTTTTTGACAATGCAAATGGAAGTTTTCTAAAGGAAATGCCCGCTTGGCAGTATTTCCTTAAGGAAAGGAAGCTTCCCTATCTAATCCTAATGAAGTTAATATTTCATAGATAAAAATTTTACTATCTTCCTAATATTATAAAAATGCTTTACTAAGGTACAAAACTATTTTTTGTAGCTTGAATTATAATCCTTGTATGTTCAAAGTAGTAATATATGCCGTGTGTGTGTGTGTGTGTGTGTGTGTGTGTGTGGTCAATGTATAGACTAAATATTTTTATCTTCCTAAACAATTGTAAAATAGTTTATTAAACCAAACAGCTTGCAAAAGAACCTCTTGTTTGCAGACATCAAAACTTAGGAAAGGGTGGGCCCTTAAGGAAAAACTTATGCCACCATGTAAAGCATCTTTTGCCCGGTTCACCCAAACAATGGTAAGTATAATGAAAGGAGAGTGGATGAAGCCTGGATTTCTAAAAGCCCAGAATATTCCTTACTAAACCTCATACCCAATATTAAGCATCTCTTATTCCCAAACAATATGTCCCTCCATGGCACACTCCAGGCAATTCTTAGAAGACCACATAATTCACCTTCAAAAGGTCTTGGATTTTATCTGGACCCAAATGCAAAAGAACATTTACCCTTTACCATAGTTGCAATCTTTTTCTTTGGGGGAAAATAAAAGGTGGTGATTTGTGTCTGAATGAGTACTTTTCTTAAGGGAATTAACAACCATTTCCTTAGGGTTATCCTAGAACCTTAGACTCTCAGATTAGATCCTTATAGGTTGTTAAATGAACCATCATTACATTCAAAATGAGATGAAAGAAATTGTGTGAGGATACTAAAAGATTAAAATGGCAAGCTTAGCTATAAATCAAAGAGAGCTCCCTTTCCTGCCCCAGAGTGGATGACTCCAAAATATATGAGGAGATACTGGGGGTCAATGACATAAAGAAATTCTTATATACAATCCAGTCTTGGCTGTATTTATTGATACTCATTAGAATTGTTTTCTATTTCAAAAGGAACATAACTGCAGATCAGAAAGTTTTGAATCTTGAAAAAGAGAAACATTATCAATGTGATTGCACAGAAACACATTTACTTATCCATTTGTTGCCACATATGATAAGCATTTATTGAGTGTTCCCTATGTATCAGATATTGTACTATATCCAAGAGACACAAAGATGTTTTTAAGTCCTTCCTTCTAGGAACAAACAGTTTAATTGGGAATTTGAAAACACCACAGTAGACAGTTAAAATATAGTATCATAATTGCTCAGAGAGATGAATACTCAGTGAATGATTTTTGTTTGTACCAGGTTCTGGAAGTAAAAGACCTCACAAGGGATCATGAAGCCTTCATTCTGATGTTGGCTCTGCCAATAACTAATTATGTGACTTACATATCTTCTTTCTGGGACTGTTTGTTCATCTGCAAAATGAAAGACATTTGACCAGATGATTTCTCCATTTCCAGGTTTACATTATCTTATTTCATGGGAATTTCCCTAATTTGTCCCCTATTAATTCTTATTTAGGGGTGATAGTTAGTAACTTATAATGCATAACCGATTTCCCCTTTAACCAGCCCTTTCTTTCAAAGGAGGCCACCTGCATGTCTTTTTCTCTTGCCTTATATTCTAATGATTACCCCTTTCACTTTTTCCTTCAATGAATTGGAAAATGGAGCACTTTAAGCTATTAGTTGTCACTATGCTCAAGAAACAGATAAGAATTTTTTTCAAGAGAAAACTGCCAAAATTACCAGTTGTTATTACAAAATTCTCAGTGCCCTAACCCCCTCCCCCCAAAAACAACAACAAAACAAACAAAAAAACCAAAAACCTCTGACTCCTAAAATATAAAATTTTAAATACTTTGATGGAGAATACTGCTTGCCTTTTAGGAAGAATTACTCTGTGTAAGTGGTAGCCATATCTATGATTATCTAGCATCAATAGGAGAATAGACACTTGGCTGGTTCCAGGGGGGAAACTAGAAATAAGTCCAGGACTTTCTTTTCACAGACCCACTAAGAAGTAGAAATTCCCACCACAAATTGTCTGGTGTAAGGGAAAATGTGTCCCAGCCAGGGAAGAGTAGAGACAGAGAACGGGATAAATTCAGTAGACAACTCTAATTCTCCTTTGCATCAACCAAATTTGGCTATAGTTTTCTGAGCCTCTAGACCAGTGAGGATTAGAGACCTCTCTCTAGCTGGTAGGTGGTAGGTATCAAGGTAGACTCATAAGAGGCCTAAAACTAAAATATTTGGCTATTTCAGTTTGTTGTCTATTATTCAATTTTCTTCATTAGAAATTAATCTACAGTCATAAATCACAGAATGATTGTTTTTCATTTAGCAAATTTTAGAATAAAGTTGTTTCTCAGGTGAGGATAAAATAATATTTCAAAAAATCTAGAATAACTTACATAAATGTTTAACTATAATATTTAATTGAATATATATATATATATATGATCTTATTATATAAATGTATAAAATAAGGATCTTATCTTAAGCCTCACCTTCCTATCTGAGAAAAATTGGTAAAAAAAAAAAAAGGAGGAAGGGAGGAAGACTGATTATAGTTTATCTTCCTGTAACTTAAGCAGGATACTTTGGTACATTTAGTCCACAGATAGAGATCAGAATGATGTCTGTTCCTCATTCAACCCCATTTAATGGTACCTGAGCTAATCTTGTATGCAAAGCAGGAAACTCTTTTCATAAAGGACCTGAGGCATTTGAGATGACCATACATTGCTTCTGGGCCCATGTCAACGCTTGTCATGGAGTAAAGACCTGCATATTCTTCTCACTATAGTGAAAAACATAGCAGAGTTCTGAAAAATGAGACTCCAGTGGCTTCCTTTTCTCAATATTGAGAATATGCAGTACAGCAGTGAGAGAGACCTCAGTGTCTAACATTTGTTAGTACCCTGACAATATCCTCAGGAAATGGCAGGTCCACAGCAACATGGAGAAAGAGATATGTAGTATATAACTGGCAGGAATTGATGGGCATAGAAAGCATTATAGCTATTAAAGCTAGTGCTAAATATATTTGTGAAATATCTAGTTCCCAAGAAATACTTGGGGAAGAGGACTGCATAGTTTAAGGTGTTCACATACTGTATTAGATGGGACTAAGAGTTGTGTTATTTGACTTAAGCAGAGTCTTTAGTGTTAAAAATAAAAAAGAGCATAACAGTTTCTCACACTGCCACACTTTGCCCTCAATTCGTTCATTCACTCAATAATTATTTACTAAACAACCACTGTATCAGGTACTGTGCTAAGATTATGTTATACTGTGGTAAACAAAGTAGACTTGGTTCTCGTCCTTGTGAAGTTTATGGTCTAATCAAGATCACAGATATTAAATAAGCAAATGAAATAATATGTGATTACATCATGATAGATGCTATAAAGGAAAATGTAGAGCTAGGAAAGAGAATAATGGGTTGTTGAGATATTCATTTGTTTGGTGAGTTAAAGAAGAACTTTCTGAGCAGATGACATTTCAGGGAGACTTAAAGGAGAAAAGGAAGCCATGGTCAATGACACAATGGTGGGGAAAAGGTCAGTGTACCTGAGAACTGAAGTCAGGACAACATAGGTGGAATTTAGTAATGGATTTCACCAAATTGTTTCATAACTTGAATAGAAATCACTTGCACTCTCTCAACTTCCTTCAGTGTCACAAAGTTAGAAGATAGTTATCAGGAAAAATGATTGGACTGATGACATGTCAGAAGGACTTTACAGATCTCAACTTCTCATTAAAAAGTTGCATTGGAAACAAAAGACAAGAGAGTAGATTATGTCATAAACTAGGTGTTGGCATATAAAGTAAAAACATGGTATATAGAGATGGGACCAAAGGTATTATTTTTTTCTCCAGTCCCATAATTGAAGAAATATTGTTTTAAACGCATATGAGATAAACTTAAAGATATAATTGGTCAAATTTAAAACAGAAGTTCTTTCTTTTAAATCTCTTCAAAAGATAAAAGCAAACAAAATATGGTTCAAATATCAAGAGAGGAAACAGAGAAAACGGCAAGGAAGCACAGAAAATAGAACTCATAATACAAGATGACAGAAGTAAGACCAAACAGATCAGTAATGACAAGGTATGTAAATGTGCTGATCTCCCCAATTAAAAGGCAAAGTCTCTCAGATTAGAGTAGAAAACAGCATTTAACAATATGTTGTTTACAAGAGACAAACTTAAAACAAGATGACGTGGAAAGGTTGTAAATAAAGAATAGGCTAAGCTGTATCCATGTAATGCAAACAAAAAGACAAACAGGAGTGGCGATATCTTTATCAGCCAAATTAGAATTCAAGATAAAAACCACTAACAATACAACGAAAGGTATATCTTTTTTACTTAGTGTATATCTTTGATATTATGACCTCATTTACAAAAGAAACAATATAAATGAAGTCATAACTAGTATCAAAGATATACACTAAGTAAAAAAAATAAATAAATAAAAATACAAAGACAAAATCAGTATGGATAGTTCACTACCAAGAATAAATAAGGAGATAGAGAATCTGATATCTATTAAAATTCATACCTTCCAGATAGAAAATATACAAGGACTCCCCTTAGCAAGGGGAACACAATAAAAAAATAAACAGATGCAACTACATCAAACTAAAAAACATCTGCACAAGAAGTAACTTACCTCAGGATACCCAGCTACTAGTGGAAGATCCAGGATTTCAGTCCTGACTGACTCTTAACCACTATGCTACTCAGCAGAAGTCTGGATCATAGGTCTCCTCAGAGACCTTCTAACTCTCAAGCCCTGAGGATGATTCTGGAATTTCTGGTTAGTCATGATTTTGCCTCTAAGGTATTTTTTTCCCCTGGGAGTTTTCAGTCAAACCTCTACAATTTAGCACCTTGTCCCAATTAAACTAAAGTGGCAGGCATTCTTGTATGTCACCTGTTGTGAGAAGAATTCAAGATCTTTCTCAAGAAGTTTCTAGCCCCATGTCAGTGAAGGGATGTCACTAGATGGTGGGGAAGTGTTGCCTGACCCACTGGCACTGCCCATCCTAAAGTGGTTGTCTGGCTTCTCAGGAAGCTCTTTCCACTTGTTGACTACCACGACCCCCCCCACCCCCTCCCCACCCCAAACAGACAGATCTTCCAGGTCCAATAATGTAAACCAGGATAATCTCCCCAGTTTAAGGTCCTTAACACTGAACACATCTGCAAAGTGCTTTTCCAGGTAAGGTGACATACCCACAGGTTCTAAAGATAAGAGCATAGACATCTCTGGGATGCTTGGTACCCAGGCCCATTCTCTACATCTGCCATTATCAGCTGCGCCACATCGCATCTCCACGTGATTGCACGTTTCCCCATACTAAAGAAATGCATTTATTTGTGCTCATATATAATTTTACTTAAAGGCCAGAATCGTGTGATATCCTTCCCCACCACTCTCCCGTTCAGTGTTTGCAGGTTTACTTTGTCTCCTTAGGCACGGAGAAGACATTTTTATTCATCAGTGTGCCTGAGATTGTGATCTTTAAGTGGAACTGTACAAACAACCACCACGTCCTAATATCACCCTGGAAATACAAAAAGTTGATCTTTATTTTCAGACTTCCAATTGCTTATCAGACCCTATAATAGACAAAGTAAAGACCATAAAAACAAATGTATGGCATTGTTATCTGCAGATAGAAAACCAGGAGAAAAGAAAATCACAGCACAATTTTGTCAGCAAACATTACTTTGAAATTCATTTATGGACTCATTTTTGAGTGCTTACTTTCTTCTTTCACTGCTCAGTCCTATTCCCTTACACAAACCATTAATTTAGAAATATAAATAAGGCTTTGGAAGTCATTTTGAAAGCTTCCAAGAAAAACAGGAAATATTAAAGAAAATCAAAACTAAATCTGCTTAGATAATTACAATAGACAAACCATGCATTAAGAATGGTAGTACTGCAAAAGGAAATATGAGTCTCAATGTACAGCATCATTTCAGAGAATTTATACTAGGTTATATTTTTGTTACCAACCTGTGCAATTCCATTTCCTATCAGGTTGTCTGGAAACAGAAAATGCTCCCTATGGTGAATATTTGTCTATGCCTGCATCATGGTAAGATTTCCCAAACTAATTTTTGTATAAAACTCTAGTGCTCCATGCTATGTAAATAGAGACTCTTTCTCTAAGAAATAAAGCAATGGGGAAATTCAGTGCTTCCCAAATGTACTGAACTACTGCCTTTTTTATTTTAATGAATAAAATGAGCAGACAAAGAGCTATTGGATATAGTAGGAGATAACACTTTATTGTTTGAACAAGGGAGTGATATGATAAAAGTGGAGTTTATGGTAGATTAATCTAGTAAATGTGTGGGATAGGTAGGAAGTGAGAGACTTGATTCAATGAGACCAGATAGGAGAATATAGAGAATTTTGCAGTTAATACATAAGGGCTTGATTTAGGAGAGAAGGTATAAAAATTAAGTATATAGTCATGAATCTGAAAGATCCATAACCACAGTGGGCTATTTCTGTCACTAAATCTGGTTTCTCTTGTTTTATTTTTTTAGCTGTGTCAGTGCTTGCTCAGCACTATGTAATCATTTAGAAAACAGAATTTCTCTAGATATAAAGACAAAGATATATAGATAAATATAGATAGAGATAAAGATATATAGGTATTAAAATATACATATAGGTATAGACAGACATAGACATACACACACACACACACACACACACACACACACACACTAGGTAGATTTTAATCTAACTCAAGTAGTAGGTACTCAGGTTTCTTATACTTCTATATATCTTGACAACAAATTGGAGGTTCCCATAACCTTCTCTTTGGGGGTCATTCGTTTGCTAAAATAGCTCACAGAATGCAAAGAAAGACATTTATCAGTTTATTAAATAACAAACAATATGACAAAGGTTAAGATGTAGAAACAGCCGAAACCAGTTTGGTTCAGTGGTAGAGCGTCGGTCTGTGGACTGAAAGGTCCCAGGTTCGATTCTGGTCAGGGGCATGTACGTTGATTGTGGGCACATCCCCGTAGGGGGTGTGCAAGAGGCAGCTGGTCGATGTTTCTCTCTCATCGACATTTCTAGCTCTCTATCTCTCTCCCTTCCTCACTGTAAAAAATCAATAAAATATATTTTTTTAAAAAAAGATGTAGAAACACAGAGTGAGGTCTGGAATGGTCCTGAGTGCAATCATTTCTGTCCCTGTGGAGTGTTTGCGTATGCCACCCCAGCACATACATGTGTTCACCAAGCCAGAAGCTCTCCAACTTCATACTTTGGAGATTTTTATGGCACCTTTTATGGCTCATCAACTTAGTCTCCAGGCCCTTCTTTGTCATGGAACATGGGGATGGGATGAAAAGTTCCAAGTTTCTAATCATAGTGTGGTCTCTCTAGTGACCAGCCCCCATCCTGAAGCTATCTGAAACCACCAAGAGTCATCTCATTAGAACATAAGACACTCCTATCCCTAAGAAGTTCCCAGGTGTTTTAGGAGCTCTGTGTCAGGAAACAAGGTCAAACAACAACTATTAGAACTGGATACTCCTAGTAACATTACCACTTAGGAAGTTTCAGGGTTTTAGGAGCTCTGCCAGGAACAGGGGGCAGACACACACACACACACACACACACACACACACACATTCAAAATAGTTTAATGATGATAAGGAAGAGCATTGGAGAGAAAACATTAAGAAATAAGGGAAGAGCTGAAACCAGTTTGGCTCAGTGGATAGAGCGTCAGCTTGCGGACTGAAGAAATAAGGGAAGAGGGGTAACTATCAGTAGAGGTATAGCAAAACACTGGGGGAGAGGTTAACTTTAGACTGAAAGAGACACACTATTTTCATTCTAGCAGAAACCAACAAGACAAGTATGAGTTCAGATTCAACTAAGTTTGTAAACTAGCACAGAAAGTTGGAGGCATTCTCAACAATTCAGAACATAAATATCCCACCGAGTGTGAACCAATGAAAGAATGAAGGTCTGAGCACACTAAAGAAATGAAGATTGATCTCTAACCAATGATAACAGATCATGAATTTGATAGTGGCCAGTTGAGTAATTGTGTTATAAGTTTCCAGGAGCATTTATAATATAATAGTGAAGAAGGTAATTCATTGTATTAATTCATGGTATGAATTTTGACTGTTAATTCAGATGGAGTAGCAAAAGATCCACTGTTGACAAAACTGAGAAAAGATTAATTAAAATAATATACTATGTGGGTCAAGTCTAGACTTGAGGAAGCTGATAGGTTGTTTCAAGAGGCTGGACAGTCAATAAACCGAGTAAAATAATTGAGTGAAAAATCTGGAAGCATAAGGAGTAATAAGAAAATCAGTTATTTGAATTTGAAACTTTCTAAGGTGAAGCAGTTCTGGTCAAGAATATTATCTGGTGATATTTCTTAAAGCAGTTTCAAGCTCTCAAATTTCATAGGGACAGTGAAATAGTTAAAAACTAAAAAGCCAGTGCATCTTGGGTCAAAAAGAGAAAATTTCTGTATCTTACCAAATTTAGAGATGCAAATAAGTGATCTCTCTGGATAGTTTGGTCGTTTCCCTTCCCTGATAATTTCATGGGCTGAACAACCATGATATTCTATTTTAAAACCTTGCACCTAATAACTAATTTAATTATGTTAATTCTACAAAGGATGCAAAATATTCAGAAAATTTTGAATGTTTATCTTACAATTTAATATTTATTTGAAATAGAAAAGTGAACTCATTTTTCTGTTTGTGTGATGCATGTAAATCTTGGTGACCTTTTTCTTCTCAGATTCGTTTCTCATCTTTCCCTATACATCTTTAAATGATAAAAAAACAACAACACTATTTCAGGTTCTCCTGACAACTGGTTTCTCTTTAATAGGTTCAATTCACATAAGGAAGTGGTGGACGACTGGAGGGCAGAAAAACAAGCCTGGGTGTTGCTTCTTTTTTCCCTCCTTTATTGATTTTTAAAGAGAGAGGAATGAAGAGGGATAAAGAAATAGAAACATAATGAGAGAGAAACATCATCATGGATTGGCTGCCTCCAGCATACCCCTTATCGGGATCAAGCCTATAACCTGGGTATGTGTCCCAACCGGAATCTAACAAGTAACATATTGGTTCCAGGGTCAACACACTCAACTGCTGAGCCACACTGGCTGGCTGCTGCCTTCCTCTTTATCTTCATCTCCCTCTCTCCTTTCCCTGCTGCTCTCTGCTACAGTGGTATCCCCAGAAGAAGACACTTTTCTTCTATGGCTCCAGGTCCTGCTGGATAGTCCATCCCATAGTGCTCCCCCTTCTATCAGGTGAACTCAGATCTTGAACTGGGTTACACTACCACTTATTTTTGGTAGATGCAGAAGCTTCCTGATGAGGCTACTTTCATTTACTTAACTTGTCCATTACTAGTGTAACCAATTATTTGTATAATTTATTTTCTGTTTAAAATATCTAAGGTAGCCCTAGCTGGTTTGGCTCAATGGATAGAGCACTGGCCTACAGACTGAAGGGACCTGAGTTCCATTCTGGACAATGGCACATACCTGAGTTGTGGGCTTGATCCCCATTAGGGGACATTCAGGAGGCAACCAATCAATGATTCTCTCTCATCATTGATGTTTCTATCTCTCTCTTCCTCTCCTTGCCTCTCTGAAATCAATAAGAAAAAAAATTTTTAATTAAAAAAATAAAATATCTAAGGTAGTATTTTATTTTCTCATTGTACTCTTCTTTGTTTCTTTGTTTAAAGTATTACAAATATTAGTACATATGTCTCCTTTTTCAACCACTGACCCCTCAATCTCTCCCCAACCCCTGAGCACATTTCCTCACCTGCCCCCCACTCCACCCCAGTGTCTGTGTCCCTTGGTAATGCTTATATGAATGTGTATAAGTCCTTTGGTTGATCTTTTACCCTCCTCCAACACTCCCCTGCCTCCCCTTGACAATCTGTTCAATGTTTCTTTGTCTATGTATCTATCTTTGTTCATCAGTTTATAATGTTCTTTATATTCCACAAATGGGTGCTGTCATATGATATTTATCATTCTTCAACTGACTTATTTCACTTAGCATAACACTCTCCAGTTCCATCCATGCTGTTGCAAATGGTAGCAATTCCTTCTTTTTTACAGCAGCATAGTATTCCATTGTGTAGATGTACCACAGTATTCTAATTCACTCATCTGCTGATGGGCAATTAGGCTGTTTCCAAATCTTAACTATTGTAAATTGTGCTATTTGAACATAGGGGTGCACATATCCTTTCTAATTGGTATTATTGTTTTCTTGGGATATACAATATATTCCTAGAAGTGCAATTACTGGGTCAAATGGCAGTTCCATTTTTAACTTTTTGAGGAAATGCAATACTGTTTTCCACAGTGGTTGCACCAGTCTGCATTCCCACCAGCAGTGCAGGCGGGTTCCTTTTTCTCCACATCCTCTCCAGCATTGCTTGTTGATTTGTTGATGATAGCCATTCTGACGGTTGTGAGATGGTACCGCATAGTTGTTTTGATTTGCATCTCTTGGATGATTAGTGACTTTGAGAATGTTTTCTTCTCATTGTATTTTAACTGAAGAAAAGGTCAAATCAATTTGAGAAGTACTGATGAATTGATGAAAATAGAGAGGCTAGATTAAGAGAAGTTGCAACTTAGATTCTTTCCTTTAGCTCATGTCAAGAATATTTAAGACAGTGTAAGGAGTGAGACTGACTCTGTTAATGAGAGACATAGAAACCTCATTACATGAGGCAAAATAAAAGGACTTGATGGTGTAGATATAAGAATCACCTTGACTAATGAGATTGTGGGTCACACTGAAAAATAAATAGATATATTTTATGGTGAAAAATGAAGAGGATTTGATTATAAATAAACACACAATCAAAATTTTTTAGTAAACAAGAATTAAGACTACCTCAATAAGTTTGAGTCATCAGTCCCTGAAAATGGCAAATCAAAGGCTAAAGGATCATTTTCAATGTGGGGCTGTAGTAGAAAATCATTTTCAAGTTGACAAGTGCATGGCATATCACACCAAAGGCAACATTCATGAAAGAAACAATTGATAAGCCAGACTTCATTAAAATTAAAAACTTCTGCTCTGAGAAAGATTATGTCAAGAGAATGAGAAGATAAACCACTGGTCAGGAGAGAAAAAAAAAATTAAAAGTCACATCTGAGAAAGGACTTTATCCAAAATGCACAAAGAACTCTCAAAGCTTGACAACAAGAAAACAGTCTGATTTAAAAAACGAGCCAAAGACCTTAACAGATACCTAAAAAAAAAAAAAAAAAAAAAAAAAGACTGATTGCAAGTAACCGTTGAAAAGATGATCCACATCATATGTCATCAGGGAAATGCAAAAGAAAACAACAGTGAGATACTATTACTCAGCTGATAGAATGGCCAAATCCAAAACACTGACAACACCTAATGCAAATGAGAATGTGGAGCAATAGAAATCTCATCTTTGCTGGTGGGAATGGAAATGGCACAGCCCTTTGAAGACAGTCCGGGGGCTTTCAACAAAACCAAACATACCCTTACCATACAACCCAGCAATCATGCTCCTAGTATTTACCATAAAAAAAAAAAATGCTTACATCGCTAAGATATATAATCCTACATGTGTAACAACCTATCTGATAAAGAAATAAATCTTTGGTGGTCAATTATATATATATATATATATTATATATATATATTTTATATATATAATTTATATTTATATATATATATAAAACACACATACATATATACTACTATTATTCAAATACCATCTAATTGCATATTTTCATGATTGAAACTTAAATATTTCTTATGCAATGTTTCTTTGCAATGAACAAAGCTATTTACATCTATTTTTGACACTTTCTTTATAAATATCTTTCTTCTTAGACTCAATCCATAAATAAAAGTAAAGTATTTCTATCTGCTCCATAATAATACTGCATGATAAAACAATCCTAACACTTGGTGATTTAAAATAATACACATTACTATAAGCCTTGTGGTCAGCAGATCAGGCTAAACTTTCTGGGCTGGTCTTGGTTAGGGTCATTCACTTAGGTGGCAATCATCACAGCGGTGAGTAGGCCATTTTTCTTTATAATTCAGCAAGCTAGACTGAGCATATTCTAGTGGTGAAAGCTGAGAACAAGGAGAAAATACAAATTTGTAAGTGCTTTCCCACGACTAGTCACAAGTTTGCTACCAATCTACAAAGAAGTTACACGGCTAATCAGAGACAGTGTGGAGGGTACAACCAATGGGTGTGAATATAGCATGGCTAGATAAATTAAGGCCTTTGCCTAAAACACTAAAACAAATAAAGAAGGCGGGGGGTGGCGGAGTGGGGGGCGGTTGGAAAGAGATCAACCAAAGAACTTGAATGCATATATGCATAACCCATCGGCACAGATAAAGACAAGTATCACATGATCTCACTCATATGTGGAATCTAATGAACAAATAAACTGATGAACAAAATGATCCAGAGACATGGAAGCATGGAACAGATTGACAGATCTCAGAGGAAAATCGGGACTGCGGGGGGGAGGAGAGATTAACTGGGGAACTTATAAGCATATATGCATAGCCTCTGGACACAGACAATAGTGTGGTGAAGGCCTGGGAGAGGCAGGTGCAGGATAGAGTGGATCAATGGGGGGGAAAAAGAGGAGGGGGGCATCTATCATACTTTCTTTTATTTAAATATATTTTATTGATTTTTTACAGAGAGGATGAGAGAAGGATAGAGTTAGAAACATCGGTAAGAGAGAAACAGCAATCACCTGCGTCCTGCACAATCCCCACTGAGGATGTGCTTGCAACCAAGTTACATGCCCTTGACAGGAATCGAACCCTCAAGTCCACAGCCTGACACTCTATCTACTGAGCCAAACCAGTTAGGGTTATTATACTTTCAACAGTAAAGATAAATTTTAAAAAATATATTTTTTTAAATTTAAGAATAAACAAGCCAAGCAGCTTTTGTTTTATGTTAAACAATGATTTGATGAAGGGTTTACATACATCTGTAACTCCTCAAACTTCTGAAGCAATTGAGTAGGTTATATTATAAAAGTGCACAATGATTAAAGGTATTTTTCCGTTCAGAGTTGTTTTTCACAGAAGATACTTTGGTAGCAGATAGAAACTGAGAGACTATTTCATGTGAAATTTCCCTTTTGCTTTCTTTGCCTGGACTCAGAAGGACACCGTACACTGGCAGGAGTACACTTGTCTCATTACGAATAAGTATCCAAACAAAGGAACACATTTAAAAACAACAAAGAGTGTACAAAAGTTCAGTGTTCTGGAAAATGTTTGAAAGGTATTGTGGATTTTTCCATTTACAGAAGTTCTATTGTCATTTCCCTTTCTATATCTGCTATTCATTTGAGTGACTTCCCAACAATTCCAAGAATAAAGGTGCCAAAATGTGGCTACTAATATTTCTCAAGCATCTTCTTCCTTTACTTTTCAGTAAAAGATCTTTACTACAGAGGAGGGTACTTACTGAGTTTCATGTGAGCATACATTCAGAATCTTAACTACAGATCCTCAGTGTTGGTGAAGCTACTTTGTGGGACATGGTGCCCTGGCCGCGAGGAGAACTGAAGGAGAAAGCAGCAGTGCTTGATTTGTGCTCTCCAATCAGTTCAACCCAGGAAGACTGTGAAGACTTGACAACTTCTCTGAGCCCTCATTGTCTAATCTGCTTACAATTTTTATAGCTACACCTATGACATATGTGTCTCAGGGAACCTTAAAGCTTATTACTAAAAAGAAAAAAAAGTTTGTAGACAAAAATATCATTCAGTCAAGAACAACATTCTGTGACATAAATCCACAATCTCTCCTGGTAAAGGTGCATTTTTGCATTTTGAATTTCCCTAAATGAAGGCACACCTATGTTCCCAGAATAAACAACCACAGAACTGGCTGAGCATAGGGACTGAAAAATGTAAAAGTAATGGTGTTGTTGTCCCATTGGCACAGATGCTTTGAGCTTTAAAAGAACCTCTTACTTCTTAATCCCTCTCTCCATATTCCTGCCAAGCTCTCTGGAAATCTGGGTTTTGGACACTAGCCAATACCACATCTCATCCGTATACCTGCCCAGAGGAAGACATTCCGCAGGCTCCCTCCTCTCTTTGAATGATTCATGTGATAAGACCTTAAATACTAGCTGAATCAACTAGCTAATGGCTTGAAAACCTGACATGACATAAAAGAAATGTGCTGTTTTAGGGTCCTGCTTTTAAGGCTCACTGTTTATCCTGTGTTTTGTTTGTGATCTTTTAAATCCTCACCCGAGGATATTTTTTATAGATTTTAGAGAGACAGGAAGGAAGAGAGAGAGAGAGAGAGAAACATGGATGTGAGAGAGAAACATCAATTAGTTGTCCTGACCAAGAATGAAGCATGCAACC
The DNA here is from genome assembly GCF_014108245.1 of Pipistrellus kuhlii. Lineage (NCBI taxonomy): Eukaryota > Metazoa > Chordata > Mammalia > Chiroptera > Vespertilionidae > Pipistrellus > Pipistrellus kuhlii. The sequence goes on along the minus strand of NW_023425573.1, from coordinate 50,052,397 downwards.
TAGGAATGTGCCCTGACCAGGAATCAAACCAGCAACCTTTTTTTGTATGGAAAGATGCTCCAACCAACTGAGCAACCAAGCCAATTGTTTATCCTTATTTATCCTTGATCAATCCAGAATCAGAAAGTTCTCTAGTAGGCAAGCAGAAGGCAAGACAGTATCCTATTCTGAAGATCTTTTCTGAGTCCCAAATTTCTGAATGGCACATCAGCTCTAATATCAAAGAAAGGGAATAGACTTTTGGCTGACAACAATACACTGAGTGGCCAGATTATTATGATCTCTGAATGCATAATAATCTGGTCACTCAGTGTATACCCTATATAATAAAAGGCTAATATGCAAACTGTCCCCTCGACCAGGAGTTTGACCTGCAGGCAGGCCAGCCAACCGCCCATGTCCCCTCCCCCTGACTAGCTGGCCTGACCACACCCATGCACAAATTCATGCACCTGGCCACTAATATATATATATATATACTGAGTGGCCAGATTATTATGCATTCAGAGATCATCATAATCTGTGTATAATGCAATTATTTTTCTCCAAGAAAAATAACCATATTGAAAAATCATTTTGACCACCTACAGCAAAATCACCAATTAAAATGCCTCCAGGGAGATTTTAATAACTAAAATGAGTGGACTAGTGGGAATGGTCAAACCAGACTACATCCAGTCTCAAAAGTGGCAGCCCCTATTTAAGTCCACTTCAATGGATTTTAAATGAGCACATGGAACCAGAGTGGCCAAAACTTACAGAACTTGAATAGAAGCCAGACATTTTTATTGTTACATGAAATCTTTTAATGTTGGCAATTAATTCAGAAAAATGTAAACATAATAGGAGCCAAATGTGAACATCCCTGGGCCAGATTTTGCCTGTATTGCCAAGTTTGCAGCTTTTGACCTACAATTTTACTTTCTATTATTTTAATTAAAGGTAGTTTAAATATTTTGGAGAAAAAAGGGGCTCAGATTCTTTTTTTAAAAAATCCCTAAAACACTCACAGGTCTACAAATGGTGAGGAAATAATTTACCTTTGGAACAGGGAAAGAGAAGAGGCCTTCAGTGGTAGATGGCTGGGAGCTAAAACTTTGGCTCAACCATCTACTAAACACTACTAGAGGAACCCTCTGATGTGAAATTGTGGTAATAGTATTTGCTTCATGCAGTTGATATAAGAAGATAATACGCAGTTTATATGATTGGCATAATTATATAGTTCCTAGTACATGCTAAGAAATTAATAAGTGCAACTCTATGATCATTTTTAAAAAATATATTTTATTGATATTTACAGACAGGAAGGGAGAGGGATAGAGAGTTAGAAACATCAATGAGAGAGAAACATCGATCAGCTGCCTCTTGCATAGCCCCTACTGGGGATGTGCCCACAACCAAGGTACATGCTCTTGACCAGAATTGAACCCCTGGGACCTTTGGGTCTGCAGGCCGACTCTCTATCCACGAGCCAAATCAGTTTTGGCTCTATCATGATTTTTTTAAATAAACCTATATAGATTACTTAGGAAATTAATAATGTTAGCTCATCATGTTGATCCCTTACTAAATAACAGGCACAATTCTAGTTCTAATACTTTTAAACAATCCTATGGAGTAGATTCTATTTTTAACTCCACCCTGAACACAAATAAAAAAAAAAACAGGCCTAGTGTGGCTGATCAACATATTCAACATCCACAAATAATAAAGGGATGTGTGGAGGCAGGACAGTATTTAAATAAAGGCTGCCTTCCTCTGGCGTGTAACGTCTTTATCATTACATTAAATTTAAAAGTACAGTCTATTCAAGTTAATCTTTGAATTTATTCCAAGCTATTACATTCTTGGAATTATTGGGAAAGGCATGAGAGAGAGAGAGAGAGAGAGAGAGAGAGAGAGAGAGAGAGAGAGAGAGAGAGAGAGAGAGAGAGAGAGAGAGAGGGGGAGAGAGAGACTCACTTCTGTCGGCAATAGACCACCCCAAACAATTTGGTGTAAAGGTTTCTTTGTTAAACTTGGAAGAAAAATCCAGACTTATTCTTAACAAGGCATGAGAACCACTGGAAGTTAGGTCTATATCCCTTCCTTTTGTGCATTAAATGACTTTAAATATATTGCCTTGATGGAAATTGAACCTTTCTTTATATGAGTAATTCATAATTAGTTAATAATACTTCTTTGATAATACTTATACATAATTAGTTTTATTTATCTTAAAGGCAGATAAAAAATATCTCTTTCACTTAAACCCACATCACTTACCATTCTGAAAACTTTGTGTATACTAGTCAGCTTCCATTTCCTCTATTTTTTTTTTTCTATCAGAGTCATAATTTTGTTCAGCTATTCACCACTTCCTATCATGAGAAGGAAGAAGAGTTCATTCCCAGGTCAGAGATAGATCCTGGTTCACTCACAATTGCTCTCTTCTCCATTTCCTGTTGATTTAGAGGTAGGCAGGTGATTTCATTGGCTCAATTAGACTAAAGACTTTCATCCTGTGTTTGATGGAAAAGATTTTTTTCTCATCTGCTCCTGCTGGCTCAGAACTCGTTTTGTAGGGCAGTGTTTTTCAACCTTTTTTGGGCAAAGGCACACTTGTTTCATGAAAAAAATCACGAGGCACACCACCATTAGAAAATGTTAAAAAATTTAACTCTGTGCCTATATTGACTATATATAAAGTAATTCTCTTGAATAGGAATCAAATAAACACAAAGAAAGTATTTTATAATTACTTTATTCTGAAATATTAAGTAAACAAAAAAGTGAAAAATTATAAAATTCTTGTCTTGTCTGCACCTACGGCACACCAGGCAACATCTCGCGGCACACTAGTGTGCCGCGGAACAGCGGTTGAAAAACGCTGTTGTAGGGCAAGCATGTCAAACTCAAAGGCTAACACCGGCTAAATAAATGAGTCATGTGGTCCTCGGGCTGCAAGTTTGACATGCTTGTAAGAAGCCAACTTTCCCTTGCAACTACAAGAAGAACCAGACACTTAAGACAACACAAGAGGTCAGGAAAAAAAACAACAGTTTTGTTTTGTTTTGTTTTCATGAAATTATTGAATTACTAAGAAGTCATCAAACATCTTGTTTTTTAGTTTGTGTGATAATAAACCACCATATTATTATCATAGGATTTTGTTATGTATAGTGAAAATCATTCTAACTACTATACTATAGTTTTAAAATATTATATGATTAATAAGTATTTGTAGAAATTTAACTCATTCAATATATTTGTTCATTCTTTTAATGATACCTATCAAAAATCAACAAATTCAGATCCAAAGACTATGACGCAGTCACCACTATTTTTCTTGTAATCAGATGTAGACAAAGTATCTAAAAGGAGCCTAGGCTACCAACTTTCAACCATAGTCAGTGATTGGAAGCCATAAAATTGTAGCTAATATATTCTTGTCTTGGAGGCTATAAATATTTACTTCTGTTAATTATTAAGTTTCATGAGGTCAGAATCACATTTGTAAATATTTGTCAATGTAACTAATGCTGTCCTCCCATTCAAATGAGACCAAATAAATTTTCTTAATCACATGCAAAATAAAGAAAAGACATATCACACTAGAAATTATACATTCATTATATATGTTTATATTGTTATTCTTAGATTTACCTGTATAGCTTTTGAAGAATATAGCCCTAGCTGGTTTGGTTCAGTGGATAGAGCATAGGTCTGTGGACTAAAGCGGACTGAAGGGTCCTGGGTTCGATTCCAGTCAAGGGCACATGGCTGGGTTTGTGGGCTCAATCCCCAGTAAGGGTGTGCAGAAACATTGATCTTTCTATCTCTCTCTCCCTCTCCTTCCTCTCTAAAATCAATAAAAAATATATTTTTAAAAGAATATATACATCTCCTCCCCTCCTCATCCCCATAAATCCATGTTTCATTAGTCTGGGTTGGGACTTAATTATAAGTAGTTAATTAAAAATTTTAGATGATTTAATTGCAGATCAGAATATAACACAGTAGTTTAAATTATCTAAGTGGAAATCTCAAAACTATATTGCTCTTTCTTTAGATGAACCTTCAACAGTGTTTCCATGTAAGTATAATACATTCCTCCTCTCTGCATATATTTTTGAAAAGCCTCAAATGCTTCTTGGCATAACAGGATCACTTTCAAATGATTAGTTATAGCATCCGAGATACTGAACGGTTATTTAAACATCAAAGATGTTTTTGGCAAATTTGAAAACATAGAAGAAATCCAGAGCAGATTTCATGACGATTTTCTTGTCTACAATTATGTGAGTCAATTAAAAAAAAAAAATTGCTTTGCTTATAGTCCGAACAAGGATTCAGGAAAATACTTTTAATGTAAATAAATGACTCAAGAAAATAGAAGTGCAGATTGACCTTTGAGATCACCTACTCTAGTATTTCTCAAAGTGTGGTCTTCAGTTTTCTTGCATTGGTTACTTATTAACATTCAGATTTCAAGGCCCTCCCTTTCATGTTTTGAATCAGAATTCCCGGGGCTGGAGCCCAAGAATGAAGTTTCAAAGGATGCTGCAGATGATTCTAATGTTCACTAGTGAGCTCCAAAGTTTGAGATTCGTAAATATTCCCATCCAGTCAGATTTCTTATTCCAATACTTGAAATATTTTCATTTTATATATATATATATATGTATATATATATATATATATATATATATACCCTTTTGACCCAGTAAAACTCTTACATCTCATTAGTTTTAAAAATCCCTTAATCTCCTCATAATCTCTGATGCTAGATTGGCAGGGATTATTATCCCTACGTTTTTGACATCTTGTATATATAACCACATTTACCACCTTGTGAGGATACTGCAGAAATATTTTTACAGTAGTCCCTCAGGAAGGCAGCCTTTTCAGAAAAATAAGAGACACAAATATTCAGATCTTAAAGATTTGCATTTGTTTCTTTGACCTGTCTAGTATATACATGGGCTTTTAAAAGCATTACAAACTTAAGAATCCCTACCATAAAATATACCCTTCCAAAATAATCACTAACATTGCCACTTTTCAATTTATAAGCATTAAAGATATTATTCCACCACACCAAGGAATACTAGTAGATGCTAGTTTCAGATTTGTGTCATGGCTTGTCCCAGTCATGAAGCAGTACATACCTGAGGTGGCGATCTGCATGGTTGGGCTTCCTAAGGACTTCTCTCTTCAAAATAAGCGTTTTCTCTCTAATCTCTTGGATTTTCTCTGTCTCCGCTATGAGAGCTTGTCCCTCCCCTCAGTACCATGTAAACAGACTTTCCTCTTTACACGTTTTGCAAAAGCAAGAGGAATAATTACAATTTCCTATCATTTGAGAAAGAGAACATGTATTACTTGTTTTTCAATAGGCACTTGTTATACAACAGGAATGCCTCCTGCCCGGCAAAGATAAGGGTCCAACTCTAGATTCAACAGAGCACTGGCGACACCCCTAAGAATTTTCTCTTTTCTGCCACGGTTGCCTCATCACCAAGACCAGGGTTTTACCCCTGGTATCAGAAACTTTAAGCCACACAGTTGAGCTTTTGAGCTATTGCACCCTACATAAGCCATGAAGGACACGAGAGCAGTACAAAACCTAGCCAGGGCCCCTCTCAGCCAGCCTGAGTCAACCTGAGACGTGGGCACCGTTTTGTCATTGGCAGGCCCAGAGGGGAACACCTCCTTGGCATTTGTCTGCTCCAGGGAAGCTCCTTTCCCTGATTTGCATTGGGTACTGTACATTCCTGTGGAGGCTCTGTCCATGTGCATCCCACAAAGGAATTAAAAAAAAAAAAAAAGCAGCTGCTTTATAAGGTTCAACTTTGTTTTGTTTTTGTCTTGTTTTGTTTTGTTTCCCAGCGATAGTTCCATAGTTTGTGCAAAACTGGAAGTCTGCAAAGCAACATCCAGTTCCTTATTTATTGCCCAGTCCAAGCATGTGACGTCATTGGTCCTTCATTCTTGAGTCATCGAGTTAGGGATAATGAAATCAGCCTTTACTAAACTTCAGGCAGCAGCAAAGCTGGTATTTGTGGCTACCGGTGAGAAGTCAGTGTCATAAGAGCTATGCCTATGGTGAGAACAGGGGTAAAGAACCCATGCAGGAAAGTTCCCAGGCCGCGTGCTCTCAGAATTTGGTATTTCATACGACTGCCCTTGGCAGCTTGAAAAAATGCTGATTCCAGGTCCCACCCCAGACACCCTGATTTGGATCTGGGGTAGAGCCAGCTCCATCTCCAAAATTCTATGAAGGGTAGGGCTTAGGGGAGGCCATCTGGTTGGAAGAGGAAGCTGGGAGCTTTGCCACAAGGCTATGTTTGCAAAGCAAGCACACTCTTTTTAACTTAGTGTGTATGTTACAGAGCAATATCAATATTAAAGTTTTCTAAATATACTTTCAGTCACACTTTATACAAGAATGATTACATTGGCCATATTAAAAGTGACATTTTTGTTTGAGAACACAGGGAGCTGATGGAGATCAGGGTGGTTACTGCCCTTGGCACTAACAGAGACCAGGCATCTGCCTTTTCACCGTCACTATAGGAAACCTCACTTATGGATGCATTTGTTACACAAAATATTTATTGAGTTACCAGTGTGTGCCAGGCATTGTTCTACGTAGGTGCCTGGGCCAGACTAATAATAATAATAATAATAATAATAATAATAATAAAAGCAGGCCTAAATTCCTTCTTCATGGATTACAATTTTAGTCAGGGAAAGCTGTCAATAAACAATGGACATAATATATGAAAATTCTACAATATGTGCAAAGGTTTTTCACCCTTGAGAAACCTGTTCTTAGCAAACAGCACATTCTTTAGTGAGACGCCCCCTGATATATATTTAGATTGTTACCAGGATATTTCCCTAGGAGGCCAATGACTAAAACTTAGATGTCCTTCCCTTGGCTTCAACATAACAAATGGTAAACTCACGTGTATTTGGATGGAAAATTGTGTTTGTGTGTAGGTATAAGTTTAAACACCATGTGGACAACTATCAAATTCTACATATGTCTCTTTATACTTTTAGTCCTATATCCTTTGCACCATATAATGCTGACTTTCCAAGCCCTGGGGAAGCTATGAAGGAACACAATTGTCAACTGAAGCATTTCCATGCTTAAACATCTATACAGTCAACAGACACACATATACAAGTGGCTATAACTATAAAAGTAGCTCAGTAATTTCTTTCACCTAGATAGAAACTCATGCAATGCAATTTATGCAGAAAGCCAAGGAAAAATAAATGACTTATACTAACTCCCTTAATTGAGTCACACCAAATGTTATGACAAGGTCACTTAAAATTCTTTAATAATTTTAAAACAAGTGGTCCTTGTAACAGGAAAATAGTTGAACTATCATTGCTAAAATTAATTTAATTTCTTTGGGATAGAAATGTACATGAATCCATACTATTCCATTTATTTTTCAAATAGTGTTAGAAAATACCTGAAGACCTCCCAGCAAAAATTTAACTGAACCTTTTGGTCTATTCATCAATTCAGTGGAAACTGAAATTGTATGTGAATGTAGTCTTTCATCAGTTTTATTTGATAGATAGAAAAGAGCCTATTATTGCTATGTATGTCTTTACAACCTTCCTTTGTGAAGATTCCAGACTCGATTTATCCACACCAGAATCTTAACTTAGCATGGTTGTGTATTCTATATATATTTTTTCCCAACGTTAATGTGAGTCATCATAGCATATCTCTTTAACCATATGTGCTAGAGCTAAGGACAGACAGTTATTTTAATATTCCTGGCCTAGAATCCTTCCCACAACAAACACATTTGATGCTCATACATGGTCCCTTTCTTGCCGACTCTCACGCCTGTCAAAATGGCATGGTGCCTACTCAACATATGGACTGCTAGCGTTTCTCACTGGGGCACGGTTGCCAAAGAAAGATGGGTTAAGCTGGGCACCCTGCGTAGCAAAGCAGGTGACAGCTCTCCCATCCTCCATCATGTAGCTGCAACAGCTCTAGCCACATGCCACGATCTAACCTCTCTTTTACAGAAAAAAAGGAAAGGAGGGAGATCTTAAACGATAGCTCTTGTGCTTTCAGACAGTTTCTACCTAGTGCCTTTGATTTCATTACCTTTTATTCAAAGTGAGGGAAGTTCTCCTCTGCCAAAATCACACTAAAATGTAAAAATCACTTGGAAGCACAAAGTTGTAAAAAAATTTGATCGCCAGCAAAGGCACTAAGTATACGGATGTGCATGCACGCACATATAACACACACACACACACACACACACACACACACACACACATACATGGAAGATTTGTGTGTTTTCCTCCCTCTGCTTCTCATTTTTCACCTGGAACAAACCAGAACTGGGCAGCTGCAGCAGCACCAAGTATTGAAGAAAGAACTTAGTAATTAAGTCTTGCACAAATAGAGCTCTCTCATTACACTAATCTAGTGAATCATTTCCTCCCTAACCAAGCTATGTCCTGTTTGGTTTGCAATTTTTATTTTAAAATTTCCAAACCAGTTTTTATTTGTCCAAATGAGTTTGTTTTGGCAATAACAAAAAAGTATCAAGTTTCCCCAAACAAAGGCTTTCCTTCATGTCTTTGTGTCTCCGTCATTCTACAGGAAACCCAAATAAGGTATTTGACCTGAGGCTGATTTCTGCATCCAGAAACGGGGACATTACTAAACTTAAAGATAGCAGATTTCAAATGCAGCCTGGGGATGGAACCCTCCATTAACCAAGTAATAATCATTCATGTTTGCTCTGTACTAGAAAACTTTACAAGGATTCTTTCATTGGATCACAACCACATCCCTGCAGAGTAGGAGTCGTCATTATTCCTATTGCTGAGATTTATATAAATCTACTCAATAATCTTTTCATGGAAGCTAGACAGCACTATTCTCTAAAATATTAATAAGCTAACATTCATTAAACTTGTACTGGGCGCTGTTTTAAAAACCTTATGCATATCTGCTTATCTACAAAGTAATGACATAATCTCTGTAGATCTCCATAATTTACAGATGAGGATAAGGAAACACTAGAAAGTTAACTAATTTACCCAGGATCACAAGTAGTTAGTGGTGATGCCAGAATTCAAATTCAGCCAGTTTTACTCCCAAACTCTCATTTTTTACCTCTTCTCTGACCATGTTAGATGATCCTAGCATACATTCTTGACCAATTCTTTAATGTTGTGCCTTGTTAATATCCGAAGGACTGAAACTCATGTGTCTTCTTTAAAGCACTGCTTTCCATTTTGTTTCTCCTTTGATCAGTCTTCCACAGTTCTGCATTTCCAAAAGAATGAAATTCAGGTTGTCCTCTTGGCATTCAATAGACTCCAGATATTTCTTGGCCTCTATTTAACCCTTCAACCTGTATCTTCCAATTATAGCTCTGTATGCTCTATTCTTGAACATCTTACATATTACTCATACATTTTGTTTTGTTTTGTTTTGTTTTCTAATCCAAGATGTCCTTGCTATTTCTCTCTATTCATGGAAAACCTACCCGTCAAGCCCATCTCAGGTTCCACTTGAATTCTGAGTGTCTCCTCTGTCTACATCAACCCACTGCAATGTCTCCAACCACTAAGTTCTGGAGTACTTGTCAATATACCAGTTGTTCATAATGCTCAGCAACAATGTCATCACATTCACTGTTAGAATATTCAGCATGTACCATCTACTGCTTTCTGGTGTGTAAATTAATCTCAATTAGCATCAGAATCCTTTGAGGATACAGATCATGTCTTCCATTTTCATGGTTATAATACCTTCCATATTTGTTGAGTGTTCTCTGTCTTGATAAATCCTCTTTTTTGGCACTATTTTATTCTGTACTCTTCAGAAGTGACAGCCCCAAGTACAGAGTTAGAAATGATTACTTTACATAATGTTACCTTCTAACCCAGTGGTTCTCTACCTTTCTACTGCCGTGACCCTTTGATACAGTTCCTCATGGTGTGGTGACCCCCAACCACAAAATTATTTTTGTTGCTACTTCATAACTGTACTTTTGCTACTCCAGATTCTCTTAGGCTCTACAGCAGTGGTTCTCAACCTGTGGGTCGCAACAGGTTGAGAACTGCTAGCAGGGTTGCCTAAGATCATTAGAAAACACAGATATTTACATTACGATTCATAACAGTAGCAAAATTACAGTTATGAAGTAGCAACGAAAATAATTTTATGGTTGAGGGTCACCACAACATGAGGAACTGTATTAAGGGTCGTGGCATTAGAAAGGTTGAGGACCACTGTAATCAGTAACAACTCTTTGCATTACTCAGATCAGTATCAAAGTGAAAATAAAAGAGTTCCATTTCAGTAACAGACCTCTAAAAGACAGATTCCTTCCAAACATCATGTTTTACAATTATGAAACTTACTTCATTTTTTAACATCATGGTACCTGTTGTTTGCATGAATAAATACTAAAAATGAAAACTTGCATTACCCTAAGCAGTAAAGGTTGTGCATTTGACACTCAATTTTTAATAGTTAATTGTTACTTAGAATTAGTTTATTTAGTGGACTGGCTTTTCTGTAATCCTGCCAAAAGTCCAGAAAATTACTTTGTAGACTTCTCAAGTCTGTTTCAACTCTTTGATTCTGGGAATCCAGGATTCTTTACCTGTCTACCCACTTCTGGTTAAAGGCAACCACTTTGGTCTCATTCCCTCACACACATTTTGGAAGGTCTCCAAGTGTAAAATGGTACAACATATGTAGCCTGCAAGCAGGGCAGGCATAAGAAACACCATAAGGATACACTAAAGCAAACGTCAAGCTGTGGAATGCTGGGAAACAATCACAGGCAACACACCAACTTGGCATAAAACAATCAGAGAATGAGGTAGCTCTTTTTGAGCAAAAGCATAACACTGGCTAAGAGGCAAAAAAAAAAAAAATACCATAAGGAAAGAAATAGTATGCCTATCAATCCATACTGCTAATCAAAGATTATCTCCAGAGGTACCCAGAGCAAAAGGGCTAACATGTCATCCTTTCTTCCCACATGTATTCACATGCCTAAAAATATTTGCCAATAGCAGCCTCTTTGACTCTAACCAAATATTCCTGCACACTAAATGCAACCTGTCCTCCTTTCTCTCCCTAGTGAATTTTCACTTATCCTTAATAATACAACCTCAAAGTTCAATTGCTCAGCAAGCTCAACCATTCCAAGTAGAGTTAAAAGCTCCTTCTTCTGCAACCTCTCAGTATTTTATGGTATTTATATCATTGTGCTATGTTTATTTACTTCTGGGTCTGTTTTCCTGGATATACTATAAGCTCCCTGAGAACATAGACTGTGCAAATTTCAATCTCACATCCCAAGCGACCACTATGGTGCTCTGCATGTAAAAGGTACTGCATAAATAACTATTGGATGAATAAATGAAATTACTTATTTTCCATTGCTCATTTAATAAATATTTATCAAGTGTCTCATTATATGCATTGTTCCAGGAACTTGAGATACAGCATACAGCATTGAACAAGAAACACACAGTCTTCCATCATAGAGATTACATTATATTGGGAGGAGACAGAAAGTAAGCATAAAAAAATAAGCAAGATATTGCTGATATTGCATCATGATAAATAATGAGAAAAATAAAGCAAGGCAAAGGGATAAACAATCTTAAAGAGAAGGCTATTAAATTGACCACAGAAAAGCAGAATATAGAGAAAGCACATGTGCAAAGACCCCGAAGCAGGAAAGTGTTGAAAAGCACTTACTGTCTACAAATAGTTCCCAGGATTTGGCAAAATAATATATATAATAATTTGATAAAAGAGATTCAATAAAATAAAAACATTGGAGCACTTTCCAATAAAGAATTAAGGTAATATAATTTCCAAATATTCTATTTATCACTCAGTAAAATCTAAATTTTGTTCTTTCCTGGTAAATGTTACAACCACTGTTAGGGTTGATGTATTTATTAATAAGTAGGGAAAATTCCTTTAGGCTCAGTCAGACAAAGAAGGGAAGTCCTAGTTTTTCTTCTGACCTACCTCTAGACCAGTCTTCAGTGTTCTCATTTACTAGTTGTACTAACTCCTGGCCTCTTTTCTCACATTCCATTTCCGATCTCAACCACTAAATCTTGAGGCCCACCAATCTTTTCACCACCATGGCAAATGCTTTCCATAGACCAAGAGATACCTGAGCTTTATAGTCCAGATTCTTACCCAACAAATTCTGAAATCAACCCCATAGTTTTGAGAATTCTCTTGTCATTGTCCTGTCTCAGCCATCCTCAAAGGTTGAAAATTTCAATCATAGTAGAGGAACATTTTTTTCTTATTTTGTTTCCCTATTTAATGTTTCCATATCACTTTCTTTTAAGCTGCTATCTCAGAGGCACATCTACAATTTCATATATAAAGTTCATAAGAAAATAGTACATTTTATTTTGTATATAATTTTATTAAAAATATTTTTTCTGTGAGATAAGGCAGGTAAAAGAAATTTTTTAAATTGTAATAATACTAGAACAGGGTTTTTAACCTACTATCATTTGGTAAATATATGAATTTTGGGCAAGAAGAGAGTTAATAGTTTTCATCAAATTCTGAAAAATATTATTTATATTTTTTAAAAAATATTAAAAACAAACAACATTTTTTAAACCCATTTGTTTGCATGGCCAAAAAGAAAAAAAAACTTTTGAAATGATATTTGGGCATGGAAGGCAATGTATATGTCCAAGATATAGGTAATGTTAAAAAGAATGGTCAACAATCAACATTAACTTACATATTGGTCAATGTTCTGTACCAATTAAAATACTTTAATGTGCCAACTGGAGAAAAATATACATTCTTATTCTTGACTATATATATTTTTTGTGAAAGGTTATCTAAAAGAGAGGAATTTTAGACACAAGTGATTTACACAAGAGGCTATAACTAATTACGTTAACTGTTAGAGACCTTATCCACAAGGATGTGTACATTCTTTTTTATTTTTTATTTTTAACCCTCACTCAAGGATATGTTTATTGATTTTTAGAGAGCGTGGAAGGGAGAGAGAGAGGTTGGTTACTTCCCATAGGTACCACTACCAGGGATCTAACCCACAATCTAGATATGTGCCCTGACCAGGAATTGAACCTGTAACCTTTGAGGTGTATGGGAAAATGCTACAACCAACTGAGTCAGCCATCCAAGGCATAAGTGTATTTTTTAATTGTAGAAATTATAAGTAACAAAAAGCAACTGTTTCAGAACCCCAAGGCCTGCAGACTTATTTTCTGTTCCCACTTTTGCCTTAGGCCAGTGGTCGGCAAACTCATTAGTCAACCAAACAGTAAACTGTGGCTTAGGCACTTACTTCATAAATCTCAGGAAAATGTTATCATCCTTATATTCTATCTCCCCTCTTAAAGTAACAACCAACCACTTGTAAATTATTTACTTTTAAATTTATTCAGAGAGAATTTTTAATCTCAAGCCAGTTTTTCATTACTACTCAAGATATTCTATTCACTACCTCATAAGTACCCCATCAGGAGATGCAAATTACTTCCAATATTATTTTAAGGACTGCTAAGTGAAGTCAAAGAACAAAACAGCAAGTCACATCATATAAAATAATTTTAAATTATATTTTTGTTATAGTAACAATTCCATGAAAGATTCTTGCTAGAATAAGGCAGGAAACCCAGGGTGTTGCCCAGACAGCCAATTAAGTTTGGAAGGAAAGCAATTGCCTAGACTTTATATTTACATTTACTTTCTTAATCATGCTCTTTGTTTCTTACATCTTGTGTCTGTATAATATAGTATAAACTATACTATTTTATGATACACTAAAACTGTTCTGGATTAGTGTGTATAAATATACTAGCTTTAATATACAATATTAATATTACTAATGTATTATTAATAAACTAGAGGCCTGGTACATGAAAGTAATGCATAGGTAGGGATCCTAGGCCTGGTGGGCAATAAGGGCCGATGAGGGCCTTCCTTCCAGTGGCTGCCGGCTGCCAGCCAGGGCCTTTCTTCATTCTGTGCTGCCTCCTGATGCTGCACACATCATAGCGAGTGGTCAAACTCCAGGTAGTCAAACTCCTGAGAGACAATTTGCATATTAGTCTTTTATTATATAGGAGGAGAGGCCCAGTGCATAAAATTTGTGTATGGGGGAGGAGGTTTCCCTCAGCCTGGCCTGCACCCTCTCCAATCTGGGACTGCTTGGGGGATGTCCGCCCCAAACCAGCAGTCAGACATCTCTCTCACAATCCAGGACTGCTGGCTCCTAACTGCTTGCCTGCCTGCCTACCTGATTGCCCCTACTGCTTCTGCCTGCCAGCCTCATTGCCACCTAATCACTCCCATTCTGACATGATGGATGCCTAACTGCTCCCCTGCAGACCTGGTCCCTCCCAACTGCTCTCCACTGCAGGCCTGGGTTCCCCCAACTGCCCTCCCTGCCAGCCCAGTCACTCAAAACTGCCCTCCCCTGCCAGCCTGATCTCACCCCCAACTGCCCTCCCCTGCCAGCCTGATCTCACCCCCAACTGCCCTCCCCTGCCAGCCTGATGGCCCCCAACTGCCTTCTCCTGCAGGCCTGGTTGCCCCCAAATGCCCTCCCCTGATGCTGATTGTCTCCAACTGCCCCCCCTGCCAACCTAATTACCCCCCAACACCCCCCACCACTGGCTTGGTTGCCCCACACAGCCTCCTGTTCAGTCATTTGGTCATCCCTCACTAACCCCCCTGCCAGTCTTGTCACCCCATGCAGCCTGCTATTTGGTCATTATGTTTCTGTGATGGTGTCCCAGACAATTTGCATATCCTGCTATTATTAGTATAGATATACAATATAATATGCACTATATTTATAATACAATATAAAACATATAGTGTACTAGTTCTATTTGCATGTAACCTATTAAATAAATAAATATGCATAGTTTGTGGGATAAGTGCATGCTGAAAAGATCTATAACTGATGGAGCTGACGACAAAAATCAGTTTAGAGATCACTGGTTCTATAATGTGATTCTTAAGAATTCATTCAACACACAAGCAAAAATTTGAACGCAGAGAAGTACATTGGGTGAGGATAATGGCTGTCCCAATCACTGTTGACAACAGTAAAGCAGAATTTCCATATAGCATATTGTAGGGTGGAAAACAGAGTTGATTGTGCTGATTAGCATATGGGAGGAGGGGGTGCATTTGCAAAGAGCATGGGACACTTGAAAATGTTTGGTGAGAAAGGAGAAATAGGAGGGGTGTGTGCACATCTCCCAAGTCCCTTGTTGACCTGCCTCTCTCAGGAAGTCTCTGATAAAGAGCCACAAGTTTCCAAAGAACAAGGTAAGCTGGATTTTTCTTTCTTTTTTTTCTTTTTTTTTAGATTGGGGCACCAACTTAAAAATATTATACATATTAAATGGAGTGCATAGGTCCCTGTGCCTAGAGCTTCCAGTAATGAGAGGGCAGCAAAATTCACACTGGCACATCAGTGAGAACTCCATGATACTATTTGTCATACATTGACCAGGAAAATTAAGAACGGAAAGGCATTGCACCTTGTTCCTACTTTAGAATAGTTTCAGGAAATAAATCATAACAATGATTTAAAAGTGTTTACTAAACCACAAATATGATATAAACTTATTCTTGAGTTGAAATAGAATGAAAATCCCAGGTTCTGCCTTGGCAGTCTAGGAAGTGAGGGGAGGTTAGACAAGTGAGAGTGGCAGAAGGTAAATCATCTTGCATACATCTGAGGAAACAACAACAAAATCTTTGGCAGTCACCCTGGGCTCCCAGCGAGCATAGCAGAGGAAGAAAGCGTCTGCAGGGGACTCGGTGTTCCATGGCATACAGTCACGGCTTGATTCCCGGTACTACATGACCCATACCCATGTCATAACAATGATCAAAAATTACAGCATTCCAAAAAGGGTCAGGAAGAATAATGCCCAAGAACTAGCTGAATGGTAAATATGGCTCAAGGTTTAGAAAATAGCAGGTGTTGAAATGAAGAATTCTTTAGCTTTCTTCAACTTCCTGGAATTTTTAAAACTCTGAATGGTTTTCCGGAGTCAGTCCACACACTCCTTGGCTCCCAAGGTCCTGTGCTCCTGGGGATGCTTGGCGGTTCTCTCTGATGCACACTGACACCCCAGTCCTCGGATCAGGCTCGCCTTCCTGTTTTTTCTCTCTCCTTCAGCTGTCATTCCTTCTCCGTTTATCATCATCATCGATAAAGCCTGGAGGTAGCTTGTCTGCCATAAATACTTATCTGATAAAGATAGGGAAAAAGCCTTTTGGAACATGACTAGGTGGCTTGTCTCGTCCTTTATTTGCCTGGGGAAATGTGAGGATTTGTAATCCCTATTGCTAGAGATTTCTGGTCATTTTGAAGCACCATTAAAATGATTATCAAAGCTTTAAATTCAGCAATGAAACACATGATTCTCTTAATGACAAGGTCAACTTAATTGGGTGTCTGTCCTAAGTGAAATATTGCTCATAACTGGCATCCCCTATGCAGTTTAACATAAAATAATATAAGTTGGAATTTTAAAAAAGGCAGGGTATAGAAAATGAAACTGAATAATATCCCTCCAGGTCTGAGTTTTGCAGCACAGATGACAGGAAAACACAACTAATCAACAATCTTTATCAATTAAACATATTTTATTAGTCTTGCCCTAGAAGGCAAATCTGATTCATATCATTCCCAGCCCCATCTTTTAAAAAGATACTTACTTAAAATATGTTAACTTGACTTCTCATTTCTTTTTATTATGACTAAGATGTTATGACCTTGAACTTCACTTACTTGCTTCTTGTGTCTTTGTCTGGAAAGAATCAGAGATATTTCTTAAGCGTTGGGACCCTGTTTACTGATAGAAATATTGAATATGCTAGCAAGCTCACAGTCCAACCAGTGCATTTAATACTCATTTGCACATTTGTAATACATTTGTACCTCGTCCTAATTATTTTCCAATATTTACTGCGCCAGGAATGTTTCACACTGCCGGTGGTAAAACCACATTTTCACTTTACTCTTCTTCTAAAAATTGTAAATACATGGCACAGCAGAAGCCCTCCCTCCTGACCTCAGGGAAACTGAATTAAATAGCACTTGGCACCAAACGTTCCACGTGTATAATCATTATGGTGGGCTCTGTGCCAATCCCGGTTATGCACAAGCCCCAGTATGCAGTGTTAAGGAACGACAAGGATGGCACGCATCCCATTGAGGAATTAATTAGTGGACCGCCTGGACTCATCAGAATGGTAAATAATTACCCTCTGACAAACTTAGTCAGATGTTAGAAAAAATCGCAGCTTGACTTGATATCAGTGGTCACAATTTATTGTGAAAGGCTTCTGGTAGCTATATTTTCACATAGGACTTGAAGGAGGCCCCGTAGGGTGGTGAGCCGTCAATGTCACACTATCCTGCCTACAGGCATCCCCAGCCATCCAACCTTCCATACCTCCCCCCAGGTCCCTGGGCCAGCATTTCATCTTCTTCAGATTGAATACTGGTACCATTAGGATGTGCCCAAGCATTGAATGATTGAAGATACTGACCTGCCTCGGCCAGCATAGTTTCAATCCTATCTGTGGCTTCAGAACCCAAGGACAGCTTCCTATCATCTATCCCCACCGTTGGCAAAGGGAGAGCTTTCTCAGGTTTATTCTCTTCCTTCCTGCTATTAACTTAGGTCAGGTGATAACCCTTGAGGCTAACTGATGGACAGTTGGTTCATTGACCTATCTAAGTTACAGATGGGTGGGAGGGACTCCCTGGAAATGTTTCCTCCTCCACGCTTTTAATTGGACAAGAAATACAACCCAATACCTTCCCAGATAGTCAGCATCCTTAGGTTTTGCAACAATAAACTGGGCCACTTGAAGTAACTTGAGGAACAAATCAAAAAGGCAAGTATAATTATGACACGAACTTGGATATTAGAAAAGCACACATTAAAAACCTGATTAGATAGGGTGCTCTTTTGCTTAGGGTCACAGTGGAGGCTCATTCAGCATAGACATGTAACAGTATAGCTCTGGGCGATACAGTGTGGAGAATGACTCTCTTACCCTCATATCAAAATACCTCAGGTGCCCAGGGGAGAAGAGTGCAGTATACTTTTCCCCAGAAGTATAACGTGGTATTTATAAAAATACATTTTATAGTGTGGCAGATGTTCCCTTTTAAATTTGACACAACAGTGGGCATGGGAGACTTGGAAAAGCCATCTGAATGATTTTTACCTTGGCAATGTGCAACAGTTCTTTTGTCCCGTCAAGCAGCTGGACATGAAGGCATCCCACTTGTTGACATCTTGCCCTAAGACTTAGGGTCGACAAACTGGCTCAAGAGCCACATGTGGCTCTTTGGCCCCTTGAGTGTGGCTCTTCCACAAAATACCATGGCCTGGGCCAGTCTGTTTTGAAGAAATGGCATTAGAAGAAGTTTAAGTTTATAAAATGTGGCTCTCAAAAGAAACTTCAACCATTGTACTGTTGATATTTGGTTCTGTTGACTAATGAGTTTGCCGACCACTGCACGTAATTGATGCACTTCAGGCATTATTCACCTGAAACACAAAGTTTCCTTTACTGACATTTGCCTACAACCTACCTTTGTTTCAGAAATGAGTGCTCTGACTGTTCCATCTTCTCTTAGGAGCAAAGAATTTAAAAAATAATGTCACTCAGGATGGTGGTGATCACACTGAGGTAACGTAATTCTTGAGTCAGGAATTGTAACTGTCTCTTCCACTTTTAGATTAAGGACTACCAGGTCCTACACAGGAAATGTGATTTGATACATTTTTTATATATACAGAAACAGAAACACTTGTCTCAACACTTCCACCCTTGGGAACAGGAAAATCTGTTGCCTTGTAGAGGCGGTCTTTTACAAAAAAGGTCAAATAAAATTGTTCTGGAGACTCTGGGAGACTATAAGTAGCTCCTTAAGATGGGGAGCTACTTATGAAGGTGAGTTCTCTCTGCAGTGGCCTCCTTGCTGCCTTCTTGCTGCCCATATTCTCCTCTTTTGCCTCCCCTCTGTTTCACTCCTTTTTAATCCAGGCCCCCATTCTCACAAAGGCTTAAAAGAACTTGAGATGTGCAAGAAATTGAGATACACAAGTAAAATTTTTATCCTATTTAATAAAAGTCTAATGCAAATAGACCATATGGCAAAACAACCAAACAACCAGTTGCTATGACATACACTGACCACCAGGGGAGCAGGAGGAACATGGTGGGCATCAGCCGCAGTGGGATGGTGGAGCAGTTAAGGGGGGGGCAGGCACCAGACTAAGGCAGGGCACCAGTCTCTGTCATTGGGGCAAGCCTCTGGTGGTTACTGAAAAATCTTTGCTGGCATGCACCACCGTTCCGCCCAGCTCTCACACCTGCTGCGGGCACCAGCCCTGCTCACACCTGCTATCAGCACTGGAGCCGCTGCTCACACCTGCTGCCAGTGGCAGCTGCCAGTCCTGATTGCCCCTCAAGGCTTCTCCACCTGCCCCTGCTCCTGAGGGATGATCAGTGGGAGCAGCAGCAGTGGGAGCATGGCTGCCAGCAGACAGAGGACCAGGGGCCGTGGCAGGAGGGGCCAGGTGGGGGCTCGGAGGATGAGCTGAGAACCACCCCTGTGCCTACTGCAGCCTCGTGACCCACAGTTTCTTTCAAGGTGCACAATTTCGTGCACTGGGCCCCTAGTGTAAAAATAATGATGCTTGAATGGAAGAAAGACTAGGCTTCACAGAAGCAGTACTCATTTGCATGTACTGCCATTGGAAGAGCAGGCAAAAGTCTGGTTGGGGGAACAAGAAACTTCAAAATGGTTTGAAGTTAGGTGAAAGTGTAGTCCTTCCTGAGGAAGAACTCAGGTAATTGTTTTTTATAATGATGAGTAGCTTCCTGGGGGGGGGGGGGGGGGGGGGGGGGACACAAAATAAAACAAAAAAACCTGCCATACAATGTCTCCAGAAGACCTACCAGGCAAGTAGATGGTGATTCTGTCTTGAAACATAATTTGCTCTAGTGACATGCATTTTAAAAGGCAAGATATATGAAAGCTAGGAGATATCTGATCTTTATAAACCTCTTAAGGCAGTAAAATCTAAATGAGGTTAGCAGATTTTTTTTAAAAAAAGGAGAAAAAAAAAAGCCATCACAGAAAAGTTCTTGTTGACAGAACAGTAGTTGGTGGAGAATGCCTTCTCTGGCTAAGAGGTTGGAGGAAGGATATTTACAGGCTTTCTAGCTCCCAAGTCTTGACCATCACATGGAAGGAACAAGCTTAATATGGTACAAGTTATGGGGTCCTTTTAGGATAAAAGAGCAGAAGATTAAAACAATGGCATCCAAGCTGAAGAAAGTAAGACATTTTGGATATGAAGCATAACACTTCTATTTGTAGAGGATTCTTCCTTTTTACCTTTTCTCGTTTAAAGCCAACCACATTTAGAAAACTGTTTACTGAGACTAGCATTTCATCAGCTCCAGTCCTGGCATCTTAACAAATGGGTAAATGATGCACTGGGGGTTATATAGTGATACACAGATGTTGGTTACTTACAGGGACTCTCCCCAGTTATGCACAGAAATGACTATACTCAAAGTCACAGCCCTGCTTAAAAAGAGACAAAATGGATTGCCCCTATGGATTTAAAAAAATGCTTTCCATTTACATCTTTATATTAACATTTCTTACCCAAGGGTATAATGAGGAGTACTTTTTTTAAAAAAAAGATTACAAGCACTTTGAACTCTAATATTCTAATGATTCTTATAAAATTAAAGTCTTTGTCAACCATTTTAAAGATATTTTTGCTTCCTCAATGGAAATACAGAGTGCAAAAGCACCATCTTGTGGCTAAAAGCAAGAAGTACTTCAAGCCAATCTGAGTCATAAATAACTTTTTTTTTTTACACATACTTTGTACGAAATATTTGTCAAGTTTAATTTTAAGCACGTGGTAACTTTCTCTAAAACAGATGGTTAACTAACTTAATACAATTTAGAACTGAATAGATCTTTAACACATTTGTGTACAGATATGATTCAAGATTACAAATTCCAGTTACATATAAGAATTTGAAATTCCTTAGTCAAATTTGAAATAAAAATAGATTTTACTTTCAAGAAACAAAATTTGTGTTTCATTCATGAAACCTTGCCTATAGATCATTTTAAATTAAAAATATAGTCAATTATTTGTCCAGTAGGAAGTGGCAATTTTTATCACAAAATTAATATAAATTGAGTTTTTAAAATATTAGTATTTGTATATGGCAAACTTTTAGGGGGTGCAAAAAAAGAAAATGGGATGAGATAACGATTCAAACAGCAACATATATGTTCACAGAATTTTAAAAATATAAAAAAATAATATGGGACATAAAACCATGGAATATTTTTTTCTTTTAACAATACGAATATCGCTGAAACCGGTTTGGCTCAGTGGTAGAGCGTCGGTCTGTGGACTGAAAGGTCCCGGGTTCGATATCGGTCAGGGGCATGTACATTGGTTGCGGGCACATCCCCGGTGGGGGGTGTGCAAGAGGCAGTTGGTCGATGTTTCTCTCTCATCGACATTTCTGGCTCTCTATCTCTCTCCCTTCCTCTCTGTAAAAATCATTAAAATATATTAAAAAACAAACAAAAAAAACCAATACTGACTATCATCCATCTTCTTATACATTGTAACTGCCTCCTGCATGCCCACATCTGGGGATCAAGCCTACAACCTGGACATGTGCCCTTGACCAGAACCAAACTTGGGACCCTTCAATCCAGAGGCAGACCTCTAACCACTGAGCCAAACCAGCTAAGGTTCATGGTACACTTATAGATTTAACCTACAATGTAAACATTAACCATCTAGATTCTAAAATCTAGACATCAACAAAACAATAAATTGAGCCTTACTTTATATGTCATCAGTATGTATAAAGATTATATTACTATATGTTATATATTATTTCCACCCTAAAGCTATCACTGACATAAATAACCTCAAAAGCATAGGTAGCACTAAAACATATAAAAATAATTAACAAGTGTTAAGTTTTGAGTATATATTAGCTTTGGTATTAACATTATTTTTGAAAGTTTATATGATTTAATTTAATTTTAATGACAGTATATAGTCACCAGACTTCCCAATTCCTGAAAATTTAACAATTGGCTCTTGCAACCCAGTTTAAGTAGGTTCCAGCATACCTCTGATTATTCATATTTTTTAGAAAAGAAAAGTTTTTAATACAAGGGATTAATTTATCCTAAGTCAAAGTGAAAGGCAGGCCGAGATTCAAACCCAGATCTCACAATTCCAGTTGGTACTTTTTCAGTCGCTGTACTGCCTATTAACCCGGACCACTTAAGCAGTTCATGAGCTCT
Organism: Pipistrellus kuhlii; assembly: GCF_014108245.1. Lineage (NCBI taxonomy): Eukaryota > Metazoa > Chordata > Mammalia > Chiroptera > Vespertilionidae > Pipistrellus > Pipistrellus kuhlii. The sequence continues at coordinate 50,029,949 of NW_023425573.1, read as the reverse complement.
TGCTTATATGTTGCTTTAAAATATTTTCAACCATATTTATGTGTGAAATTTCATTCTTCTCTTGTATTGAATAATTTGAATTTTGTGTCATTTTTCTTCTAAAGTCTTCTATAACATCGGATATACATTTTTAGCACAAATAAATGCTCAACATTTTGTTACCTGACAAAAATAAATTAGAGCTAGCTTTGTGTTTAATTTCAAGTTGGCCTTTAGAAATTAACTTAAAGTTAGCTTTAGATCTAACACAGAAATTATGTGGTTGTGTTTTTTAAACCCATTCTAATTCTAGGAATCATTTTGGTACTTATATATTAACTATTTTTCTAAAAGAGCAGGAAGTTTATGGACTTTAGAACAAAAGGAATTTATCAAAACAAAATATTTTATCATTACAAAATTCACCCAGCAATGGGAGTTGTAAATGAATAGTAAGAAAGAGAAATGGGGTTGGGGGGGGAAAGAATTTAATATTTTCTCAATTGTAAAAAAATTCAATTTAATTTAATTTTTCTAAAGTATACGTGAATTTAAAAAATAACATTTTTTTAGTGAAAGAGTACTTAAGCTTGCTTACAGAATTTTGATCCTTTCTCACTTATATAAAAGGTGAAATATAAACTTCTGAATGGTAATGATAGGTACAAAATTTTATTTGCACTTTTAATTGGTTATGGAAAGTTGTCTTAATAAATGCATTGTAAATTTAAATTTTAAAAAAGTTAATGGGAAATGATATCTTTGAAGGAAATGAACCAAAAGTTATTCTTGTCTGTATTTGATGAATAGCAAAAGGAAATAAATATTAGCACACCATATAATCATTGGAATTGTTTGAACATTTCCAATTTGATTATTGATTATTTCTGGCACTTAAAGTTGAAAATATTGAACAGCAGTTAAATATTGACGTGGGTGGCAATAAGAATGGCCTTAAATATTATAAGATGTAATATTATGAGAACACTGAAAGTTTTCCTACCCACCATTAACAATATTCCTAGTCTTCACCAGTCTATCACAGTCTCCTACATTTCTGTAACCACACAGATACTTCATTTACTCCGACCTTTTCTATTTTTTCCTTTTGATTCAAACTGGCCTTGTCCATCCTAGGAGCACCTGATTTATTCGCTGCCCTCACCCTTTACCATCCACTCCCTAAGCATTAAGCCCTCAGGACAATGAGGTTCTGGTCAGCATCAAATAATCTTAGAAACAAAGCCAGAGGTCTGTTTACCACAGAGACAGTTTTGGTTAAACTAGAAATAATATCTAGGCCTCAGTTGTGTTTCAGCTCCAGGCCTGGAAAAGCAGAACAATCCCACCAACCACACCCTTGTGGAACTTGGCAACCAACAGGACCAAATGCAATGATTAACTACCTTAGGGCCAACCAATCAATGGAGACCACAACCCTAACTCTACCATGATTAATGATTTTTCTCCTATATAACCCATCCTCTAGGAACCATTGGAGTACCATGTCTTAGAAATAACAACTCACCTGTGACTCCAGGTTTGGCACCATCTATATATATATAAAATGCTAATATGCTGTGTCCCACCATCTGACTGGTTGCTCTCAGGTGACACACCCAAAACCAGAGAGGAGGGAGCCTGATGCCTCATGTGGCCGTGCAATTCCACCTTTGGCCATGGGTTATGTTGTTGCTGGGGCACTCTCAGCCCAAATCTGGTTTATTGCACACTAACATTTGTGTTCCACTCCCTGTAGGACAGCAACTTTTCAGAGTGCCCTCTCGCACTCCAGGACCCTTCAGGGGATGTTGGAAAGTGGTTTCAGCCCAATCCCCACAGGCCAGACTGAGGGACACCACCTGCTGGAGGGACCCTGCTCACTCTGCGGATGCTGGGGAGGGACCTCAGGAGGTTGGTTCCAGGACATGTCCAGCCCATCTCACCCAGTTCCACCCTGCCAGCCACCTTCTAATTTTCTTTCAATGTGCACGAATCTATGCACCAGGTCACTAGTTCTTTTATAAACAAGCCTTTACTTTCTTGCCACAAACTCCTGTTCCTGTTTGATTGGGTTTTGATATGTGCAGGTAAATGAACCCCCTTAGTTCAGAAACATTTCCATATAACTCAGGTATTTCAGAAAGATAGCACATTCAAGCCAAGTTGTTATCATTCATTAACATCTGAAATTACTTTACCATATTAGCTAGTCACTTTCAAGAAACTACCAGAAAAAAATCAAGTTGGGAAGAACTGGAGTAAAGGAAATTAAAGTCTATAAAAGTCAGATATATGAAAAATTTCCAAAATTATGAAAAGTCACAATTAGAGGATATTGAGAAGATAAAATGAAGATGGGTAGAGAGGGGTGGGACCATGGGAGAGGAAGTAGAACTGAAAACTCACGTAGGTAGAGTTACTAAGGCACCCCAACTGGCAGGGAAGGAAGAAGACTCATGAGAAAGGCATGAACTTTCAAATGTATGGATATTGCTAAGACAGGCAATTTTAAACTATTAAAAATGTTGTTTAAAAAGAAGTAAACTGATATGCTTAGAAAGGAGAGGAAATAAAATCATATAGAATGCTCAATTAAAACCACAAAAAGCAGAAAAAAAGTAGAAGCAACAAAAAGAAAACAGTAACAAGTATGGTAAATATTAATCCAATTATATCAATAATCACTTTAAATATTAATGGTCAAAATAAACCAATTAAAAGACAGATTGTCAGAAGCAAAATTCAGCTATATGTTGTCTACAAGAAACCCACATTAAATATAATACAGATATAGATTAAAAGTAAATGGACAGAGAAAAGATACAGTATGCTAACCTCATCAAAAGAAGCAGGGATAGATGTATTAAATCCAGATAAAACAGACTTCAAAGCAAGGAAAGTTCTCAGTGATAAAGAGGGATATTATGTAATTATGAAAGGGCTAATACTCCAAATAGACATAACAATTCTTAATGTGCATGCACCTCGCCACACGTCAAAATGTGTGAAGTAAAAACTGATTGCAAGAAGAAATAAAAAAATTCACTCTCATAGTTAGAGACACTGATACTCCTCTATCAGAACTGTACATATCCCACAGGCAGGAAATCAGTAAGGACATTATTGAACTCAACAATGCCATCAATCAACTGAATATCATTGACATCTATAAGCCACTTCATCTAGTTAACAACAAATTACATTAAGTCCTTACTTAACATCATTGATAGGTTCTGTGACTAAAATAACTGATAGGCAGGGTAGGGCAAGAGAATGATTACTTTTGTGAGTACATAAAACACAGAGTTTATTCTTGTATTATTGTTTATTATTGTATTACTTATGAGCAACTGTAAACCTACTTTTGTCCCACCTTGTGTAATGAAACCAATTTTACCATAGGCTAATTAATATATGTAAGAGCTAAGTTTCTGAGGTATATTATCAATGTTATAACAAAAACAGTGTTGAACAAAACAACTTTATTTGAAGATCTACTTTATACATTCTTCTAAAGGTCACATGGAACATTCACCAAGATAGGCCACATTCTGGGCCTTAAAACACACATTAACAAATTTAAAAAAGATAAATCATGTCAGTTGGCAGATCACAGTGGAATTAAACTAGAAATCTATATCAGGAAGACAGCTAGAAAATCTCAAAACGATCTAAATGTAACAAATTATCCATTTTGGTTTCATAAATATATTGAAATCTAAAGAGCAAACAAAGTTCAAACAGACTCATAGACATAGAGACTGGACTATAGTGGTTGCCAGAGGAGAGAAAGGCTGGAGTCTGTGAAGAAAAAAAAAAAAAAAAAAAAGTGAAGGGATTAGAAGTACAAATTGGTAGTTACAAATAATCATGGGATATAAAGTACAGTACAGGGAATATAGTCAGTAATATTGTGATAACTACATATCATGCCAAGTGTGTATTGAAAATATCATTGGGAACACTAAAATATATGGTTGTAGATAAGATTTTTTCAACTTTGGCCTTTTTGGCATTTGGAGGTTGAAAATTCGTTATGGTAGCAGGCATCTGGTGCATCAGAGTATGTTTAGCAGCATACCTGGCCTCTAACCGCTAGATATCAAAAGCAAACCTCCCTACATGGAGTGACAACCAAAATCATTCTCTTGGCAATGCCAACTGTTCACTGGGCCTCTACTGAAAATCTAGGGGCAAATTAATTTTCATTGTAGAGGAATAATGACCTTCAAAATGTCGAAGATGACATTGCTGGTGGGAAGGAGGTTCCTAAAAATTTCAGAATAAAGTTACCATATGACCCAGCAACTCCTGAAAAAACACACAAAACTTATATATATATATTTCAGAGAGGAAGGGAGACAAGAGAGATAGAAACATTAATGATATAATAGAATCACTGATTGGTTGCCTCCTGCACAATCTACATGGGGAATTGAGCTTGCAACCTAAGCATGTGCTCTGACTGTGAATCAAACCATGACCTCCTGCTTCATAGGTCACCACTCAACCATTGAGCCATACCAGCCAGGATACCTGAAAATTTTGAGTATGTTTATTCCCACACCTGAGTGCACCCTTATGTTTATTGCAGCATTATTCATAGTATCCAAGACATGGAAACAACCTAGGTGTCCCTGGAGAGATAAAGAAGTTCTGGGGTACATATACACAATGGAATACTACTCAGCCATAAGAAAAGATGAAATACAGATATTTATGACAATATGAATAGACCTTTGAGAATATTGTGTTAAGTGAAATAAGTCAGTAAAAGCTAAGAATCATATGATTTCATGTAAAAGTAAAGGCAACGAGGGAACAAATGAGACAAACAAATTAGAACTCATAGGAAAGAAATAATTATGGTGGTTTCCAGAGGAAATAGGGGGTGGGGAGTAGTGAAGGGTAAAAGCTGTCAACTGTATGGTAATGGAAGGAGATTTGACATTGGGTGGTAAACACAATGCAATATATAGATGATGTATCATAGAATTGTACACTTGAAAGCTATATAATTTTATTAACCAACTAGAGGCCTGATGCATGAAATTTGTGCAAGAGTAGGCCCTCCTTCTCCCAGCTGCCAGCATTGGCTTCCATCTTGCACTCAGGACTCGGGTTTCCCTTGCAGCCCCAGCTTTGTCTGGAAGGTTGTCTGGAATGTTGTGCACTCTAATTAACATATCACACTTTTAATAATTTAGGCTAATGAAATTCATGCAGAGGGGGAGTTTCTTCAGCCCAGCCTGCACCCTCTCCAATCGGGAACCCCTTGGGAGATGTCCAACTCTTGGCAGTCGGACATGACTTGCAATCTGGGACTGCTGGCTCCTAATCGCTCACCTGTCTGCCTGCCTGATCACCCCTAACTGCCCTGACTGCCTGCCTGATTTCCCCTAACCCCTCTGCCTGCCTGCCTGATCACCCCTAACCTTTCTGCCTGCCTGCCTGATCACTCCTAACTGCCTCTGCCTGCCAGCCTGATCTCGCCCCCAACTGCCCTCCCCTGCCAGTCTGATCTCACCCCCAACTACCCTCCCCCAACTACCCTCCCCTGGTCTGATGACACCTATCTGCCTCTACCTCTGTCCCCACCACCATGGTTTTTGTCCTGAAGGAAGTCAGATGTCTGAAAGAAGGCCAGTAGACCCAGTATAATTAGCATATTACCCTTTTATTAGTATAGATAGATTATATAGGATAGGATTGGTTAAATGAGGGGGAAAGCCTTTTTCAGCAGAAGAAGATGATCTTGAGAGATGAAAATACATAATCTCTATATCTGGACTGATAGCCAGTCATATGCACTATATTGCCAAACCGGTCATAAAAAAATTGGACCGCTTTCTTACACCTTACACCAAACAGCTATTGCCCTTAAAACCCCTCCTCAGCCCCCACTTTAGGTTCTGCCTTCGCAGTTCACCCCGATTAGGTTCTGATTTGTCAGTTTCTATGCCAGTCAGCATCAGAAGCTCCGCCTCCTAGGCAGCCATTGGCTCCTTGCAGTTCACCCAGTTTCGTTCTGATTGATCAGTTTCTATGCCAGTCAGTGTCTCCAGGCATATCTCCGGGCCTGATCAGAGAGGTGGAGCTGAGCAGCAGCCCCCACAGAGGCCCGGAAAGAGATAGAGGTGTGGTGGTTGTCCAGGCCGGGAAAGAGAGAGGCAGGGCCTGATCAACAGCTACAGATAGATAGAAGCTACAGATAGACCCTGCTTCACTCTCCAGGCCTCTCTTCAGGCCTGGTCCACAGCCCCCTTGGTAGTCAGTATGGGTCATCACTGCAACCCAGCACTGATGCAAGGCTGACTTCTGATTGTTTGGCCAGTCGTTTTGGACATTACAGACCCTGGGTTTTTAAATGTTAGGATGTTATCCCAATACATTTAAGTTAGAAAAAAATTATAGAAAATAAAACCAACTTGACTTTTTCTAGAATAACTGCTAACATATTTTTAAGGTTTGCTGACACGCTCTTCTAACAAGAACTGTCTTTGTGGTCCTTCTTTGAAACTACCCATAGTTTTCAATTATCTAGAAATGCAGGTGATAAAAAGACTAGGTATTATATTATTTTGAACCTTAACATTCACATTTAGTTTCTCTTTGTTCTGCTATTAGTGATTTGGCATAGTGGTAATGATACTATGTGGAATAATTGTGTTCTGATTTGATTCTTTCTCAAGAAATTGAATATAATTATAAAAATTGAGATTATGAGGCAAAATCAAATAATCACTTTAAATAGCAAATCAAAATTTTCATGATCCTATCTAATAAAGAGGGAATATGCTAATTGACCCTTACACCATCGCAAAGATGGTGGTGCCCACAGCCAATAAGGAGGAAATATGCTAATTGACTGCCCTGCCCTCAAAGATGGCAGCGCCCAGTCCCTTCAGCCCCACCAGGGTGGCAGGTGTGTGGTAAGGCCAGGCTCACCCTGTGTGCCTCTCTCCAGAGTCCCCCAGTCTCCTCAGCACCACCACCCCCCCCCCAGCTTAAAGCACAGGCAAGCCTCAGATGACAGCTGCCCCAGCCAATGCCCAAGGTGCAGGCAATCCTCAGATGTCAGCTTCCCAGCTGCCCAGGGCCTGTCCAAGGTGCAGGCAAGCCTGGAACAGCAGCTTCCCAGCCACCTAGGGCCAGCCAAGGCTCAGGTAACCAGGGCCAGCCAAGGTTTGCGCTGCCAGCAGTGGCAGCAGCAGAGGTGTGCATCGCCTTCCCCTGATCACTGGGTCACCTCCTGCCCCTGAGGGCTCCCAAACTGTTTGAGGGGGCAGGCCAGGCTGAGGGACCCTCTTCCAGTGCATGAATTTTCATGCACTGCTTCTCTAGTAAGATTTATAAGTTTTCAAGGAATACGTTAAAGATAACAAAAATTGATCAGTTCCCCATAACGCACCAGAAACACCGAGTCTTCGAACAAGAATCTCCTAGGAACTTCTAAAATAAATATTCCTTCTAGTCTAGCCTAATTTTTAAGACCCCATGAAGGCCTTTGTCTATTGTCCCCTCTTTTATCAAGAATGACAAGCTTAGTCTGAATAAAAACTTGTTTTAATTAAACTTGCAGCAAGCTGTTCACCAGAATTTCTAAAAAATAAGCCCTTATGTTCACTTGCTAGAATCATAATCAATAAAGAGCTAAAATAAAAATGTTATTAGTCCACTTGGCTTTTTAAGCGAAGAAAAGGAAGGTTGGGTCACTGATTTGGCAAAGTAGTCACCAATGTCTTAACATAGGGCATATTTAAAATAAAATCATCTGTAAAAGTCAATTTCTATGTGGTTTTTTAATTTCCTGTCAATAATGTTCACATACATGCTGCTGCTTGTAGCATCTAGTTAGAAAATATATGTTTAAATTAATATTGCTCATAATTCTGTTTGTGATACATATTAACTATGGGTATTTACTTAATATGAGTCAGTCCTCATTAACCAACTACAATAGGTATTAAAGAAATCTAAATCCATAAAAGAGATTGGAGAAAACCATGAAGAGTGAAGAAAAGAGATGGGAAGAAGTGGATTGAAAATTCACTTTGACACATTTTCTAGTGGCCAAGCCCAATCCCCACCTCACTAATGACTATTAATGAAAAAAGAACAAGTTTAATAATGTTCCAATATAATTTTTTTCTGATCTTTGTAAGAACTGTTTAAATACTTCTAAGCATTTCCTATGGAAAGATAAGGCTTTATAAGCAAGAAAATTCTTGAAGAGAAACATTTTGCTTCAGATGACACTGGTCATATTGCTACTAATCTATAATAATAAAAGCATAATAGACTACTTAGACTGGGCAGCCAAATGTCCTTCCAGATGAAGCTGGGGCTGTGAGGGCCGAGGCAAACTGATGCACTGCGAGGGCCAAGTCCCTTTCACAAATTTTGTGCATCAGGCTTCTAATATTTATATATATAAAAGGCTAAGCAACTGTCTGACTGGCTGACCAGTCAACCAGCTGGAAGCTATGACATGCATTGACCACCATGGGGCAGATGTTCAATGCAGGAGCTGCAGGGGGATGTCAGACTGCTGGTTTTGGCTCAATTCCCACAGTCTTGGCTGAGGGACCACACCAATGCATGAATTTGTGCACCGGACCTCTAGTAAATAAAAATTACAAATAGGTACTACTAATTTGAGCAGCTACTATACTTTACACATATACTCTTCCTTACAAATGTATTATGGTCAAATTATTGTCTCAGTTTACAAATAAAAGAAATGAAATTATTATCTCAGTTTACAAATAAAAGAAAACAAATAAAAATAATACTACCTATGTAACTTCTTAAAAGTTACATAGGTAGTATTATCAATTTGTTTTCCTTTCATAATTCGTGTTTTATGTGTGTCTTAAGTAATCTCTGCCAAACTTGAGGTAGAACATATTTTCTCTTATGTTTTATTATAGAAATTATTCTAGGTTTAATTATCATATTTGTATCTGTAATCCATTTTGAGCTCATTTTTTTTTACTATCATTTCAAATAGGTGTTAAATTTTATTATTTTGCAAATAGATCCAAATTTTTCAATCTCATATGTTAAAAAGGTATTCATTCTCCAGTAACTTACCTTGAAATCTTTATCGAAAGCCAATTGACCATATATGTTTCTAATCTCAACTCTGTTCCACTGTTCAATGTGTATATCTTTAAATCAATACTACAATATTTTTTGTTTACTTGTGTTTTTTTTTTAACCCTCACCAGAGTGTATTTTTTCCATTGAGCAGGAGGGAGGGAAGATGGGGAGAGATAGAGAGAAAGAAACATCTATGTAAGAGGGATTCATTGATTGGTTGCCATTCATAGGGCTGGAGAATCTGCAATGAGGTATGTGCCCTTGACCAGAAATCAAACCCTCAACTTTTATGTCTGAGGGCCAATGCTCTAAGCACTGAGAAAACTGGCCAGAGTGGTACTTCAAAGTAAGTTTTGAAATCAGGTCATGTGAATCTTCCAGATTTTTTATGGCCCCAAAATGTTTAATCTTCATTAGTGTCCTATGTGTTGGAATATGCTATAAAAATCAGTGTGGTAAAGATGATTAGTACAATTGCCTAAGTCTTTGTCCTGATTTTTTTCTACATGTATCATTTATAAGAAATTTTTTTCTAACTTTCCAGCTATAACTGTAGATTTGTTTCTATATACTTTTAGTTCTATCATGTTTTTTATTCATATACTTTGACCATCTATTATTTGAAGAATACATATTTAGGATTATTATAGTTTATGGATTAAATGACTTAATAATCTATGTAATACTATGTCTCTTATAATATTTCTTGCTCTGAAGTCTACTTTGTCTAATGCTAATATACTAGTTTCAGCTTCATCTGATTAGTTTTTACATGGTATATCATTTTTCATCTTTTTGCTTTAAATATGTCTATATATTTAAAGTGAGTTTATGTGGACAAAATATAGTTGTATCTTGTTCCAATTTGACAATACCTAGCTTTGAACTGAAATGTTCACATCATTTACATTTAGTAAAATTACCAATATGGTTAGATTCAATTTACCTTTTTACTACTTGTTCTCTATATGTATCTTTTGTATTTTCTCTTTTCTGCCCTGCTTCTGGGTTAAATTACTATTTTTTATTTAATATTATATCCATTATTTGCCTATTAGTTATATAGTTTCTATTTTACTTTTTAGTATTTTCTATAGGGTCTACAACCTACCTTCTAAAAATATGTCATTTCCATATGTTGTAATGACTTACACATTATTTACTTTTCTCTAATCCTTTGTGTTACTGTTATATGTTTTACTACAAGTTATGTCATATAGCTATGCTGATTCATATTTTGCTTAGAGAGCCAATCCTATGTTAAAAATAGTAGTACCATTGGACTAATTACTTAATTGGTGGTATACTTTTATCTCTAGATTTTTCACATGCAGAGTATTTGTAATAGCATTCTTTGTCTTATAGCCGTTATCATTTGGAAGAATAATATTAAGCTTATTTAATTTTTTATGATCATCCTAGGATCCCTAAATTTTATTCCTAAATTCTAACAAGTTAGTATCTTCTCATCTTTTAAAAAGTGTATTGAAATTGAGGACTTCAATATGATGGCCTTAAACAAGTGGTAAAAATGCACCTAATCTCATTTGGCTGAGTATAAGCATGGAAACAGAAATGTAGTTTTATAGGGATTGACTGTATTTTTAATTAAATTTTTTCATAGAAAACATAAAAATTAACCCACTTCCCACAATAATAATTATTACTTATATATTACTATCTAAGAATTCAATAAAAAGCAATTGATTATTTTTTAAATTACAGGTTATAGATATGTAAAAACATTAATTTCATTTTTTTTCATTATTTGGTTTTATTATATATATATATATATATATATATATATATATATATATACTGCCAAAGTGAGCACTGGTTTCATAATATAAAAATAATTTTTAAAGTTCAGGATGCAAACATTCTCTGGGACCTTGGAAAGTTCAAAGTTTCTTAGCTCAGCAACAGTAGATGTACAATGAAAAAAAAAAGATCTCACTCCTATCTTTTCTTCCAAGTCCAAAGGTGATGAAAAATGCAGGGAAGATGACAAAGGCCAAACCATTAGTAACAACAGCTCTATAGTTTCTAAATCAAACAATTTATAAACTAATATTAGCAGAAAAAAATCTCACAGTATATCTTAGTAGCTAATTAATGGTTCATACTTGTTTATAGTTGTCATTTAGGTTCATATCAGTAAACATAGGATCACCCAAAGCTCACTTTTAATGTGTTTGAAAGATAGATAAAGACTGTATAATTGGAACCTTTACCATACTAATAGCCTAGCTATCCACTTCTGCTACAAAGTTTAAAAATATATATTGTATATCTTTAAAAAAACACAGCAAAAGCATTACAGAAGGCATACTAAATTGTTCCCCAAACTATATAAACATCATTGGGTGTAAACCATGAAACAGTCATCCAAAATTTGGAGACTTACATTAAACAATTCAAAATACCATCATATATTTTCCAACATGTGTACCGTATTTCCATCAAGATCTCTACCCTCTTTGACTACTTAATTGTATTAGTGCCAAACTCAAATCTGTAAGAATTAACCAAAAGTAAATACCTTTGATTCCCTCTCCCCTCTCCCAGGCAATGTAGCCAGGAATGGCCTAAGCATAAAAAGAATTACCGGTACAACTTTGATGCCTTAGAACTTTCTGGTCTCTCACTGAAGATGAACCTATTTTATGAAATTGTTATTTTAAAAATCCATTTCAGCTGCTCTGAGAATCATTCACAAAAAGTTACAGCATCAAGAAAAGTTTGTGGTGAGTAGTCAACTTCTACTTGCTCTTTTCCCTCTGTTGTCTCTGTTATAGGCAGTGAAAAGATGTCAGTTCAGTTGGTATTCCCTAATGGGGAAATTTCCACTCATCCTAAGCAGACTCAATACAGAACTAACTAATGGTCAGGGGTCAGCACTCACAGTTCTTTGATTCTTAAAAATATAATATGATTGTTTCCCGAATTTTAATTTTCAGAAGATAATACAGTTCATTTAAACTATTCTGATGTAGAAAGCTAATTAAGTAAACTAGTTCAGCAACTGCTCACATTTCACTAATTTCAACCATCTGCCTCTACATTTGTTCCTACATGTACTAGCTTTCATAACTTTTCCTCTAATAGCAATTATTGAAACTGTTAATAAGCTACATACAATTTTGTAACAATTTACCAAAGGATAACATAGAGACAAATTATATCTAACAATGGCAGAAAAATTACTGCCATTATCAAATGTTGTATAATATCAACTGGTTTACTTCATAACTTCTTCTTCTCAATTAATTCTTTAATTAATTTAGCATATATTTTATGTCTTATTATTTTAAACTCTTGGTCAGATTTACCATCTATTTTTACAAGCTGACTGCTTATATAATACACATAATAATGAAACACAATCTTTGTGCAAATTACTGCATCTTAATTTCATTTTCATTTACATTCTGTAGTTCACTGGGCTTTTTCCTTCTATGGAATGTATAAAGAAACAAACTGTGTTATAACCCAGTTTTTGTGCTATATTCAGAGATGATACATGTACACACACACACACACAATTATTTTAATTTTTAAAGAATGAGATGAATTTGTAAAATTGCTTGAATAAAACAGTGTTCCAAAAAACACAAAAGTGTAATGGCTTTGGAGAGTAGGGGAGGTATATTAAACAAACTTCATATTCTACAATAGCTTCATGGAACTGGTAACAGCCAAATAAAAAATATGAATGTAATTTAACTTTGCCAAGGACTTGGGGTTAACTTTCATGGCAATTCAAATAAAAGCAATAAAGAAAAGTTTATTAACACTACTTTAATGTTTTTGTAAAATACACACTAAATGCTAAAAGTTTACCTTAGCCATACTAAGTATCCCACTGTTTAGCCAATACTCTCATTCACACCTCTACACATGCACTTATTAATATGCAAAATTGCACTCTTCTCTATGGTGACCACTGACTTCTACATCTGCAATTAAAATACAGTTTTAGGGTTGAGGGGGCATCATGACATATCTAGAACACCTTTAGAAAACTGCAAAATATAGATGCTCCCACATATTGCTTCTCCAATAACTCATTTGGATAACATAGATTTAAGCCAGGAATTTTCAGAATGTTTTTCCTGGTTTATAGTGAATTCTATAAATAAGAAAACATATCTGAAATGGTGATAGTAAAAATATATAGCAAGTTTCCAAATGAACTGAGTAGCAAGTCAATGAGGAATTTAAATGAATCATAAAATGGATACATTTAGAGTATTATTCCATCCTACACTAAGCTATGCTCATTCTCTGACTCAAATACATCAAGACTGGACATGATTAAAGGACTGGTTACATAACTTGCTAAAGGCCTGTTTATAAGAAGGATATAAGAGAAATTTCAGAAACAATGCATTTTAAAGGAGGAGAAAGAAAGAGCACCAATTTGGTTCAAGTACAGAAGCTCAGCATTGTTGAGACCAAATATATGGAAAACCCTCCATTTGGCTGAAGCCGGTTTTGCTCAGTGGTAGAGCGTCAGTCTGCGGACTAAAAGGTCCCAGGTTCGATTCCGGTCAAGAGCATGTACCTTGGTTGTGGGTACATCCCCGGTAGGGGGTGTGCAAGAGGCAGCTGGTCAATGTTTCTCTCTCATCGACATTTCTAGCTCTCTATTTCTTTCCCTTTCTCTCTGTTAAAAATCAATAAAATATATTTTTTTAAAAAGAAAAGAAAAAAGAAAACACTCCATTTAATTTATCTCTAGTTCAGTTCCATGAGTGTGTGTTTTAACTCATTTAACCTATTGATTTTCAATTAGCATATAAAAATCAAAGTATAATCATTAAGTTTTAGAACAATTTGACTAGAGACATAGCTAGTATTGTCTGTACCCAGCTCACCAATTGCTCATCAACACTGCCCTAGTCTGGTCCTCACCAAATTTACAAACTATTTTTATATTTTTCTGCCTAAAAAATTTAAAACCAAACTATTGAAAACATTCTACACACACATCTGATGAAAAATTACTTCTTAAATTTGGTTGATATTACCAATACAAAAATTAACAAATAATAATATGAGCATAAACTCTGTGTTTCATGTACTCACAACTGTAAACCTACTTTTGCTCCACCCAGTAAGCAAGAGTAATGATGAAAGGGAATTGGAAACCATACTAGAAAGGTTAAGCTCAAAATGATGCTATTGAATAGTCTTGCTTCCCATTTTTGTTGTGTAAATATCTTCTTTTTTATAATAGAAACTCCATGGCAATAAAAATAATCAGATTGAAAATCTCCTAAACCGAAAAGGCAGTAGAACTGAGAAATACTGCCTTCTTCTAGTTAAAGTAGGATAACTTCACTCAGCCTAGAAGTCACAGAAATTACTTCATCAGTGAATTACTTCATCAACTGTGTTTACCAGTATATTAGTTTCACTTCTTAAAATAAAAAATAAAGCCATCATTTTTCTTGCACTTAATCCTAAGCAACATTCACTATTAAATCGAGTGCTTACATACCAAAACAAAGACACATTAATCACAATCCTGCAATTTCTCAATAACTCAATGACAGAACTAAAATTAATTAGATACCATCCTCAAATAAAAGTCTCTCATGGAGACCAGGAACATAGATGAACAAAATGATGGACATCTGCTTCCTGCTCAGTAGATTTTGAAAGCAAGGATCTGGGTGAGTTGTCAGAAAAGACAGTTCAGCTGTGAGATCAACCTGTCCTCTTAGCAGCTGGTGGGCTTAGAAAACCGAGGTCCACTAGGCAAGTAGTCATCACTTGAAATAGCTGGGCTTAGTGCCAGACAAGGGGGTTATACCCTGGAAGGCTGCCTTCTAGGGTGAGGAGCACCAATAGAAGTGGCTAAGTGAGGTGTTGACCTGAGATCAGGAAGTAAAGGAGGTTTGACAGAGCTTATTGCTGTGCTAGGGAGTGGGGGCAGGCTTTGAACAAATGAGAGTTTGCCACACTGTGACCTTAATCTCCTGGCAAAATCATTGTGTGTTCTGGACAAGGAGCAGATGATCATTTGCTAAAGGTTCAAATATCCCAAATATGTAGTTTGAATATCAGATGATGAATCATAACCAATTCTAAAATATAAATCTTGAAAAAAAAAACACCCATAATGGACTCTGCTGTAAAAAACAGAGTTATGCTTAAAATAGCACCCAAAATCATGTGTTTGAGAATTCTGGCAGTTAGTATTATCAATACTCTATCTCTATATTGCTTAGAAAGCAGTGCAGTGAAAAGAAAGAGGGAAGCCTGAATATGAAAGCTTAAGTAATTTTTAACTTCATAAAATGGGACCTTGAAATAATGTTTAACAAGTGGAGATATTTTAATTTGGCCACTCTAAAACATATTGAGGAGGACTCCTAGAAAATAGTATGATATTCTTGGTATCAACCCAAATTGGTACACTATTACAACTAAAGGGCAAACTTCCCAGCGGAAGTTTGAGACTTATGCCAGAGCCAATCAAAATACTTTATGTGAATCTTTTTCTGCTTTCTAGAAATAGTCCTTCTGATTTAATACAGTAAACCTGCTATTGTCATAATTAGCTGGTAATTAACATTAATAATAGGAAGAAAGCGGAGGGGAGGCCAGACAGTATAAACATGGCCATCTGGGCAGCTTCACCAGGAAACTACAGCTTCACACTCCCCACAGGAACCTTGGGCTCATTGCTGGCAGATCACTGAGGGAAGGGATCAAACACAGGGGGAGATGGGTGTATGTGCAGTGAACTTGGGGTGATGTAGAGAAGATGCTTGCCTGCCAGTCTGACCTGGAAAAAATATATAATTGGCTAAGGGTTCGCCACTGAAAATGCACCAAATCTTGAAGGGTTAATTGGTTAGGCTCCTGGTTATAATCCCCAGATAGAGTCCGCTCTGTCTTATTTCACTCTTGCCCACTTGCTCCTCCTTGTTCTGTGACCCACACTTGACAGCCCTCTCGTCATAGCCCATGTGGCCTTAAGCAGCTGCATGGCTCAAGGCCATGTGAACTCCCCATGCAGGATGCTGACTGCACTGTGCTTTAGCATGGAGGGGAGGCTCTGGGCAGAGGCATTCATTCTCACTCCGCTGTAGGCAAGGTTGGACTTTTTTCCATGGTGGGACTGAGAAAATGAGACTTTGGAAACCCAGAGTTTTAATTCCACAGAAATAAAGATCACTCATCCTCTCCTGAAAGTCTCAGAAAATTCTTTTCCTTGAGACATTCCAAGAACCCCACTTCCACCGGTAACAGGTGGGAACACAGATGGCACCCCACCGATAACAAACCTGCTGAATAATTGAAAAGACAATCCAAATCTGATATTTTTAACAAAAATTAAAAGCAGTACTTCTAAAGCTAAATTGGTATTCAGTTCCAAATCTGAAAACAGAAAGAGATCAAAATGAACATTGTTTAGAAGAGGGGAAAGATTTTTAATTTAAACAAGTGATTTGATCATGTGGTGAAATCTTCCATTGTGAACCACATGCCTTCAATACTTTCAAAATCCTTTTCTAGATGCAGTTCTGCCAAGTTTAAATTCTCCTCAGATGTCACAATTTGATTTCTAAAATGGTCTTGTTTAGATGTAACAAGGCATAGCTTCCTGTTTTCAAAGTGTTTTAAATTAATTAAACTACTAGGAATGACCTTTTGAAAACAACACCTAAAATATCCTACTGAAATATATCTCCAAATAATCTTGAAATTCACCTTAGATGGTTTGGAAACGTTAAGAGGAAATAACATAGGTCATATATTGTATTTGGAGGGTTTTTGTTGTTGTTGTTGTTTGTTTTTTGTCTGTTTGTTTTAACTTTCAGTTTAATTAGGATCCTTCCAAACCTCAAATGTAGAAGTTTCCTGCTTTGTTTCTGAGTAAAAGAGTAGATTTTTAAAAAAGAAATTCTTTATTAATGTATGTGGAAAGATTAAGTAGGGGAAATTTAAATGTCTGTAATGCTTCACATTATGTGGTTTTCAAGAGCTATTTGTTTCTTAATAGAGACTAAACATAGTACTGAATTCAAAACATACAGAAAGGAATGTAATGAAGATATATCTTCTGATCATCTATTTCATGTCACCTAGTTTTTCACTATTATTATTTCTTATTATATTTCCAAAGATATTACATACTCTTACGAATATTGATAGGTATATTTTTAAAATTCTTTTTAAATTATGAGTACATAGAAAATAAATTCTTTACCATAAAATTTTCGTTTTCTTTTCTCATTTTTATATATATATTAAACCTATAAAGGGTTGTGCTGGAAAACAAATCAGTTTGACTTCCTGTTGACAGGAAGCCAGGAAGGCTGGTCAACAACCTTAATTGCTCTAACCACTCACCCTTTAGTTGAGACATTGTTAGCTGAAGCAGCCTCCACCTTGTTTATCCCATAATTTTTTGTTATTTCCTGCCTAAGGGCTACATGTAAATTTCTGTTTATGTTGCCTAAGATGTTGTCCCCAAAACCTTAATAAAAGAGGATGGCAGGGCCAGAGCAGGGTTAGTTCTCCCACTAGAGTTGGACTACCGCCTGGCCCTCCATATCGCCAAATTGAGTTTCTTCAAGTCTTAAATCTTTTCATTTGTGTGCTGCCCTTCTCCAGAACCCGAACCCTGAATTGGAACTCTTTCCACTCGGGTTGTGAAAGAGATTCCTACAGGGTTGCTAAGTAATTGAAGCATGTTTATATTTTCTGAATCCTAGGAGTCAGTTTTAAAATATTTCATGTTTAATTAATATAAAAGTGGAAGTAAATGATGTGCTTATAGGTCCAGATTTTGTTCAGGCATCGCTTGCCTTCCTGCTCTTATTGCAAGTTAGGTATGTGTGGTCCAAGTCTAGAAACACAACAAGGAATGAGTGGACTAAAATATGTAAGACTTACATAATTTATTTTCCCTCCCAAGGTCTGACCGAGTACACGAGCAGGACAGGGTTAGGATAGCCCCAATAGCCAACTGTCTAAATCCTTTGTAACTAGGGAATGATTGTTTTACTACCACCATGTTCAAATGACAAAGGAAAAACTCAGAAGAATAAAAAGCTTGCGTCTGTTTGGTACCACCTACATAAGCCTGCAGATCTTCGTGATGCAGATTTTGAGCACAACATGGTTATGCCACTAGGTAGTGGGGGCTGGAGTTCATAGCACGAATCCCATTGGCAAGGATGTATTTTAGTGGGTTGAATCACTCTCACCTGATAAACAACATTTGGGTTCACCACAGGAAGGGCTTGGAAAGAGAGAGGCTGATCATGAGGAAATGCTGACACTTGGGAAGAAAGCAGCATGGAAATGTAGCAGAACAAAATCCCATTTAACTATTGATGATGGCTTCTCCAGCATGATCATGACTTTGCTGGCCATTGCTATCTTGGAAGAAGTTAACAGATATTGAATTGATATGCCCAGATCAAAATATTGGCTCTTTCTTCAAATAACTTCTTTTATGTGAAATTATTCTTTAATCTATCACTATTCCTATAGGATTTTGCTGCAAAAAGACTATGAAAGACAACTTTTAGAGAATTTTAAAGATATTTGGTATAAAATTCTTCCACAGATTTAGATGGATTCAAACTAATTATACTTTTGAGTATGTCTAAAATTTTGCATTTGACTAGGTGGTCTAGCTAATGCCTATCTTTGAAGTTCCTAAAGGGTGTAGTATATAAGAATGCAATTGAAACTTTTTCAGTTGATTTCTTACACAGCAGTCTTGCTAAACTAATTTACAAATTCTAATAATTTGCCTATCAATGCCTCAGACTTTTTTATGTATGCAATCATATCATCTGAAATGAAATTTATATTGTATTTATTCCTTCCCAATTATTATAGCTCCTTTTTCTTCACCCTTAGCATCATTTAGGTTCTTAAAGACAATTTGGAAATAAGTGAATATTCAGACACTTTTTTCCATTCTTCAAATCAAAAGGAAAACTCTCAGCATTCTCCATTAAGAATTGTATTTCTGGATTTCTTTACAGATATTCTTTATAAAATTAAGAGTCCCTTGATCATGAAAAAGAATTAAATTATATCATAAGCTTTTTCTTTATATATTGAGATGGTTATATGATTGTTCTCATTTGTTGGTGAAGTACACTGATTATTTTTAATGATAAACCAATTATACATTCATAGAGTAAACCAAATATAATCATAATTTATTGTTTTTTTGCATATTGCTGTTTTGGGTTTGTTAATATTTTTTAAGGTTTTATATCTATGTCCATTAGTAAGTTTGGCTTATAAATTTCCTTACTCTTAATATCCTTATGAGTTTTAGTATCAAGGTTATAGTTGCCACATAAAACAAGTTACAGAGTGTTCCTTCTTTGTTTTCTGATATAATTGATCTAAATGGTTGCATTTCTTTTTAAACTGTTTGATAGAATTCATTAAAGATGACAAGTGGGTTTGGAGTATCCTTTCTGACAGACTGGATTTTGTTTGTTTGTTGGTTGGTTTGAGTTTATTTATCTATTAAATTTACAATTCAATATCATTAAAAATCAAAGGCCCATGCATATTTTATCTTGCATCAGTTTTGGTAAGTTTTGTATTTTTAGAAATTTATCAATATTCAAATTTATTACTAAATAATTTGTTCATAATATACTCTCTTGATATTTTTAATTTCTGAAAGATCTATTATGACATTTTCCCCATTGGTTATCTATGCCTTCTCATCTCTTTTTATGCTATTTTTACCAAACATTTAACTATTTATTAGACTTTTCAAATAATTAACTTTTGGCTTTGTCAGTCTTTATTTTATGATTATAAAGGGTTGTGCTGGAAAACAAATCAGTTTGACTTCCTGTTGACAGGAAGCCAGGAAGGCTGGTCAACAACCTTAATTGCTCTAACCACTCACCCTTTAGTTGAGACATTGTTAGCTGAAGCTAACAATATGATTATTTTTATTATGTTACTAGAGGCCTGGTGCATGAAAATTTGGACTAAAGGCTTAAAGCTGGGTTCTGGATAACCTCTGGAATATTTGGATATTAAATAATATAGGTATTTTCTATTAAAATGAAATAAGAAGCTCTCTCTGAAAATAAAAGAAGAAAATGCACATTTATGACAATTATAAAGATCTCTCTATTGAATTTCCAATAGCAGTTAATTATTCTGTCACCATCTTTTTATCTAAAAAATTATCATTTTTAAAAGAGATGGAGGAAGCTGAAGGTTTTTTGAAAAAAATGAAGTCTGATATTTGACACAGCTCAGTTGAATAGCTGACCACCTATAGTTTCTCATAAGGAATCCCCAAGACAACCCTTCATACTTTTAACCCTCTATACTCTATACTTGTGGTCTTGGCCTGAACCCTGAAAATTATTCAATTAGCCTGGCCAAATTATTCTCTGTTGGCTTCCCATTGCAAGCAACAATAGACTGAGTTTCTCTACTAATACACATATATTTCTGTCTATTTCCTCTGAGAAAATAGTCACTTTTGTGTGGACAAATTGATTAGTTAAGTCCATACCTCTGCAACTTTATTATATATATATATGATTTTTTACAGAGAGGAAGAGAGAGGAATAGAGAGTTAGAAACATCAATGAGAGAGAATCATCAATCAGCTGCCTCCTGCACACCCCCTACTTGGATGTGCTGGCAACTAAGGTACATGTCCTTGACCAGAATCGAACCTGGGACCTTTCAGTTTGCCAGCCGATGCTCTATCCACTGAGACAAACTGGTTTCAGCCCTCTGTAACTTTAAAATAGCATAAAGGGCTATATTTTCAATGAGAAGTTTCTCATTTAAATATTTAGAGACTCTTCAAAGCGGTGACAATAGCAGAACAAGACAAATAATGCTATACATCTAGGAAGCTCCTTCAGCTAAAGATTGAAAGGAAATTAAAGTGGTAACCCAATATTTTATGTGACACAAATGGAACAAAGAGAGACCAAGTCTCTTAATTTGAGGAATTTATGATCTTTGTGGTTATGCTGATAAATTTTGCTACAAATAAAAGCAAATTTATGATGATTCTCTCTCATTGATGTTTCTAAGTCTCTATCCCTCTCTCTTCCTCTCTGTAAAAAAAAAATCAATTATATATATATTATATATATATATATATATATATTATATATATTAAAGTTGCAGACGTATAGACTTAACTAATCAATAGTCAGAAATACATGTGTATTAGTAGAGAAACTCAGTCTATTGTTGCTTGCAATTTATAAATCTCTGTATATAAACTGCCTGACTACAAATAGGGTTGTTGAGTTCAGATTTAAAAAGTAATATGGGTGACTTTTAATCTATATGTAAAATTAAATTTAGCTACAAATAAAAGCATGTAATCAGGACAAAATTAAGAAAGGACAAATAGTCATAGCACTTTCTACCCATCGCACTCAACCCTCTAGAACTCAGTGCTGACACTGGCCTCAAGAACAAGACCCCATTTCATTCTAGTTAATATGTACAATGTTATTGTGGTTTGTCAGATGAACAGTGGGCTGAATGGGATGTATGAGAAGATAATAAAAAACAGAGGTTTAGGAAGAATGAAGTAACAGTCATGACATACTTAGAAAAATATTGTATGCTTACCCACCATTCAAAGCTGCAACATTGCACAACTCTAAGGCACCATTCTCAATGAATAAAACAGTGGTGGGTGTCTGCTAGAACTATATAATGCATTTCCCCCAAAGAACTTGGCCTGGTGAGAATATATAAAACCACGGACAAGACAATAAATGTGGCGTTTGACAAGAAATAAGTGTTTGCATGGTGACAAAGCCAGGGGTTTAGTAATTATAGTAGCTGTCAAGACATACTAGAATATTGTTTTACTGACAGAGAGACTATTGATCTGTCCAGTATAAGTGTGGTTCTTACAATTATTTTAAGTAGATCACTAACATTTATCACAAGCTCTGAAATTGAAAAGAGTGAGAACCATAAAGTTTTAGTAAATCATTTCTCAATGGAGCAAATCGTGACTTTCTTGAACTGAGTGATTTGAGAGGCCAAAGACACCCTCCTCAAATATCACCTAGGTCAACCTATTATGATGTCATTACACACATGGAGGCCTATCTTAAGTTGCAACAATAGATGATCCTTTGATAGTAAAGGTATTGCTTTTTTCATCATTATTTATTTCAATGGACTTGCTTCAAAAAAGAAAGGAAGAAAGAAGAAAGAAGAAAGAAAGAAAGAAATAAAGAAAGAAAGAGAAGAAAGAAAAGAAAGAAAGAAAGGAAAGAAAGAGAGAAAGAAAGAAAGAAAGAAAGAAAGAAAGAAAGAAAGAAAGAAAGAAAGAAAGAAAGAGAGAGAGAGAGAAAGAGAAAAGGAAGAGAAAGGAAAGGAAAGGAAGAGAAAAGGAAAGAAGAAAGGAAAGGAAAGGAAAGGAAAGGAAAGGAAGGAAGGGAAGGGAAGGGAAGGGAAGGGAAGGGAAGGGAAGGGAAGGGAACGGGACGGGAAGGAAGGGAAGTGAAGGGAGGGAAGGGAAGGAAGGGAAGCGCTTACGTTAGGCAGGAAAGGCAGGAAAGTCAAAGGATCACTTAAGGAACGGACTTCAAGCTCCTTCCCGTCCCTTCCCCTACGCATCCGTCCTCCACTTTTGTTGTTGTCGCCCCCTGTTTCACCCTCGACCCCTGCGGCTGCTTCTTTATTAAAAAAAGCAGGCAAGAATTTATTGAACTGGCCAGGGCAGCTGCAAGAGTATCACACACAGGCGGACCCTACATGACTGCCTTGCTTTAGGGGCAGGTAGTTATTTTTAAAGGTTCTGAGAAGGAAAACCCCCATTCTGCAACAAACTGTTGTTTGGAATTTTCTGCTGTTCTTCCTAGATAAAATGTTGCTTTCTAGTTTGTTTTAGCCCGTTTGAAGAATGATGAAGATAAACTTAGCTGTCCTTGTAGGCCAGAGACCAGATATGCCCACAATCTCCATACCATGCCAGGTGCATTTTTTTAAATTGGATAGAACAGCATTGTTTTCGAGGCCAGCATCGAGATAACCACTAAGTGTACATAGGGCTGGCTCTTTAATGAAAAAGAAAGTTCTGCCTGTAACCTTGCCCAGAACTTGAACTCATCCTCCCTAAGCCCATCAGGCGATGAACAAAGCAAGTAAATGAAGGTCAAAGTCAGAATAGTAGGGTTAAAATTCAAACAGTAGTTTTTACCCAAGTATGATTGCTACTATATTTCAAAAGAAAGCATTTGAAAATGATTTACATCCACACAAAAACAGGCACACAAATTTTTATAGCAGCTTTATTTATTATAAGTGTCAAAACTTGGAAGTAACTGAGATGTGCTTCAATAAGTGACTCGATAAACAGTGCTACATCCAGACAATGCACTATTATTCAGTGCTAAAAATGAGCTAGCAAGACAGAAAATGACAAGGAGGAAAAATATATGCATATTACTAATGAAGCCAATCTGAAAAGGCTATATAGTGTACTATTCCAGCTACTGTATATAGTGTTCTGGGAAAGGAAAAACTATGGAGACAGTGAAAAGGTCAGTGGCTGTGAGAGGATGGGTGGAGGGCACAGCAGCGGGGAGGGGCGGGGGTGTGTGTGAAAAGGCAGAGCACAGCCCAGCCACAGTGTCTCCGTAGTTCACTATCTACCAGGAGGTCACAGTTATATTCTCAGTCAGGGCACAGGCTCAGGTTGCAGGCTCGATCCCCAGTAGGGGGAGTGCAAGAAGCTGCAGGAAGCAGTTTATCAATGATTCTCATTATTCATGTTTCTATTTCTCCCTCTCCCATCCTCTCTGAAATCAATAAAAATATCTTTTTTTTTTTTATAAAAGCCAGAGCACAGAAGATTTTTAGGGTAGTGAAAATATAATATTTTAATTTTATATGCTACCACAATGGTATCATGCCATTGATATGTCTATCCAAACTCATAGAATATACAATGCCAAAAATCAACTATAATGTATTGTAAACTATGGACTCTGAGCAATTATAATGTATCAATGTAGGTTATTGATTATAACTAATGTGTTACCTTAGTGGGGGATGTTGATAATGAGGGAGGCTAGGCTTCTGGTGGAAGCGGGGGGTATATAGGAAGAATTAAAATAAGTTTTATAAAAAATACCTAATTATCAAATTACATGAAATATTGCCAAAGAGTGTAAATTGGGTGTAAGCAAGAAAGGTGAGGCAATGGGAATATCATGTTGAAGACATTAAGCATGCTCTTCTCAGGAAAGGGGAAGCTATTGGATCATGATAAGCCATTAGATCTAACTAGTCACTAGGTTATACAGGAGAATGTTGGTTGGGAGATGTTTTCAAAGGCTGAGAGAGATGGAGGAAACCCAGCATGTGAGATCCAGTTCCACAAGAAGAGTCTCAAATGCGAAATCACAGGCCGAGGGTCTTAAAACATCAGTCAGTCTCTTAATTCCTAAGTGAATGTAGCAGTTGGAAGAATCAAGCTACCTAACAAAATAAGAATATGGTTTGGTGGGTGAGGAGGCACCAGGATTGCTTTATAGAGTAGGCTCTGGTGCTTGTAAGCTCACCAACAGATTTTTTTTTTTTACCATATTACCGTGGACTTTATTCTTCTACCAAAAACTTCACTCCTAAGAACTCTTATGTCCTCCACATAGGGCACAAAAAAATGCTCTGTAGCATTTATCAACATGACCAGGATGTATTGTATGATTCCCTGGGGGAGCAAAGTCAGGACAGGGGAAAAGAAACTGAAAACAAAAACAAAAAACAAACAATAACAACACCCAGTAATAAAAACCCAAGTGTCCCTGCTGGCATGGCTCAGTGGTTGAGAGTCATTCAATTCGGGGCCATAGCAAATGCCCGGATTGGGGACTCAATCACCAGTGGTGGGGAGCGCAGGAGGCAGCTGATCAATGATTCTCTCCCATCCTGAATGTTTCTATCTCTCTCTCCCTCCTTCTTCCTTCCTCTCTGAAATCAATAAAAATGTACTTTTTTTTTTTTTTTTTTAAACTCAAGTGATGTAAGACTGACAGGGACAACTGAGAAACTCTTTCCTGCTACTGTTGATTGTGAGCTCTCTTCTTTTGCATCATGGTAAGTATACCACACAAACAATGTCATGATCTGGTCCCTGCTTCCCCCTCCAAGCTTATTTACTGCATTTTCCCTGATCTACCACACGTCCCACATGCTCCTTAAATTGCTGTGTCTTTGCACACACTGTTCTTCCTGACTGGAATTACCCAGTCCCTTTGTCTTTCTTGATAACTGTTATTCAATCTTTATTACGCATCCCTACAGCTATTTCCCCTGACCTTTCCAAGTTAGCCAGATGTCTTTCTGTGTAGTCTACTAAATGTGGCACAAACTTCTCCATAACATTTTCATTTATTATTGTTATAAATGCTTGTTTATTAGCCTAAGAAATTTGATTTTAAGGACTATGTCTTATAAATTCCCAGCATATAACACAGAACCTATTACATAATATTGTGAAATAAGTAGCTAATAAATAAATTAATAATTTTCTGGTTAATCATGTATTCTTATTACACTTTAGTCTGGCTCCTATTATTATAAAGTAGCTCTTTGGTTACCCACATCCAAATCATAATCCAATATGGGTTACTTCTTGGAAACTTTCAAGTACATGCTAATCTCATGCATGCTAAGGCACTGTGTGTACATTTCAGTCACATGGAGAAGTATTGCTATATCTTGTCTCTAAAGTCTGTGGCTAATATTGTCTGGGGAATGTAGGCTTCTGCCTACTTACTATAGAACAAATTGTTGAGCTTAGTTTTCAGTCTTTGTTGTTATTGTTGTTGCAGGCATGGCTTTATAGTGTCAAGGTTGAAAACAAATGACAAATCTTTAACAAAACTTATTCATCAAAAATTCCACCATAAAGAGAACAATAGCAACCACCATTAATTGCTACCTAAGCATCTACTATGTGCCAGACACAGCTAGGTATTTTTACCTTCCTCCTAATTCTGTTTACCTTTTACCTGCATCCTTTTGCCTTCCTCCTCCAATTCTCACAACTCCAACAAGAAAACATCAGAATGCACAGCTTTCACATAAGGAAACTGAAGCTCAATGAGAATATAGGGTGCCTAAGTCCCCCCAAAATGGCAGAGGTGAGATATGAGTTTGAGATTTGGTGATCTCAAACTCTATCTGCTCTTTACTATGCCAACCTGTCTCCCCATAGATAACTTATTTTTTGTGCATAGCCTGTTCTATTCCAAGTTTCTGTTTTCTTGCTAAGAAATAAATAATGGATGAGTAATCACATTTTGAATGTAATTAAACTTTTAATATTAAAACACAAACAAGAATCATAAAGATAAAAGGAAAACAATACAAATGACACCTAGATCATGGCTATGTAAGCCAGAGAACCATGAGCACTTCAGAAAAACCAGCTGTACCCTGACCAGGCCAATCAGAGAAGTTGTTGGAATTCTTTTCTAGGCTGGACTTCCTCAGGGGCAGACAGGCACATATCAGTACATGAAATTCCTCATTAAGTTGAATTTTGGCAAAACCCAGCGGAGCTGGAGGTGAAAATATACATGAGAGAAAAGAAGAAATTTAAAATTTTGGTCTTAAAAATGCCTAACTATTTAAACATTATTGTTGTTATTTTACAATCCAAACCATAATCTCGATAGTATTTTGAGTGCTTAATAGACTACATTTTTTAGAGAAGTTTTATTTTCACAGCAAAATTGAGCAGTAAGTACAGAGAGTCCCCACATATTATACTCTTTGCCCCCACATATGCACAGCCTCCCCCACTATCAAGATCTTGTATCAGAGAGATATATACAACCCTATTATTTAAATTAGTTATAAAATACCTCCATCCTCCCCATAGAATTTTTAGTACTGGTTTAGCATGTTCCAATTAATTAAAAACTGGATAGGAATACAGAAATTTTCATATATACTCCACAGGCAAGATGATTCCAAATATCCCATTCCCAGCCACTTCAGAAATATCAAAATTGTAGCTGACACTTACTGAATATGTTTTGTCTGTGTTTTTCTAATCACTTGACCTGTAAGAAGTCACTTCATCCTTATAATAAATATGATAGTAAAAAATGGAAGATTGTGCAAATTTTAATAAATTATAAAATGTCTCCATTCTCTGCATCAAATTTGGGGCATCCAGGTTACCTGGGCCAGAAGGAAATCAACAAGTGCATTCAGAAAGGCGGAAAAAGATTTCTTGCCTCTCCTTATTTACTCATAGAAAAATACAATGGTCATATCATGGGGAATTATGGGGCTCAACCTATATATTGTCATATATACTTATGTTTTCCTCCAAATGAGCCTGAAAAAAGAGGAAAGTGAAATTATTTAAACAGATAGGACAAAATCAATTGGAAATATTATTCACCATACCAAAGTACACACCATTATGAAGAATCTTGACTCTGTTTTCATAAAATATATTTTAAAAAGAAAGGTAAGCAAGCTAACACTAGGGATTTCTTGTCTAAGCAATTTCTATTCTATGGCATAACAATGTTTTAACATATTTCACTTAATCAAATATGCCTTCTAGAACTAACTATGACAGAATTATTGTTAGAGTCTGTGAATTGACCTTGGAATTTGATAAATCTTGAAATGCCTCTAAGTCTGTCTTTAAAAAGATAAAGTAATCTTAATTATCAGTGTAGGAATAGGGATGTCTGTGGTATGAATTACCTTTTCAAGCATAATGAATTACAGAAAAAAACTCTTTCAAAATTTCGTATTCCCCACATATTGTAAATAAAATTTTATATCCCCTTATTGAGCAAATACATACTGGCAAAACTCCTAGGGTATTAAATGAATATATTTTATTTATTACAAGTGTGTGTGTATGTGTGTGTGTGTTTGGGAAATAATTGGGAACATATATGTGAGAGGAGGGGAAGAAAAGGCAGACTAATTTTATCTTGTCAATGATTACTATACATGTATGTCCATGGTATTAGGTCTAGTAATAATTAATGTCGTTTTCTAATACTTTTTAAAATCGAATTTATTTAAACAATACAACAAAATTTAATCAACAATATAGTTGCCGTTGTTTTTTACTACTTGTGCCCAATGCTCAGGAAGCATTTTAATCCCTCTGTTGTAAAATTCTTGTGATTTTGATGCAAAAAATTCGGTCAATGCATTTTTGAGGCATTCTTCATTATTAAATTTTTTCCAAGAAGAAAGTTTTGCAAAGAACAAAACAAATGGTAATCGGAAGGGGCAATATCAGGAGAATATGCAGGTTGAGGGAGAACTTCCCATTCCAACTGGCGCAGTTTTTCAGCAGTGATTCTTGCAGTATGCGGTCGTGCGGTATCGTGGTGAAGAATTACGCCCTTCCGATTAATCAGCGCGGGTTCTTTTTCTCTTAAAGCTTGGGCTAACCTTTCCAATTGGGCACTATACACTGCACTTGTAATGGTTTGGTTAGATGGTAAAAGTTCATAATGAAGAATTCCTTTAAAATTCCACCAAACACACAACATCACTTTTTTCGCATGCAAGTCAGGTTTTGGCGTGGGCTGCGGAGCCTCATTTTTGTCCAACCATTGAGGCCGCCTTTTCAAATTAACATACAGCACCCATTCTTCATCTCCGGTAACAATTTGCTCTAAAAATGGCAAACGGTTTTGACGAGAGAGGAGCGAACTGCAAATTGTGACTCTTTGATTACGGTTGTTGTCGGTCAACTCATGAGGAACCCATTTTCCAAACTTTTGGACTTTGCCAAGTGCACGCAATTGATTGGAAATTGTTTTTTGTGAACAATTTAAAGTTGTCGCAAGCTCTTGTTGGGTAATTTGAGGATTTTGCACCAAAAGAGCTTGAAGAGCTTCTTGATCAAAATTGGACACACGGCCTCGACCACTCTTGTCATCTAACGAAAAATTTTCCTCGCGAAATTTCTCAAACCAGTGCTGGCATTTTCTGGCGCTAACTGCATCTTGACCAAGAGCACTACAGATGTTTTTTGCAGCCTCACTTGCTTTTCTACCTAATTGGAACTCGTAAAGCATGCAGTGCCGAATATGCTCTTCATCTGCCATCTTCTTAGCCCTAGTTTTGCAACAAAAACCAAACCAAACACAAACTTTTTCAAGCAAAACTCGTTAATTGCACTTCACACATTCTGTAAATACCACGTGTTTGAAGGTTATGTCAATACAAGTCAACGCCAAGCAAGATTTTAAACGAATGTTTAAAAACGACATTAATTATTACTAGACCCAATAATATCACCGTAACTTCTCAACTCCATAGATCACAATTTTTTACATAATGGTTCATTAGGTTCTGGTCCTCTGATACTGGTTAAAACATATAGAAGCTCTCATGTTGTCAATGTATAAAATGAATCCAAATACCCATTTAGAAAAATAAAAATTGTTGCTGAAACTTATTGAGTGTGTTTTATTGTCTGTGCTCCTTCTAAGTACTTGCCTTGTTAATCTATTTAATCTTTCCAACAATACTGAGGTAGATGTTCTTATTGCACCTCATATTACAGATGAGAAAACTAAAGCTCAGAGATTAAAGTACAAGATCACAGAGCAGAACCAGATTAAAACACAGAGAGTCTATCTCTAAAGCCTTTATCTAGTACTAGGGGTTCCTCAGCCCAGCCTGCACCCTCTCCAATCTGGGATCCCTCTCACAATATGGGACTGCTGGCTCCCAACTGCTCGCCTGCCTTTGCCTGGTTGCCCCTAACTGCTTCTGCCTGTCAGCCTGATCACTCCCTAACCACTCCCCTGCCAGCCTGATTGGCACCTACAATAAATGCTCTCCTGCCAGCCTGATTGCTTCCAACTGCCCTCCCCTGACAGTCCGATCGCCCCTAACTGCCTTCCCCTGCTGGCCTTGTCACCCCCAACTGCCCTCCCCTGCCAACCATCTTGTAGAGGCCATCTTTGACTACATGGGGATGGCCATCTTGTGCAAGGGCATTAGGGTCAAATGCATATTACCTCTTTATTATATAGGATTCCTCAATGGGGCTTTATTGTCTTTTGATGTGGATAATACTTGGCTGGATGAGACTGTCCAGACAGTGCAGAGCACTGAATATTCCTTCCCTTTTCCACTTAAACACCAGTAATAGCCCCAACTGGTATAGCATTGTGAAAACCAAAAGTGGTTCCCAAACCCTAACTCTTACAAACGTTTACTTGGAAAATGAACAGTCCTGGTGAAAAATACTATGAGCTTTATTTTCCAGGCAAAACCACAACTTGCTGAGGGTTTACACACACACACACACACACACACACACACACACACACACACGCTCACTCAAGTATACATGTACATACTTAGACACAGCCAGGATTTGAAGTGAAAATAACAGTTAACTGAGTTAAACATTTTTCTACCTCATTTTACTTTTTCAACAAACATTGTTTTCACTTCATCCCTTATGTCTATCGGGCACAGGCAGAATGAGAGAAAGAAGTGGGGAGAACAGAAATCAAATAGGAGACAGAAAAAATGCTATTTCTAAAAGCTATTAAATGTGTTAGCTACTCATAAGTCACTGAATAAAATAAAAACAGTCAGAAAGCCAAAACTATTATCTGACTTGACTTTCCTTAAAATGTGTTTATGTGTGTGAGAGAGCCTTGAATTTCATAATGGAGATGGTGCAAACAAACGCTTGGTGTAAACCCCCACCGAATGGAAAGATGCCCCCTGCAATTTTCATGACAGATGGCCTGTAGCCTCTGCCACATGTCATTTCCAAGAGCAGGCAGATCATTATCTACTTTTAGAAGGAATGTGTGTCTCTTTCATATAATACTAATTGTTAGAAAGTTGTTCTCGTTTAGAACAGAAATCTACTATGGCACAGCCTCATTTCTACCCTTTAGAACAATATGGAATGAGTTAAATCCTTTTTTCACATGATATCCAAAAATTTGAAGCAGTTATTATAAACCCCTGAATATCCCCTTACCCAAAATAAATATGCACAAAACATGATCTGCCCTCCAAAACACAATATACCTAGTAATATGGCCAATGTCCCTCAAAAACTATTTCATTCCTCTCACTTTTTCTTACTGAGCTAAAAATCAGCACATCTGGTGTGTATTTGTGTATGCTCTGTGAACTCTATACATACATATGATGGTACATATCAATATGTACACACAAACATAAACTACACATGGAGCTTGTGTGTCCACATATAAATATATAGACACATACGTGTGCACATGTGAAATATACATATTGTTCCTCTTTTCTTCTCTCTCAAGTGCTCCCTCTTTGCATGCATGGCTAAAAACCAGCCCCAATTCATGAAGTAGCACTATTCCCAGGATTATTTCATTCCTCTGGAAAGAAGTTGGGGGACTGGAAAGCTATACTTACATTTCTTAACGTAACCATGAGTGGACACTTGCATGCTCCTGTCTGCTGTGTGCCCAGCCTTGGAAACTTACCTAATCCTTGGCTCTCAAGGGTAAGGAAAACACTTAGACACTTCACATCAGTCAGTAACTCTGAAAATATGTGATAATGTAAAGAAATGCAGATCCTGTGATAACTGCAAGGCTGACATCAATCCGAACCCATTTTTATTTTCCTCTTTTAGTCTCATTTTCAATTAGATATTGCTTCCACCATTTCTCAGTTAGCTTATCACTTACTTGTCTGTTCCCTTCTTTTCAGAGATCAGAAATAAAAATCATTCTTTGATATTGAGGAAAATGTCCAAAGGGCCCTGAGTTCAAGTCTCTTTCATTTCTCACATTGTAATTTGAGTTTCACAGTTCAGTACGTTAGCAAGCCTCAAATGGAAGGGTTATTTCCAGGTTACAGTAACATAATTGGATCCAAAGTCATTGTCATCGTTTCATCCCACAGAAAGTTATTTCGATCTTTCTCCTGGGGGCAGAAATGGAGTTGGAGGTGGTGGGAGAGACAGGAGCTCTTTTTGAAAGGCTTTCATTTCATCCCACTTCTTCACAGCTCATGCAAGTGCCCTCAAATGTCGTCCCCCCCACCCCCCCAGCTCCTTCTGCCCTTCCCACAACACTTCTTTTTCGACTCCTCTTCGCTCCCTTCTGTTCTCTGTGCTGAAATGGAGAGCAGAGTGAGAACAGGCAGGTTTCAGGGTAGCAGAGATGAAAGAGAAAGGAATCAGGACACGTTCTGAGGGCATGATTGGTGCAGCACCTGGAGGAGCACAGAGGTGGCTCAAGTTAGGCTGTGGAGCTCCTTGGGGAAGCGGGGAGGGGGAGGCAGAGGGTTGGGCACCAAGCACACATTTCACTGCACCTGATAATTTTGTTCTGGCCAAGTCCTAAATATACTCACTCAGGCCTTTGTTTTTTTAAACCCAGACCTTGCAAATGAATCATTGAAACTTTTAAGTGGGTGATGTCAGGGAACAGCTGAAGATTAATCCAGTTTCTGCCAAAAGAAACAGATGAAGGATGTTTATATGATTAGTAATAGATTTTCAAAGGATAAAGTCCTTGACATGCCTGTGGACATTTTAGAATATTCCCTTACACACACACACACACACACACACACACACACACAAAAGAAAACCCTACTACCTACTTCCAACTCTAATTTGTAGAAGTTCTTTTAATGCTTCAGGATTAAACCATTTCACTTGCTTTAACAAGTTTTCCATGGCTTCCTACTTCCCACCAAGCTGGTCAGAAATCATCACTCCATATCTGCTTCCCCATCATCCTTTGACACTGCCTCATGAATGCTGGGGGGACTGTCCAGATCCCCACTCTGTTCTGTTGTGACTCAGTGTGTTTCTCCCAAGATGAGAAGCATTGGTTTAAAGGTCAGCAGGATTCTCAAAGCTCTCTGACAATCCTACCCCTCTTCTGAGTTAGAGCATTTCTTTCTCTTCATAACTTTCTCTGATTCCAACTTTTACCAAGTACATTGTGTGAATCTATATTTTAATAATCCCTCTCCATGAGATTGCTGATGCACAATAAAAAAGGAAACCAATTACACTAAATTACACTAAACTATGAGCTTTAGCTTCTTTGTTCTCCCAGAACCTAGTACATGATTGGTACTTAATACATATTTGTTCAATAGATAGGGTGTCCCAAAAAATGGATACACGCACTTTGAATAATTATAAAGGTAGTATTCATTAAGATACATTTTCTTTTCTTTACTTTTTTTTAGCACTCACCAATAAACATTTATTTCTCATGTATCTGGGGGTTGGTTGGGTGTGTTGGGCAGCTTTTTTTCAAAATGTAGGACTGGCTGGGTATGCTCCTTGTGGGCAAGGCTCTGATCTGCTCCATGTCTGTTCATTCTGTAGTCCTTGATGAAGGACCAGCAGTCCCCTGCGGGAAGCTTTTCTTACCTGACAGAGATGCAAAAGCCTGACAGAGATGCAAAAGAATGAGCACAAGCTTGCAAGAACATGGCTAATCCCAGAGTCAAAGGTCAAGGAAACACATGGCCTACCATGAGTCTAAAGGAAGTCATATGGCTCAGCCTAACAACATTGGAACAGAGAAATAGACTCCATGGAAGTGGGGAGTGAGAGAGAGAGAGCCTTTTTGAATAATCCAATCCACCACAATAAGCTGTTTTTGTTTTGGTGTATAGCCATATAGACCTTTTTTGATGGTGGTGGTAGAGGTGAGTGGATTCACTGAGGTATAATTTATATTTAATAATAATCAACGTTCTAAAAGCATAGAGCTGTATACCTCACCCAAATCAGGTCACAGAATACTTTCATTACTCCAAATGGGTTTCCTCATGCCCCTTTGCACTGAAATCTATCCCCCATTCTCTATCCCT
The DNA here is from genome assembly GCF_014108245.1 of Pipistrellus kuhlii. NCBI lineage: Eukaryota > Metazoa > Chordata > Mammalia > Chiroptera > Vespertilionidae > Pipistrellus > Pipistrellus kuhlii. The sequence continues at coordinate 49,995,980 of NW_023425573.1, read as the reverse complement.
GGAAATCATTGATCCAGTGATGCAACCATTTTTTCTGATCATATATACCCACATTTTATAAAATTACATTAAATTAAATCAACTGCCATTTTATTAAATGTTGTTGTTTTTTTTTCATTTACCAATATGTCACGAACTCTTGCTATGTCAGTAAATTGAAATCAAACCTGATATCTTTTTTAAAAGTATAAATATGGGGGTGCATTCCAATATTATAAAGAGGCCATATGCAAATTGACCATCATATTATCACAAGCTGGCAGTGCCCACAGTGAGGGCAGGTCCAGCTACTCTGCATGCCTGCCTGCCACTGGAGTTCCCTCAGCCCCGCTGAGGCTTCGGTTCCTCCTGCACCACTCACTGACGGACAGGCTCCTCCAATGAACTGCCAATCCCTCTCTTCCTCCCTCCCCCAAAGCTAAAGCCTGACAATGGTGTCCAACAAATTGGAAGTTATAACTCATGGCTTTGAGAGTACCCACCATTCCTCAGCTGGGGTTGGCTGCTCCACATGCTTACTGCTGGAGTTCCTGCTGGGGGCCTCAGGTCCTCCTGTACTCCCCACTGACTGAGGCTCAGGCAAGCAGGGTCAGCTGAGGTGCAGGCAAGCCTTGATGGTGGCTGCCTAGCCACCCAGGGCCGGTCCAAGGCTCAGGTAACCAGAGTCAGCCAAGGCTTGCCCTGCCAGCAGTGGCAGCAGCAGAGGTGTGATGGGGGTGTCACCTTCCCCTGATTGCCGGGTTGCCTCCTGCCCCTGAGGGATCCCGGACTGTGAGAGGGAGAAGGCCTGGCTGAGGGAACCCCTTTCCACTGCATAAATTTTCATGCACCAGCCTCTGGTTTGTATATAATGTTACTTTTTTAAATAACTGATAGACGCAAATAGGAAAAGGCACAAAGGGGATTCAGAGAAAGTCTCTTCTATGTCCACCAGCCACTTTGTTTTTCTAATGTGAGACTTACCAGTTTCTTTACACTGTAGTTTACATGTGTATAAATTGTATAAATACATACAAAACTTTAAACAATACTGTATTGGTAAACATTGTAGAATTACAAAACACAGTTAGACAAAATTAAAAATAAATTAAAAACCACTAGAAATTTGATGATCCAGAGTAGGCACTTTTAACATTTGGGTATATGTTTATCTATTCTTAAAAATTATTTTTGGAAATAATAAATGCATATATGCTTATTTGACATTTAATAGGATGGATATGAAGATGAGCTTTCAGATTTTACTCCAAATTTTGCTGTACAGCTTGAATTTAAATAAGCATATATGTATTTATTATTTGCAAAGATAAATTTCATTTTCAAAACTGAGGTATCAGCTGTAAAAATGTGTATACATTTTGGGGAGATACACTGTATATATGATTATATAATTCACACATATTTCAAATCCAACATGTTTGTTGGGAGCCATCAGAGTTGAGACAAGCAACTCCGTCTTAAAGAAATAAGTTCCTTCTAGCAGAAGTTATGTGGTGCCCTGAGGGTTTGGCCAGAAGATAAGATTAACCTGCCACTTAACATCTTTGCAACTTCCCCTTCCTGATCCTCCCCCATAGCTAGCCCAGCCTTGGAATGTTACACCTTGGAATGTTATGCTGCCCTGGCAGTTAGCCAATCCTGTGTTGCCAGATACCTTACCACCTTGCCACTCAGTGCCTAAACCAATTATACACTGCCAAAGACTCCTCTGCATAGGCAACCCTGCCCCCCTTTGTTTCTGCTGTATATATACAACCATTTCAAAGAATAAAGTTGAGGCTTGATCAGAACCTTGTCTTGCCTCCATTCTTCCGGGTTCCTTGTTTGTTTCATTCTCTTAGGTGGTTCCTCCGTACCCCTGTTGTTGCCCCGAGGGCCGGGACACATGTTTAAACCTAAACTTCTCTTTTCACTCAAAGCATTTTTCTGTCTCAGTTAATGACACCCTTATCAGAATCTCCGTGAGCTATTTTCTCTTTTTATCCCCAAATTTATAATTAATCAAACCTATGTTAACTTAGTATTTGAGTTACAAGTTTTGGGCTCACTGACAACTTGTCCTTCAGGGATCTTCTCATTTTCTTTCTTTTTAAAATATATTTTATTGATTTTTTTTTTCAGAGAGGAAGGGAGTGGAATAGAGAGGTAGAAACATCCTGCACACCTCCTACTTGGGCTGTACCTGCAACTAAGGTACATGCCCTTGACTGGAATTGAACCTGGGACCTTTCAGTCCACACACCGATACACTATCCACTGAGCCAAAATGGTTAAGGCAGATCACATTTTCTCCCTTATGAAACCTAGCACAGTTCTTTATCCAAAGAAGAGACTAAAATTTTACTTTTAACTTTATTAACTTTATTCCTAATTAAAATAAAATATTAATACTGGTCAGGGACCTATAAAGCACTAATGTTTGATTGTCCCCACTTTTCAAGAATCAAATGAAAACTGAAGTCTAAGCACAGTATATTATCTTTCCTTTAAGTCAGATTTAATTGATTATGATGTATGTACCACCACTAATACAAGGAACCATTTTCAAGAATAAATGTCTAAGAGAAGACCACAGCAGCCTCATTCTCTGGACCTTAGGGACTGAGGTTCTTTCTTAAGCAGCTTCCAAAACTTATCAAAAAGGAGACATACAACAATGTGTAAATGGCTGCCACTGTTATATTCATACCTCTTCAAGGGAAGAACAGGTTAAATGGAATAAGATTCTCACTTGTTATGTGTATGCTACACATGGATTTTGCAATAACTCCAGCCTTTAAATTATGATTTTAACATTCTCTTTGTGTGTGGGTGGGTTTTGCTCACAGGATAGTGTTATTCTGTTGAATACAATGTGTCTTTTTCTCAAAAAAATTTTTGAAGAAAAAAAATGACTATATTAAAAATAAGAAAGCAAAACAATATGTAATATTTACTAAGTTTTCCTATTCAAATTTCCTCATTCCATATTGTCTTCAAACTGTAATCCCAAAATTTAAATTAAATTCAAATTCAGCGATGCATGTGTAGCTTATCATTATTCTCTTTAATGTAAATTACTTATCCCTGATACTGAAAAAGAAAAAACAAACAAACATTTCTCATTTTATTTTAGAACATAGACCCTTAATAGTTGTGCCATGTTTGGGTTGAGGGTGTTCTAGTCAGTGGAGTTTTAAGGTCATTAGGAGCAGAAACAATGTCTCCTATTTCATTTGGGGGCATGTAATTATCTCTCAGTAAATAATTATTCATTAATAAAATCCATAATAAGAGGAAATAGGAGCAGCAGAAAAAAAATACACAGATATACTTGGTGCTCCATTGCTTAAATCATGTTAGTTATCAGTCTTCTATTTAATTTTTAATACAAGCTAGTATATTCTATCCCCCTTGTACCCATATTCCTATCTGCAACAGTATTAATGGCAGTGACTATCATTAGTGGAGTACATTCTAGGTAAGACCTTTAAATTATATTCTGAAATTTTCACATTAACCTGAAAAGCAGAAATTCTTTTCTTTTTCACTGATCAGTAAACACATAAAATTAACTAACTTGCAAAGCCATACAGCTAGAGAAGTGGTACAGTGTGGTATTTAAGCACATGAACTGTAGCATCATGCAGTCATTTATTCGAAATCCAGCTCCTCCACTCTCTACCAGTTGTGTCACCTCTCTAAGCTTTTGTTTCCTTGATAACAAAGTATAGTTATAATTTTGGCTTCCTCATTGTGTGTGTGTGTGTGTGTGTGTGTGTGCCCACGATATCCCAAACACTTTGCTCGGTTCTCAATAAAAAGAGCTAGACAAAGTGTTTGGAATATCTTAAACATACACACACATACACACACACAGGCACATGCACACATGCATAGAAGCTAACACCAAAGCCTGTGTTTTTTATCATGCTGGTGTTCAGAAACCTGTGCTTCCCCTAAGGACAGTGCCCTCTCTTCACTTCTATGCTTTGGCTAATTTATCTACCTTTCACCACCGAACTAATATTTATTTTCTTAGACTACAGTCTGAGCAGAGATTGTTAAGTTTTTACTCGTCCCTAAGGCCTATGGATAGCTTCTTCAAAAGTCATTGGTGCGTTTTAAAACCAAACTGCATCCCCAGAGAATCTGGGATATTATTCTCTCATTATTGCTTGTTGAGGATTCTATATGTGCCTACCTGCTTGTGTTCACCTACCGGATTGTAAAACCTCAAAGGCATGAAGTATGTCTTTTTATTCAACATTCTTGACACCAAACACAGCACCTGAACCATGGAAAACACCCAATAGATATTGGAAGGATGGAGGAGGCGAGGCGAGGGGAGGCTCATGGAGGAAATGGCGGAGCTACCAAGGTTGCAGTCCCTGTGGGTATTCCAAATCAGTGAGCAGTCTCTGAATAAAAAACAAACAAACAAACAAACAAACAAAAAACAGTTATGGATCCAAGAAGCCTACCATAGCTGCGTTTATCAGGGTTCCCTCCCTTGAGCTGACGTATAAACTTAAAGGCCAAGTGCTGCCAAGGCAGTGTGTAAGTATAAAGAATTCAGAAGCTTTCCTTCTTCCTTTCCCACGTTTTTGGGAGCCTGAGATGATGTCAAAGCAGAGACACTATACTCCTCAGATATGAGAGTGGTTAAGTGGCATGGCCATCTGCAGATCACACCGATGTGCTTCTCAAAGTGTATGGACAACGCTGATCACAGGTGATGTTAAAATGCGGGTTATGATTCAGTTGTTAAGTTTTACTCTGTATGAGAAGGAATTTCCCAAAAATTCCATGTTCAAACCCCACCCTCCAAAAAAACAAAAAACAAAACAACACACACACACACACACACACACACACACACACGCACACAAACAAACAAAACTAAACAAACAGAAAACAGTGAGGCATTGTATTGTAGGCCAGTGATTCTCATCTTTGGCTTTACATTAGAAAGACTTGGAAAGATGGACTGTCATCTCCTCTTCTCCCCCCACCAATTAATCAGAAATTAGAGGGGCTTCCTCAGAGTGATTTTAAGGCAAAGCCTATGTGGGAACCGCTCAGCTACCAGTGCCACTCAAAGTCTGGTCCAAATTCAGTGCAATTGGCACACTGATGGTCTGTGATAAGATAAGCATCTGAACTGAGAGTACGACTTTAGAAACTTTTACAGCAATATGACGTTATTAAATAAAGTAACAAAAATAGATGGACCCGTTTAAAATAAACAGTTGACTAACAAACATTTGAATAACCCTCCAAGGAAGGCTTACTTACACATCCACCTCTGGAGGTGAGAGTATGCTAGGCCCCTCTGTAAGCTGCTGCCTCTTAAAGCTGAAACGTTAAGGTCAGTGATTAATTGCTCAGGCAGCTCATTGGGAGACCTGGGTACAACAGGGTTAAGGAGCGGGAATGGGGGAGGTGGGGTTGCAAACCGGGAACACATGCCCTCCGAGTGAGATAGCTTTCTTTCCCTTTATTGCCCGGAAAACATACACACGCTCACATAACACGGGAGGTGAGAGCTGAATGAAGTTTTCTGGGTAATGGCTTGAAATGTTTTCCTTATGAGAAGCGGTGTTGAGTTACAGCGTGCAGGCTGAAAACTGGGAGGAGAGAAGCAGCAGCCCCAGCCCGGCCCCCACCTTTCCTTGGGCTTGTAGGAAGGTGGACATGGGCTCCCGGAGACAAGACGAGTGATATGTTGAACTCTCTGGCAGCTGGCATCAACTGCTCCAAGAGTGACCCAAGGACAGAGCTCCGCAGGGTTGAGCCAGGGGCCAGCCCAGCGGGCACAGATGCGCTGCTGTGAAATGCCACGCAGGCAGAGACTGACAAGCGGTAGGAGCTGAGCTTTCCCCTTGGACTGCTGTTTCCTGCTGTGTTCAGGGGAGGGGGGCGCCTCCTGGCAGCTCTGCTGCTGCTGCTGCTGCTGCTGCTGCTTCAGCTCCCTCTGCACTCAAGGTAAGCAGCCTCTAAGGGATGGCAGGCAGCAAGGGAAGCCTTTGTACCATGAACAAGATCCGAAAGTTTTTCCGCGGAAGTGGGCGAGTCCTGGCATTTATATTCGTAGCTTCTATCATCTGGCTGCTCTTTGACATGGCAGCTCTCCGCCTCTCATTCAGTGAGATCAACACTAGGGTGCTTCTGAAGGAAGACGTAGTCAGAAGGGAAAGGATAGAGTTCAGAGTTCAGCCTGACCAAATGAAAATTCTTTACAGCAGCAGGAGAGAGAGAAAGCCCCCATTCAGGGGCACCGGGAAAGTGCTATGGGGCAAAGAGAACTTGAGAAAGACGGAGGAGCATGGGCTCAAGATTGAAGATGATTTGGACCAAATCCAGAAGGAAAGACGGATACAGAAAGTTCCAGGAAGTGTCAAGATTGCACCTTTGTGGCATCCTGCACATCTACAGACCTTTCCTGTGACTTTTACCAAGCCCATGACAGAGGTACATGCCATCACACCTGAAGCCTATTCTCGCCCTGTGACCACAAAGCAAATGATAGTTCAGGGGGCTCAGAAAACCACATTCATAGCAGCCAGAGGAACTCCATCGCCCCAACTATCTCTAAACGCAAGACCTTTTGGTATAATCCAGGAGGCCCAGAAGAGACATAGTCACAGCAGTGACACATCAAAACAAGCCGCTGAAAGGAACCTGGATGTGACCATCAGGTTTAACAGTGACAGACCAAACCAGATATCTCAGGCCGTAGCAAATGAGAGGACATTCTCTGCCAGTCCACCAGTGCCAAAATCTAGGGAAGCCTTAACCTTAAATGAAACTGAGGCTCAGAGAAAATATCCAACCGCATATAAACACAGAGCCAATAAGAACCTTCCCTTTCCCAAGTTCTCTGCCAATTTAAATCACTTACAGAAGCAATCTATTAATGAGGCACAGTTGGGAGACTTGCCAAGGGATGATGGAGCCAAAGTGGCTGGTGGGAAGAAATTCAACTTTTCTGAAAGCCATGTTGTGATTATAACGAAGGAAAAGGAGCTAAAGACAAACACCAAACAGATCCCTCATCCTAAAATGAAAACTGTATTTCCTTTCGTATTGGGTGAAGGACAAAGAAAACACATTTCCAAGAACAGAAGTGAGGCATCCTTCTCTTCACTAGCTCAACAGAGAGCAACAGTGTCTCACACTAATCACATCTTAGCTGGAGGACTAAAGTCAACAAAAATCAGCTTAAATGCCAAGGTCCAGCAGGAAGAACTCAATCAAAGGCATACAAAAGCCCTTTCACCTAAAGACAGCAAAATGCACCAAGTATTAAGGATCGATCAGACACTTTCTCCAAGGGACCCCAAAGCCCCAGGGCAGTTTGGACGTCCTGTGGCTGTGCCCCAGGGAAAGGAGAAGGAGGCAGAAAGAAGATGGAAAGAAGGAAACTTCAATGTCTACCTCAGTGATTTAATCCCAGTGGACAGAGCCATTGAAGACACAAGACCTATTGGGTAAGATCCATTTTTCTTCTCTTTCCTCCACACCAAGTGTGTTGGTTCTGATGTAGAACATAGCTATTTCTAGATAATTCTGTTTGATTCTTGGTAACCTAGAGAATGAAAGCAATATAAATCACTAGACATAGTCCAAATAGTCTACCACCCACAGAAGGTAAAATTCCAATTTTAGTACTAGGATACCACTGTGCTCTCTTCTTACTCTTATCTCTCTGAGACTTTGGCTCTCACCCCTGTTACCTTATGTTTCATTTCCTTTCATCTATTGCAAACATAGAAATGATTAGATGAATTCAATTCTTGATAAGATGTGTATGAATGACAGAACTTAAAATGTCATTCCACTAGAAGAGTGACAATGAAGTGAATTCTCAATTTCAAAACTTTACAATGTTAGCAGGTTTGTTGAGAATATATTTGGGAATGGAGCACAGATAAGGCCTCCCTAAAATCATATCTTAACCAGCAAAATTCTGCCTAATCATGACAAATGATTACAAAAATATCAAGTGAAAAATGACTTTTCTCCCTAAAATGTAATATCTGTTGGAGGTAAGGATCTTAGACGGCTCAGGAGTTCAGTTATACAGGAACAAGATGGTTGAAAAAAGTCAATCAGCCAATAACTAGCAAAAACCTATACAAGAGCATAATAATAACTGCGTGTATTTCTAGAGTTGCACCATTTACAAAGAGTCCGCCTGCATATCACATGGACTTCTTAAAAGTCCTAGAAAAGAAACTGCAGATATTATGGGTTCAAATGAACAGATGAGGGGCCCAGAAGTTATATCACTTTCCCAAAGTAGCATAGCTCTAAAGCTGCCCAAGGAGCCTTCGTAAACCCGTGTTTCAAGGAATTAAATTCCTATGCCTACATCACCAGAAGGCAGATTGAGCCACAACCATATGGTCTGACTCAAGTACAGTTGGATCCCCACCTCTTTTTAATTCTCTCTCTCATAAGTTAGGGTTCTTCGTATCCATTAACATCAAAGCCCCTTGATATACAGGTCCCTGAGCCAAAGAATCTTTGCCTGGAATTTGGAGTTAGGGGCTGTCAAGATTCTAGTGCAGCACACTTGGTATGTAAATGAGGACTTTGTTTGGCCTCAGTAGAAAACTCTCTTTTTGTGACCTGGGTAGTTAGAATTACCAGGAGGAAGGCAGAAATCACTGAGCCTGTGTTCAGATTAGTAAGTAGAGCCTCTTCATTATGATGCAGGCCACACTCTCTTAGCCTTCGGCAGATGACCTTCAGACATGCACTAGTTGCCTGCATAGACCAACTACTGTGCCATTCGTGTTCTTCACTCTAGTGAAACTCACAGACTCTGAGGAGAACACAAATGTACCAAAATAAAGACAAAGAAACCAAGGACCCAGGAAGTTAAATTGTCAGTGATAACAGGACCAGTAATTGTAGAGTAATGATTAAAATCCATGCTCAAAAGTATGCTGTATGTTATCTGCCATCTCTTGCTACTTATTACCCCCTGCCCTCCCAAAAGGATCTTAAAACTTATGGTGGAGCAGCTCTGATCTGAAGTTTTGTATATTACATATCACATGTATTTTATATGATTTATATACATATATGCCAGCTTTGAACATTAAGTATGAGGGAGTGCAGGAATAGTGAAAGTAGCTCCATTTCAGTATTCCTTCAATAGCCAGCAGATTGCTACGGATCCTGGGGGAAAATCAGACGTGCACAGAAGCAGAGGCTGAAGTTCCAAAGGCCAATTGTACAAGGGCCAAAGCAAGTAATAATGGTGCTATTATGCATGTGATTTATTGACGACTTGCTGACTCCCAGCACTTACTAGTTCCTGAAATTTGGTCCACGGAGGTTAGCAGCCCAGGAAAGTTACTTTTACAGTCATGTTCTGTCTTTGGAAGGAGGTTGTCCCGACTGCAGGAGGAACTGACACGTGTGCTTGAGAGGATGAGTCAGACAGCATGTGGCCAGTCCCCTCCCTTTTATCACATAACCCACCTTGGCTAAACACAGCTGCTCTCTGCGAGTTGCCTACCTGATGCCACTCCACCAACAGGATAGAAGTGACAGTTGAGTCACCAGGGATCCTATGCCTGGGACCCCCTAAAGTATTTACAGTCCTTTTGTGTCATGTTTCCTTGAAAAAGAACATTTTTTTTCCTTTTACTCAAATGTGCCAACTACAAATATGTGTAAAAATATCTATTTATATGGATAAAGGTTGGAAGAAAACACAAATGAAAAATATTAGCAGGCATTGGAGTGAAGTTTTCTTACTTTGATTTTATTTATTTGCAGCCTTGTTCACAAAGTATATGAGAAGGCTTTAAAAATATACATTAAGATCTTTTTAAGATAAAATGTAAAAGTAAGCATAAGAGAAAAATTGTTATAGAATATAAGAGAAAGTGTGTGTGTGTGTGTGTGTGTGTGTGTGTCTGTGTGTATGTGTGTGTGTGTGTGTGTGTATGTGATAGAGGGGGGGGGCCCCCTAGCCTTAAAATTAGCCATAGTAGCATCCCACTGAAGTCTTTACATCTTAAGAATTCTGTGAACTCTCTCCCTTGCTGCCTTTTACATTTCCTCCACATCTCCCATTACAGATGGATTAACACTGTTACTGATACATCATAACTACCAATTGAATATAGATTGAATTAAAAAAAAAAGGAGGGGGGATAAAACCGTAGATTTGCTAGTAGGTTTATTTAATATATTCCCATCAATAAAGATAATAATAACTAGTTACTAGTTATTATCTTCTTAAGGATGATTTAGTAGATATGGTGGGAAGAGGTTGGCATTGAGGAGATGAGGCAGGCAGGACAACCTCGTCTGCTCTAAAGTCAGACGCTCTTTTCCAAATCTGATCTTCCCTCCTTTTCTCCTGAGTCCCCAGAAACCATCTCTAAGATGTTAAGACACAATCATGGTCTTTTCCCAAAGCACCGGAACTCCTTTCTGTTTTCAGCATTTTCCCCACTGTCCTTCTCAGTGACACCTGTCTCTGCCCCTTGCAATGTAGCTACAGTTTTCTGGATGTGACATTCTCTCCAATATAGGCCCTCAGCTTGAGAAAAGTTAGTCTCACTACCCTTTCGTACATATTATTATAGTCATTACCATCCACTAGTGTTTTTATAAGCTAGTCCCTTCCCCCAGTCTCCCCCCAGCCTCCCCTTGCACAGTCCTCACCATTTCCCCCCACACATTTTAATTGGATACTGCTCCGAATCCAACTGTAGCTTATGTGCACCTGGACCACAATGTGATGTAACCTCCACATTCCAATGACACCCCCCACCCCCCCCAATGCTCTTGTGGTCACTGAAACACTCCTTGTTGCCTGCTCTGCACTAACTGGAGCCTTGAGAATCTAGTTTGCCTTCTCCGTGAAATTTTAAGCTTCTGGGAAAAACTCTTGCATTTTATTTTGTACTCCTTAGCACTGAGCAGTGTTGTGCACTCAAAAGATACAAGTTTACACAATATGGCTTTCAAAGGTCTGTTGCTCGGCCAAAATGGGTTTGGCTCAATGGGTAGAACGTCGGCCTGCGGATTGAAGGGTCCCAGGTTCTATTCCGGTCAAAGGCATATACCTTGGTTGCGGGAACAGCCCCAGTGGGGGGTGTGCAGGAGGCAGCTGATCGATGTTCCTCTCTCATCGATGTTTCTAGCTCTCAATCCGGCTCCTTTCCTCTCTGTAAAAAATCAATAAAACACATTTTTTAAAAATATGTTTTTTATTGATTTTAGAGATAGAGGAAGGGAAAAGAAGAGAGAAATAGAAACATCAATGAGAGACAAATATCAACATCGAGTGGCTGCCTCCTGCACGCCCTCAACCTGGGCACACGCTCTCATGGGGACTCGAACCCAGTGACCTCTTGGTGCATGGGTCTACATTCAACCACTGAGCCACACTGACCAGGCTAAAATGATTTTTTTAAGTTAATACTTTTTATAAAAGTAATGAGAGGTAACTATTCCAATGAAGCTTGCAATGAGTTTTCATAAATTAATAATTCTTTTATAATTTTTCATTTTGAATATTGGGAATATGCTAGTATCAGATTTAAGGTAAACATGTCCTGTTCTAACATTACAATATATTCATTAGTTCATGTTTATTCTTTAGTGCATATTTTTGTTACTAGGGGCCCAGTGCACCTTGAAAGGATTTGTGGGCCGCGAGGCTGCGGTGGGCACAGTGGCGGGTCTGGCCCATCCTTCGCACCCCCTTTCACAGCAGCCCCTTTCACAGCAGCCCCTGGTCCCCTGTCTGCCAGAAGTCCCCTCCTACCACCACCGCTGCTCCCATGCACTGACAGTGCTGGCCCCACTCGCACCCGCTGATGGAGCAGAGCCATTGGGGCCAGTGCCAGCAGCGGGGGCGAGCAGGTCCATAGACAACAGTGGGTGAGAGCAGTGGCTGCTGGCCCTGCTCGCCCTTCAGGAGCAGGGGGAGGTGGAGACGCTATGAGGAGCAATCCTGGTGGCCAGTTGCCACTCCTACCCGCTGATGGCACTGAGTGATCAGGGCCAGTGCCAGGAGCTGGCAGCCAGTGTGAGCACAGGGTGGGACCACAGTGTGGGGGAGCAAAGAATTTTCAATAACTACCAGAGGCTTTCCCCGATGACAATGACCGGTGTCCCACCTTGGTCTGGTGCCCCTGCTCACCTGTTCCACCATACCACTGTGGCCGATGTCCACCATGTTCTGCACATGCCTCCCGGTGGTCAACACACGTCATAATTACCAGTTGTTCGGTTGTTCACTGTTTGGTCTATTTGCATATTAGGGTTTTATATATATAAACTAGTGACTCGGTGCATGAAATTTGTGCATGAGGAGGGTGTCCCTCAGCCAGGCCCATACCCTCTCCAATCTGGGACCCTTCGGGGGGATGTCCGACTGCCAGTTTAGGCCTGATCCCTGTGGGATCACTGGCTCCCAACCAATCAATCACCTGCCTGCCTGCTTGATCACCCCTAACCAATCTGCCTGCCGGCCTGATCCAACCCAACTGCCCCCTTTCTGACCTGATCACCTCTAATTGCACACCCCTGCCAGACTGATTGCCTCCAACTGCTCCCCTGCCACCCTGCTCACCCCCAACTGCCCCCCTGCTGGCCTGCTCACCTCCAATTGCCTTTCCCTGCTGGCCTGATCACCTCTGCCTTTGCCCCACCACCATGGCTTTATCCGGAAGGACATCCAGAAGGTCTCCTGGTCTAATTAGCATATTACCCTTTTATTAGTATAGATTGTTTTGTGGGTTTTTTTTTTGTTTGTTTGTTTGTTTTGTTTTTGTTTTAATGTTTTGACTGTCAAGGAAGGAAAATCTCCTTACTTATAAAAATGTTTTATATCGGTAAGTCAAAGCAATTTTACTTTTGCCTATAAAGTATGTTTAAAATAAAATGCTTGTTTGACAGTCATTTTGAAGTTCCAGAATGAATCATTTCTTTAGATAAAGTTAAACCTTATAGTTTTTTTGCTGTCAATTATTAGAGTTTGTTTCAATCAGTTGTAACCCATCACCATACAAGTGTTGTTACACATAATCCTGGCCACTGAAAAAGAAGTCTGTCTTCGGGCCTGCAGCTAGAATTAAGGTGGCACTCCAGAAATGAACTCTTTTAAAAAGTGCACTTCCCGAATCTGTATTTAGAGAAAAATGACTCCACAATGTTCTTGCTGCCAGCATTTCGCTTTTAAAGTGCACTAAGAATGACAGCACGCTCCTCCACGCCTGCTGTCGTCATGCCCGGACTCGGTGCAGCTTTTCCTGTAGAGCTCTGGCAAGCCGCTCCACAACATGATGCAAAGCGGCCTTCATTCTCTAAGCCCAAAGCTGGGGCTGTCAACCAATAATTTGATTCCTTCCTACACAGCTAAAGGGAGTTTTCTTCTGGCACATACGAAAAGCAAAAGATAGCACCATGCATTTGCCACAAACCAGTCTAAATTACTGAGGGGAAAGAAAAACCTTTCTGGAAACTTACTTTCCATCCCCTCCCTTTCTATCCCTTGTGGGGTCAAAAACCATAACTAATGAACTACTGAAGGTGGAGGAGGAGGAGGAGGAGGAAGAGGAGGAGCTAGGAGATAAAAAATAAACTGACCACATATCCTTCCAAACTTCAGACTCCTAAAATCTATCAGGCTTGGGGGGAAAAGAGAAACTTTAAAATTAAATGAAGTTCAAATTCTCTTATTTTTATATGGGATGAATATTTTAATGGATCAGCCTGAGACTGCATTTGTGACTAGTAGTGATTGGAGAGCATAGTCTGAAATGGACTGGAAAAACTGTGAGAGACTCCCTGAAAAACCAAAGCGGGAGGGGGAGGAACCTTACAAGATGGATGTGAAGGGTTTTTCCGGCTTTCACCATTATATAGGTCAACACTAGGCAATGGTGTGTGTGCATGCACACATACATGTACATATTTGTGTGCTTGTGTGTGGTACAGCAGCGTGCACTATTTCCCTGAAAAGTTGTATAGGAAAACTGGAACTAAAAAGCAAAATAGTTTAAAATCAGCAGGCTAGAACATATAGCCAAGGTTACATGTGGTTAAAAGATGATTAGGGAGTATTTTGATACTTTTATCTACCACACTTTCCCCATAACTAGAAGAATGTAAAATACATTTTTTACGGCTAATTCAGAGAAGAAAACACAGTTAAACAGTGTCTAATTCATGTAAAACTGAGCAATGTTAAATCAAATCAGTGACTTTTTTCTCCTAAACCTAGCCCTAGAAATATTTCTGGGAATGAGTCATTGGCAAATGTAGGAATTCAAACCTGTCGGTACATCGTTTTTACACATCCAATTAAGGACCCAATTTAATCCCAACTTAACCATTGGCCTAATTTTATCAATGCCTTGCCATAATATTGCCGTGGCTACTTTGGTGCCAGAAAATAACCTCCCATCGGCTGTTCTGGCTGAGCCATTCAGAGCAAGAGCCTCTCGGAAAGGAAGCATTGTTTGCTCAAGGGTCAGAAACTTCGGGGAACATAGCAGTGTTTACAAGTTCTGTTTTGTTGTTTGCTTTCAAAATGAAAGAATCTTTGTAGGTCCCCTCTATAAAAACAACACAAAACAAAAAACCATAGACACAGACAACTGTATGGTGATGACCAGAGGGAAGGGAGTGGGGAGGGGAGGTAGAAGAGGGTAAAGGAGGGATCAGTGGTGACGGAAGCAGACTTGACTTTGGATGGTGGACACACAATACAATATACGGATGATGTATTAGAGAATTGTACACCTGAAGCCTATATAATTTTATTAACCAATGTCACCTCCATCAATTCAGTGAAAAAAATAATAAATAAATAAGTCTATATTATTCCAAATTACATCATCTTCTAAATTGGTTCAGCTTCTAAAATGTTGGTTTATGGACAGGTGTGAGAAGGAGCACTATGGAGAAACTTAGTATTTATAAGAGCCTTTACGACCTGCCTCTCATTTGCTTCTTAAAACCACTCCTCAAGGCAGGTGATACCATTCATTATCCCACCTTTACCCATAGAGAAACTGAGACATAAAGAGGAAATGGGGGTGTCATGTTGGGGCAGATAACTCAGATGGTGGCAGTTCATTTTATCCCATGTGCTATTTGCTCACTGACTCTCATGAGATAGGCACACCATGCCAGGAAGTTGGGACCTTGCATCCTTCACATCATCTCCTTTGATCCTGACAATAGTCTGCAAGATGGATAAAGTGCTACCTCTCCTCATTTTCAGATGAGGAAAAACACTCAGGGAAAGGTAATTTGCCCAAGTGCCCAGAGCTAAGAAATAGCAGGGCTAGGACACAACTTCTGGTCTTCTGATACTTCCTCACCCAGTAATAATTCTCCTACACCAGCTGGCTCCCTCCCAGACCCCGGCCACTCCTCCCTCATGGCAACCAGCATCACCTCCACCCTGCCCAGGTTTGCAGAATCTCTCTGAATAAGGGGAAACTCTCCCTTGCTGAGCCTCACAAAAAAAAGAAAAAAAGAAAAAAAGAAAAAAAGAAAAAAAAAGAGTTTATTTATGTACTAGGCAGCATTGTGTATGAGGTTATGCAATTCTAATCAATCCTTACAGCTGACATACTACCTCTCAAATGACTTGCAGAGGAGAAAGGTGAGGCTCTAAACACCAAACAATATATTGCAAGCCAATGGCAGATTTGGGATTCAAAAGAACATTTTCTGATATCTAATTCTTAGTAATTTTCCACCATTGATTACAGGTCCCTTTCCTTTATTATTATTATTTTTTTATTATTATTATTATTTTTTTTTATCATACTGAGGTCCAATGCACAAAATTCATGCAAGAGTAGGCCTTCCTTCCCCTGGCTGCCAGCACCAGCTTCTCAGAAGAATGTCCAGTCTAATTAGCATATTATGTTTTTATTATAGACTAGAGGCTTGGCATATGAATTTGTGTACAGGTGGGGACCCCTCACCTGGCCAGTGATCAGAGCTATCTTGCCCAGTTCTGATCAGGGCAATTGGGGCCCATCAGGGCCAGCTGGACTGTGGGAGGTTGGCTATGGGAACTCACTGACCACCAGAGGCAGCTCTTGCATTGAGTGTCTGCTCCCTGGTGGTCAGTGTGCATCATAGCAACTGGTTGAGCGATGGACTGGTCATTACTGCTGCATAGGCATATATATATATATATATATATATATATATATATATATATATATATATATATATATATAAAACCTTTGGCAGAAATGAACATTTCTGTTTGCCTTATATACAAGTCAGAGCAGTGTGAGAGAAATTTTTTGTTTGTTTGTTTTATTGTTAGGTAGCTCAACAGAGAAAAATTTAATAGGAAGCCATTTTCTATATAGCAGTAAGTAAAGGTGATTCTTGAAAACTGCCCAACATTCACATCTCAGCAGCAAACAAATATTCTGGGCTCCTGCTGTGCACTCTAACCTCATGGTCCTACTTCAAAGGCCTGGAGCACAGTGTTGGCAGAAGCAGAGAGTACATACTAAAGGAGTAAGCAAAGGAACAATCAAATGTGGCCCGAGAGAGGGCAGAAGTATTTGAGTTCTGACCTGAAGGGTAGGGAGTTAGAAAAGTGGGGAAAGGTAAAAAGAGGGATCAATTGAGAAAGTGAGGGAAATCTGACAAAGGGCGACACTACCCAAGTAAGCAGAGTTCACATACTCAGGGCCATGTTAAGGTTCTTCTAAGAGCCAAGGGGAAACATTGAAAAATTTAAAGCCATAGAAAGAACAATTTAATTTACCTTTCTCAGAAATATCAGAGGGAAGCAAAACTCTTATGGGTGAATGAAGCTAATGATGAATATAGAATCACCAAATGTTAATATTAGATGAAGTTTCAAAAGCAGTCTAATCCCTTCTGTTCCAAAAAAGTCTGAGGAAGGAAAGGGACTCATACACTGTGGTAGAGAGAACAGTCCCTAAGATGCCCTAACCTCCACCCAGAACTATTTCCACCACATCATACCACCTCTTGCTCTCCTCCCTCCCTCCCAGCTTTACTCTGACAGCTGCCTGCTCAAAATAGCTTATTGTTAAAGTGATTAATGCTGATGCTGGTGGTTTATGTGTCTAAGCCCCAGTCCAGTAGCTTTGATATTCAGTTATCCCAGGAACCATGGCTTCAGCCGACCAAGGCCTTTGAATTTGAGAGTGACTGAAATCTTCTAAATTAGTAGTCAGGCAATTCTGACTAAATGTCAAGAGTAGTCTACCCTAGAAATAACAAACCATAGAAGTAAAATTGTTATATAATAATACTCTCTTATCAGTGAGTGCAAAAGAAGTCCCAATAATTCTAAGGTCTTGGAGAAAATAATAAGATTTGTGACAGAGCTCCTCAGCTAGAGGCTCCATTCTCCTTCTGATCATCCTGAAGATACCAGAGCTTGGCCAGTGAGCCCCCAAGGCTCACAGCGAGGCAATAGTTGAATTGCAAATAGAAACTGAGAAAATATTCTCCTCGACCTTCTGTTCAAACCTGAGAGGACTGAGGTTTGACCTACACTTTGACTGTCTTGGAATAAAATGAAAAATTCATAGACGGGAGAGAATGTTATCATTCCCTCAATCTTCTCATCTGAAACCTCCTTTATTTGATGGGCTACATTCAAATCAAGTGAGTGGCTGAGGATCAGCACACACAAGCCAAGAAAGTGAAACATATCACTTTCTGAGTCTCTTGATAAATGATGAGCCCTTGATAGACTTGGATTAAAGGACTGCCTGGGGAAAGGGCAGTGTCCCCAGTCAAAATGGGTGTATTTACATTGTGGATAATCATAGGTCCTCATATGCCTTTATTTTTTTTTCCACCATGGAGCTTACAAAGTATTCATATCCATTATCTCATCAGATCTTCACAGACATTCTGTGATGAAGGCATTGAAATCTTCACCCTAACAGTGAGGAAATGGAGGTTCTGGAAAGTCATAAGATATGCCCCTGGTCATGCAGACAATAGGTGTCTGGAAGGACTCAAAATTCAGTCCTTCATCATCTTTTTCAAATCCAGAGTCTTTCTGTCTCACTGCAGTAGTGTATTAACATTGTGCAGGACACAAATCCCCCACATTAGAAGCCCCATTTATTTTTAGTTGTTGGATTGCCTACAGTAATCAGTCTAGACTTTCCCCAAACAAAATAGATTGGGCTAATTTTTAAGAACAATGGAACTGCAGACTTTAAATACCTAATTTTTGTAATGCATGGACATATAGAATAAAAATATAATTTCTTATTCTCCAAAAAATTATTACCAACCCACAACTGGCTTGCATTTAAATTATACTTGACTTCAGCTGTGATTCCTCACCCAGTATAGCAGAACACAAGGTTTCCAATAGCAAACTGGAAGAAAGAAAGCTTACTTCAGTTGGGTCAGTGTAAGATAACTTGAAATAGATTTTACCACCTGTGAAAACTAGGCGGCTGATGGTATTTAAAAATGGCGTGAGGGCTAATAACACTGAAAATGTTCTGGTCTAACCCACAGTGCCTTTGAACAAGACAGCATGCTGCTTTTTCTAGACACCTGAAAACATGTTTATCCAGTTTAGTAACGCAGGAAATCAGGTATCTATAAATGTTAGAGTGGCCTGACATCTTATCTTCCTTAACCAAGGCACACACTGAAACTCTGTGCTTGAAAGCTCCCACATCTCCTGTGTCCACTTCCCTGCACTTTAATGCTTCCCCTTTTTCCAGGCACCAGTATGATCTATACAAATACAGTCCTCCACAAGGTTTTCTTCAATGTGATCCCTTAAATACATCTAAAATATGCTTGGCAGTAATTAGCAGAGGCACTTCTTATTTCCTGAGATATTAGCATCTAGCGGAATCTTTCATAATCTATCCACATGGTTCCCCTGGTGAAGTCAAGGCACCTTGACAGGCTATGGTCAATGGAAGATCAGATGGGTGGTGAGTGGAGGTGCCATCCCCAAATATCTGAGAGCATTTTCTGCCTCCAATTTCAGATTGCTTAGCATTATAATACTTCTTAGAACATCCTTCTAAAAGAGGCCCAAAATCCACTAATTTCTAATATAAGAAGTTTCATCTGCATTAGCGTCCTTGGTTAACTCTTCCCACTGTAACCAGATGTTTCTACAGTTAACCAAATTTCAGCTCTCAGCAACTCTCCAGACTTCGCAGCCAGCCTTGCTTGTTCAAATGGCACTTGCAGATTTTGTGCAGCTGACCCTTCCTTTTTAGAACTGATTTATCTTTCAACACCAAATGTTATAAAGAATATTTAATTGTGAAATATGTATTTCCCATTCATTTATAATGTTAAGAAGTCATAGGAAGTCACTAATGTCTTTTCAATCCTCCCTATCAATTTTTCTATTTCTCTTAGCTTTACTTCCTCTTTTCCAAACTAAAGCCTGAGATGAAGTATTTTACTATAATATTCCACATCAGTACCCTCAAAATATTATGCCACTTTTCTTTCTACCTCATTTGCTCTGGTGACCCCAAACTTGAATTAATCTAACTATCTGCTTTATCTCTTTCTACACCTAGGCTGCCAGACAGCAGTAAAGCAAACCACACTTGTATTTTGATTAAAATTTTGGGATGTCCAAATTCAGGAAAGTGTTCAAGGCCCCTCAGTGTGTGTGTATGTGTGTGTGTGTGTGTGTGTGTGTGTGTGTTTATGGGTGTAGTTAATGTCTCCTATTGCTCATAGTCTATCCAAAATATTCTCTAATCTCCTCAAGTTTCTACCCTATTGCATGAGCAACTAACCTTTCCTCTTTTATGAACTCCAATTTTTTTAAATTTATCATCCCTGATACATAAATTATTATATATTATCATCATTTTTTCCTATCTCAAATGAAATACCTATTTCCATCATTTAAACTTGTGATTTCAGTTCCATTTCAACTCCATTCCTTCAACCATCCATTCAATCCATAATTATCAAATAATTATTATGTACAACAATGCTAGAAGCTTGTGGCACTGTAGTAAGCAAGGAATACTTGCTCTGCCCTCAGGAAATTCTAGATGCAGAAGATAAGAGAGTAAAGTAAGTAAATTAATGCTCCTGCAGGTATACCGATGACTGGAGAGAGAATAACGGGAGGGTGGCTAGTTTTGTTTGAGTAGTTAAAGAAGGCTTCTCTTTGGAGGCAGTACTTCAGCTAAGACCTAAATGAACAGAAGCCAGCCATGAAGGCATAGGGAGGGTCAACTTGGAGTTTCACATCATTTAAGGAACTAAAAGAAAGTCAATGTGGCCATGGGCAGTGTGATGTGCTAGTGGAATAACTCACAAGCAGTTGGAGAGATAGCCAGAAGTCATACTATATTGGGTCCTGTAGGTTACAGTAAGAATTTTTTATTATTTTTCTATTTTATCCCATAGAAATCATTGAAAGATTTTAAATAGGAGATTAGTGTGGATGTGGTGAAAAGTGGAATTAGAGAGTCCAATTAGGAGACTTCAGAAATGACCCCAAAGAAAAATGATGGAAACTCAAGAAGAAGGGGTAACAGGAGGCTAAAGGTGGAGCTGAGATATATTTGGCAATATAACAGGCAGAAGTTAATGAAAGATTTTACTGGCAGAAAGAGAGTAAATCTAGAATTAACATTCATATTTGTAGCTAAAGGTGGGTGATGATGTCACTAATTAAGAGAGAAAATGCAGAGGAACTGGTTGGGTGAGGTAGGGTGAAATGAAGATTTCTATTTAAAAACTTATGTGTAGGATGCAGGTGAGACATTCAGAGGTGAAGTTAAGTAGTTGGTTGGATAGATGAGTCTGGAATTCAGAGACCAATCTGGCCAGAATATAAACTTAGAAGATAATATTTAAAGCTGTAGAAATGGATGAGATCATACAGTAGAATTGTACACAGAAGACACAAATACCAGGACCCACCTATGAGAATCATCTGTTTAGAGAGTAAAAAAAGGGAAAAACTAAGAAGGAAACTGAAGGGGTGAAAACTAGGAGTGTATAGTATCTCATGAGACAGAAAAGGAGAGTAACTCAAGGAGGCAAGACATGACAATTGAGTCAGTGCCACAGTAAGTCTGATTAATACAAGGAGAGAGACCTCACTCCACCAAAAATCACATAAGTCACTGATCCTTTCAACTGTCAATTCAATTTATACCTTCCCTGAAGCCCATAAATATGATCTGTGTCTTTCTACTCAGGAAAAGGAAATGGAACAGAGATGACAAATTTGCCCTACACGCACCTAGTTACCCTATCCCTTTTCTTTCTAGGTTTCCTCCCAAAATTGTCTACAAAATAATCTCAACTCCTTCATCAACCTCTTACTCTAAATTCATTGTAATCTAGCCCAACCTATTTCTTTCTTGGGGAACTTGATTCCTAATACCTCTCATCTTTGATGGTCATCACCAGAGATTTTGATTATTGGACTGTCACATTGCTTTGTGAAAAAATTTCAAAGTTTAAAATTTGTCTAGTATCAAAGTTATACTTCAATTACTGGAATTACTAGTAATGATGCAATCAAATGCTATAATCTTATATATAATGTTTAGAAATCCATCATATTTTTCTCCCTATTTTCTAATATTTTTATCTAGAATTGAATTATAAATAATAATATTAGAATTCTAACTTTAAAAAAAATGTATTGATTACAGAGAGGAAGGGAGAGATAGAAACATCAATGATGAAAGAGAATCATCAATGGGCTGCCTCCTGCCTGCCCCACACTGGGGATTGAGCCCACAACCCTGGCATATGACCTGACTGGGAATTGAACTGTGACCTCCTAGTTCATAGGTTGACTCTCAACCACTGAGCCATGCCAGCTGTGCTAGAACTCTAAATTTTAATAGTAGGATTTAGGATTTGCTGTCACCAATTTAACACTTTCATGATCTTCAATGTGTAATTTCAAAGAAGATTCAAATGTAGTTTATTATTTTTTTGTAGTTAAAAAAATAAAGAAGATATTCCCTTACTTTAATAATTCTGTTAATTCAAAGTAAACCAACCACTCACCCATCCAATGTGTCATCTCTCTTCAAAAAAAGGATACAGTTGACCCTTAAACAAGATAGGTTTGAACTGCATGGGCCCACTAACACATCAATTTTTGTTTGCTTGAATGTTTTCCTTTTTTGGTAAATACAATCAGCCCTCATATCCTTGGGTTTCACATCTTTAGATTCAGCCAACCCAGGATGGAAAACAGGAATTTTGGATTCCCAACTGCCAACTCACCTCCATAAATTCCTTACCACAGAGAGGAAATACTGTTTTGGGACCATGGTTGGTTGAATCCATGGCTGTGAAAGGCAGATTGTAGTCAAAGTTACATATGGATTTTCCACTGCACTGGGACTGGTGCTCCCAAACCTGTGTTGTTCAAGAATCCACTGTACATGTTTTCTAGGTGAATAATGTTAGGTAAATGATTTAATTTCTTGAGCTTCAGTCTGCTCCATTTGAAGAAGAATATAATAATATGTTTCTCAAGTAGTTTTTATAAAAATCGAATTTAACCATGGACTGATTGTACAGTGCTATGCAAATGTGATGTGTATCTACTTCTTATGTTATCTGGCAGAAGGTCCTGTTCCCATAAAATGCCCATCTACTGCCA
The DNA here is from genome assembly GCF_014108245.1 of Pipistrellus kuhlii. NCBI lineage: Eukaryota > Metazoa > Chordata > Mammalia > Chiroptera > Vespertilionidae > Pipistrellus > Pipistrellus kuhlii. The sequence continues at coordinate 49,973,341 of NW_023425573.1, read as the reverse complement.
GCTGCTTTTGTTCTAGTGTTGTTAAGACTTCCTGAATGTTTATTTTTGGAGCCAGACTTAGACCAGAACTTGAGTCCCAACTGCCCTTTACTAACAGTAAATTCATGGACTAGTCTCCCCATAATTTCAATTATTCATCTAGAAAAAAAGAAAGATATGCTGTTGGTTTGATGTTTAAATTGAAATAATGTGGAGTGCCTATAGTACTTACTTATGATGATCATAATTTAAGTATTGCATTGCTAACTGCTGTGTTAAAAGATGGCAAATACTCTTTGTGAGGTTCCACTGGGCACCATCCCTAAATAGTAACTTAGGCAGGAGATGGAAAAATACCAGCAGTGAGGCAGTATGTAGTGCAAAACCTGGGAGAAAACAAAAACCAATTGGGACCTACATGAAAACCAACTCCTACTGTAGCCTTCCTCCCATTTTTATGCCAGCAAAATGATTTCATGGCTAAACTTTAGCAGAGAGAGTCTCAGCAAGAAACCCCTAAATAGAAAGAGAAGCTGAAGAGTTTAATGTTTATATATATAATGTGTATGTGTATATACATATATATGTATATACACATTTATATGTATATACACATTTATATGTGTATAAATACACTGTATAATAAAAGAGTAATATGCAAATTGACCATACCTCTGCTAAACCCACAAGCCATGCCCACCAGCCACATCCACCAGCCAATCAGGAGCTAATATACAAATAAACCCAATCAAGATGGCTATGGTCATGGAGAGCAAGAGGGAGACTTGGGTTTCCCTTGCAATGGAGGAAGCCAAGCTTTCTGCCTGCCCTTGCTGGCCTTGGCTGGGAGTCTGTCCATTGGAGCCAGCTGGGGGGTCCCTTCCCAAAGCCAAGCCTCTGCCAGAGGCTTTCGGCCTTGGCCGGGGTCAGAGCCGGGCGATCAAGCCAGCTTGGGGTCCCTGCCCAGGCCAAGCCAGGCAATTGGAGCCAACAGGGGGTCCCATGCCCAGGGCTGGAGGCTTTAGGCCTTGGCAGGGGCAGAGCCAGAAATCGGATGAGATAGGTGTAAACTACAGAGGAAACACCTTTTCTGACCACTCATTGGCTGAGCTCCCTGTAAGCCACTGGTAATATTCTTAGTAACTTGGGTATAAGAGTCCAAAAAGGTGATCTAGGGTTTTTCCATCATACTCCTGGAGAAAAAAAAAGAAGGTCCAATGCTGGAGGGCTAAGAAATGTCATAACCTTCCCTAGGCAGTTCAGCTCAGTGGATAAGGACTAGGTTTACCAAGAGCAAGATCTGGGTTAGATTCTGATCAGGGGCATGTACCTTAGTTGCAGGCTCCTCCCTAGCTGGGGCCCAGGTCAGGGCTCATGCAGGAGGCAACCAATCAATCAAGTGTACATCTCACTTTGATGTCTCTATCTTTCCCTTTCTCTTCCACATTCTCTAAAAAATCAATGGAAGCATATTCTCAGGTGAGGAAGAAAGGAAGAAAAAAAAAGAAAGAGAGAGAGAGAGAAAGGGAGAGAGAGAGAGAGGGAGAGGGAGAGAGAGAGAGAGAGAGAGAGAGAGAGAGAGAGAGAGAGAGAGAGAGAGAGAGAAGGAAGGAAGGAAGGAAGGAAGGAAGGAAGGAAGGAAGGAAGGAAGGAAGGAAGAAAAGAAAAATCATATACTATGAAAGACGTATCTTGAAAATGCCTAAAAAAAGTTGTCATTTTTTCGTGGTGAAGGGGCCAGAGTCTGTGTTGATGAAAACACCTTGGTGAATGCAGTGACTGGCAATGGCTACAGCAGTGGGGTGATGGAGCTGGTGCCTTTCCCTGATCAGCCTGGTCGTCTTCCACAAAGGGAGGCCAGACTTCGGTAGGACATCCCTTGAGGGCTCCCAGTATGTGAGAGGGGGCAGGCTGGGCTGAGGGGACTCCCACCCACCCAGTGCACAAATTTCATGCACCAGGACCATAGTGTGTGTGTGTGTGTGTGTGTGTGTGTGTGTGTGTGTGTGTAGTCCCAACAATGTGTGTATATGTGTGTGTGTGTATATATATATATATATATATATATATATATATAGTTATAGTTATAAAGCAGTGTTTATTAAAATACATTTCCTTTTCAAAATTGAGTTATTATCTGTTAAAGTGTGTATGCATTTTGGGGGAACACTATATACACTGAGTGGCCAGATTATTATGATCTCTAAAACGCATAATAATCTGGCCACTCAGTATACTTCTCTTGAGTACCTCATTTATTTGCTATCAAAGACATTATAAATCATGCACCTGATCAGTTTCCCCCTTTGCACTGGCTGATAGGAAGCTCAGGGCAAATAGGTGGTTGATCTCTAGCAAAAGTCTAAAATACTTTTGGTACCCACTTGAGATACAAATACACTGAGTGGCCATATTATTATGCATTCAGAGATCATGTATCTTTGTGTTTGTGTGTGTGTATATAAAATTTGGTATTAATACATTTACTCACAGAGTGGAAAAATATATTTTATTTGGCATTTGGCAGAAGGCCATTTGGAAGGACCATCATAAACTACCTGGTAGCACTATATAATTCTGAATGTTTTCCCATGGTAAATAATCTAATTCGGACAACAAAATACTCCCATTTGGTGTATTTCTTTGCCAAGAACTGTGCTGGGCATTTTACGAACATCCTCACTAGGCTGTACAATTTGGTTCAATAAGAACCATTACTTCATCTCACAGATGAGGAACTGAGGCACAGAGAGATTAAGTAAGGATTAAGTAAGGTATCAGTGAATAAAGATCTTAGAAAATATTGGTGGTTGGATTCAAAATAGTGTCTAACCATCTGCAAAGCCCATGTCCTTCCCACTATAGCCTGATGCCTCCATTATAAGTTCTCGTGTCTCCCATTGTTAGCTTTTTTACACCAACTCCTGTTAGTGGCTATTCTTCCTTTGCTCTTTTATTTTGTTTATGCACCTCTCTAGGAAAAAGCACACAACAGAATCCTCTTTGATATATATGGATGGATAGATATAGATAGATGATGTGATAGATGATAGATAGATAGATAGATAGATAGATAGATAATGTACACACACAATCATAGATAATGTACACACACAATCATACTTTCTTTAAAATATATTTTATTGATTTTCCACAGAGAGGAAAAGAGAGGGATAGAGAGCTAGAAACATTGATGAAAGAGAAACATCTACCAGCTGCCTCCTGCACACTCCCTACTGGGAATGTGCCCACAACCAATGTACATGCCCTTGACCGGAATCAAACCTGGGACCTTTCAGTTCACAGACCGACGCTCTATCCACTGAGTCAAACCAGTTTTGGCATACTTTTTAACTCTTAAATTCATCCTGTGGATCTTGTTATTCTGCTTATGCACGTTGCTTATGCTCAGCGTGTATTCTCGCCCAGGTGTGCAAAGCAGCTGGTTCACAATAATCTCCCAACCACCAGTGTCATCATGTGCTTTGTGGATGAGGTGTGGTCCACTCTCCTGAGGTCTGTTCACAGTGTCCTCAATCGCTCTCCTCCACATCTCATCAAGGAGATTCTGCTGGTGGATGACTGTAGCTCCAAAGGTAAGAAAACTGATCCTGAAAAAATCAAAGTTTGATATAAAACAATTGAACTGACGATTCTTGGGGAAAAGGGGAGAAGGGGATGTGGGAAGAGACTGAACATAAACTGTGCACCTATGGATGAGGACAATGGGGAGTGGGGAAAGGGCAGAGGGTGGGGTGGGAACCTGGTGGAGGAGAGCAATGGTGGGAGGGGGGAAAAAAGGAACATTTGTAATAATATGAACAATAAAAATTTATTTAAAAAAAACAATTGCAGTTTGGATGTATGGTAAAATTACTGGGTAATCCGATAAAGCATATACATTTTACAAATGACAAATCATCGTTCCTAACAACTATCTGGAGCCCTGTCCAGTTAGCTTGCCCAAACTTCCTTTCCACTGTAACTTCTCAGCCACAGAGGAGTGACTTTCTAACTTTTGCCTCTTGGAGACAGGTACTATGAAATCTGAAGATGTTCTCTCAATTGCACAAACACTTTTTTATGGATCTAATAAGCAAACACCTCACAATTAATGGGGTACCTTTTCTATAAATAGCGTTTGAGTTAGACTCTGTGGGAAACAAGGGAATGGAAGGCCTATGGCTTCTTCCTCAAGAGCAAAACATATTATATTTTCAGTTAAGTGTTAAGATGAATTGCCAATGGGACCATAGAGATAAGGTTTTAATGAAGTTCAGAAGCAGAATCCACCACTGTAAGGCTTTACGTTTGTTTTGTTTATTACAGAAAAGACTCTCTTTCTTTGGATTTTCAATAAATTTGTGTGTGTAAGTGGTCCCATGACTAACAGAGGTTCCATGACTGCCATGTTATAAATTCCCAAAAGGCAGCCAACTTCCAAAAAGCTTAGAAAATAGTAAAGAGTTGCCAACCCTTAATAGAGCAGATTAGCCTTGTTCGTGACCACAATGACAGCCAATTTTCTCAGCCTCAGAGTTTCCCACCGGAATCACACGGAGCCCCTGAAGCTAGGCAATGCTTAAGGAAAACTAATTGAAAACTTTAAGAAAGCGTACACAGAAAGAGTATATAGTAGTTACTAAACAGATAACAGTCTCTTTAGGAATGGCGTGTCCTGATTTTGTGGGACCTGAAGCTTCTATGGAGTCTTTTTAAGAAAAACAACACAAAGTGAGTAGGAAAGTGAGCAGCAGAAGTATTCCTAAAGCCAGTCCTTCTTGAGAATGTTAATTACACATAGAAGTGATCACAAGGCACATCAAAATACCTCATAAAATATCACACACACACACACACACACACACACACACACACACACACACTCCTTTAGCTGCCATCCAACAAGACATGGTAGGTGTGATGGAGGGGGATGTCACAGCAGGAAGTGACAGTATTCTTAAACAATTACAGTTGCAATATCTTTCTTTTGCAAATTTTTTAGTTTGCATACAATGCTTAGCCTTTTCCCTGGGCCTTAGAAGGGGATTTTGTTAAGGGGGTTGGGGGAGGAGAGTGGATGGTACAACTTTAATTTATTTCTAGGTAAATTTGCCCCTGTACTTACTAATACTCAGAAAAGGTGATCCCTCCTGTGTGTAATTTGGCAACACAGAGAAGAAGGACTTGAGATTTAAGAAAAACAGTTGGAAAAAGAAGAGAGTTGAGTATTGAACCCAGATAAAAATTCATCCCAAAAAATGACATCAGAAAAGAAAATAATTGCCAATGAAATAAAATTTCATTTGCAACAGCATGGATGGACCTACAGGGTATTATGCTAAGTGGAATAAGTCAGAAGGAGAAAGACAATCACCATATGATTTTACTTATATATGAATTCTAAAAAATAAAAAATAAAATAAATGAGCAAACAATACATAAATGAACTCATAGATCCAGCAAGCAAATTGATGATTACCAGGTGGGAAGGGGATTGTAGGGATTGGTGAAAAATATGAAGGGATTAAGAAGTACAAATTACCACTTATAAAATTAGTTATAGGGATGTAAAGTACAGTACAGGGAATATAGTCAATAATATTATAATAACTATGTATGGTGTCAGATGGGTACTAGACTTATTGGGGTGATCATTTCATAAGCTATATAAATGTTTAATCATTATGTTTCACACCTGAAACTAATATACCGTATTTTTTGGACCATAAGACACTCTGGACCATAAGACGCACCAGTTTTTAGAGAAGGGAAATGAAGAAAAAAAGATTCTGAAACAAATAGTGTCCTAAAATATTTTATGTGCATTAAAACCCAACATCACAGTCATAAACACATGTAATCAACCCTGTAAAGTAAACAGCAGCATTTAGAACCATTTTAGAGCCGGGCAAGCACACAGAGACCACACAGAGCCGGGCAAGTAAAAAAACTTTTTTTTTAAAGTATATGCGTAGGCTATATTTGGACCATAAGACGCAGGGACTTTTTCCCCCCACTTCTGGGGGGAAAAAAGTGCGTCTTATGGTCCGAAAAATACGGTAATATTGTATGTCAACTATAATTGAAAAAAATGTATTTTTTAAATATCATAATTTTTGGAGTTTATCATTTTGGTATTATCCAGATCTAGTTAAGTGATGTCTTTTTTACTCTCACACTCTGATATAGATTACCTAAAAGATAATTTGGATAAATACATGTCTCAGTTTCCAAAAGTTCGGATTCTTCGCCTCAAAGAGAGACATGGTTTAATAAGAGCCAGACTGGCAGGGGCACGGATTGCAACAGGTAAGAAGCTGCTGATTTTCTGTTTTGGTTACATTTTTATTTTATTTTAATATTTTAAAATGCATCAAATGTGAAATAATTGTACAGTGCATCCATATATCTGTCATTTTTTTTTTGCAATATGTGCTTCATCACACATATACAGACACGTCTATACATACACACCTTTTTTTTGAACTTTTGGAAAGGAATTTACAGACATCATAACACTGTATCTAATACCTCAGCAGGCATCTCTGAAGAACAGAGACATTCCCATACATACATACTCCCATACATAGGCACAAATTTGCAGACTTAAATATTACCTAATATATCATCCTTTCAAATTTTCTCATTGCTCCCAAAATATTTTATATAGCTGGGTTTTTTTTGTTTTTTTTTTCAAATTTGAGAACTAATTAAGTTTCATGCACTGAGTTTGGTTGTTCGCTCTCCTTAGTCCCTCAGTGTAGAATAGATGTCGCAACCATTGACTTGTGGTGTGTGTGTTTTCGAAGAATATAGGCCATTTGTTTTGTATAATCGACCACAGTCTAAAATTTCCTCTTTCTTCCTGTCACCTACAGGATAAATGTTTTTGGCATGAATACTATAGAGAACTCAACTGCATTAAGTGAAGGAATTGTGTACTTATTGCCTCAAATCAAGAGGTACATGATGTCAGGTTGCCCCGCTGTTGGTAATACTCATTTTTAAGCACTTGGTTAAGATATCAGCAGCTATTTGGTAATGAAAAGTTACTTGTGGGATGATTCTTTGATCCAATCAAATATCTCGTTTTCCTCACAGACTATAGCTAATGGGTTAGCATTCAATGATAATCATTGCTTGATTCAGTTACTACACTGAGAGCTGCAAATTTATTTTTCTAATTCTATCATTTCTTTTTTATTAGCTGCCATTGACTTGTAAAATAGTAAGCTCTCCCTTTTTCCCCTCTCTCCTTTTTTTTCTCCCCTCTAATGCACCTATCACTATGGATTTATAACTTTAAAAAATTAAATGTGTATCTTATCAGCATTATTGGGGGGGGGGGGATGTGCTCAATTGTCCCAAATCTGAACACCAAGAGCCCTTTCAAGCCTGACCCCATCAATATTTCAGATCTTCAGAATTTTAAAATTGTCTCTCCTCTGACATATGCTTGCACTTCTGATAGCCCTTTCTGTCTTCCTAAAGAGCAATATGACTTGTTGTCTTCACCCCTTTTTAGTGTGTGGGTGTTGGTAATGAATGGGAGGAAGTGAATCTTTTCTATCCATGGGTATTCTAAAATGAACATCATGCATTTGGTTCATTTTCACATCTTCTATGGAAGGACCTCATAAAAAATATCTGACATTTTGTACCAGGTATCATTCTAAAAACTTTCTACAGTAACTGAATTAATCCTCTAATAATTCTGTGAGGTAGGTACAACCATTTTCATTTTACATATTAAGAAATATAGACACAGTGAGGTTGTGATTTGTCCATGTTCTCCTAGCTAATAAGTTGTAGAGCCAGGATTGGAACACAGAAACCTTTACTCCAGACTCTTCACTCTTATTTACTCCACTTTTCTGTCTTTAAATAGGTAGACACCATTCTGCCCCTGTAAGTCATGGCATTGCAAATCCCCACCTGATTGCATTCAAGCATATCCAGATGGTGAATTATGTGCTCACCTGAGTTTCAATTCCTGTAACTATAGCTCAGATTTGGAAGTCTTCTTATCCCATTGCTTTGCTAAAAAATAGTTTTCTCTCTCGGTAATATAAATTTTCAATTGACAACAAATATATCACACAAAAATGGCATTGCAGTGACAACTAAGACTTTCTTTTTTTTTCAAAATATATATTTTTATTGATGTTTTACAGAGAGGAGGAGAGAGGGATAGAGAGCTAGAAACGTTGATGAGAGAGAAACATCGACCAGCTGCCTCTTGCACACCCCCTACCAGGGATGTGCCCGCAACCAATGTACATGCCCTTGACCAGAATCAAACCCGGGACCTTTCAGTCTGCAGACCGATGCTCTACCACTGAGCCAAACCGGTTTCGGCACAACTAAGACTTTCTTAACAATTAAGTGCATTTGGACAAAAATAAATAAACTTCCATGTTTGATTTTCTATGGAAAATAATTGTCCACAAATGATACAAGACTAGACTGGTCGAGAAATAGTCCAAGTAGGTAACTTTTGAGCTGTGATCTAGTTGAAGAACATTTCCAGGAAAATGGAACAAAAAGTATAAATACACTGATGCAGAAACAAACTCTGTATATTCGGGATAAAGAAAGCAGTTTTGACTGATGAATGCTAACTATGGAAAGAAAGGTAGGAGATTCATTTAGGAAGAAAGGCAACGGTAGGCGTTTAAAAGCGTATGCATCATTTAAGGAGTGTAGGTATTATTCTTGGGATAATGTAATGCCAATAAAGACATTAATGAGGATAGTAAAACTGTCTGATTTATATTTTGAAAGCTCACTGTGGTCACTTTGTAGAGAATTAATAAAGGGAGATGAGAGAGAAACTAGGGAGACCAATAAGGTGGCTACTGTAGTTATCTAGGCACCAGGAAGGTACCAAGACAGATAGAGGAAGTGGTCAGACTTAGAATATATTGTGGACATGGAACTTACAAGACTTGACATCAGCCGAAACCGGTTTGGCTCAATGGATAGAGCGTCGGCTTGGGGACTAAAAGGTCCTGGATTCTATTCCAGTCAAGGGCATGTACCTTGGTTGCGGGCATATCCAGTAGGGGGTGTGCAAGAGGCAGCTGACCGATGACTCTCTCTCATCGATGTTTCTAACTCTCTATCCCTCTCTTCCTCTCTGTACAAAATCAATAAAATATATATTTAAAAAAATAAAAAGTCACTGTTTAAAAAAAAAAAAAAGACTTGACATCAGATAAGATGTGAAGAAAGTAATAACAAGAGGAGTTAAAAAAGAAACCTGGGATTGGAAAGAATTTGAACAACTAAATGGGCAGTAAGATCATAGCCAGAGGAATAGATTTGGGATTACAAATGAGTTCTGATTTTGTTCATATAAGTTGGAGATGAAAATTAGACATCCATGTAGATGCTTAAGAAAGCTGATGAATACAGAACCACAAGTGATTTGCTTGTAAAAAAATTTCCATTGCCTGCCTAGGGTACAAAACATGCTGGTAAGAATCTTCATAATAGTCTAAATTGTTAGACAACATGAGAAGCTGTCTTCAAATGGAATGTTATGAACTTGATCAAAGCAGTTGCCTAATTGGCCCATTCAAGCTCTTGTAATTACAACTGTAAACTAATTTCTTTGAATTTAATAAATCCAAATATGAAAATATGAATCTGTTTCTCAGTCATTCATTAGCACCCTTGAGTACATTAGCTCAGTTTTATTTTACTAACCTTTAAGCTATTATATCATAAGATAAATTTTTACATCACAACCAAGTATCGTTTCTGAAATTCTGAGTCTTCTACAAAATAATAAGGGCACAGCAGTGACTCTGATCCCTAGCCATGTCCACTATTAATTCAGGCTCTAGGGCTCAATCAGTTCTTCATCTGAATCTGATTCAGGCAAAAAACAAACAAACAAACAAACAAACAAACAAAAAACTCCAATCAGTTATTTACTAGGAACAAGGAGGTAGAGAGGACATGTGAAGGGAATGTGAAGGGAAGGCTGTGGTCAATGAATTTCTAGGGTAAGGCTCCCATATGAAAGCAACAGAAGTAAGAAAAGATGTGGTAGTCGAGGTACAAGGAAATAAACCAACCAGCTGGCCAAGTGACTTCTTGCCCTGCCAAGAGGAGCCTGTTGTCAGGAAGATTCAGTAGAGAGTCAGAGTAGAGATCAGACTTTCATTTCCTTCATGGCCTTTCACAAAATACTTGACATTGCTCTTTGCATTCCAAAGGATCAGTTGGCTAACTTTAAAAAGTGGCATCTGACTCCTGGCCAACTCTGAGGTCTCCTAAAGAGCAACAGCCCTGTACATTTCTGCCACTAGTTTCTGCTGAAGTCAACACAGGTGGTTTTCTGAGCATCACTTATAAATCATTATGCAAACTTAAGTGGTGAGCCAGGTCCACATTCCTCAAGGAACCCTAAACACAACATTCCAGCACTACTGTGTGCTGGCAGCAATCTCTCAAGCTGGTCGGCTAAATATAAGTAGGAGTCGTGCTCAAAAAGGAGCCAAAAATGTCTGGCACATTGAGTGGCTCTGGGGTGGCCAAAAAAATAAATAATAAGTTACAGTGAAACCCATATACAAACACTCCAGCATTACTGGAACTTACTCCTAGAAAACAAACAAAAAACCCTGCCAGGTGGCTATCTAGATTGAGTTAATTATTTAGATTGAGCTGCAACTTAAACATTCATTGTTTAAGGGAAAAAAATATAAACAACACTCACCACTTATTAAGCATTTAGGTATTAAGTAGATATTAGAAATAGCCTCATAAGGGAAAGCTCAAAGAGCTGTAAGTTAACTATCCAATGTGGCTAAGGGCAGCTGTTCTGGCATGAAGACAGTTCTGTGTGACTTCAATCCTATGTTCATTTCACCATGCCTCTCAGCCTTTCGTTAAGAACAGAGTGTAAAATATCCATAAACCATATCCAGAACAATTAGAAATCCCACTCAAAGTTAGAGACACAGCTCCCTGTTCTGATTTCCGTGATCCTGTTTAAAAATAAAATGTCTGAGTGTGGAGCAATGACATTCTTGCTCGGGAGGTCTCATCCCTCCCAAAATACAGTATAAAAAGTCATTCGATCCAGGGGTCCTCAAACTTTTTAAAGTGGGGGCCAGATCACGGTCCCTCAGAGAGCTGGGGGGCCGGACTATATGAACTACTAATTCCTACTGTAACACCTCGGCTGTGCTCACTGCCCAAAAAACCTGGCGGGCCGGATCAGACTCCTCTGCGGGCCGCATGTGGCCCGCGGGCCGTAGTTTGAAGACGCCTAAAATGCTCTTTCCCTCGGGTTTCCAGCAATAAGTGAATGAGAAACTTTGTGGGGATTTGGGACAGACAGGAATTGAAGACAAGATTGGGGACCCCTTCACCTGCCACTGGTGCCTGAAGAAGATGATCTGACCCTTTGACCCTTTGAGCCTACTGTGGGGATAGGGATAGGGTCTAGCAGAAACTGCTATTTAAACTCTGGGTCTGAATGGACAGAAGTGGAGTGGGATCTGCTTAGGTTCTTTGTTCCTCAGTTTTCTTATCTCTTAAATGGGAATAAACTTAGATCTATACTTCAGGTTTATTGTAAGGATTATACAACTATGTATAATGCTTACAACAGGGTCTGGCATAGAGCAAGCACTTCATAGGAGATAAATGATGTTATTAAAGTTTGACAAAAGCAGAGGAGAGCAGCCAGGTGTCAGAGTGATCAATTAACACAATGAGCCCAAATGCAAGTACAGTCACTGCTTTCCTTACTTGCTTCCATAGTGTAAGTAAAGAAGCTAAACAAGAAGAAAGTCTTGGCTCCCCCAGTGCTGACTTTCCCCCCATGGAATGGAGCTGGGCTGGTGAACTAGAGCAGATATCAATCTTGCTGTGAAAGGAATCCAGAATGAAAGGCTGAGAGAGAAGGGTTAAGAATAGAAAAGTACTGACTACTGTGCCAGGCCAGCATGCCTCAGTGTTTGAGGTTCAACCTATGAGCCAGGAGGTCATGGTTCCATTCTCAGTCAAGGCACATGCCCAGTGTGGGGCATGCAGAAGGCAGCCTATCAATGATACTCTCATCATTGATGTTTCTCTCTCCCTCTCCCTCTCCCATTCTCTCTGAAATCACTAAAAATATAATTTTATATAAGAAAAGTACTGAGTGAGAGTATACAAAAATGTTTTCAAGATCCACCCACCTTCCATAAGATGAGACAGAGATATCGGCCTTAGAGGGAGGCCTCCAAATAGAAAAACCTGGGCTAGAAACAGATATCCATAAAAGTGGATAGGGAGGGAAGGGAACAGCTGAGAGGGAAAGAAGGCCTGCATCCTGGACTGCACCTCCCTCCAATGCACCAGCTGTGCACCAAGTCTTCAAGGGGAGGGTGGGGTAAAGCTTTTGTAATTGCTTATGGTAGAGCCTGAAAGATTCCACATAGGATTTTGGCAAGCCAGATCCCTCTGAGTATTATTAATATCTCTCTCTCTCTCTCTTTCTCTCTCTCTCTCTTTCTCTCTCTCTCTCTCTCTCTCTCTCTCACACACACACACACACACACACACACACACACACACACACTTCTTGAAACAATATAGATACTGCTGAGATTTTCATTGAAAGGAGAAAGAGTGTTACTTCACCCAACTAATTTTTTAAAAAGAATTCTTAATACATATTTCTGGCCTCTGAGTTCTATTTTTTCTCTTACAACATTTTGAAATTGTGATAAAAGATGCATAACATAAAATTTTACCATCTTAACCATTTTTCAATATATAGTTCTGTACTGTGAAGTATACTAGTATTTCCATTGTTGTGCAACCAATCTCAGAACTCTTTTCATCTTGCAAAACTCAAACTCTAGACCCATTAAACAACCATTTTAACACTGCCTCTTAGACTTCCTGCTTCCTCTACCTTAACTTCTTTTCACCCCTATAATGTAGAGCAGTTTTTCCTCTTCATCATCCTAAGACCAAATGTGGAATCTCAAACTTCTCCTGCTCTTTTGAAGAACAAAATCCCAGTTCTCCACCTCCAGAGTTTTTGGGATGCATCCCCTTAAATTAGAAGGACATAAGCAACCACTTCTAATGTTAAGTATTCCCTTCAGAATTTTGCCTACCCAATTTATGTGGCTTATCAATTTTTTTGCAAACATAAACAGCACTTGCCCCATGCGACTGCTAGAAAAAAATGTCTTTTATTCCATTGTAAAACAAAATGATAGGAACAAGGAATTCAGTGAGAAAAGAAGACTTCTGCCTTTACAAGCACACTTCTGGAACAATATCTAAGACCTTATATGACATTTTCAAATGGATTTTTTTTTCTGGCTCTTTAGGTGATGTGTTGACATTTTTAGATTCTCATGTGGAATGTAACATTGGTTGGTTGGAACCTCTTCTGGAAAGAGTTTATTTAAGTAGAAAAAAAGTAGCCTGTCCAGTAATTGAAGTCATCAACGATAAGGATATGAGGTAATATTGTCATATTCCACAAGATGCTTCTAAGTAAGTCTTTAACCAGCAGCAACAGAAAATACTGATCACACTCATCATGGGTGCATTTTTGCAAATCTAAGAAATACACAGGTTATCCATAAATAAATGGAAATAGATGATAGATATCTTGGGATCAGGGCAGGCAAATCTGTTTATTTGATCATGACAAATTCTTAACCCTTAACTCCATTGTCCAGTTCTTTCCTCTTTGTATTCAACTGAACCAAAAATACGTATTTTCCTTAGAACATTATTTTTTGTTTAAGTATAAGTTGAAAATAAGTAATTCAGCCAATTGGTCACTATTGCAAATTGTACTTACAAATTTTCTAAAAATGTTCTTTAAAAGTTTGTAGTGATCTAAAGTCATCTGCATAAACACTGGTTTTATTCATTAAACAAGACATGGCTTTGGGTCTGTTAAGTATACATGTATGATCTCAAGTAGCACTTTTGGTCTTTCCCTGAACTAGTTACATGACAGTGGATAACTTTCAAAGAGGCGTCTTTGTGTGGCCCTTGAACTTTGCTTGGAGAACAATTCCTCCAGACGTTATTGCAAAAAACAACATTAAAGAAACTGATGTAATAAGGTAAGTGTTTGAAATTTAATTTTAGGAAACAGTCATGTGTTTTTTAAGCCCTAGTATGTTTTTTATTCATTTTTGTTTGTTTTTAGAGAGGGAGGAAAGGAGAGGGAAAGACACACACATTAATGACAGAGAACCATTGATCAGCTGTCTCCTGCATGCTCCCTACTGGGGATCAAGCCCACAACCAGGGCATGTGCCCTAACTAGTAATTGAACCGTTATCTTCTAGTTCATGGGATGATACTCAATCAACTGAGACACACTAGCCAGGGTTCATGCGTCTTTTTATAAAGGCATAGGAAGCAATTTTACCAAGAAAGTCTATTCTGTCATTTAATAGGATATCAAGAATTATAGTTATAGCCAATAATCCAAAAGTAAACAAAATTTTCCTGAAAAAATAGTTTCCCACTACCAAAACTCATTTTTCAAATGGTCCACCGCACCTAGTCAGCCCTGAGTGCAGAGGAATTTTTTAACACATTTTCTGTTCTCTGGGATTTACAACTCAAGATACATTGAGCTAGTTGAATATATATCGCATATATGCTATAAAAACACACATAATATTGAAGTCAATATGAGTTAAAATTAGGAGAGCAAATAATAGTAATAGAAGTATCATTGTAATAAAAATAATAGCTACTATTAGGATTTTCTTTTCGAATCTAGTCTTCCCTTCATAGGATAGCTGCCAATTTCTATGAATGAATTAATAAATAGATGTGGAAGATAGATATGAATTAAAATTGGAGCTTTATTGCTGGAGAATCTGGATTGAAGAGCACAACTTATACCTGAAGTTGAAGTGGAGGCTTCCTAACACTTGCCCTAGAGTCCAGCCCTGCAGGACAAGCAGGCAGCCAGCCCCAGGCTGTGCAGTGGGAGCTCTGAGCTTTCCTTGTCTGAGAGAGTTATGTAGACTCAAGACAGCAAGTTCCAAGAGAGAGCCCAAGCCCAGACTATGCATTGCAGCATGCTTTCCCTGAATGTAATCTCAATAAAGCACACTCATTCCTTGCCTTGTATGATGCTTCAGGACTGATGCTCTAGCTAGTGAAGTAGGAGTACTGTTATTTATCCAGCGCTCTGCTTTTAACCCACTCTATAACCCTAGGAGAGAGGGGGCAGTATTCCCTTATAGAGATGAAAAAATTGATACTTAAAAGAGTGAAGTAGCCCTAGCTGGTTTGGCTCAGTGGACAGAGCATTGGTCTGCAGACTGAAGGGTCTCAAGTTCAATTCCAGTCAAGGGCACATGCTCAGATGTCCAGCTCAATTCTCAGTAGGGGGGCATGCGGGAGGCAGCTGATTGGTGATTCCCTCTCCCTTTCTCTCTAAAATCAATAAAAATATATTAAAAAAATAGTGAAGTAATTTTCCCAGAGATACATAGATAGTTAAAGCAGAAATTGGGATTGAAACCCAGATCTGCCTGAACGTAACACTCTTGTTTTGATCCTGCACCTAAAGAATCTCTTTGCCTTTATTAGACTCTCATATTGAGGATCAATGGAGTAGTTGAGTTCAGAATAAACTCAACATAATATTAGGAAGGGAATGTATTCTGAATAATCTGGAAAGAACATTTGGGATACAGGTCATGCTAGTTCCAGGTCCCACCTTCCTTCTGCCACCATGAACCAGGGAAGTTGCCACTTCAATGCTGTTTGTGCTATTCCAAGACTTCCCCACACTTGGCAGCTATTCTGAAAAGCCTCACAAGCTATGATAACAACTGCGCTCCCATGATATACAAATGTAAAAAAAAAACAACCTTTTCTCATTGTAGGTGCCCTGTCATGGCAGGTGGATTGTTCTCTATTGATAAAAATTACTTTTATGAACTTGGAACATATGACCCTGGGCTTGATGTTTGGGGTGGAGAAAATATGGAGCTGTCATTCAAGGTATTACGAGTGTTTCTCAAATTCTATCTACAATTAAGAGCTTATACAATAGTTTTAAATGATTTCATTGTACTAATACAATCAGATATATGACTGCCCCAGGGTGGATTGTGTATGTTTGGAGGGATTTCACAGAAATTTTAGGGCCTCTGGATTAATGTTTTCATATCCAAGATTGAATTTGGAAGAATCAATAGCACTCATGAAATTTATTAGAGCTCCCTAATAATTCACAGTACTGTTTCTGCATCAGAATATGGGGGAAATAATTGCCTGTCATCCCGTGTAAACACTGTAGGATTCATACTTAATATAAAATAACTCTTTTGGAACATTTTTCTAATATATTGGAAGCAATGAAATTATTTAGTTATGGGTCATCTTGGAGAACACACATGACAGGAAGTGACCAAAAGGCAGGCTGCAGACAGGCCATAGTGCAGCAATTTGGGACATATCAGAGGACTCTGGGTATTTATAAAGTCACTGATTAATATCTGAAGCTGTAGCATAAGCCATAGGGGAGAGCATCCAAAAAACAATGGCTCTCCTATGCAGTAGGGTGATATTTAGTAAAAGTGGTATTATTTGAGCTCCTGATCAAGGAGAATGGTTTTCGAGTTGTGTGTGTTTGTGTGTGTGTGTGTTTTTAAGAAAATATATGCTTTTTTCCTTGATTCAACTAAAGCAGGAACTCATTTTACATAATGAGATTGTGAGGAATTTTTTGGAAAATAGAAATTTACATTGCAAAGGAAGGAAGGGGAAATATATATTTTACTGATTCTGAAATGATCCACAGCAATATGCAAAACTAAATAAACCTGTTGAGTTTAATTTTCTATTGAAGAAGAGTTTAGAAGTTGAGAGAGCTACTATGATAGGATATTATATTACTTCAAACAAAGTGGGGGAGGAGAATAGTCAGGTGGTTCCTTGTCATCATTAATTGCCCATAATTTGTGGACAAGGATTTGATAATTGATGCTTATCATTAAACTGTTCCAGGTGTGGATGTGTGGTGGCGAAATTGAGATCATTCCCTGTTCCAGAGTGGGCCACATTTTCAGAGGTGATAACCCATATTCCTTCCCCAAAGACCGGATGAAGACAGTGGAGCGGAACTTGGTGCGGGTGGCCGAGGTCTGGCTTGACGAGTATAAGGAGCTGTTCTATGGCCACGAGGAAAACCTCATAGACCAAGGGCTAGATGTCGGAAACCTCACCCAACAACGGGAACTTCGAAAGAAACTAAACTGCAAAAGTTTCAAATGGTACCTGGAGAATGTGTTTCCTGACTTGAAGGCTCCCATTGTGAGAGCTGGCGGTGTGGTAAGTTCAAGCAGCAATTTAAAATCTGACTCCATAAATAATAAAATGCCAATATACTTTTGAAAATGTGGGGGAAAGAATGAATTAATTATTACATTACAAATCAATACCAGGTATGAGTGCAGATGAGACAAAGCAGGGTTGAGGATGAAATAAAAGATAAACTTGGTGAAGGCTTCCAGGCAGCCATGTTCACTGATTAACTCAGCAAATATCTATTAAGTATCAATGAACCAAGCAGTATTTTAAAACTGAATTTCAGGTGATAAATTAAGTAGACTTGACCTCTTCATTGTGGAGCTTGGAACTGAGAAGAGAAAAAATATTATAAAAATAAGCAAGTAAAGAGTGAATAAATATAATAGCTCTCATTTGGGAGACAGGCCAACAGTGAAGAATCCATCTAAGTCAGAGTGGCCAACTGAGGAGATGTTGAAGGCTAGGTCTGAAAGACCAAGAGTCAGCCAAGTGCTAAAGGAGCACCAGGCACAGGATGCCCTTATGTGAAAACTCAGAGACTGATGACCATCCGAGATGTTCAAGAACTGGGAAGGACATGACTGTTGTTGTCAGGGTGTGAAGGAGGAAAGAATGGCACCAGGTGAAGTTGAAGAGGGAGAAAGGAGTCAGATCATATAGGTCCTTGTAGGAAAGATCCTTCCTTCCTTCTTTCCTTCCTTCTTTCCTTCCTTCTTTCCTCCCTTTCTTCTGAATGTAATGGTAAGTTATTGAGTAGGGTTAAATAATAGGATGGCATGATTTAGAGTTTTATAAATTTAAAAGTAACAAATTGTCAGACAACAGCAGAGAAAATTCCAAGATACAAGGTAATGTACTAAAAGGGAAGAAGCCAAGCTAGATAGGCGGGATAGAGGACAAAGCGAAGAAAAAATCAAGGAAGAGGAGAAACTTAGACAAAAGCCATTTCAACCTGTTCTAGGAGTGAGGCTAGATTTGAAGAGGATGACCAGATGTGAGGACATTTACCATAGGATGGGTTTGGAGATGGTTAGTCAAGTGTTGACCTGGAGCTCTTCCCTAGTTATGCATACTTTCATTTTTTTTTATTGTTCTATTTCTCATTTAAGGTTTACTGCCAGTGTTGTTTTATTTTCTTTAAGTTTCCTTTTTCTTCATGCCAGAGGTTCTCAGACTTGAACAGCAGTAAGCCTGCTTTCTTGAGCCAACTTTTTTCAGTTTGCCTTTGAAAGGATTGTGCAAACCAGCCATTCTTTGCGAAGCAAATCTCCTGATGACAAGGACTTAGTAAAACTATTCTCTCTGGTGGTATAAGGATAACCTGGAATATTGTGAAAGAGAGGAAAGTGGTCTGAATTTTGTTCTATTTGTTATGAAATTTAACTGACAAATGGGTACACATGATCTGTTTGTACATACCATAATGTATTATGGAATTGCCATCCTTATAGGTCAAAATAGAAACGTGCTGCCTCAGGTAGTTCAATCTGCTGTTTTATCTTAGGCAACTCAGTAGGAAGAATACCCTGGACTTATACACTATTCAAGAGATTTGTCTGTAAAATAAATTTATATTTTTAAATACTATCTCTTGAGCAGGAAAAGAAATTTTCACCATAGTAATTTTTTTCCTGTCCTAACCACACAAAATCTCAGCAAGACCATTACCAAGCTTTAGCCACCAGAGGGAACTAAAAAACTGTCTTTTGCCTTCTCTGTGTGGCTAACTTGTTTGCATTCTCATGAAATTTTTGAAGAGTTCTCCTAATGAAACAGCTTTTGGCTGATGCCTGAGTTATTATATGTAAAAATGCAAAAATAGATATTTTAACAAATTATTTCTCTCACTATCTGCTGCCTTCCTTAGACAAATTTTAATAAATATGGCATTTGCTTCCTTCTGAAGCAACCAGTAGGGAGCATTATTACCATTAAAAAACAAAACAAAACAAAAAATTAGGACTTTTCTTCAGGCAATGCAGAGTGAGATGTACTAGAATGTTATTCTGGATACACAATCTTAAAAAGTTCCATGAAAATGAATTCCACAACCTATACACTTAGGAATTTAAATCCAGTTAAGTTTTTTGTTTGTTTGTTTGTTTGTTTGTTGGCAGGGGGCGAGTGTGTGTGTGTGTGTGTGTGTGTGTTCTGTTTGTGTTTTTTAGTGAGAACAAGTAATTTCTTATTGAACCAAAAATATTTGGAATAAATAAAATAACTTCACCAATAATGTATATTTATATTGGATAAAATTCTTAGAAACAGGCCTATAGCCTAATGTTTAACAATTCTGTGATAAACTGAGACTAACTTCCATTCCCTAATTTGGCAATAAAATAATTCAAAATGAAAAGTTTAAAATTGATATACTACCTGATTTAAAAAATATATTTAAATGGTTTACTGTAAAATCATAAGTACAATTCTTTAAAAACAAAATGAAGCCCTGGTCTGTTGCTCAGTGGCTAGAGAGTCAGCTCACAGACCAGAGTTTTGCGTTTGATTCCCTCCCCCGCTCCCCACCACCACCACCACAAGGGCATATACCTCAGTTGAGGTTTCCCTGCCCCCATAGGGCTATGTATGAGAGGCAACCAATCGATGTGTCTCTCTCATGTTGATGTTTCTCTCTCTCCTCCTCCTCCCTCCCTTCTACTCTGTAAAACTCAATGGAAAAAATATCCTCAGGTGAGGATAAAATAGTACAGTATTTTTCCGGCGTATAAGACGACCCCCTAATTTTACACTTAAAACATAGGTTTAGACCTATATTCGCTGTATAAGACTACCTCCCACTACAAAGAAAAGACTTATTTTGCCGTCAAGATCTGCAGGTAATTTTTGTGCAATTTTGGCCTTTTGCCCCTGATTTTCGGTTGACTTTTTTTCATTTCAAAAGTCGTCTTATACGCCGGAAAATAAAATAAAATGACTCAATTTTGAAAACCATTCAAAATGAGATAAAGAATCACAGTTCTTTAGCACTTCATCAAATATTTTGTTATTAAGAAAAGGAGTTTCTCTAGTAAATTTCTCTAGTAATCACTGGTAAAGAGGGAAGGGAAATAGATCTTCAGATGAAGTGGGTGGGATCAGGGGGAGGGAGGCAAGGATAGAAAAGATTGCCCTTTTTCCTTCTAATGCCTCTCAGTTCTTGGAAGAAGGAATTGTACAAAATAAATACAAAGAAATCTATTGAACCTTGGGCTCCGAAACACTGTTCTGGGCCATCTTATTAGCTGTGCTGCCAAAACTAGGGATCCATGGTCAAATACATATGGCAAACAACACACTACATTTCTCTTAGAGCAGCAAGCTGAACATTATGATACCCTACTGAAAGTTCTGAAAGGTTCCGGGGTAAGACTACCTGTTCAAGAGATTGAAGCCAGAGATTTCCACACCCCTTTGACAATAAAATATTTTCTAAATTATCCACAATATTTTTATCTCTGTTTCATCTCTATTTACTCTTCTCTGAAGTTCACGATGGTTGATTCCTTCTGTGATTACTGACTGCTCCCACTTACTAATGGTGGGGGGGTTTCTCCCATATTTTCCATTTTAAATTGTGAACAGAGCTTTCTTTGAGATTTCTGACAGAGTTCATGTCCTTCTAGAATTTCTTTTGCATTCCAGCCAACCCCAAAGCAACCAACCGGCTACTATTTTTATGTTGTTTCAGTGCCTCAAGGGTCTGTCAGGTTTATACTCAATAATACAAGTGTAAATTCACATCTCAAATCCAAATGAAGGTCACTGTAAGTTTTTAGATCTGGCAGAATCTAGCCTCCCTGTGGCATCCCTCCCTGTGGCATCCCTTTTAGTTTAGTTTAGTTGTCATTTTTCTGCATTTTCTTGCCAGCTAAGCTATGAGTGGAAAAAGTGAGGACTAACTCACTGAGCATCATGTTCTGACACTGGTAGTTTTGTGAGCTACAGAGACTGCGTCATCACCCCAGAGTTACAGCTCTGTGTTAGGCATGTGGAGCAGGAGAGGGCACTAATAGTGTCCCTGGCAACTAAGCCCTCACCACCTCCCTGCTCCGCAGGCTCTCCAGAGTGGAAACTTGGTTTTATACAGCTCTTCTAGAAACCTGAGAAGTCTAAATTGCACTATTAACCCACAGCCTCGTTAGCCCTGCCCAGGATGTCAAGGGGGCAAGGGAATCAACATTTTTCTGCGTTAAATGGTGACTTATAGAAAGCTGCCTCTATATTTGACCCTGCAAATCCATTAAAGAGCTGGGGGCCTGCCAGAAAGTGCCTTTAAGCTTGGCTCCGTATTCATTTTCGTGACTTTCCTGTAATGAATTGTAGCTTGCCTGAGTCATTAGGAAGATTCTGACAGAGAATCAGCTGGAAATCTGCTGTTCTTGAAGGACTCAATTTATCTATCTGTGATTCAATGCCTGAGCAGTCAAGTAGCTTGGAGGGGTCAGCCAGGCAACAGAGCTCACAGCTGTCAGTTTGATTAAATTGCAAGTGTGTGCCCTGACTTTTAATATATGCATCAGACAAACTTGAGCCAAGAAAATAACTACTTTTTCTTGCCACCTTGTGCTCATTCCCTATTCAACATCCCAGGCAAGGGTTAATTAAAAGCTTCTGTTTGTTGGCTCTGTGGCTCAATTGAGAGATTGAAGTTGTACTTTAGCAAGATTGCATTATGTCTCTTAGAGATAGCAACCACTGAACTCTTACAGTGCTAAGTACTGCTGAGCTATATTAACTTAACTGTCTTTTAACCTTCCTGTTGTTTCATATTCTGTGTTTTCTGAATGCCTTGATCTACTTTAAAATGTTTGTTTCTTCATACATATTTTATATTTTGCTTCCTAGCTTATTAACATGGCCTTGGGTAAATGCCTTTCCATTGAAAATACCACAGCCATTCTGGAAGACTGTGACGGGAGCAGCAAGGTATGCTGGGCTGGGGTTTGCTCTCTGATAGTAGGTGCAGCTCACATACTGGTGCATAGCTGATAAGTGCAGGGTATAACACATTCATCACTCACTTGAGAAATTGGTTTTTGCTTACAGAAACAATAGTTAATTCCTATATAATCATAAGATTGCTAAATGTAAAGATGTGGGTACTGAAGTCAACACATGAGAAACGGAGATCTGGCTCCTTCACTTGCAAAGTGTGTGAATTTTGTATGTTTCTTAACCCTCAGGTAAATGGCAGTGATTATAGTGCCCACCTTAATGCTAGTGTGAGAATTGAATTAGATGAAACTATGAAGCAATTAGAACAACACCCAGTTCTTAATGCTCCACAAATGTTCACTGCTATAATAACAGACAAAAAAAAAAAAAAAAGTTGAAAATAGCACGTGACGTATAAAGATAGAGTAATAAAGAAAAAGACAGGATATATTTTTAAATAATTAATTTCAGGGAGCAATTTGATTCTCTGATTCTATACCCTGCCCCCATTCTTCTATATCTGAAGGAAATAATGTAAATCACATAATTCACGATCCATGATGGAAAACCCTGCAGCAACACTCCCACAGACTCAGAGCACAGTGGTGAGGGAGGGAGGAACTCTGCAGTGCTGGAGGGGAGCTGGAGGTGATGGCACCTCCCTCTCCAACACACGATCCCTATTCATTCTTATTCTTTGGGGACAGTTTCTGGACTCACGGGGACATCAATTCATGAGTACAACTCAGTTCCCTAAAATTGTAGGCCACTCTTAGGTAGAGAAATTATTTTTCATGATAACATAGGCTTGCCAAAACATACTACTTTGATTTGAGTAGGAGATATTGATTTGATTTTGAAGTACATCCCATCAATACCTCTTCATTCAAAGCTTCTACTAGAAAAAAAAGGGGGCATTTTGTCATCTCTGTGGCTATAATTCAGCTATGGATTGCAACCTGAGGCTAAGGGGACTTTTAATTAGGAAAAAAAGGAGACACTTGAAAGAAAAAAGTGTCAAAAATCAAGAAATAACTTATATGTATTAACAATTTTGAGAGGAAACAACTCACAAATAGTAAAACAAAACAATATTAGTCCAAATTAGATGAAAATAAAATATTAAATAGTGCAACCCTTCCAGTCTCATCAATATTTTATCTGAAAATCCAAGTTATGGTCTTAATAACCACTGAGTCTCTTGAGAGGAGACTGGGAAGGAAATATATGACTTGTGCAACCCCTGCCTTCCACAAATGTCCATCTCCCTTTTGTCTTGTTATTCCTTTTAGGCTTCTGCCTCCTGTGGCTTGTTTGAGTAATAAAAAGTAAAGAAACTTGGTGGAGATAAAGTTATGGAGTAATAAAAAGTAAAGAAACTTGGTGGAGATAAAGTAAAGAAACTTGGTGGAGATAAAGTTAGCCAGAAATAATAAGACAATATTAAGCCAGTGACTACAGCATTTATAACAATAATAATAATAATAATAACAACAACAACAATAATAAAGCTTAAAAGAATAAATCCCGAGGGTTGTAGGATTGTCCCATCAAGCACTATCTTTTCACCTTACTTAAAAAGTCTCTTTAGTTAACTTATCAATCAGTTGAGTTGTCCCTTTGCAAGGTACTATCTAGCTTTTCTTCATAGCTACATAGCTTCTTTGTATTGTGTCCATGCTTCTTGTCAACATAAGAAACATCCAAACCTATAGAAACATTTAATTAGTTTATTTGAGCCAAACTGATGGCATATACCAGGGAGTAAGATCCCAAATGCTCTAGAATAATAGTTTTGCAGGGTGTTTTGTTTTGTTTTGTTTTTGTGCATTTGAGATTAAGGAAGGTATGTAAGGAAGTACATGAAGGTGGGAAAAAACAAGGTGGGGCATGACCACCCACCATGACCTGCCTGTTGGGAATTTGTGATCAGACCCCCGGTAAGGTTACTTTCCATAGAACCACCATTTATCCACATTCTCAAATTTAAATATGCATACAAATCACTTGGGGAGTTTGCTAAATGTGAATTCTGATTCAATAGGTTCGTGGCAGAACTGATTCTCTGCATTTCCAACTAGATGTAGGTGACCCTAATGATGGTCTAGAGTGGCATATGCCAGGGAGTAAGACCCTTTAGCAGAGAGGTCTACCCCAATGCCATACTTGATCATCTAAGTGACATCTCAATCACATTACCAATAATTCATTAGATAAAAACTTTTAGATTTTACCAGTAGACTTATTTACTAATTCCTTTACAAATTTCCCACAGACTCAGAGCTTTACAGTTTATTAACCAGGCAGATAGTACTAGGTTGTAAATAACTGGAGAAAATATATAAAAATTAAAAACATGGTTCCATATCCTGAATTGGCATTTATTTTAGACCTTGGTGATTCCGCAAAACTGGACTTCTCTAAGAGCAGTCCTTCACACTATCAGCAAAGAAAAAAATTTTCAAAAATATATTTTATTGATTTTTTACAGAGATGAATGGAGAGGGATAGAGAGTTAGAAACATCGATGAGAGAGAAACATCTACCAGCTGCCTCCTGCACACCTGATGTGCCCACAACCAAGGTACATGCCCTTGACCGGAATCAAACCTGGGACCTTTCAGTCTGCAAGCCGGCGCTCTTTCCACTGAGCCAAACCGGTTAGGGCATAAAGAAAGATTTTTAACATTCCCTCTAGGGGTCTGGTTGTCTAGCATAATAATTTCCACAAAGTAGTTTAGGGCCCTGACTTGGATCTCCTGAAGTCCCACTTGCTCAAGACTATGGTGGTTTGGAGGTTCCAATACTTCAAGCACCAGGTGGTCTGGGATTTCGAACTGGAATGACATTTGTTTGCAGGTATGTACTAACTGGACTGTGGTGTACGGTTGCAACTAACCCTTTCTCAGGGCTTACGTAAGTGTGCTAAACACTTGACAGTCATTACCCAAGCCTGTGAGACAGTCACGTTGAAGTTGCTACCCAACTAAAAATGGAGAAAAATTAGATTAGGCAGGATTAATATTATGCCCCTACTATCAGTGTTGAAAGTGGCAATACCAGGATTCACATACAAACCATCTGACGAGAGTGCCTATATTCTTAACCTTTACTGGCAAAAAAAGGTTTGACGAAGCCCTTACTTGTGTTTTCCACCTGAGGTGACCTTTCTCTTACTCATTTCTTCCACAGCTTCAACAGTTTAATTACACCTGGTTAAGACTTATTAAACATGGAGAGCAGTGCTTGGCTCCCGTCCCTGAGCAGGGAGCCTTGAGACTGCTCCCTTGTGATAACAGAAACAAAGGGCTGAAATGGGTACACAAGTCAGCATCAGCCTTTCGGTCAGAACTGGTAAGCAAAATGTGTATATCTCTTCTCTCCGCAAATCCAACTTCCCGCTAAAGGTGACAGAACACCCTCCCTGGCAGCCAATCAATCTGAAGATTTCAATGTGTTTGTGACAATGTGTTTGTGAAAAAGTTCTCACAGAGAGTTGGGCATATTTTGTAACTTCTCAATTATTTTAAGTAGAAGTCACCAGGTTTTGTTGTTTGTATTGCTGTCATCGTCTGTTTCTAAAGTTGTTGTTTAGTCAGTTAACAATGCCAAAAGTTGGGCTATAGGCTAGAATTAGATTGCATCAGTTACCAGAAAGCTCACAAGGGGAGTGTAAGGGGAAAGTAAGAAGCAGTGTGTTCCCTCCCAGCCCTGCATTTTACTCTGCATTAGGTTCCCCATTCTGCCTCTTTCCAACTAGGAACGTTTGCTCATGCCCTCTGGTTTCCAGAGATAGGACTCCCCTGGGGTGCTGGAGCCAGCTCCCACCACCTTGCAGCAGCTGGTTGTGTTCAACTCTTGCCAACTGCACCTTCAGGGATCCTGCTTTGGT
Source organism: Pipistrellus kuhlii (assembly GCF_014108245.1). Classification (NCBI taxonomy): domain Eukaryota; kingdom Metazoa; phylum Chordata; class Mammalia; order Chiroptera; family Vespertilionidae; genus Pipistrellus; species Pipistrellus kuhlii. Next base: position 49,947,210 of record NW_023425573.1, on the reverse strand, counting down.
AAATTCAAACCAGCCACGATGTGTGTATTTATATCCATGCTACAAACCAGGGGGTGTTTTCCCAGAGGTCTGGTGGTTCATGTTTACCAGAACATCCCAGCGATACCCTAGTCCACATGTGTCAAACACAAGGCCCGCGGTCCAAACCCGTCCCGCCAGGCCTTGCAATGTGGCCCGCACCGCGCTGTCATCACTGCACTCCGCTGCGTTTCCATCACAATGACAGTTTATGACTGTTCAGTAAACCATTCGGCCCGCGATTTAGGCTGGATTTTAGTTTTTGGCCCCTTCTCTGATTGAGTTCGACACCCCTACTAGTCTCTCAAAGTCCTCTCAGCTTTTCCCAATTCTGTTTCAACAGGGTAAAAGTCATAATCATTGATGTAGGATCTTGGAGTGGTAGAAATAATGTCAGGACTATCTTCTCAAATTTCCCACTAGCTCACCAGGAGGTAGCCCTCAAATCCTCAAATCACCGAGTATATGGAGACCATCATTTTGGTCAGGAATAGTCCAAAGTAAGCCCACATTTTTACGTGGAGTGCCTCCATTCCTTTTGATGTCACAGCCAGGATAATTTTCTTCCTGCCCAGGGTCAAAACCAGGGCCTGAGCCACACATTCTCTAGCCTTCCCCCCTTTAAATTTTCTCTGTTACATTTCAGTTGCTTCGGGGCATTTTTTCCCCCTCTTTAGTAATAATGGTTATTATTGAATTTTTCTGAAATATTAGAAATTATCAGTGCATAAACTGATAATTTTATGTTTCATGGTATTGGGAAAATCCATAAATATGTATCAAATAAATTACATCTTACCTTCTGTTTCTCTAACCCTGTGCCAAAGAAAGGAGGAAGAGAAAGAAAGAGGGAGAGAGAAATAGAGACAGGGAGAGAGAGAGAAGAGAAAAAGAAAAAGAAAATACAGAATATGAGAAAAACAAAATCCTTACCCCACCTTATTTGTGACTTTAACACAATAAAGAGCTGCTTTCTGCCTTGAGTTCCCCTTTTCATGCTGCCAGATGTCATAGAAATGAATATCTTTAAAATGGTCTTTTTCTTTTTTAAAGTATTTTGGTAGTTTTCATACTTACCTTTCTAAACCCCCCAAGACGTGAAAGTCTTAGAAAGAAAAGGGAGAAATGGAAAATAAGACTATGAATGGCAGGAGCATGTCTCCCTTTTCAGGAAGCATTAGGAGTTGGAAGCTTCATGGAAGGAAGAGGGGTAATGGTAAGCTTGACCCTGGATACCAATGAATTATTAAAGTTATGTGTTCATAAATCAGCATTTAAAAGATGTTCTCTAGGTCAGCCTTCCCCAAATGCTCCGGAATGAGGTCACTTAAAGGTAAATATAGTTTCATAGGTGGCTTCTAGGACTTGGGGAATGGAATGGCCCTCTACCCCATGTGTCTTTCGTATGGGGACACGTTTTTGGGGTGTGTGTGTGTGTGTGTGTGTGTGTGTGTGTGTGTGTAGGTTGTTGTTGTTGTTGTTGTTGTTAATCCTCACCTGAAGATATTGTTTCCATTGCTTCTTCAGAGAGAGTGGAAGGGAGAGTGGGAGGGGAGAAGAGAGAGAGAGAAACATCAACTGGTTGCCTCCCACACAAGCCCTGACTAGATTTGGGAAGTACACCTGAAATGCATGTAGGTGCCCTTGACTGTAATCGAACTTGATATCCTTCAGTGTACATGCTGATGCTCTAACCACTGAGATACTGGCCAGGGCTGGAGACGAGTTTTTAGTTACCTCTTTACAATCCAGCAGAACATTGTAGGTAGTCAATAATAATGTTGCTCAAGTTTAACTTCTTTACAAAATCTTGAGCATACTTGAGCATCATATTGCCCAAGTTCTACAAGGGAGTTTGTTACAATGCAGATTCTGATTCCATAGGTCTATGGCAAGGCTGAAAGTCAGCATGTCCAACTGTCTCCTGGGTGATGCTGATGATGGTTTCAGCGGAGAGGTCTAACCCAATGACATACTTGATCATCTAAGTTAAATCTCAATTACATTATAAATGATTCAGTAGATAAAAGCATTTGGAATGATTTTACCAGAGGTCTATTTTTTCTAATATAGTTTTGTAGGAATATCTATAAATAAATTATTGTCACCCCTGTTTAATAATTTTTGAAAGTATTATAAAACTAATAATATCTTTATTATATATAAGTATATAATCATCTTTGTCATAGTCCTGGATAGTTGAAAAGTTCAATAGGTAAAAAAATAAAAATAAAAAAAATTACAAAGCCATGGGCAAGTTCTAAGTAGGCCATTCACCATTTCTAGGATATTAATATATATTAAGCAATAATATTATAGAACCCTGAAGTGCTTTTGACTTTTTTTCCTAATTACATCCAAATTTTCTGGATGTCAGGCATTGTGTACTCAGAGATTATGGTAGGGAGCTCATAAGTAGAATACATTATTTATCTAGCATTTTGTATTCTAAATTTGCAGTCTAAGGCTTAGACTTAATTAAGAAATTAACTGACTCACTACCTATGATGGTATGTGGGTGTTATTTTTGTGTGTGTGTGTGTGTGTGTGTGTGTGTGTATGTGTGTGTGTGTTTTCTTTTCTATCATCAGTAAAGGAGCCATCATCCATCAAATATAGAAATGCCATCTGGTACTATTTTCTTTAAATAATATAGTAATCAGCCATATAATTAGAAAATTCATCTTTGAAGTATGAGAATTTAGTGTAAGCAAGAGCAACAAACTTAATACTGCCCAAAGCCAGTGTTTATGCTATTAATTTAGTTCAGAATAACCCTAAAGAATAAAAAATGTAAGTGCCTATCTTTTTTTTTAATTGGTTTCCATTTCTTTACCGTGGCTCATTCTCAGATCCCCTTTCTCTCCAGGTGGATCACATTGTTTCTGGAAACTATCATGAGTTGTTATGCTTGGAAGGAATTTTTTCTCAGAAAACCCTGAAAGTTGCTGCTTGTGACCCAAAGAAGCCATATCAAAAGTGGAAATTCGAAAACAATTTTGAAGTCTGAAGAGGAACTGATGTTTTTATGTAGTGAGCCCATTATACACTGTGAAAATGACAGTGAACTTGGTGATTATATTTCTCCATGGTTTAAATTTTTTAAATGAAGAACACTTGAATAGAAGATTTTCTAAAATCACAATATTTGAGATACCAAAAGTTAACTCAGGGAAACAGTCCAACATTGGATTGGAGTCCTTCCTCAGTACTAGAAGTCCTTTTGAATGACCTGATTTCTTCTCTGTGCTAAAACTCAGCCTGTAAATTTCCCCATACAACCTATTGGGTACCCGGAAATAAAGACAGAGTACTTGGGGAAGTACGATGATATTCATTATGAATGTGTTGGGTAATAACCAGCTCTTTGGCCCACAAGTAGGGAGAACCTGGTCCTTTATTTACTATTTTTTTCATCAAAAAATTTACTTGAGTTTTTATGGATAGAAGTACTCATAAACACACAGCTATCACCTTGGCAAAAACCCTTCAGATTACATTCATGTTAAACTTATAGTTTGGAATAGTATTAATATTACTAGAGGCCCAAATTTCATGGGTAGAGTCCCTAGGCCTGGCCAGCCATCAGGGCTGATCTGTGCAACAACCAGTGGGGCGATCAGGGGCCCCACTGGCACCCGCCTTGGCTGGCCTGGGGCCTGTGGGCTGGGGCAGCTCCTGAGTTGAGCGTCTGCCCCTGGTAATCAATGCACATCATAGCAACCAGTCATTCCACTAGTCCTTCCACCATTTGGTCAACTTGCATATTAGGCTTTTATTATATAGGATTCTCCCTGGTGGCAGGATTTTGATCTAGCTTACTATATGATGCTTTTTTTATCAGTCTGAGTCAGTGGAACATTTTTAATTGAGGATGTCAAATGCTTGTTCATTTATAGATGTGGGCATTGTTTCAGTTCATTTTGTACTTTTAAAACTACACTTAAAAAATGGTTATGCTAGTAACTTCCTAGACTTGTGAATATTAAAAAATCAAAAAGGCAAAGTAAAAGAGGCTTGACCACAAAACACTATAATAACCCAAAATTCATTTAATCACTAAACACATATGAGGAGTTGAAACTAATAAAACAGAAATAGAGCCTTGAAAAATCTTAAGGTTCTTTTATATAAAATACTGCCTTAGATTTAATAATATTTATGGGGATAAAGTATGCTAAAATGGGCTTTAGAGATTTTAAAGTAGAAATAAAATGAAGGAAACAATGAAAGGGGAAGAAAATGAGGTAAGCAATCTTTAGGAAGAGAGGTAAGAAAAAATTGCCCTAGATTTGTCCAAAAAGAAAAGGAATCTTGCACCTAAATGGGGGTGTGGGGGGAAGAGAGATAATAAAGCCTCAGATGTGGATCTAAGGATAACACTGGGGAGAAGTAATATTTCTTTGACTTATATTGAGCCCTAATCTTAGGTATGTCAATATTTGGGCATTTCAGAGAAGATCTTAGAAATCCACATTCATTTTGGTAAGAAAATTGACACCCAAAAGACACATTACCCATCTGAAAATCTCAGAGGAGAGAATTAGGATTAAACTTGTATCTCCAGAGACAGGGCTCATTCTTTTGCCCCTGGCCACTGGCCTACACACAACCTGTTCCACGGCATTTTTATAAAAGATGAGAAATCATTTTGCTGGCAGTGGATCTCTGGAAGATAGCCATAACCATGCTATATGCTTATTAATACTTAAAAACAAAACAAACAAAAACTTTGTTCAGGTGAGGAGATAATAAACCTGGTATGTTTTTTAAGAGAGAAAGAGGAGGGGGAGAGAGAGAGAGAGGGAGAAAGAGAGAACATCAAACCTCCTTTTGGTGCATGGGACAATGGTCGAACCAACTGAGACACACAGGCCAGGGCTAACTCTGGTGTCTTTAGTTCTGACTTCCTATTTAAATTTTATTTTTAGCCTGGCCGGTGTGGTTCAGTGGTTGAGCATGAACCAAGAGGACCCTGGTCCAATTCCTGGTCATGTTTTGGGCTTGATCTGCAACAGCAGGCTTGCAGGAGGTAGCCAATTGATATGTTTCTCTCTCATCAATGTTTCTATCTTTCTATCCTTCTCACTTTTTCTCTCTCTAAAAAATTAATAAAAACATATTGAAATTTTACTTTTAATTCCAATTAATTCCACAAGAGCAGAGCAAGAATCAGAAGAGGAAGCAGTTTTGCATATTTGCATCATATTTGGGATGCTTTTTTCAAATAATTGACATTGCAGATGAGGTAAGAGAATGATTAGAAAATTAGCTAATTCTTTCAAAAAAGAGCTAAGTGGGGGAATAAAACAAGGTGGTTGCCAAATGTCTAATTAAATGGCTGACCAAACTGAATATGCTAGGAGCTTCGTGTGGTTCTTCATGTAACTGAAAAATGCTGAACAGTTATCTTCCCCCAATCTAAAGACTGTATTTTTATTCAAAAACAGATTCCATCAAAAATGTCAGCTCTGCTCAGAAAAAGAGTAATTATGGTTTTCATGCACTCCGCTTCGGGTATAACAGCAGAAGAAATGTGAATGTTTTTCTCAAAACACATTTGAGTCTCTTCAGTGTATGCTCTTCCTAACTTTACTTTGACATACTTATATGAAGCTATATTTGAATCTATATTGTCAATACAACAAAGGATTGTTTTCGTACATCACATATTTGCTCTTGGGTAGAATTTTAAAACCAGCATTTAACATGTATTTTTTTTTCAGTTCCTCTAAGATACAAGTAACGGATCACTAGTAAGGAATCTTCTAAGCCTGACCCTGCCAGTGCTAATTGTGAAATCTATTACCAACATTTTCTTAAGCATTACCCTATAAATTGTGGTTTCAGAAGGCTGTAATAAAGGTAAAAGTCCTACCAGGTCTTCTGATACTTCTAATGAAAAACCCTTGGAAGGGACACAATAAGACCCTTATTAGCCCTAAATTTTCCTATAGGGGCTGTGTTATTGGGGATTTCAGTTTTTCCTTGTTTGACTTGAGCTATTGCCCTTCTTAGAAAAATGTCTATTACCTTAAAAACAAGTGTAACTTTTATAATATTTTGCAGGACTTATTTGGCCAAAAACTAACTTACCAAACCATCTGAGTGCTTCTGAGCTTTTCAGTTTGCACAATTTCTTTTTCTATTTCAACAGCTACCCAAAGCTTCTACCCTACTCCCCCAAAGGATGGCACAGCTGTTGTTGGTACGATGATGTTTTATCACCAGCATCAAATTTCTTCAATCTGCTTGCTGACATTCAATTAGCTGTCACTCACTGGGCCAAAAACCATCATGTATCATGATCACAATGCATTATTGGCTTTTCCACGCTAATTTGGAAATATTCTCTTAGCTTTTAATACACCTTGCTTCTATTATAGTATGCCCTTATGAATTGTAAAGGGGCAAAAATATAGTTAGTGTAGGAATTCCATTTTCCCGGGCTCATGAATAGCTTACAGTGATCTTAAGAAGGCTCTCGTGGCAGATAATGGGGTTGAGATGCATCAGGGAGTACCATCTTTATTTGTTTTAACACCTTTAATTTAACTTCCACATGTAAACACAAGAAATAAATTATGCCTCAGATGAAGGCCTCAATACTTTGGATAAAAACAAGGAAATGACAAGGAGTAAATAGGAAAAAAATGGAAACAAATTATCTTTGACTACCTACTATGTGCTAGGCACCGCTCACTGTTATTCACAACTCAGAGAGGTAGGTCTCATTCTCCTTACTATGCTGCAACAGGATGGCTGAGAGGGATTGTCTAATGTCATTCCACTGTAAGAGCTAAAAACCCAATTTTTATGCTATGTGGCTCGAAGAAGAAGAAGAAGAAGAAGGAGAAGGAGAAGGAGAAGGAGAAGGAGAAGGAGAAGGAGAAGGAGAAGGAGAAGGAGAAGGAGAAGGAGAAGGAGAAGGAGAAGGAGAAGGAGAAGGAGAAGGAGAAGAAGAAGAAGAAGAAGAAGAAGAAGAAGAAGAAGAAGAAGAAGAAGAAGAAGAAGAAGAAGAAGAAGAAGAAGAAGAAGAAGGGGGAGAAGGAGAAGAGTCTTTCATTATGCCATGTTACTATGACTTTTTTTTTTTTTTTAAGTAGGCAGTCAGCTCAGTAGAGCTCAGTTAAAATCCTTTGCTTGTGGTATCAAACCTCTTTGTTATCACTTTTGGATGCTCTATAGACAGGAAATAGAAGTTGCACCCCTTTTGTTAAAAAACAACTGAAGTGTAGCTTAAGGATAGCCATCCAGATGCTTTGCTGTGGTTTATCTCCTTGACTTCGTGTTGGACACATTCTTTTCCATTTTTTGGAATAAATATGAGAGGGAGAAGTGGCTATAGAGAGATTGCTTCTCTTTGAATATTACCAATTCTTTATTCCCCTAAGCATTAATCAAAGCTGACAGATTTGAACAAAGGTGGAAAGTGAAAAATTGAGGAGTCCCTAACTGAGACTTGTAATTTTTACTTCTATGTATTGCCACCATAGTGTTTTTGCAACAACTTTTGCATAGGTTATTCAACAATTCCTACAAGCCAAAATGTCTTGCAACAAGAAAAGGAACACTAACCGAAGCTAATGTAGAAAATATTTATTTTTGGCAAATAGCCATCTCATGGGCAGGTTTGAATAAACCATGTTACATATTATATTGGTATACTCCTGATGAGATTTATTGGATAGTATTTCAAGTGTTGGTGGTGCCTGTTTCTAAAACAAAATGGGGGGAAGAATACCACTACACTAAGCAGAGTTACTGCCTCTGTTTTCAACCTAATGAATCAACTAATATGATAGATACCACTCCAAATAGGGTCTCTTTGCAAGTGTAAGTGAATCTTTGTTTTGAAAAAACACACATAAAATTATCATTTTCCAGCAAATAGAGCAACTGCTAATATGCTGAGTCCCTAATAATGACAGTTGCCATCAAATAAGTAGCAAATAATTTCTTTAAAAATAGAAGCTTTCTATTTTGTTATTGATTGATAAATATTGGCCAGTTTTAGAATATTTGTCATAATATATATATAAAGCCTTAATATTAGATATTGAAATTAAAATTTTTGATAGCAGATCTTCACTTGACTATTGAAAAACATATTGATCTTTGTAAATATATGCACATGTTTGTATATATGAATATATACAAATATATATATATATACACACAAATATTTTTATTTTTATGCATATATGTATATATGAGTTTCTATATTTTATGCTTTAAATTAGGAGAGAGTAAAACCAGGAATTTCTACTTAAAAATAAAGAAAATAAAAAATATGTTTTGATATTTTTAACTCTTTTTTTAAGTGCATAGCTCTGTCTGCATCTGGCTTTCTGGACAAAAGTGCAGGTGGACTTTCACTCTGGGTATTGTTTTCCATACTTAAAAGGAGTAACCAAACCCTAAATTTTCTAAATGTTTGTTATTCAGGTTAGGGTTATACACACACCTTAATCCCTCTTCTTCAAAACAACTGCTGAAGTGTTGCTGGTTTTATACACATTAGCTATAAGAGGTGGAGATAAAAATGAGAAGTGTCAAAGGTCAAATTAGTGAATTTTGTTTTTTATTATCCGAAAACATTTGTCAATGGGAAGAACTGGATTAAAACTAGAGTAGACAGGAATTTTGAGTTACTTTGAACATTTTTAAGTATCCAGTGTTTCTGCCTCTGACCAACTGAAGTTATTATAAAGAAGGAAGCAAACATATAATGTTTGATTTTGAAGTTTCTAAGTAAAAATCTAAATCACTTTCCAAATTCATTTTCAAAAATTTCCTTAGCTGGCAATTAATTAGTAGACATTATCATTTGATTACATAGTTTGCCATGTACCTGACTGATTCTTACTGCTGATTTCTACCCATGTCATTGTGTTTCTGTTGATTGTATGGTCTAGTTACCTCGTGTTGTTTATGAGCTATATACACATTTTGGAATTCATATGTATTATGTTTATGGTGACCTGGTGCACCGATCTGTGTGTGTTTAAAGAAAATTAATTAGAAGGTGGCCGGTGGGGCTGGGCTGGGGGAGATGGGCCAGACATGCCCTGAGGCAACCTCCCACAGTTCCTCCCTGCCATCTGCGGAGTGAGCGGGGTCCCTCTGCCAGGTGGGGTCCCTCAACCTGGCTTGCTGGGATTTGGCTGAAACCAACTCTCTGACATCCCCCGAGAGGTCCCAGAGTTCAAGGGGCCACTCTGCAAAGTTCCTGTTGTGCAGGGTGTGGAACGCAAGTGCAAGTGTGCAGTAAACCAGCTTCGGGTCCGACCACTCCCCAGCCACCACATAACCCATGGCGAAAGGTGGAATCCTGTGGTCCCATCAATCTGCCTCCTCTCTGATTTCAGGGTGCATCACCCAGAATCACTGCTGCTAAGTCACTGAAGCTTGGCAGCTCGTGCATTGAGCCTCTTCCCACTGGTGGTCAGTGCACAGCATAGCAACTGGTCAGACACAGCATAATAGCCTTTTATCTATATAGATTGTCTGATATTGTAATGTTGGCAAATGTATGCTATAACTTTTTACTTTACCTTTTATAGCCCTTTTTGTTTTTGTAGAACAATGAAAGTTCAAGCCTTAAAAAATGAAGTTGCCTTCCTCTTATGGTCAAACATATTTCTTCTTTATGATACTCGAGTGCTTCATCTTTTCCCATAACTCTCTATTATTAGTTATTTTAAATATTTTTCATATCACTTTGAAATACTTAAATATCCATTCGCCATTTGTAAGTGTACAAAGAGTACTACCTCGTGTAAATTTCAGAAACAATTACTATAAAAGTGTTGGCATAGTTTACATATATTACCTTCATGACTACAAATATTTTTTTCAAGTTTTGAAGTTAAGATGCATCTAAAACAATAGCTCAGTTTCTGTAAAAATAATAGAAATTTTCATGAACATTACATAATAGCCATTAGAAATTTTTTTCAATTTCATATATGATCATTTGAAGACCTATAGAAATAAGTAATGCAAATGAATTGATTTCTGAAGCAACATTTATTGATCTTAATAGTTGCTGATATGCAAGGTTTCCTTCTCAATTTCAAAGGTCAGCTAAAGAAAATAAAATCTAGACACCAAAAACAAGGATCCAAATTTTTATTGAGAACAAGTCAGACACAAAAGTTCTTTAATTACTTTGTTACTGGATGGATAGACTGTGACATATTCTGTGTCTTCAAAATTAGCCTTATATTAAAGATACATTTTAAATTGACAGAGAAATAGAGCTGTTATTAATTCCTGTTTGTCCAGCTACTGAAGAAAATTAAAATTCATGTAAGAAATATCAGCATTCTTACAATAAACCAACTCTCTCTACTCCCAAATAACAGAGTCCTTCTTCCAACCGGGAACCTTGAATCACAAAAGTGGTCCTATATAGTTACCAATTTGTATTCTAATATGATAATATCCCTCATGCAATCTGAACCAGACCCTTATCTTTCCTAAGTTACAAAGAATGAAATAGCTACTCATCACTGTCATGTTATTTATGGCCACCTAACTCTGTGGCCTTAGTGTAAAATGGCAGCAGCACAGGACATAGTTTCATCCCTGGCCAGGGTAATTCAGTTGGTTGAGCATCATCCCATGCACAAACAGGTTGCTGGTTTGATTCAAGACAGGGCACATGCCCAGGTTGTGCTCAATCCCCAGTGGGGGATGTGCAGCAGGCAGCCAATAGACGTCATGCTCTCACATTGATGTTTTTCTTTCTCTCTTACTCTCCCTCCCCCTGACCCCAAAACACATTTTAAAACAAGAATAGTTTCAGTGCTCTTTTGCAACTACATTGCCTCATCCATGAGCATTAAGTATATACTCATTAAATATGCCCTAACCTAGTCTGTTGACAAAATCTTTCATGCTTCATTAACTGTCTGATAAAAGCACAAAGCTAAAAAAGCCAGGGTCAGTGTGTGTGTGTGTGTGTGTGTGTGTGTGTGTGTGTGTGTTGGAGCTGCAAAAGAGCTAGTTGCTTTGCTATATCATAAGACCATAGACCACATCATCATCTCTCTTGGAATAATTTAAAATATAGCCTCTGTTCATGGTAGATTAACAATATGATCCTGATGTGTGATCGCTAATGCAACACTGAGCTTTGAAGTTAAATAGAAAATTGTAGGGGTCATCAGTAATCCAGAAAAGAAAAGAGGTTGTCCTCATGGACAGGTTTAGAGGACCTAAATAAACAAGAAATTATTCTAGTGCATTAATTTTCCTAGCTTTATTCTGAAAATTTGCCTTGTCAAGAATGAGAACTACAGGTTCTACTGATGAAGGATGGCAAAACATTTATACATTCAGGATGCAAAGTATCTATTTGAAAGAATAATAGGAACACTGCAATCTTATTTCAAAATTGAGCCTTGTAAACACTAACTACAAGTACATGATACTTTAGAAATATATTACATGACCAGGAAGAATTAAAGAAATTGCCATTAGAATGTGTGGGATTTGTTACACATAAATAAGCAATAATCTAAGAAGGGAGTAACCATGGTTTTTTACAAGATGAAAAAGAAATAAACAAAGGGTTGAATAGTACAATGAAGACTGTATTACATTCAGACAATAAGGAATTGTCTTTTTATTTGCAGGGCCAAAAAGAATTTTTATGGCGACATAAAATACCAGATAATATATATGGAAGCATGAAATAAAAAATTATGAAACTATCTAAGAAATCTATATAAATGTAGACTCTCCTTTTTCATAAATATTCAATACATTATTTGACACATTGGTTTAATGAAACTCCATTTAAGCATCTTGATTTGGGCTGAAGTCCAGCGAATCATATATTCCCAACAACTATAGAGCTTTCTCACTAAAAATGCATGCTCACACTCTACTTTGAGAATATTCTAAGATAATAATTTTCATTTTCATAGTAACTAGTACAGTTATGACTAGAAATGTCTCAGGTTTCTAAGGAAAGAAAATTATTCTGAGATATAATTAATAAGGAAAAGTGTGATAATAAGAGGGGGTATTTTCTTTAAGAAGTGCTAAGGCCCTCATTTTCATTTTTAATGGCTTACACTTTGCTAGAGAAGATTTTATTTTGTCACAGAAGTAAAGCTAACCAATATAGTTCTTTAGTCTGTTGCCCACCATTTGTGTATCCCTTCCCTGTACCAACCTCACAATGGATTTACTTCATCTTGAGAGGATAAAGGCAACATTCAGTAAATAGAATTCTCCGGACTCACAATTGCGCAGCTCCTCTAGTGAGAAAATTCAGTGAATGGTTAATACTGAGGCAGAAGCCTGTACCAAATTTTCACTCTGCAGATGCCAAGAAAACCACTTAAAAATCTCTTTGGAAGGTAATAAGAAAGGTGAAGTCTTTTGAAAAGTTTACTGGCCGAGTCTATAAAATAGTGCTTAAAAGTTAAGAAAGGGTTAACAACAGACTTTCTATCAGTCTCAAGGTACAGGGTCTCAAGGTACAGGAAGAAAGACCCCCAAAGAAATACAGGAATCATTTCAGATCGGTCTCTTCACTGAATGGCTGTATTTCCCAGCGCTGCTCCTTTTAAAGCCAAACCATGCCAGATTCCCCAGGGGTTCTAGCTGTTCTGGACTTATCACATGTGCTATGTTAGTGAAGTTTTAAAAAGCAAATGTCCTTCAATAAACGTAAAGGTTTTTGATATGAAGTTACCAGACTGAGTTGTGTCTAAGGTTATTTCCACATTATTCTACAGTGAAACAGAAAGGAAGCTTCCACATCTTTAAAGAGGATAACTGACATAAGGCATGCGAAGATGCATCTTAGGAAAACAGAATTAGCTTTTGCTTTAGTTGGGTTGAGAACTTCTCAGATCCAGTTAGTTTATAAATTCATCATAGACTCAAATTCATCAATTCTTTGCTTGGTATTCCCCTTCCTGATCTTCCGATAGGATATTGTGTTGTATCGTGAATAAGCATTTCTGGAAATATCACTCTTCTTCCCAAATGGTGGCTGCTCATCAGGGGTCACAGGCTGGGAGCTGGGGCTGCTCAATGGGGAGTCCTCACTTGGCTCACCTTCCTCTTTGAAGTGAGAACCTTCTATGTTTTTTTTCTTAAATTCTATCACTCGAACTTCATCTTCATCCTCATCTTCATTGTTAGTTTCTTCATCCCAAACCTCTTGCTCCTTGTCATGCAACACATCAACTTGGCCAGCCTTTCGAAATCCCAGCCATTCGATTTCAGTTGCCTGGTAAGCTTTGCTCTTCCTATCCCCAACTTCTCGTTTTTCTAGATGTTGTTCAGCAATTCTTTCCTTTTGTCTACTTATTTCCTGGTTACTGCTGCTCAGAGGAATCTTCTTCCACTGATGCCCTGTAGCAAAATCAATGGATAGCTGAGATGGGCAGAGTTTCCAAAAACTCAGATGTTATTCTCCAAATGTTTTTTTTCTGGACAATCATTTCCCCACATTTGTTTCATGAAATACTATTTTGTGAGTTAGTAATCTATTTTATACAATAAAATGGGTTAGTCCATCAAATTCATTTGGAAAACATTGCAATAAACACTATTAAGCGAGCTTCCTCATAATTCATCCAAGCCATTTAAATGCTAAAGAATACTGTAAATCTCCAAGAAAGTTAGCAACTCAGCCTCTTTTGACTAGGGATTTGTTGTTGTTGTGTGGACTGTTGTATTGAGTGAGACTGGTATTCCCTGAGACACACTTCTAAAAACATGTCTAGCTTGTCATGACTGGATATGAACATGTAAAATAAATACTTGGACCTATATCTTACACACACACACACTCCTCAGGGAAAATTAGAAAAAAAAAAATCTCACAGGGAAATGTAGATGGCTTTCTTCCAATAGTAAAAACAATGACGGCCCCTGTCTGTCATGCTCAGAGTAGCACATTCAGTATTTGCCACCACACTTCTCAGAGTTGTCCTAAGGTACCAGGTACAGAAGCAGGAGCAGAGGACCACAGATGCTCAGAAATCGTGAACTGAGGTAAACCAAACCCACAAAGCACACACACTTTAGTCTGATATCTGCTATGAATTTCCAAAAAACCAAGATTTAAAAGTAATGTTGAATCATATTTACATAATGCTAGATTAGCCTATTCCTTTAGAGATGTCCTTAGTGACAACTAATTAATTCAAGCTATTTGCTATCATGTCCTGATTTTTAAAAGGCTTAATTCATTGCAAACTTCACTTTACAAATGGATCGTATTAGGATATTCTCAACAATAAGTATTGAAAATGCAAAAAGAATTAATTTTAAGAGAGTAGAGGTAGCTCTGTGACCTTTCACCCCAGAGGACTTGTGTAGGAAGCATCTGTCTGAAGTGTGCATGATTCAGAAATATTGACTGTGCTGAGTCCTTGGCAGGCCTGGGTTTGCTATTTCCTTTCAACACTTTAAGAGGCTTGACTAAAGTGAGAGACAAGGTTTCTTTTTGCCCTTCCTCACCACAATTTTCTATTTTCACTGAAAGAAATAAGTTCTCAAGTTCTTTCCATCAAATACTTTTCATTCTCTTTTTATTCTATTGTTTTCCCAACTATAGGAGTCAAATGGTAAACTTACAAAAAGAGATAGAATTGAAGATGGATTTTTCACTTCTACCTCATTGTGCACTCGTATCCAGCCCATGTTCTTTATAAATAAATGTGCATGAGAATGTTGAACTTTGTTTTGTTTTATTTTTTCCATAAGAACCAAATAAAATGATCTGTTTGCTCATATTCATGACTTGGGCATTGAGTTGTCATGCATGAAATTACTTCTTGAATTTGAATTATAGTTTTTCTTCAACATTTTTAGCATCTTTCTATTTTTTTTAACGCAGGAATATTCTCTTTGGAGACTTTATAGCTGCTTGTCATTGTGAACATAACAGGCAACAAAACAACAAAAAATACACCTCTAGCTTACAGGAAAAACACATGTTCCACCAGAAACAAAAGGATTCATTCAGAAAAAAATTTACCCTTAGACTCACTACTCTGAAAATCCAGACTGCTTTTGTTCTCTATATGTTAAAAATGAAAAATCCTAGAAAACTGTTGTCCCCACTAGAATTTCTGATTAGAAATTTGAAAGGGGGTCTAGATGAAAATTAAGATGCCTGCCTTCAAAGCTACATTGGAAGCACAAAGATCAGGACAAAGAGTTTTAGCTCATTTCACAGGGGCTGAAGTGACTAATTATCAGTGATAAGGCCAGAGCTTAACAATGCCTGTTGTTGACTACATTCTGCCTTAAGTGTCTGCACAGCGGACCACTGCATGCGGTCAGTGGGCAGTCTGAGATGTGTCCAGGAGAAGTGGACAAACCTAGGAAACTGCTAATCACATCCATGTCTTCCCTGGCATCTATTATTTTATTAGTATATGATATTTAAATTCAGCCAATAATCTCAGAAATATTTTTCCTGTTAAGGTCCTAACTAAATTGCTTATGTCTAGCAACCTGAATTCAGTTTTGAGATAAGAGGCTTATGGCTGCAAGAGAGGACACACATCATTCACTAATGGGTTTTTATCCTTCTCTGTATTTGGAAATTGCTTGAATATAGGTGTCTCCTTAGGAGAGAAGTCTAAAAGATTGTGTGTCTCTTAGTCTCTTGAGTTTATTTGAAATGTAATATAGTCACTTAAAAATCAATGTTTGTTTTTTATTTTCATAATGTTTTTATTCTGAAAAACACAATTAAAATTACTACCTGGGAGATTTCCTTGACAAAAATTTAGATAACCGTTTTGTGTTTACCTCAGAGACTTGAATTTTCCTTTATACGAAATAAATTTATAAAATTATTTTAAACTGTATGTCAGTGATACACTTTTAAGATAAACCCTTTTGAAAACATTTATATTTTATAAGTTGACTCACACAGATTTTGAAATATTAATAAAATTTTAAAAAACATTGATTTAGTGGACTAACTGATTAAGAGACAGACGTATTGTCAGGTCAAAATGTGCCAATCAGTTACACCAATCCATGTAGTCTGTCTTGAAGCTTCTAGAATACTTTCTAAGGTGGAACCCACAGATAACCAAGACTCTCTTATCTGCCTACAGCAGCTTTGAGCTTTGGAAGGCATTGCCTGGGTTGCTTTTTCAGCACCACACTCACTCAGCATCCCATGCCAAAACTGTCATCCATACCCGGTCAGACAAATTGTGTACAAAATGGAGCAGTGCCTCTTACCTTCTCTGAATGCCATTTCATCAACACTGGTTTCTTGGAGAGAAAGATCTGTGATGGCCTTATGAACAATGAACAGATGCTCTTCTGGTTTCTCTAGGGGTGGGGAGGAGGAAGGCACACTAGATTAATATTTTAATGCTTAAGTAATTCAAGGTTAAATAACAATTGATTTTTTATTGTGATCACTAAAAACAACTATTTCACTCTTCCTCCTCATTTCTTCATTGGTTCCCTTTATTTATAAACATAATGCTAATCTTCCTTTAATATCTAAGGTATATAACCATGATTCAAACACTTTATGATGTATTTAGAAGAAAATCTGGAAATTCTGAATTCTTTTTGCTCAAATAATAATGGGACTGTCCATAAGAATAATAACAGTAGCTAACATTTAACCAAATAGTGAGTAATCCTCACAACAACCCAACAAATGTTGGCACCATTATTCTGTCTTCTAAATACTAAGTCTTCAGGAGGCCAGGAAAGTTGTCCAGGATCACATAGCTATCAACTAAATAAGTCTGGATTTGACCAGTGGCACAAGTTTAGTCCTAATATTGTGCAGCCCCAGTAGCAAAAGGGGCCACATTTGGACAGGGACAGGGGTGGGAGGGTGTACATCTCATTCCTGTCATGACAATTTATCAAAACAATCCTGGATGAGTTTACAAATCAAATCAAGCAAATTGAAAAAGAAGGAAAATGTTTTACCTTTCAGAGTCTTCTCATCTTTGGGCCAATGGAGCAGCATCTTCCCTTGCAATTTTTCACTTTTCTCCTGATTCTCTTCTGTGGGCAAATCTTCAAGACTCGGTTCCACCCTGTAGTAAGGTGGGGTACCATCCACATCACTGACTTTGTCATTGGTTTTAGGGATCGGTGGGTTACCGTTTTCAGGTGGTGTATCCCCATTACACTCAACCTGGCTGAATGTCATTGGAACATCTGTCATGATGTACAGTTGAGTCTGATTTAGAGAGAGCTTTGGGAAACTGAGTAAATGGATTCTTGATAAGTCTTCTTGCCTTCAAGTCCTATAGTTCCAACTCCGACTTTATTAAAAATAAAACATAACAACAAGCTTCTTTTTCTAAAGGTGCCCAGAGAGCACTTAGAATAAAAGCAATAGGATTTGTCCGATTTGCCACCAGCCCATGAGCAAGATTTGGGCCAATCGCCACTTTCTTTGCTGCTTAGCAGTCCCACTAACAAAATTAATGGTTGCTTTTGATTTACATAAACAAACAATTGGAGGCAATCAGGCTTTTGTGTTGGCTTGCAGAGGGGGACTTTCAGCTTGTCAGCCCCCCTCTGGGAACAGAGATTGTTGTCCCTTTTCATAATGGCCTTTTGTTATTTTCCTTGTAACAGGAGCCACAATTGTCCCACAGCTTTAATCCAGAGAGAATGACCACCTTGAGTCAAATTAGTTCTGTGAAACCAGCTTAACATTTCCAAGCAGATTTTGTTCGAGAAAAGCCTGAGCTATTTTGTAGGGGACAATGGCATCGCTTCTTATTTATTTAAGAATAAAAACAGCTTATAAAAAACCTGTGAACAGGACAGCTTCATTAGAAGCAGCTCTCGCAGCAGATTCCATGCTTTGCTTTCAGGAGCCCAGAGAAGGGACCTAAGAGAAAAACACAAGCAAAAAAAATTCTGCCATCTTGCTAATAGCAGAAATGTTACAATTTTAGAGTAATGCATTTGGTCTATAGCTTCTTATTCTCTAGTTTATTTACATCACATGTGTCAAACACAAGGCCCGCGGGCCAAATCCTTCCCGCCAGGCCTTGTAATGTGGCCCGCACTGCGCTGTCATCACTGCACTCCGCTGGGTTTCCATCACAATGACAGTTTATGACTGTTCAGTAAACCAATTTGTCCCGCGATTTAGGCTGGATTTTAGATTTTCACCCCTTCTCTGATTGAGTTTGACACCCCTAATTTACATCTATTGAAGTCCAACCCACCCTTTAAACCCTTCAGATAACTTCCTCCATGAAGTTTTGTCTCCTCCAATCAGAAATTGTCTCTATATTTCCTACTGATACAGCCTGATGCTGGTGTTGACATAAAAACATTCAAACCAGCAAAGAATTTTTGTGAATTTATTTGAACCAAACTCTTGACAATTACCGGGAAGCAGAATCTCAACGGATAAGGATAATGCTCCAGAGAATGACAGTTTTACATCTATTTTTATATCTTACAATCAAAAGAGAAGACTTAAGTGGGTTATGTAAGATTCATTGGTGATAGATTAGGGAGGCAGGAGAAAGCAAAGGAGAGGGGACTCTGGGATTGGATAAAAATCCTTATTTTACATAGGTGGGTGCTGGATAGTAACAGTCAACAATTAACATGATAACAATAACAATGAAGGGATTTGTGGTCATATGTCCTGGCACCCAGGGCATTAGGTTGTTCCATGTGTAGTCCTGAAAAAAAGGGAAGTTACAAGTTACCCTGACATTGCAAGGATGTCATCATAGATGCAAAAAGACAATAAACTCAGTCAAGGTAAAGATTGACCTTGTCAGGGAAGATACCAGCCTAGGAGGTGACTACCCACCATAACTGCTTTAGTTAAAGTTTAATTTCAGACCATCCTGTAAGGTTTGAGGCTCAGGAAACTGGCCACCAAGGAGTTTTAAAGTAAAGTTTATTCCCCAGTAATGAGCGGACTCATTACGGAGGTAGAGAAATCAGAATTGAAGGAGTTAGGAGGGAGGATGGACCCAGCCGGGCTGCCTCCTGGACATGGAGGATCAGCAACACGTGGCTGGTCTGGGGGTTTTTAAGGGGAGAAACAGGAGAAGCTTGGACCCAGGGCAGTACAGGAAGGGGTGGGCTCCAGGACACTTTGGCAGGCGCTGATTGATGGCTCAATGTCTTGGAGATGTCTCTGTGACAGATGCCAGTAATGTCATAACTCCACCAGTTGGGAGGAGGGAGAACCTTATACATCCTTTGTGGTTACTTTAGGTCTCTGAGTTTGTAAGACTGCCATGCAGGCCTTCCTTGAGCTTGTCAAGTTAGCAATGTGGTCCCTGTCATCCACACTGGTAAAATGATATAGCACCAACATAGCCTGCCCTCAGGGGAAACAGGTGATTATGTAAAACATCTGCTACGACCACACCTTCCTTTTCAAAGACGACATCAATTATTTTTCTTTTTTGGATCTCATCTAGTGCAAAAAGATCCCAGAGTCTTTGTCCATGATGCCTCCACCCCCAGCCTTGGAATGCCTTCCCTTCCCCAAGGCCAAACAAACCCCTGACCTAACCAGGTCCTCAAATATCTTTTCTTTCGTGATACTTTCCCTGACACACAGGATTAAAACAGGATTCCTGCTACACTTTATCCTTGTCCTTCAGAGTACCCTGAACATTAAACTAGTAATTGCACAATTATCTGTAACATCTCTTTCACCAAAGAGAATCTAAGCTTTATCTGAGCAGGAACCATTTTAATTTCCTCACAGGTGTCCTCACCGTGTAGTATCTGCCTTGGACTAGGAAGATACTCAATAAAATAATATATTTTTAATATTATACATGAATGAATTTTACTCCCACGATAATACAGTTCAGATCTTTTCTAAAGAGGAGAAGAGCCCTGGCTGGGTTGGCTCAGTCGATAGATCTTCAGCTTGAGACTGAAGGGTCCTGTGTTTGATCTCAGTCAGGGGCAGGTGTCCAGGTTGGGGGCTCAATCCCCAGTAGGGAGCATTGGGGAGGCAGCAGATTGATGACTCTCTGTCATCACTGATGTTTCTATCTCTTTCTCTCCTGTTCCCTTCCTCTTTGAAATTACTAAAAATACATTTAAAAAAAAAAAAGAGAGAGAGAGAAGAGAGGTTGAATAGTAATTATAAGTATACCACCTTTAAAATTGTATCTGAGGCTAGATCCACTAAGATCTATGTCAGGAATGACAAATAACATGGCACTGGGCTCATCCTCTCCCAATGAAAGGAATTTTTAGGGGTGAAATAGGCAGGTTTAGGAAAGGTTAGGAATTAAGAGGTTTATGGAAAAAGAAGAGGGCTACAGAGCTGCAAAGGGTACATTTTCATAAGATAAGGGAGCTGGGAGTAGCAAAAGGAACACATTTACAGAATAAAGGGAAGAAAGCCCCTCGTTCAAAGAGGGGGGAAGAAAAGCCAGGAGGGAATAGGAGAACAGTAAGGGAGAAGAAGGAGGGAACCTCACTTACCTGAAGCTTGAGGTCAGGAGCTGCTATAGTGACCGAATCAAAGGGGAATAGTGACCAACCAGAGGGGAAACTGCAGCCTTTATAAATCATGGGAAGGGGGACTCGGTGGGACTTTTTCCCCCTCCCCACATGAGAGTCTATGTTTGTTTCTCAATAATTTCCATCTTTTGCTATACCGTCTTTCATATGTGGTTTCATTCTTCGACTGCACCGGACAAAGAACCTAGGAACCAGCCTACCCAAGGGAATACCGTGTTCCAGTCCCATTTTCCAGTATCACCAAGTACATGGAAGACATCTCTACAGATCCTAGAATTCTCTCCCTGTCTTCACTCGCTCTTCTCTACCCAATACACTAATTAATTGTTTGTGTAGGAGAGGAAAATACTTTTCACTCTTCTGAGTTATTGGCTGAGGCCTTGCAGTAAAAACAGATCAGAGTAAAGGGAACAGATGTTTATTAACAAGTGTACCTCAGGTATACGTAGGGGATACCCAAGGAAACTGAGTAATTCCCTGAGATGGCCCAAGTTACTTAAATATAACTTTAAATTAAAGGCAAAGGAAAGAAAGGGGGTGGGGATAGAGGCCTTATGAGGGATTACCAGTCAATGAGGGTGAGGTTTGTCCTGCAATAGTTATGCCTTCTCCATTGATGAGATTCCCTTCTGGTTTCGAGTCATTCTTCTTTCTCTAGTACAAAGGGGGAGACACACAAAGATTTTCTTTATGAATGTCCACCCCCCACCCAAAAAAGGGGGGGAATGTTCCTATATCCTCTGCTTTATTTTCAGAGATCCTCCAATGCCTGCTGTTTCTGAAAATAATTGGCTCACAGTAATTCTTAGGCCAAAAAGACATATTTTGGGGTGGCATAGTTGGTTATCCTTCATTTGTTTGATCTTATTTTGTTTGATTAACACTTATATAGCACTTACTATATGCCAGGCACTACTCAAATTGCTTCACAAATAGTACACAGTTGATCTGCATAAAAGCCCTGTATAGTTGATACTGTTATTATCCCCTTTCAACAGACTAGAAAAGTGAAGCCCAGAGAGATTGAGGAACTTATTCAAGGTCACACAGCCAGCAAGCCTACCAATAAGAGTTTGCAGCGTAGATCAAGCTGATTGCCAGCCCATGCCTGGGTGCTACTGTCTCTTTCAGCCCTAAGTTCCACTGGGCTCCAGCTTGATGAATGAGCAACCTTGCAGCAAGATGTACAAGAAGTAGTTGTAGTCGTTGTAGCCAGGAAAGGGCAGCTGACTGCCTGAGGTGGACTAGCCCTCCCTAAGGTGGACACTCCAGCTGCTGAGGACAGTGTTGGCAGGCCAGAGTGTTTCTGTCACCAGGAATAGCAGATTCAAAGATCAGAATCTAGAGTTTGAGGGCTAGGTCAGTATACCCCACTAATTTGGAGTGAAAACAGCCCAGGATCTAAGGCAAAAAAGAAATATTGCATGAAATTTGATGGAAAAAGACAAAAACCAACACCAAGCTAGAAACACATGGGGACATACTAGCTTGTGAGATCCTTAAGAGCAGAAAGTGACACTATTCTATGGAATGCCTTCAATAAACATACAAACACAGAAATGCTCACATGATCCTTGAAATATCTTCAATCACTCTCCATTCCCTTGAGACTGCCAAGCTCCTTAATCCAGGGATGCAGCAGAGAGCAGAAAGTTGAGTTTATCTTTTCTACTCCTAGATTTCTATGACCTTATAGCAACCTGCAATTCATACCCTTGGCTTAGTTTTTATGGAAGTTTAATTTTTTTGAATATTTTCTTTTTCATGCCATGCTTTGACATTTTTTTTCCTGGCATTAGATTTCAGATTTTAAAAGATAAAGATAAATGATCCAGAATTCCATCCGTATCAGCCAACCAGTGCATCACCTCTAGAAAGAGCATTGTTCATATGCTGTGCTACAGAATAATGGACATCAGGTCACTAGTTTGCAACATGTATTATGTTCCTACAAGTAGTTGGCAACATGAGATACATTTATGCCAAGATGAGTCTACCCAACAAAAAAATAAAACAGAAGGTCTTTTATCTTTAACAAGGTAAGTTGCCACCCATTGTATGTAACAAACTATTACTTGTAAAGTATATTTGAATTTGCACTGATGATCCTTAATTTAAATACTATTGCATAATCTCCACAGCATGAAACATGATTTTTTTAAGATGATTTACTGACTTAGTTATTGTTTCCCCTAGTTATTATTCTTTCTAGTAAAGGATATTTTATAAATTCATGTAAATGTATCAACTACTAAATCTATAACAAAATATGATAAGAGTTTCTTCACCTGGGTTTATAAAGTATCGAAATAAAATTATGTAAATATTCACATTCCGTTTGTCAATTGAGAAATGATTAACATTAAGGCTATATTAGTTCCAGAAGAAAGATTTAAGGAAAAGTCATAGTTCCTGACCTTTAATAACATGTGAAAAGCCAAGCCACAAGTTCATGTTATAGCTCTAACAGCCAAAGAGCACTGAATAAAAACAAGAAGTAAATTTAAAAGATCAGTGTTTTATCCTGGTAGGTTGGAGGCAATATTTATGCAAATCTCAGGTTGACATAACATCACTACTTTGGACTTTAAGCACCTTTCAAAGCCAGAGTGGTACCATGTGCAAACTTTCAGCTCAAAATCACACTAATAACCCACAGAATCTTCTGTAGAGAATAAAGTAATACCTCATGAAGTGTGCAACCCTGAAGGTCCCTGAGGAGATAGGGTAATCTTACATGGTTCACTTAAGGAATTAACATTCCAAATTTATAAGACAGAAATATAAAATATCATCATAATACAATAAAATCAATCAGTTTCCAAATATTTTAGTTTAATAAACAATAACTGCCTTCCACTGGGTATAAATTAAGTTGGTACCTTGTGTCTGTATTTATGCCTAGTGTGAAGCAACAGCTATCATTTTGGCAATACCAGATCTCAAGTAAAGGATGGCTTCTCCCAGGAAGCCAGTGATGAAGTTTATGGATAGCACTTAAGTTTTAGTGATTTAATGTAACAGAATTGGAAAATTCAGTTGCATCTTATAAGAAGCATGTTTTCTAAACTTAGAGGTGAGTCAGTGTGTGTGTGTGTGTGTGTGTGTGTGTGTGTGTGTGTGTGTGTTGGGGGGAGGGTGTCCATCATTTCTCTAAAAACAAAGCCTTTCTTATATCTCAGGGAAGGTATACCTGTTTGTGGTCTTAGAATCTGAGGCCTTGGAGAGTATAGCTCAGAAAAGAGTCACAATGTAAGTCCCTGTGACCCTGACAGGGATTCGAGATGGGGAAGGATAGCACTAGACAAGAATTAAGAGGCCCACTCAAATAGAGGACAAATGTGCATTATAATCAGTGAGCCCTATAAGTGGTGAAGAGGATGGACTCATGCATCAGATGACCTAGAATGAAGTCATGGCTCTGCAGTTTTGTGACCCTGGGCAAGGCCTATTTGCATTGCAGAAAGTCCAGAGTTGGCTTCATATTTATTTGGATCCAAGGATTTCAACAATGTCACATAACTTTTCCCAATTACAAGGAAGGTGAATAATAGTAGGCACTTGGGTGGACCTGAGGGTTCAGTCTTCTTTGGAGATCTCTAATATCTCCAGCTGAGTGTGTTCATCTGAATTATGGCCAGCCCAAGGGTGGCCGTAGCCTGTGAAAATCCCTTTCACTACCTTACATGGTGAAGGGGATTTTGCAGACATGATGTTAAGTGAGGAAATTATCTTAGATTATTAGATGGAATCTAATGTATTACTTTCACATGAGGCAAAGTTAAAGAGAGAGGTATGGATTGTAACACCACAGCAAGAGGTTGGAGTGACTCAAGGAAGGGATCATGGGCTAAGAAACACAGGAAGCCTTTAAGATCTGAAAAATGCAAGAAAACAGTTTATCCTCTGAGCCTCTTAATGGAATACAGTCCTGTCAACACCTTGATTTTAGACGTCAAACCTCTAGAGCCAAAAATATTAATTTGTACTGTTCAAGTCATTAAATATGTGGTAAGTTGTCGGCACAGTAATTGGAGACTAATACACTAATTATCCTGTCTCTGGCTTCATTTTCATTGACTGGCTAGGAGCAGAAAATTCAGTTCTTTCAGCCATTGCGGGGCATATAATTTTGATAGTCATATTCAACTATCTTGAATTGCTTCTTACTGGCCAAAAATACTTCTCACAATCAGATTGTATTAGCTTCTCTCTCATCTTTCTGATACTACAAGTTTGACTGAAGCTTGTAGCAGTTTACGAAAAACTATAAGAAAATTACAAACATTACAGCAACATGATATTTTTCTACCAAATCTCCTAAAATTCAGTCTTAAGTAAGAAATGGTCTAAATCAAGATTTAAGGAGACTGTTTAGAGCAATGGTGATCAGTTTCACAATCGGACATGAACGAATTCTCGCCACTTCTCATTGCTTCTCCATGAAGAGTATATATTATTTTTATTATTATTTGAGAATGAAAGTCTCCTGAAAGAACAGGGTATATCTCATCTACATATGCATGACTTTTTTTTTTTAACAAGCCAAACTCTGAAATTTGATTTCTGAGGCCAGACTGGTGGAGTTTGGTAGCTGAAAGGTTCTATTTACTCAGTAGAAGGCAATGTGGAGGTTGTGACATGTCTACTCTTGAGATTGGTGCACATACATGGAGTTTAGATCTAATGTGGCCTCAGTCCTATCCTTCCTGCAGTCTCCAGGAAACCTTCAGTCATTGATTGGCATCCTTTAGAATGGCTGGTGGTAGGATGTCACTGAAAACAATGGTGACATCAGTTGTATCTTATAATACACACTTTGGGTACCATGGTTTCATCTTCCTTACCTTGGATAGGGATTAGCCTATGGCCACTACAAACACCCCAGTGGTGGAAACTGATCCTAAAAGAGTGTGAAATAACAGGGTGACTGTAGACCTTGACCCATAGATTCCTCTTCACATGAATCCATGCAGTAGAGAACAAATCATGTATGAGACCATCGCAGAGCAATCACACAGGTAAGGAAGGGGGAATTTCCCTCTCTTGGTCATATGTTAGAGATATGCTTTCCCAGATGCACAAGGGAGCGCCCCCAATGAGCTGGGCTCTGTAGAGCATTAGCTAAGCAATTTTAATTCTGTCTACTTACAGTGGGATTTTTCTTAGTACATTTTAATGGAAAGAGTGCTTTCTCTGTTCACAGAGACTCTGTCAGCTATGTAGAAATAGAATTTGTGCAGGTGTTTATAAAACCACAGGGAGAGAATTTTGAATCATATATGCATACATACTCTTTGGTAGTTTGAAAATATTTTATGATCCTACTGGGGAAGCAGAACCGCTTGAAAGTGATGTCACTGTCAGCAGCCTCTCATTTTGAATGTCACCAGGAATTTAAGGCAACATGTTGTTTTTCAATGGAGAAATGCAAAAAAAATAATAATAATAATTAAACACATTTTTCCTTAAGGAACAAAGAAAAAAAACAAAACAAGTTGTCTCTGATTTTGCAAGAAGGTGAGAGTGACATGACCATGGAAAAATACAGTTCCTCCTAGGATGCCTCTGATAACTTAGCTCAGTGCGCTGTCTGAAGGAAAGCAGGAGAGTCCACAGGCTCTCAGGGAGTGAGATAAATCCACAGATATATTAGAAGCTCTTGTAAAGCCTTTGTGTTGAATCGAAGAAAGGAATATTGGCCAGCTGTACTACTGACCTTTAGATGAGGAGAGCTTTGACTTTAAAGCTCTATTTATTGATTAGCTTACCCGTCTCCAAGAACGTGAAGCCAGACAGGAAATGTACTTCAGGAGCTGTGCAACTCAGAGGCATGTGGGCACAGAGCAGCACAAGGACGCAATGGAGTCCCCACACTAAAGTGAATTTAGCCTCTGAGAACTGCTCATGTGGCTATTGTAATATTTCACTTCAACCCAATCTCCTACCTCATCTCCAATCCTCTCGTCACCCACCTCCAAATTGGGATAATAATAGTAAATCGCATAGTACATTATCTAATCACAGTAAACATTCAATAAAAATTAATTTTAAAACATTCTATATCTGCCATAATCTCCTACACACACACACACACACACACACACACACACACACTACAAACAAACAAACAAAACCTCTGCTTTTTCCCATTGTTATCATATTAAGTACAAACTCCTTATAACATGATCCAGCTACTTTACAGGTTTATCAGCCCACAGTGCCCAGTTCTTTTTCACCCTTCCATAGGCAACTATTCCATATCACCAAACATAATTTTCTATGTTCATTTTTTGGCTTATTCTTTCCTTCATATCTGGAACACCTGCCTTCTCATAGTAACTAAAGGTAGCATCGTCCTCACTGTCTCTTCCAAAGCCAGAGACCTATGTCAAGCCCTATCTCAAGTATTACATTCACTAGGAAGTATTTTATGACACTTTTACTTGTACTTTTCTTTGAGCCTCTTAGCAATTTATATTGTTTCAGGTTGCCTTGCATATTTAGGCAATTGTCTTATCTCACTACCAGAAATGCTTATGCTGTAACGAAAAGACCCTGGTTTAAACCTCTGTCCTGCCACTGAAAAGCTGTATGAACTTGGGCAAATTATTTATTTGGGAGAATGAATGTCTCATGGAGGTTTTTATTAAATTGCATGACAATACACATGTGAATCAACCACTACAGTGTCTGACACGTCATGAGATCTGAGCAATAGCAATAATGCTATTAATATATTTTCAGGTCCTTATAAACTTTGTGTGGTTCATTTTTTACTTCTGTAGAGACAAGCATACCTCATCCAAAGTTTATGTTGTATAAATATGATTTGAGTTGGCAACGGAGGTTTCTGGCATTATAATGTGATAGGAAAGTTCATTTGAACACATCTCTGACCCAATTTTTCATCCTTTTTTTTTTTTTAAATCCATTTCTATCTATTTAAATTAAAAATTAGGGATTCAGGATCCAAGTGTTGCTTTTTTTTAGTGTAGGATTGTGGTATGATTGAGAAGACGCCACCTACTGGCAGACAGGCAGCGCGTAAATTAGGAAATAAATGAACACAGCTCTATGGCCCGCAGATGTTTATTCTGTGTTCTGTTTTTCACCATCCTTCGGGCTGCAGAAAGTACTCTTACTAATATACTCCTTATAAGGAGGGGTGGCTACATCAGCCCTGACTAATCTGGAGGTGAATAGTCTGGGTCTGATTTGCCAGAACTGAAAGCCTCAGCAGAGAATTATGTGCTCCGACAGAATGTGACTTGTTCGACCGGTTTAGAAACACCTAAACAGCTAGACCTCACCCAATCCATCCAATCCTTTTGTGTGCCCCTCATCACCAGATTTTTGGCAAATAATTGACCCCATGAAAGCCATAATTCCTGACCTGAAAATCATAATAGAACCTGCCCTCCAAGGACCCTTGTGAGGGTTAAATAAGATCCAATTTAGAGAGCTTAGTGGCTGATGTCTGATATATGCTCTAGAAATGAACCTATTGCTGTGATAAGCAAAAGTAGGGTTTTGCTTGTTTTACCCATCTGTATTCAAACTTCAGTCGGCCTCGAATCTTCTTGATACCTATTTAGAGCAAACAGGTTTCTAGACCACACTCCCAGATAGTCCGTTTTTGGTCAAGACACAGAGAAGGCACTATCAGTAAGAACCTGCATGAGTCTGGTACACTGTCTCATAAGCAATACTATGCTTCCTAACTTCTAGCTCATGCCTTCACAAGGGGAAGGAAAGGGTAGCAGCTCTCTTGGAGGACAGCACTTTTTTATTATTATTCATATTATTTAAGAACTTAAGTCCTTGGGGCAAATAAACTTCTGGTAGTAACAGGAATAATAATAATAACCAACACACACTAACACTTATTGCACCAAGATTGGTCAGAGTATTTAATACACTCTCCCTTCAATCTTCCCAACAGCCCTTTGAGATAGGTAACTCCTGTTGTCATCATTTTGCAGGTAAGAAAAGTGAGGAACAGAAAAAGTTTATGTAACTTGCCAAAGTCACCTATCTAGGAAAGGACAGAGCCAGGAGCCACAATCCGAACCAGGAAAGACTGGCTCAGAGCCTCTGCTCTTAAACACAAATCCACCCTTTATTAAAAGCATAGTAATATTTCCTACCAAATCAGTCATGTGGACTAAACAGTTGTTCTTCAAAATAAGGGCCAAGTTTCCTGTATGGCATTTCCATTTAATGGAGCCTCGGGGGATTAGGTAACGAATATATCAGATACATGACACCTTTTAATGCTTTTAATCTTTTTTTTTTTTTTTTTTTTTTTTTTTTTTTTTTACTTTATCCTAAATAGGATGATCTCAAATTCTTTTACTTTTCAGAACCCAGTGTTCAATTTCGCACACTGCTAACATTCTTTAGTCTGGTGTTCCTGGATAGACTTGCAACGGTCTTTAAACTTATCTGCATTTCTAATTTAGAATTCGAACCCTTCCTTACTAAAAGTCAAGGTTCACAGAGACTGAAGGGATGGAGAGGTCCTAGTAACCTCAAAGGCTTAGATTATTCTCTTTCTCTGCTCTTTTGCATCCCTTTTATAAGGATCTCTGTGATTATATCAGGTATACAAGGATAATTCAGATAATCCACCTCAGCATTCTTAATTTAATCACTTCTGCAAAGTCCCTTTTGCCTTATAAGGTAATATATTCACAGGTTTGAAAAATGTGAACACGGACATTTTTGGGAGCTATTATTCAGCCCATCACAAGTAGAAAGTAGGGAGGAGTTTCTCAATGATACAATCTTTTTTCTAGTTTCATTGAGAAATAATTGACATACATCACTATATAAATTTAAAGTGGACAGCATGGTAGTTTGATTTACAGATATTGTGAAATTATGACAACAATGGGTTCAACGAAAACCTATTTTCTCATATAAATATAATAAAAATAAAAGAAAGAAAAAAAAAATGTGTCCCTTGCAATGAGAACTCATAGGCTATACTCTCTTTACAATGTTCCTATATATATCATACAGACACATTAGTTGTTCTTGATTGAACTTTTGGAGCCACAAGGAACAAGTCTAGTCTGTGTTTTAACTAACAATCCTTTAAATAGTTGAAGACAACTTTCAGGCTCCTCCTCCCCCACTTTCAGCAAATCTTCCCTTTTCATGCTTAAGTGAATTCCCTGTGTATACAAATTAAAATCTGTGTGTGTTTTTTCCTGTTAATCTGCTGTATGTCAATTGAATTATTAGCCAGCTAGAAGAACTTAGAAGGTAGGAAAACTTTTAGGTGTATTTTTTTTTCAGACCCCAAAGAAGAGAAGAGAGAAATATCAAAATAATTGAAAGAAAAAAAAACTTCACCAACCTAGAATTCTATATCCTATGAATTTATCCATCAAAAGTGAAGATGAAATAAAGACTTTAATCAGACAAACAAAAACTGAGGGAATTTGTCAGCAGCAGACCTGTCATGCAAGAAATGTTAAATATGGAAGTATCTAGTGAGGCAATGTAAGAGCTTCCTCTTTGTATGATATCATTCTATCAAGCATCCCTGTTCATACACATGTGAAACTTCTTGCAATAGGGTATTGATCATTGCATTAAATCCTTTCCCTAGAAACTTTATGAAAGCAATTTCTTTTTTTAAAAACATATTTTATTGATTTTTTTACAGAGAGGAAGAGAGGGATAGAGAGTTAGAAACATTGGATGAGAGAGAAACATTGATCAGCTAACTCCTGCACACTCCTTACTGGATATGTGCCCACAACCAAGGTGCATGCCCTTGACCAGAATAGAACCTGGGATCCATGAGTCCATAGGTCGACATTCTGTCCACTGAGCCAAACCAGTTAGGGCATGAAAGCAATTTCAATATACCTATTGAGTATCACATACACTTATAGAACAATGTTTCTGGCTAACAATAAAAATGATGTTATTCTATCATGAATAGTGAACTTTTGCTTAAACCCCTTCTAAGATTTTATGAATCATCTCTTTAATAATTCATTCTGGAATTTTGCCCAACATTCATATAGAGTTCACTACTTTGGAATGGCAGAATATAATCTTCTTTTGTTCCTCTTTATAAAATGTGAATCTACTTTTTTATTTTCCTACCTTCCATTTTTCCCTTTATCCTTCAAATTTCTTCACATATCACTGTCCTTATTTGTACCTTAGGATATGTCCACTCACCTGGACTATGAGGGAGCTAATAATCTAATTGTGAAATAACCCCTTATTCTTAAGCCTGTGCATTTGATGATCATATTCTTGTCTTAAATGTTACTAAGATCTTTTGATATCCATATATCTATTACACTATATACAAATGCAGATGAATAAAATTTACTTACTAATCAAGATCCCTGTTGAAATAAACCATGAGGAGGTGCCACATATCGCTCTAGTTAATAAAATGCTTATCATTAGGGTACTGAAATGAGGAAAATAAATGCCCTGTTTCTTAAAGAAAAACATTTGATAATTTCCATTGTTACTTATTTGAGGCCAGAGGCCTGGTATATAAATTCATGCCTGGATGGAGTTGATGAGGGCTGTCTTGCCCAGTCCCAGGGTTGATCGTGGTTGGCCAGCCGGGGGAGGGACTGAGGGAGGTTGGCTGGCCATGGGAGGTTGGCTATGAGAGCACACTGACCACCAGGGGGCAGCTCCTTCTTTGAGTGTCTGCCCCTTGGTGGTCAGTGCACATCATAGTGACCAGTCAAATGGTCATTTAGTTGTAACAGTTGCTTAGGCTTTTATATATATATATATATATACATATACATACATATATATATATATATATATATATATATATATATATATATATATATGTATATGTATGTATATATATATATATAAAAGCTGACCCTAGGCAGCTGGGCAGCCACCATCCAAGCTTGCCTATGCCTATATATATTTAATAATAAAGGAACTTAAAAAAAGTCAAATGGAAAGAAATACTAAATGATATCACTTACATGTAAAATCTTAAAAAGCTAAACTCATAGAAACAGAGAGTAAAATGGTAGGTGTCAAGGACTGGGGAACTGGGGGTTATGGGTAGATGTTGGTCAAAAAGGTCAAATTCCCAGTTGTAAGATGAATAAGTTCTGTAGGGGATCTAATGTACAGCATGGTAATTATAGTAAATAATACTTTGTTATATACTTGAAAGTTGATAAGAGAGTGAATCTTAAATGTCCTTATCACAAAAAAGAAATGGTAATTATGTGATGTGATGTAGGTGATAGCTAACCCTATGATTGTAATAATTTTGCAATGTATAAGTGTATCAAATCAACATGATGTGCACCTTAAACCTTGCACAATGCTATAGTCAATTATATCTAAACTAGAGGCATGGTGCATGAAAATTCATGCCCTGGAGGGGGCGTCCCTCAGCCCAGCTTGCTCCCTCTCACAGTCTGGGATCCCTCAGGGGAAGGAGGCAAACCAGCAATCAGGGGAAGGTGATGCCCCCATCACACCTCTGATGCTGCCACTGCCGGCAGCACAAGCCTTGGCCAGCCATGGTTAGGTGAGGGTGACCCTGGGCAGCTGGGCAGCCACCACCCAAGCTTGCCAATGCCTCGAGAGGGCTTGCCAGGCATCTGCCATCCAAGGCTTGCCTGCTTCTTGCCAGAGCTAACTTAGGGACTGAAGGGACTGGGGGACTCCAGAGGCAGGTGCACTGAGTGGCCAGACTTGCGTAGGGGACTGCCTGGTCATGCCGCATGCCTGCTGCCCTGGCAGGGATGAGGGGACTGGGTGCTGCCATATTGTGGCTGTGTCAGTCAATTAGCATATTATCTTCTTATTGGCTGTGGGCACCACCATCTTTGTGAGGGCATGACAGTCAATGAGCATATTCCCTCTTTATTAGATAGGATGAAGCTGGGGAAGGAGGAAAAAGTTTGAGATGATAGTTGGGTAATGTATAATATAACAATAGTGTATAATATTATATGTTGATTGTATAATGGAAAAGGGGATTGGTTTTCAAAAATGTGGGTTTGTATCTGTAGCTAACACTGAGTAAACAGAAGGCGGGACAGGGGTTGTGTGTCTTTTAATCTGTGCCTTTGCTTTCACATCTGTAAAATTGCATAAATAATTGAATATGCTGTAAACACCAACTGCATAAGGTTCTTGTAAGGGCACATGAAATACAATACATCAACTTGATCTTGGACCTAAGAACAGTGAATTCCAAAGTGTGAAACAGGATTATTTTAGATAGCTATTGTACATGTATTAAATAACACTAAATCACGTAGTAAAAATATTGCAGTTCTCTTTTAATCCTCCTAATTACATAAAGAAGAAAATGTTTGGTGCTAGTATGTTTCCCCACCTTTCTAGAACTTGTTAATCTCCCTTTGAAACAAAGGGACAATAGGTCTCAGGCCTCCTATTAGGAGGTAACAGCATTTATCTAGAATTTTAATACATTATTTTGTTTTAACTGTACATATTTTTTTCTTACCTTCTTTTTATCACAAGCAATACTTTATCAATGCCTCATCCTTTTTCAAATAATTTAAACAAAAAGAAAATGGGTTTATATTAAATAAGCAAAAACTAGTACAGCTTTGGCCAGGTTATAGTGTTGTCCCAATATGCCAAGGTTGTGGGTTCATTCCACCCTCAGTCAGGGCATATACAAGAATCAACTAATGAATTCATAAATAAGTGAAATAAGAAATTAATCTCTCTCTCTCTCTTTCTCTCTCTCTCTCTCCCTCCCTCCCTTTTTCTCTCCTCTTCCTTTCTCTCTAAAATCAATAAATAAAATTAAGAAAAAAAACTAGTATAGGTGAGTTAAAGTTTGGCAAAAATCATGAATTTAGTATATAAAAGCCTGATAAAAATATTCTGTATACCTTTTTTATGTATTTTACTGGTATTATCACTGAAGTTTTATTTGTCGTAATTATTACTATAAAAATAATCCTTGGAAAAATTGGTGCAAGATATAAATTTCTAAGTCTGCTTCCCAAAGCGTATTATATAGAATTTTAAAAAGATTCATACATAAATAATAAAGATGCAACTGGCTTTTGATATCTGATTTTATCTCCTTAAGTTAGGATCATACCCTACCTCCTTTGCTTGTCCTAAGTAACAATCAGAGTACTGAGTGCACAGTTGTTGCTAACTAAATATTCAGATGTGTTTAATTGGCATTTAGGTGTATCAGGAAGTTTGTGTTTAAGATATTAGAGCACCCCCAACTCTTCTCAAAGTACCTCCAGATATTAACTACCAACTCAATTTTTATACCTAACTCCCACTCTCTAAGTCCTAGGGAGCACTATGTTCCCCACAGTGGTTTCTATTTTTCTGGCTGAGCCTTGACAAATATAATGACATCATTTTATAATGAGGTTGAGAACGTAGTCTACCTGGCTTTGAGCCCCATGCTCAAAGAATAAATGGCACACTTGTGAAGGTAAGGAAATGTCTGTCCCCTTAGATACATGTACTACTTAGGCTACCTAAAGTTTAGCTGAGCATTGCGTGGCACCTTTGAAGTCATTCTGGTGCAATGCCCTCACTTTACAGATGAGAAAACTGAGACCTAGAATTATTAAGAGACTTATCAGAATCACCCCGACAAAAAGTAGTGCAGTGATAATATGAGTGCAAATATTCTGGGTCACAGGAAGGAATTTATTTGATTAACCCATTAATTTCTATGTCACCACACAGAGGGAAAGAGTCCTGCGACTAAAGGTGAGGGGGGAGCAGGTTGGGATCTTGTTAAGGAAGGGAGGACAAATGTGGATGGGCCTGCACTTTATGGAAAAAATTAGGAGTAGAAGAGGATGCTAAAGATTAATTCTGTCTCCTCAAAATTTGGCCAACAGAATTCATACACACACACACACACACACACACACACACACACACACATACACACAGAGTTATTTCTCAAAACCATGTCTGTTCATGGGTATAAAATTATGA
Organism: Pipistrellus kuhlii; assembly: GCF_014108245.1. Taxonomy (NCBI): domain Eukaryota; kingdom Metazoa; phylum Chordata; class Mammalia; order Chiroptera; family Vespertilionidae; genus Pipistrellus; species Pipistrellus kuhlii. The sequence goes on along the minus strand of NW_023425573.1, from coordinate 49,912,695 downwards.
GTCTAACCCAGCTTCTTTCTTTAGGATTGAGGAAACAAGTCTGCGTTAAAGTGGTAAAGTAAACTGTGAGGCATGAAAAGGTGGGGATACTAATTGCCAGCCTATGCTGAAGGAATACCTGGCTAACCTGTACTCACCACCTGGCAGGTGAAGGGCTGACCAGGGTTGTGCATATAAAATTCTCCAGAGCAGTGACTCCCAGGCCGGGGACTACAGATTCCCAAAGGAGAGGGAAGGGCGGGCTCAGAGAAATTTCAGGAATTTTGCCCATACATACAAGTTTCTAACACAGCACTTTCCATGGACTAATTATTATCCGAAGAAGGTCGAGGGTGCAAGGAGAAAATAAGGAAAATGGATCCTAAATATTCCAAATTATTAGGAGTTGTTTGAAGCAACCGTGCTGGCTTGGCCACACTTTCCCTCACACTGGCTTCCTGCCCTTGGCCACCTTGATCTTTTCTGGGTCACTGCATGCCACAGCTGAGAGAGGCAGCTGGGACTGCCCCAGATACCTGGCGCGGAAACTCAGTGGGGGCACTGCTGCTTCTGTGTGAAGACAGGATCCAGCAAAACAGAAGTTATGGGCATGGTCCTAGTCCCTCTGACTTATGTTCACATGTTTCTTTAATGCTCCCCCCACCCCAATTTCCGCCAGAGGCAAAATAGGAAGAAACAAACAAACAAAAAACTGAAAAAGCTTTGCAAATATCATCCAAAGTCACTTTGAGATTTTCTCAATTGAAAGAATTTATTGCAAATAGCAATTCGCCTCAGTAGTCAAGAGCTGTGTGTCTGATTTAGAGATTGGGTTGAGAGGGGGAAAGGAAATCTGAAGATCCCTAAGCCCAAAGTGATGGCACTCAGGAAAGTGAGAAAGGAAATGGAGAGGGGCATGATGACTCACGATCCATGGCAACGAAGGCCAGGATCAACATGTTTGGCAAGAATTCCCAAGAAACAGCCATTGAATTGAACTGAAACTAGATAACAAAGTGGAATTTTAATTTGATATTTGAATAGAAAAGAAAATAATTCTAGATAAAAGTGTATACTGTAAAGAATAAAGAAACAGATAAGATGTCTGGTAATTCCAGTGAAATTTTAAAGACAAACACATACTTTTTAAAAAAAATTTTAGATGAGTAAATAAGATAATATATCAATAAAAGTCACAAACAGTAAACTGAAAATCTTAAAGGAGAATAGAAAAGAGAAAATGCTGTGCCCATTCTATGGGTCAAATACATCACCTCCTTTAACAGTCATAATGACTGACCTTACAAGATAGTATTATCTCTGTGGGTTAAGAGGCCATGATTCTAGAAGATTTGTAATATCCCTGAGGTCACAAAGACAATTGTGTTTCTGCAAATGTTAATAAATATTCCACAAAAATTTTTGAAAAATGATTTATCCTATTTCTCTCTTCTAGAGATTAGGTGCTGAGAACTCATGCAGATATAAATCTTTTAGCCTTTTTTTTTTTTCTTTTTTTTGAGCGGGGAGAGGAGTAATCCACACCTGAGCATATTTTTTCCATTTCTTTTCAGAGAGAGTAGAAGAGAGGGGGAGAGAGAGAGAGAGAGAGAGAGAGAGAGAGAGAGAGAGAGAGAGAGAGAGAGAGAGAGATATTGATGTGAGAGAGACACAATGACTAGTTGCCTCATGCAGGCATCCCAATCAGGGGTAGGAAGCAAACCTGAAACCCAGGTATTTGCCTTTGACCAGAAATTGAACCTGAGAGCCTTCAGTGCTCAGGCCGGTGCTTTAACTGCTAAGCAACAACACGAGGGCTAGCTCTTTTTAACACTGAACTTCTCAAACTTATAACATTATGAGAAGTGTGTGTGTTCTTACTATCTTCATGACCACATGAATGTTCCCAGGAAGCATTTTGGGAAAGACAGAAAAAACCTATAATATGTAGAGCTAAACCAATAAGACTAAATTTAATAGAGATAAATTTAAATCTGGCATTTGATATTTTAAAAGCCTGATTATACAAGAACAAAATTCAGTTCCACAGTGTCGTTTAAAATGCTCAAGAGAAGTACTACCATGAGTCAAAAGATGATGACAAAGTTAAAAGTTTATGAGATTATAGGCTACATTAATAGAGGTATAGTGTTTATATCAAGGGAGGTGAAGGTGTATGCTTGGCTCTAGATGAAACCTTGAAATAGAATGTTTACAACTTAAAAGAGAACCAGACATAGACAATAAGTTGAAAGTGTGGGTGGGAACTATGTCATATGACATTACTGGGGAATTTGGGGATATTTTAATTGATGTAATTACGTGGCTAAAGTTCTGGGGTTACTAAGATGTGGTAGTTAAAAGATTGTCATAAGGATAATGGTGTAGATTTAATTGGTTTTTCAAGAGTCCCGAACTAGGACCAACAAATGATAGTTATAAGCAATTAAGTTTAGGTGTAACATAATAAAATGATTCAATAAGCTGTCTCAAAAGAAGATGGGCTGATGAAAGAGGAGGCTGGTTAGATAATGTCTTAGAACTTGCCAACAAACAGGGGCATTTTTCCAGTTACCTCACTTAAAAGCTTTCACTCTGAAAACTCACTAGTGAAAACAGCAGCCTCAGAAATCTCACAGCTGTGTTTAAGAAAGAAATAGAAGTTTATTTACTGACATCCAGATTTTAATAATATCTTTGGTTATCAAATAACTGTTCTGTTGACCCAACACAGCTACTATGCTTCTCATGACTATGCTTCTCCTCTTTGCTGCTCTACCTGCTTTGACCTGTCTCACCACCGTCTAATTTCTTACCTTCTCATGGCTTCACCTACTCATGGCCTCTTATGTTTCAGGGCAAGCAAACCTGTCCCATGGCTTCTCCTCACTAGTTCCTTTGTCTGTTGTTTGACTTCTTACGTCTCTGCTATCTGATGATTTTCCTCTGTGACTTACCTTAAAACCTCCTTTGAGATCATCTTCTTGGATTGGCCTGTGAGCCTCTAGTACAGTGCGTCGCTGTTATAGTTCTCCCACGAGGCTGTCTTATAGATTGCATTCTTCAGACAACTGCCTTTTGGACAGCTACCCAGCCACACTGCTCAGCTGGGACCAGACGGATGTCTACATGATAGCAAACACTGCAACCTGTATGCAACAAGCTCTTAGGAGACGTTATAAATGGCAGACACTTTGATGGCCTACCCCAGTGGTCGGCAAACTCATTAGTCAACAGAGCCAAATATCAACAGTACAATGATTGAAATTTCTTTTGAGAGCCAAATTTTTTAAACTTAAACTTCTTCCAATGCTACTTCTTTAAAACAGACTCACTCAGGCCGAAAACCAACTTCTGTGCATGGGCCAAGAAGTTTCAATCACACTATATGTACATGCCCACACGTCGTATTTTGTGGAAGAACCACACTCAAGGGGCCAAAAAGCTGCATGTAGCTCGAGAGCTGTGGTTTGCTGACCACTGGCCTATTCAATACCACCAACTCATAGGAATGCTTAGAAGGTGCTTCCATTTTCTATGAAAAGTTAAACAAGATCTCCTCAACAATTGCAATAGTAGTCTTCTATTTAGAGTAGGGGTGTCGAACTCAATCAGAGAAGGGGCCAAAATCTAAAATCCAGTCTAAATCGCGGGCCGAATGGTTTACTGAACAGTCATAAACTGTCATTGTGATGGAAACGCAGCAGAGTGCAGTGATGCCAGCGCGGTGCGGGCCACATTGCAAGGCCTGGCGGGACGGATTTGGCCCGCGGGCCTTGTGTTTGACACATGTGATTTAGAGCATAGCTTAAAGCCAGTGTTTTTCTTCATATGGATAAACTAACTCTTAGGTCTAAGGACATAATAGGATGACTGGCATCATATTTAGTACAGAGCAAAATTGAACATAGTTTTACTTCTTTCAACACAAGTCTCTAATCCAGATCCTTTATTAACATGTGAGACAGACAGAGAGAGAGAGAGAGAGAGAGAGAGAGAGAGAGAGAGAGATGAGAATAAGATATAAATATACAGAGACACAAGAATTCATTTTACATGTTCCACCCTGGGTCTTGGCTGAGTTTAAGCATTATTTGAATGTCTCAGAGATTCCATTTCCTCATTTGAAAAATATAGAGGCTACCACCTGATTTTTGGGGTGTGGAGATCAAATTTTATAATATAAGTATTACAATTCTTTATACATTGGAATTTTTTTTTCTGTAATATCCTTAACCAATAACCCAGAAGTAAAATCACAGAGCGTCAATATCTTGTGTGAAAAAGGTAGTTTCTCTCAAGCAACTACAGAGGATTTATTTGATGCTCAGAAGAAAACCAGGTGTTAGGAATTTTCAAAGGGGCAAAAACTCAGGCATCCTTCTAGGCAATGAACTTAGTTCCAACCAGAGGTGATGCCTTGATTCTCATCTTTCTGATCCCCACATTCTTATCATTTGATTCCCCTTAATGATTCATAAGTATAGAATCACCAATTGTTCTATATTTCAAATTAAGCTCTACAAGCCAAATTGGGTTACAACTTATTTAAAAAAATCTTAGGGGAAAAACCCAAGAGACTGTCATTTTTTGTTCTTTAGCATAAGCAGAGATCATAATTAAGATCACATGACATATCACTAAAAATAGATTTCCTGTGTGGTTTTTGTCATACACGCATCTAAGCTCTTTTTTTGTTGTTAATGTTTATCTTGATGTACTACAACGTTAGCCTCTGGGAATCATTTCACTGAGTAGCTGGGAAGCTGCAGTAAAGTCTTGGTTACTAAAATGACAAGTGGGTGAGTTATTTAAATACCTTTATGTTCATAACAATACATGTGTTTGAGGCCAAGCTTTCTATTGTGACTAATTCACAAAAAACTCATGATCTAGGTGAGAGATGCTTGGCATCTTCCCCTCCCCCCCGCCCCCCCCCTCCCCAATGCATGACTCTCTTTAGGTATTCACTCATTTATTCAACCTTTATTCAACATCTACAGTGTACCAGGCACTGTTCCCAGGACTGAAGACACTGCAGTCAGCAGGACAGATGAATATCCTGCTCTCACAAACTCATCACCCTTCTGTGTTAGAAAGGCAGACAGTAAACATGCCAATAAATTAATAGATAATTCTAGCTGGAAATGTGTTATAAAGAAAAGAAACTGGGTAATAAAATAAAGAAAAGCAATAGAGATGGGATGAGGAAGAGCTCAGTTAGATGGGGTGATTATGGCAGGCTCTGAGAAGTGAAAAACGGAGTGACGAGAAGCCTGCCACTAGAACATTGAGAGGAAAAATGGTTAAAGCTGAGGGAACCACAATGATGAGCACAACGTGTTTAAGGAAGAGGCTGCAGCATGGAAATCAGATGTGGCTGGAAATGTGGTCAGTGTGATAGACAGCAGCCAATTCTGCAAGGATATGTGAACCGTGAATCGAGATGAGGAATTTGTTTTTCATTGAAGTTCAATGGGAAGCAATTGGCGAGTTTTTAGAAATGGATGATAGGGTCTAATTTACATTTTAAGAGCTCTCTCTGGTTATTTGGCAGATGAGAATGGAAGTGGGGGAATCATCTAGGCCTTTGAAACATTCAATAACAGACAAAAACAGCTGATGGCTTGGAGCACTGTTGCAGGCAGGAAGGGAGATGAAATGGTGATTGTGAGAGGTGGTCAAATTCAGGTTACATTTTGGAGGTAAAGCCAAGGTTATCCTTTTTATAATGTGATATGAAATAAAAAGGAAGAATCAAGGCAGCAATTTCTGTACTTTATTCCTCAATTCATTTTATACTGGTCTCTGTATTGCATGGTAAGAGTTAAAACTGATATTAAAAATAGTGTCCAGTCTGTTACGTAGCCGTTCTATTACAAGGCCCATGGACAGTATGAGAATAAGGAAGGATCTATCACATGTGTCAAACACAAGGCCCGCGGGCCAAATCCGTCCCGCCAGGCCTTGCAATGTGGCCCACACCGCGCTGTCATCACTGCACTCCGCTGCGTTTCCATCACAATGACAGTTTATGACTGTTCAGTAAACCATTCAGCCCGCGATTTAGTCTGGATTTTAGATTTTGGCCCCTTCTCTGATTGAGTTCGACACCCCTATTAGAGCCTTACAGAACAACGGGCTGGGAGACCTCCATGGAAACTAAAGTAAATACTGCTTCTGGCTCTGTGATCAATGTGGGAACACCAGGCGTTCTGGGTTTGTGAAATGTTCTGCCTCCTTTCTCTATTACAACAGGTTATCCTACTTCTGTCTTTGCAGTTTATACAAGACTAAAGTTTGCACAATGTTTCATTAAGCACCACAACCCTATTATGTAATTTCAATAACATTTGGTCAGCATAAATGTGGACAATAAGAAAACAAAATAAAAGTGGGGGGAAAAAGTAGAATCAAAGAGGATGAAAGGAATAAAGGGGAAAAGCCTAGAACATGCCTGGAAAATCAAAGAAAGTTCATTTCTAATCATCAGCTCCTGTGTACTTTTGAACTGAGGAAGTTTTGAATTGAGTGAGTTCAAAAGGTGGCCAAGACTGATAAAGAGTCTTTGTTAATAGGAAAATTTAAACTGAGTACTTGAGGGAACCAACCATATTTAGAAATCTTCCAATGAGTGCTCAGTGGGGGAAAAAATCTGAGCCTGATCTTTTGGTTTAATAAGTTAGTTCTCTTTAGTGAAAGAGGTGTGGAGGGAACCAACTAATATGAAATGCTGAAAGAAAAACTAAAAAAATCTGGGCTCCCAAAACTGCATTTCAAGCCTTTCCCCTCTGTTTGCTTCATCCTCTTTGCTGGCTAATCTAGGAACTGTGTATCAGGCTGCCAGGCAATGCAAAGGCCTGCGTTCTTTGTAATGGGAATTTGAAATAAATGTTATGTTTGTCAAAGCTTTGTATTTATGGAGATGAACAGTAACAATGAAGAGAGAAAAAATCTGTGACCTGTATTTGCATTACAGAGATAATGTCCAGAACCCTTTATTCTTAGTAGAAAAATAGTATGGGATCTCAGTCTAAGTCCTTGAAGTACAAATATGATTACACAAGACCTTCAATGGAACGCTTCTGCCTTGAACTTCATGGTCCTTGGTATTTTGGTAAACCTAGATTCATAGCCTGATAAATGATGCAAGGGCATTTCAATAGAAGCATCATAAAAGTCGACTTGGGTTGCAGAAAATTTTATTTTATAAAGCTTTACTTCTGTAAGTCTCGAAGGTAAATGTACACATTCAACTTTACCAGCTCATTACAAATAGCTCCTTTTATCTATGGAATAAAGAGCATAAGAAATTTAAAGTTTCAGAGCTCTAAACTTTTTAAAATTAATTTCTAAACACTTACAGAAGATATTTTGTCAACATGAATAAATAAAATGTGGTACTTGTGTTAAAACTGGAGGTCTTGCTTTGCTAAGTATTTATATAGAACTTTTCATGGTAAAATGGCCAAGGTAAATTGGATAATGGGTCTGGAGGGAGGAACACATTATTTTTGGTGATATAAAAGCAGAGAATAAGTTTTCCTTTTTTACTGATAATCAGCAAGTACCATTGAACCTCTGTAGAAACAATATTTTTCATTAATGGAAGAAAAAGAACTAGTATATGTGGGTGATTGTGCAAATCTGGAAAAAAATAATATCAAAAGCAAAATCATGCATTATAGCTTAATTCATGTATATAGGTTGCTTTATTGGAAAGCCACATGGTATTAGAAAAAAAATAGTGCAGAGCATCTTAGTAAAAATGACATGTTTGTAGCCACACTCTATCACTTACCAACCAGGTGATCTTGGGCCAGTTACTTCACCTTTCTGAGCCTCAATGTTCTTAACAGTAAAGTTATGATTCAAAAATTAATCTTATGAAGCTGTTGAAACACAAATAAAACAGCACCTTTGAAGTACCTGACCTGTGGTAGATAATATCTAGAGAATCTTCACATCTAGTTCACAATGCCATTACTAGTATAGGTAGTAAAACTTTATCACTTTGTATTTAATGGCAATCAGACTCTATCGATAATGATAAAAGCCCAATGTGCTAATTAGAAAGGACATCCTTCCCAATGTCCTTCCTTCCAGACAAAGCTGTGGCAGGCGGGGGCCAGAGCCCTTGCACTAATTTTATGCATCAGGCCTCTAGTTCAATAAATAAGAGAAAGAAAATAATTCCATATTTATTTTCCTTTTAAATACTGCAGCCTCCTGTGTAATTACATTGAGCCATTTTACTAGGTGGCAATGAAATAACTGCCTCTTTACATGAGTGCACTTCTTGTTGCCTTAGAAGCTCAGGACAGAAAATAATGAGAAACTTGCCTTTTTTACAGGCTTACGGATAAAAGGAATAAAGTAAGAGGCTAGCACGACAGGCAATTTCTTCTCTCAAAAACACATTTAGAGAAAGGATCAGAGTTTCTACAGAAGAGTAATAAATATGGATTTATTTGAGGGAAATTTTATTATTTGGAAAGTAATGATCTGACATACAATATTAGTAATATAATATTGTGTGTCAACTGTAATTGAAAAAAAATTGTTTTAAGTAGAAAACAAACAATTTGAGTTATATAAACTCAAGTAGGCTTATTGATTAATAAAAATAAATTTGAGAATTAATAAAGCAACTTCTCAACTGTCAAGTTGGGGAGATAGGTGGTGAAGTGTGGCAGTTTCAAGCATAATTAACACATATTGAATCTTTATTATGGACCAGGCACTATACTGAGAATTTACATTAAGGATCTTATCTCATCATACAACAACTCTGTGAGGAGGCAACATTTTGATCTATAATTTAAAGATAAGGAAATAGGCCAAGATTATACAATTAGGAGACAGGCAACACCATCATCTGGTTGCAAAGTCCAAGCTCTGAACTACTTCACTCCACTCATTAACAACACTGGGAAACCTCATGAGCTTCTGCCCAAACATTTCACTCACCAGTTGCAGCCTCCTGCTGTTTAGCCATATTTTATGAGATTGAACTCTTCAAAAGGAGCAGTATGATATGGGATGCAGTCTCACAATTCATTGTCAGTTTCTTAACGAGCCCATGAAAGTCTCCATTTGGGCTTCCTATTTATTTTTCCAAGTGAATTTATAAACAAAACTATTCCATTTTCTTTTCCATTTGCAAATATTACTAGGCGTGAAGTTCAGTAAACTGTAGGATTGATTTGCAGGCATTTCCTCTTCTGCTGTAACCTATTGCTTTCAGTGAAGATATGAATTATCCATTGTCTTTATAGCTAGCATTTATTGGAATGCTTAGGATGTGCTAGGCATTGTGATAAACTTTACACCTAACTTATCCATTGAATCCTCATAGATCTCCACAGGTAGAGCTACTATCACCTGCATGTATGGCTGAAGAAACTGAGGTTTAGAAAAGTCATATGTTGTACATCACAAAGTTAGAAAAAAGGTGCAGGATTTGATTCCAGAGTTATTTGATGACAAACCCAAACTTTTAATCATAAAATTGGAATAATGGTACACTTTACTAGCAATGTGTACCTTGTGCAAGATATATAACCTCAGTGAGCCACAGTCTCCTCATATGAAAAATGGGAGTAATGATATAACTGGCTCTATGAGTTAGATGAGCAGATATGAAATAACATGTGTAAGTGTTTGAAGAATGCTAGAGCAGTGGTCGGCAAACTTATTAGTCAACAGAGCCAAATATCAACAGTACAATGATTGAAATTTCTTTTGAGAGTCAAATTTTTTTAACTTAAACTTCTTCTAATGCTACTTCTTCAAAATAGATTCACCCAAGGCCATGGTATTTTGTGGAAGAGCCACACTCAAGAGACCAAAGAGCCACATATGGCTTGTGAGCCACAGTTTGCTGACCACTGTTCTAGAGCATACATAGTAAACATTACATAAATGCTAAATAAAAATGTGATTCTCCCTAACAGTGTCCTCATGAAGCACCATGTTGCAATAATGACAGGACAGAGAAGCTTCCTGGAAAGACCTCAAACTAAGTACACACAGTTAAAGTGCGATGGTTGGTGGTGGTGAATATTGCTTGGATTTGTCCATTGGCTCAAATTCCACCTCCATCTAAACTACTATCTGAGTCCTATGGAGATAGGAGCTTATTCGTGCAAGCATAGATAGTGCTTTGTACCCAAAAATATCTGTAAGATTTTCTTGGATAGAAACAAAAATGCAAGGTGTCAGTTTTTTATTCTAGAAGTAATGGCCGGGGAGGGGGAGGGGGGAGGTCCTCCTAAAAATATTTTTCTAGGAAGAAGTTACTGGTATATGCACTCTTTATCTTGCTTTGCTGTTCAGATTGGCCACCTTAGATGGCATCTCCTGTCACACCACATCAAAGGAGTATTCTGTAGACTTAGTATATTGAAAAAGAAGCAGGCCTTGCATTTAGCCTTATCCTTTTAAAATTGTTGGGTTTGGAATTTCAGGAAACTATGTAAAATTAAAGGCGTATTTATACTTTGCTTTTCCATGCAATCTATGAAAAGTATGGAAAATTTTCTAAATGGGGAAGAAGATTACAAGTTCAGAAAAGAACTACAAAACAAGCAGACAAAACAAAAAATCATGGGATACACACACAAAATCTAGCAAGTCAGTAAAATGACGCCCAAATTGAGAGAGAAAGTTACAAACTTTTGCATCTAAAAGTAAGCCAGGGAGTCGCTAAAATCTCTTCCAGTGGCATTTTATACAGAATAAGGAGAAATAGGGACATGGTAGGCCACAAAACGCTTAGTGTATTGCTCTAAAAATGTCAAAGCCAACCCTTTATAAATAGCATAGGAGGAACTACCACAGAAGCTGAATATTTGACCTCAAAACACCACCTGGAGGTAACATGAGGAGAAAAATAAAAGGGAAACAAAGCCCAGACTTGCATATAAAGACAAATGCAACTGAGCAGAAATAAATCCAAAATGATCACTTTTAAAACTACGGTAAACCAAGAGGCTCTACTGTAACCCAAGATAACCTCTGATGAGTTCACCTGCTTCCCCTAAAATGAAATGGGCTGTGAGGTCAGGAAATAATGTTGAGTTGATGAGGACTTGGGAGGCAACATTCTGATCTGCAGCTGACCATGGCCCCAGCTCCAGCCAGTGGTGCTTGTCCAATCGCTCTTAATCAAAGCACAGGAGCACATTAATCTCCTCATTCAAAAACACAAATTAATAGACAAAAGATTCTAACATGTGATCCTCAACCAGAAGCTACAAAAAAAAATTTAATATATCAAAGGAAAAGAAAAATTAAGTTAAACAGTGTGCTAACAAAGAGAAAAAAATTAAGCTATCCCACTCTATGCTTTTATAAAATTAATGGGATTATGAGCTCTGAGAAGGGACTCCATGAAGAGGAACAATTAGACACAGAATATAACATAGCTATATACTGGGTACTTTTAAAAATAAAAGATTGATTTTTTTTAATGAGCAAGGAATGAAATAGTACTATGAAATTATGAAAATTTTAAAAAGAACAAAGTAGAACATTTAGAGAATACCATTTGTACCAGTTAATAATGCAGATTTTTTTCAATAAATGGAGTTACATGTATGTTGATATATATGTCATTTGATATGTATGCTATTTTGTTGTATTGACAATAAGCTTCATATGTCAATTTTCTGAAGGTGTTAATGTCATAGATATTTTTATGCTTAAAAATGTCAAAATTCGTGCCCAAAAAATCATTTGTGAGAAGTTTTTATTCATTATTTTGAAGAAAAGTGCTGCTGAAAGTTATCATATAGTTCAGGAAGCTTATAGTGAACATGCTGCATCTCAAGATACTTGTGAATGCTGATTTAAATGCTGTAAAAGTGATGATTTCAATGTGAAAGTCAAAGACGTCCAGGTCAACTGAAAAAGTTTGTAGACCAACAATTACAAGCATTATTGGATGAAGATGCATGTCAAACTCAAAAACAACTTCCAGAAAGATTAAACAGAAAACAATTTTAGATCAATTACAAGCAATGGGAAAGATTAATGGAAGGAAAATGGATGTCACAACTGAATGAAAGACAAATGGAAAACCAAAAAGTAGTCAGTAAAATGTTGCTTCAATGGCATGAAAGAAAGTCTTTTTTGCATTGAATTGTGACTGAAAAGTGGATTTACTTTGAGAATGCCAAATGCACAAAATCATGGGTTGATCTAGTAGGTCAACCATCAACATCAACTGCAAGGCCAAATCGCTTTGGAAAGAAGATAATGCTCTGTGTTTGGTGGGATCAGGAAGGTGTGGTGTGTTATGAGCTTTGAAAACCAGTTGAAACAATTAATACTGATCACTAGCAACAACAAATAATCAATTTGAACCATTCTTTGATTGTGAAACGACCAGAATGGGCCAGAAGATATGGCAAAGTAATTTTGCTTCATGATCATGCACCATCACACACTTCAAAACTAGTTAACGACATGTTAAATGATCTTGCCTGGGAAGTATTAACCCACTTGTTGTATTCAACAGATCTTGCTCCTTCATATTACTACTTGTTCCAATAGATGACACACACACACTTTCTGAGCAGCACTTCAAAACGTGTGAAGAAGTGGAAAAGATGGAGGCATACGTAGCTAGCGATGGACATTATATGAATAAAGCACTCTTGATGTTTCTCTTGAAATTATCGTGTTTTCTTTTATTACAAAATCTGCATTATTAACCGGTGCATCTGTATCAGCCAACCAGTGTGTTTGCCTCTATAAAGAGCGGTTTTCATATGCTGTGCTACAGAATAATGGAGATCAGGTCATTGGTTTGCAGCCTTATTAACCGGTACACCTGGGATAAAGATTGAAATTAAACATTCACTGAAAAAAATAATAAATAAACATTCACTGAGTGTAATAAATAGGAGATTAGACACAGCTGAAAGAAAATATGAATAAATTGTCAAGAATTAGTTAAATGTGAAGAAATTAAGATGGAAACAGTGAAATTAGGATATGCAAAAGAAAGGTTAAAACACAGAAGTATAGAATGAAATATCTAACATACATCTACTTAAATGTTTAGGAGAAAAGAGAATGAAAGAGATGTGATATTCAAGAGAGAGAACTGAAAAATCCCTATAATTGATGCTGAAAGATACATATTCTTAGATAAGAAAAGAAAAATACATGCCAGTCAGGATAAACAAAATATATCAACACTCAGATGTATTGTAGAGGAAAAACAGATTATCAAATATAATAAGATATTAAAATTATTCACTTAGAAAAATACTAGAAATAATAATAAACTAATAGTAGAATATCAAGAGCAACAACTGAAAAATAAAATAGTGAAAAAAGCCTTATGCATTGAGAGAAAATGCTATATGCCTATAATCATAAACCCAAAAAAATCTTTATTTAAAAAATGTGAAATAAAAATTTTTTTTAATCTTAAAAAGAGTTTATCATTAGATTTTCACTAAAGGATCTTTTAAAGAATCAATATCAGGAAGAAAAGAAGTGATCTCAGAAGGACTGTCTGAGATGTAAGAAGAAATAGTAAGAATTTAGATAAGAGAATAAATACTGCCTTTACAAAACAATCATCTATATATAAAAGCCTAATATGCAAAGTGTCCCCTCAGGAGTTTGACAGGAAGACCAGGAGTTCAATCGCTCACTCCTGACCACCAGGGGGCAGCACAGAACAAAGGAAGGCCCCAACCAGCAGCCAGTAACCAGGGAAGGGAGACCCCAGCCAGCAGCTGGCGGCCCGCAGCCGGCAACTGCTAGGGACTCTACCCATGCATGAATTTTGTGCATTGTTATTATATTTAATTTGTATGGTTAGACTACAGGATTGAAATGCTGGAAAACAATAGTATGCAAATCAATAGAAATATGATTAGAGAGTTAATGGGTAATATCTTTGCCTTCTTCAAAAAAGGAGACTACTGTTTTTATTCAGAACTTAATTCAAAACTTCCTAGGTCACATACTACAAGTCTGAGGGTATCCATTAAAAGAATAGAAATAGGATGTGTACCCTTCAACCCAACCCAACAGCATGAAAAACAAAAACAAAATCCATTCATTTAAACAGAAGCATTTTAAAAAGCATAGAAAGAGTGCATCAATAACCTATCTTGGCCAGTTGCTCAGTAGTTAGAGCATCAGCCTGTGGACCGAAGGGTCCCGAGCTCATTTCCGCTCAAGAGCATGTACCTTGGTTGCAGGCTCCTCCCAGCCTGAGGCCTGATCTGGGCTCATGCAGGAGGCAACCAATTAATGTGTTTCTCTCACATAAATGTTTATCTCTATCTTTCTTTTCCAGTCTCTCTAAAAATTAATGGGAAAATATCCTCGGGTGAGGATTAACAAAAAACAAACAAACAAAATAACAGTACCAGTGATTTTACAGTTGAGTTCTACTGAGGCTTTAAGGAATAGATCCTGCCAATTTTTCAAAAATTCTCCAGGAGAATAGAAAAAGAGCAAATATTACTTGGGTTAATCCTAAGGCTTGTTTTACCTTGATAGTCCACAGGGTCACAGTAAGGGGAAGTAGGATGATTCAGTTAAGAGTAAGGACCTTCACCAGTACTACAGAGTTTGGATACCTTAAACTTTAAGTAGGATAGAGAGGATGGAGTGGTGTGGAGTGATTGGAAATCTGCAACTAACACAGACAAGGAATAAGAAAATCAGGAAATCATTAGCATGAGCAAGGGCAATCACAATGATCAGGGGATTCTTATTAAGATCATGTTGTTATGCTAATGAGAAGGAAAAAAATAAAAATATAATTACTAATTTCAAGGTGATATCATTACCATTTTTAAGGTTTTATATAGTTAAAACCTGATTCCAAATTTTACAAAAATAAGTGGATTGCTGAATGGAAAAAGAAATTTTGACTTGTAAAGGAATACCTTTATAAACAAGACAAGGAAATGAAGAAAAAGAGAAATCAGGAAGAAAAAGGTAAAAGAGTTGGAGAAGAGAATAGTCAGATTTTTAAACTACTAGAAGTGGGAATGTAAGAAAAAGAGAAAAAGAAGATGAAGCAGAGGCAATAAGCACAGAAAAAAAAAAAAAAAAAAAAAAAAAAACAGAAGCAAACCGTGATTGTGATTGTGATAAAAAAAAAAAAAAAAAAAAAAAGATGAAATGTTTAAGATCAAAATATCAATTTAGACAAGTTTAATTAAAACATTCCCTACTCATAGTCCTGGTCTGATTTATAGGCATTTTTTTTTTTATTTTAAAGACAAGTATTTCAAAAACACTTCTCAAGGGGAACCAACTGCCTATGGATTGTTTACCTGTAGAAGTAGAAACCAAAAAGCAAATAATATTTATTACTATCTTGAGAAAGGAGTGTGATCCCATAATGCATCATGCTACCAGTACAAAATTCACTTAAGAAAGCAAACATTTTCATATATCAAAGGCTCAGAAAATACTATTGAAATTTAAAACATACTATTGAAAATACTATTGAAATTTAAAACATAAAATCCCTGAGGGATCTGACCTAAGCTGGCAGGTGGACATCCCCCAATGGATCCCCAACTGCGAGAGGGTGCAGGCCAGGCTGAGGGACCCCCTGTGTGCAAATTTTCATGCACTAGGCTTCTAAATAAACATAAATGACCAGACAAAGGCCTATAAGAAAACTCACTAAAGTGTTAACAATACCTCTGCGAAAATAAGAATAAACTGGGAAGATTTTAAATTTGATTTAATGAAAACATAAAAGTTATTTTGTCACTGCCAGTCTCATAACCTTTCAAAGGAGATGCTGTTAAGCATCTTGCCTGTCCTGGCACCTCACAAGAGGATTCTGTTCCCATAAACATGGCACTTTCAAATTCTTTTTTGTTTCCAAAATAAGCCCAAAGGGCACACATATTTCTATTACTGTCTAACATGATAACCAAATTTGTGTCCCTTCTATGCTTAGTGATGCATGCACAATATTTAAAAATATATATATTTTAAGGCAAAAAATGTTTATCTTTTGGACCATTTTGAATGTGAAATTCTTTCCCCTCAAATAGCAATAATAATAAAAAAAATCTCCAATTACACAGAAGTAAAGTACATGGACTTTTTAAAATAATTCATTCAATTGTAAAACCAGCAGAGATACTATTGTAAACATTTAAACACCTAAAAATGCAAAGCTTTTTCTGAAAGCAATGAACATCAACTCAGCACTGGCCTGCCAACACACCATTTCTAAATTCAATGTATCTTTTTTCCAAGAGTTGGTCCTTGTGCCATCTCTGATGACAGAGGGAAGAAACTCATTTGTTACACTGGCCTGCAAATTCTGAAACAGTCTAAGTCTCTTGAATAGAGTGCAGTAAGTCTGATAGGTCCTTGGAAACTGCAACTTTAAATGAAACAACAAATAAGGAAACCAGTTTCCCAGAGGCTAATTGATATAAACAAGAGCCAAGTTCCCACAGTATATTTCTGTCACAAAGACAACACCAAATTTCTAAACTAAGATCCAACACACTCCTGATATTGATAACATTAAATATTGATGTGAGCTATACATACATTTAAGAAAAATTAATAAAACAAGTAAGATACTAATGATTTTCCAACCTGCTTATTCCATCCAGTTCAGGGTCGCAGGTGGCTATCCTGGCAGCTCAGAGTGACAGGCAGAAACCCACCTGGACAGCTGGGCACACACACACCAATACTCATACTGGGACAATATAGGCAAGCCAAACAATCTCTACAGACATGGGGAATACTACAAACTCCGTAAAGACAGTGGCCCCTGCGGTAAATCAATTTTTTTTTTTTCTCATCAACATTATAACACGATGACATTGAATAAAACAATGCCATTCAAGGACCTGCTGTGTTTAAATACATTCCATTCAAAACCTCTCATTACCGCCTGACTGGAATGGCTCAGTGGTTGAATGTCAACCGAACCTGGAGAACACGGTTTGAGTCCTGGTCAGGACACATGCCAGACTTGAGGGCTCAATCCCCATTAGGGGACACGAAGGAAGCATCCAATCAATGACTCTCTCTCATCATTGACGTTTCTATCTCTCTCTTTTTCTGTCTTTCTCTATGAAATCAATAAAATATATTTTTTTAAACTTCTGATTACCAACTGGTTTGAACACTCAGAGGATCTGGCCAGTCAGCATTATTTAATCCCAAGTGAGAGAAGAGAGGATTTGGGGCACAACAAAGCAAGTGAGTCTCAATACTTCCCATGAGCATGTACAACATTAGTTCTATGGGAAACAAATGATTAAGTAAACAAACCTGCCTTCAGAGAATGTAGTATGTTTATGGACATAAGACCACAAATGACTATATAGCATAACAATGAGGAATATAACCAGTGCTCTTAGGAAACAGAATCATAAAGACCAAGAATAGGTAAAGGATGGAGAACTCATATTAAGGTGGACAAGTTAAGAGGAAAATTGTAGATGTGGGAATGGCCATGCATGCATATGTATGTTTGCACATACCAGTATAAGGGGTGCTGGAGAGGGTGGCATTTGAGTCAATTTATAATATTGGATTCAATTTCAAAAAATTAGAATGAGAAGGTGACCTATAGACCAGGGGAACAGCATAAACAAAATAATGTCAAGAAAGCTTGGGGATGGAATGAGACTGCAAAATATTAAATATGATATGAGATAATTTTGACACATAGTCAATATGTCTACAAGGTCTGTTAAAGCAGATAAACTTAAAAATGTTATTTACCTGAATACATTTTATTTTAACCTAAAATAGACAGGTACGGATTCATTCACCAACATTGTGGCCTGAGGTTAAACATTCTTCTTTGACTATGGGTCCACTAATTGGAATTCCAAGGTCATCCTTTTTGTATAGAGCCTTATCCAAAATATCCAGTCCCAGCTTCTTTAAAGTGAAAGAATAGCAGACCTTTATGAAGCAATCTAAGTGCGGTATGTTGGATTTTTATTAATTTCTTCCAGTTTTTTATATCATCCTGCCAATTCAGCAATAATTTTTAAGTCACAAGTACAACTGAAAACAAAGACAACCAAACCTCACCTGGCTGGTGTGACAGAGGCTGAGCATTGACCTATAAGCCAGGAGGTCACAACTGGGTTCCAGGCACACGCCTGACTTGTAGGCTCAATCCCCAGTGGGATGTAGCGGGGAGAGGGGGGGATGTGTGTGCAGGAGACAGCCAATTAATGATTCTCTCCCATCATTGATGTTTCTATCTTTTTCTGTCTCTCCCTCCCTTTCTGGAATCAATAAAATATAAATAAATAAATACAACTAAACCTTGAATATTATAACTTACACCTCAACTTTTGAGGAAGTAGAGGTGCATGGCCACACCAAATGTGAATTAACTTGGTGCCTCCACTCACTCTTATCCTTACACTGAGGCTGAGGGTCTATTATAAAATGATTTGTCTTACTCCGGCCCCCACACACATTTGTGTGTTCTCCTTAATCTTCGCAATCATAGAAATAGAAAAGTTTGTTTATTCAAACAATTGATATGCATGTAGGGAAGCAGAAAAAAACAAAGCTGGGAAAGATTATGACTTTATGAAAGCAAGCATTTAGAGTTCTGCTAAGGTTTTAATGCTCACTTTGATCAATAATGGAATATATTGCCGAAACCGGTTTGGCTCAGTGGATAGAGCATTGGCCTGCGGACTGAAAGGTCCCGGGTTTGATTCCAATCAAGGGCTTGTACTTTGGTTGCAGGCACATCCCCAGTGGGGGGATGCAAGAGGCAGCTGGTCGACATTTCTAGCTCTCTATCCCTCTCTCTTCCTCTCTGAAAAAAAATGAAGAAAAATATTTTTAAAATAATAATAACTGAATATATTACTTGGGAAATAATATGGCCTGCAGTTCACTTTAGTCTTAGAAAGATGAATTTGGCCATCAAGTAGGGTGAGTGGGAATAAGCAGAATCTGGAGTTAGAGAATGGATTGTGCAGGGAGTTTCTTCAATAACTGAGGTTTAGGTCAGAAGTTGCAAACTGGTTGTCATTGGGTCAAATATGGCTGTATAATGAATATTTTGGGGGGCTTGCACTGTGTTTTCTAAACTTTAAAATTTAGTTATCTACATTTAGGAAACAGGGGACTATGTACAACCCAATTAAAAATAAAGACAAAAAAATCGGGGGGGCGGGGGGGGGGGGTAATCACTGGAGCTGAATAGTAGCTCGTTTTCTGGCCATGAGTTCTCCTTTGCTGCCACCTCTTACTCCTGTTCTTACACTGAGGCTGAGTGTCTATTACAAAATGACTTGTCTCTCCCTGGCCCACACCACTCATTTATGTATTCTCTTTAATCTTTTTAATCATAGAGACAGAAAAGTTTGTTTATTCAAACAATTGATATTCAGAGTATGTAGGGGAGACAGGGAGAGATACGATCAGAAAATTGGATTAGGAGCAAGGAATTCTGGTTTAGAAAAACAGCTGAAGTACTCAGACATGATATTTGAAGTTGAGAGTCCTAAAGAAAAGAGTGTAGGGAGGGTCAAGGAGAGAGTAGGGGACATAAATGGATACCACAACTTATTTTGTTGTTAAGGAAAGAACGTAAGGAATGTCTCTCTTTTAGGTAGGTGGGAGAAGAATTAGAAAAGGAATAATCAAGAAGGCAGAAATAGACTATTTCATAAAGAAAACAGTCTTATTACAGATATCAAATATTACAAAGAGGTGGAAGAAGACAAGGTTTAATAAAAAGCCATGGCATTTTTCTTTAGAAGGTTGACAATGACAAGAATGTTTTATGCTTGAGTGATAGGGCATGATCCAACTAGTGACTGAATTAGAAGAAAGTGGAGATGGTAAATGGGCGGAGCACTTTTCCAAGAAGATTGATTGCTAAGACAGGGAAAATGATACAGCAGCAGTAGCAGATTCAAGAAAAAATCAGTGAAGAGAAGATGCTTAGTTATGTAGATATACAAATGTGTGTGTGTATGCATTTATGTATACACTAGAGGCCTGATGCATGAAATTCGTGCAAGAGACTCGGCCCTTGCAGCCCCAGCTGCCTTGTTGCCCTAATTGCCCCTTGACCATGAGGCCCACCCACTGATCTCAGGAAGGTCATTCCACCATTCAGTTTAATTAGCATATTAGTTCTTTATTATATAGGATATACATATATATCTGTAGATATACATGCATATTAGAGGCATGTAAAATTATTACAAATTTCTCCAAGTCTAGAAATGGAGCCTACAGCTTATTTTGTTGTTAGGGAAAGAATCACTAGTGTGACTCTTCAGTTAGCTAAATGTAACACACATGGCAACCTACTATCCTAGTTGTAAAGATACAACAGGACCCTTCATCAGTGAACAACTGATGTCCTTGGTATGCACAGCTGCACACCTTTGCACAAGAGTTTAGAAGCCAGAAATGAAACACCAATCACTCTTTTTAAAGTCTAAAAACTAGATATGTAAGACCTCTGATGAATTGAGATTGTCCTTAATAAGGTCCACTAACAGGAAAACCTCACAAAAGAGATTTCACCACAAGGCAAGCAGCCTTAACTATGGTCTTTGCTCAATACCCAGGATCTGCATGTTAATGTCTCTTAGGTGATTCTTATGCAGCCAGCCAACATTGTTTGAAGACTGCTGCTTCAGAACCACTATCTTAGCTCATGTCTAGGCCAGTGAGGTTTATACATGACTATTCACCCACATCCTGTTTTTAATCGGTGGCTGTCTGTAGTTTTAAAACTAAACTAAGTGTTGCACACTGTGGTGAAGAAATGACAACTGTATCTTCAAATACAGCTAGGAAGGATCAGACCCATACACATTATCATCTTTCATTCTTCAAGAATGTTCTATATATATATATATATATATATATATATATAGCCTTTCATTCTCCTCTCCCTGTTCTTCACTTGTTTTAATAGTTTTTTTCTCTTCCCCCACCCTCCCACATTAAGGTCATTTTCTATATCTTTAAGTTCACAAATTTTCCCAGTATCTATGTGTTATATGCTGTTCCCCCCATCATTAAAATTTAATTTCAAAGACAATGTTTTTAGACTAAAAATGTATTATATGTACTTAAATCCTTCTAATTTATGTTAATTTTTACTCCACTATAGTTTCTATTCCTTAATTTTATCCTCTTTAATCAATTTCAATGTATTTAATTTTAATAATCTTTATTTTTTAGAAAAGTTATAGATTTACAGAAAATTGTACAGATAGTATAGAGGTTTTCATATACCTTGCACATATTATATTAATATGGCACATTTCTTATAATTAATGTAAAAAATATTGATACATTGCTGTTAACTTTGCTGTAAAAATATTGATACATCGCTGTCCATACTTTATTAAGAATTTATTGTCATGCATGGGTATTTTTTTACCTAGTGTTCAGGATGCTTTTCAGGACACTATATTATACTAAGTCACCATGTCTACCTAGGCTTTTCTTGGCTATAATAGTTCTCAGATTTTACTTAATTTTTTAAAATATGTCTTATAGATTTTTTACAGAGAGGAAGGGGGACAGAGAGTTAGAAACTTCAATGAGAGAGAAACATCAATCACTTGCCTCCTGCAACCCCCTACTGGGGGTGTGCCCGCAACCAAGGTACATGCCCTTGACTGGAATCAAACCTGGGACCCTTCAGTACACAGGCCGATGCTCTATCCACTGAGCCAAACTGGTATCTGCAGATTTTATTTATTTTGATGACTTTGTCAACTTTAAGAAGCATTGGTTGGTATTTTGTAGAATATCTCTTAACTGTAATTTGTCTGATATTTTCTTATATTAGACTCAAGTTATGAGTTTTAGGAGGAAGACTACAGAGATAAAGTGCCATTCTCACTACATCATATCAAGCATACATGTTATCAACATGACCTGTCACTATTGATGTTGACCTTGATCACCTGGCTGAAGCAGTGTTTGCTGGGTATCTCCACTGTGGAGCTTCTTTTTTTCTTCACTTTCTATGCTGCACTCTGTGGAAGGTAATCACCATGCTTAACAGGATCTGGAATTATACTCCATCTCCTTGAGAGTACAATCCTATCTAATAAAGAGGGAATATACTAATTGACTGCCTTGCCCTCAAATATGGCAGAGCCCAAAGCCAATAAAGAGGGAATATGCTAATTGGCTGTCAAGCCCTAAAAAATGGTGATGCCTTAGCCACAAGATGGTGGCGCCCAGACCCCTCATCCCCACTGGGGCAGCAGGCATGTTGCAAGGCTGGGCCTGTCCCTAAGTAGGCCTGGCTGCTTCATGCACCTGCCTCCAGAGTCACCCAATCCCATCAGCCTCCCAGCCACCCGGG
The DNA here is from genome assembly GCF_014108245.1 of Pipistrellus kuhlii. NCBI lineage: Eukaryota > Metazoa > Chordata > Mammalia > Chiroptera > Vespertilionidae > Pipistrellus > Pipistrellus kuhlii. Next base: position 49,890,356 of record NW_023425573.1, on the reverse strand, counting down.
GCCAGCAGGCAAGCCTCAGATGGCTGCCCGAGGCTCAGATAACCAGGGCCAGCTGAGGCTTGCGCTGCCAGCAGTGGCAACAGCAGAGGTGTGATGGGGTGTCGCCTTCCCCTGATCACTAGCTCACCTCCCACTCCTGAGGGCTCCCAGACTATGAGAGGAGGTAGACTGGGCTGAGGGACACCACCCTTCCTCCCCCCCTCCTGCCCCCCAGTGCATGAATTTTCATGCACTGAGCCTCTAGTATCTTTATAACTTTCTTGGAATTGTTCTGCACAGGAAATTTGTCTTTTCACCCCATTTGTTATTTATTGTTATCTATTTGTATTAGTATGGATGGAGTCATGCATGGACATTTATGTTATCTTTTGGGTTACAATCTAATACTCCTTTATTTATTTATTTTTTGCTCAAACTGTTGCATGCTTGGCCCCTGGAAGCTCATTCAACTAGTTTCTGTGTTCCTTTACTATACCATCATTGTGAGATTTTGCTTTGTTTTTAAAGATTTCCTGATATTATGCACTACACAATACTTCAAGCTCTTCTGGTACATATTTTGTATCATAGAATCAGTTATTTGTTCAAGGAACCTTGGTTTCTTTCATTGAAGAATGGAATTAGAAACCAAAATCTTGGGCGTTAGATGTGCTCATTGCTACTAGGGTATCCTTACTTCCAGCACCTCTCAGGTGAGAGAGCAGGTTCATATATGTGTGTATACTACCCCTTAAGTGTAACATATCTATAAATATTTTTCTATGTAATCTGTATCTATGTTAAGCTAATATTGAGTGTACACTGATGTTTCTAACTCTAATCCATTTACACATGGATTATTCCAGCCTCTTCTCTTGCTTGCTTATTGGTAAACTCCTAATCCAACAGTAAAAACCAGGCTCTCATAACCAGTCATTATTTTATCAACAGTTCAGTTCCAATATACATGGATAGCAGGACCAGAATGGTTAACTGGAACCCCAGGGGAAACAACTTTTCCAACTAGAGCACAATGTTTATGTTTAATTTGACCGACTCCAATTAGTTTCAAAATTATGTACATCAGCCCCTTTTCCTACCACTTTCTTAATTAGGTTGTTGCATAATTAGTAAGACAGTTAGATTGTTTTGTCACATCTGCTTTCCATCCTGGGATTCCCCTGATTTCCTAAGTTGCTTTTCATAATTTGCATACAGTAAGAGTCATTCTTTGTGCTATAAAGTTCTATAGGTTTTGACAAATGCATATGTTCATGTATCCACATTTATAATATCATACAGAATAATTTTACCACTCTTGTCTTAGTCTGTTCATGCTGTCATAATAAAATTCCAAAGACTGGTTGGCTTAAACAACAAAAATGTATTTTCTTCCATTCTGGATGCTGCTTCCAGATTTAGGTTTAAGCTGGGTTTGGTTCCTAGTGAGAGCTCTCTTCCTGGCTTGCAAATGGCTGCTTTGTCTTCAAATGGCTATTCCTACATCCAAAACTCTGCTAGGCAATTAGTTTCCAAAACTGTGAGATAATAAATTTCTACTGGTTGAGCCATCCAGTCTGTGAGATTTTGTTTCTGTAGCCCAAGCAAACAAAAATAACTCTGTAAAATTCACCATTGTTCTATCTCTTTAAACATAACACACACACACACACACACACACACACACACACACACACACTACTTCACCCTACCCTCAAATCCATAGGACCACTTATTGCCATCCGATATAATAAAAGCCTAATATGCTAAGTATCCAGTCATCCAGTGACCAGTCAATTGTTCAGCCAAAGTGTAATATGCTAATGATATGCTAAGGCTGCTCAACTGTTTGCTATGACATGCACTGACTAACAAGGGGAAGATGCTTAGACTAGTAGGTTAGCTTGCTGCTGGGGACCAGCCAATTGGGACTGAGCAAGATGGGCTGGACATGCCCTAGAGCCTTCCTGTTTCTCTCCCTGGCCTAGAACATGCACCAGTTGGGTCCCTCATCCTGGCCTGCATTCTCTCACAATCTGGGACCACTCAGGGGATGTTGGAGAGCTAGTTTCAGCCCAATCCCACAGGCCACTCCCTTTAGGAGGGCACCTGATGCAGAGCTCATGGCTGGGGAGTGCTGCTGTGGCAGTGTGAGCCTCTCCCGATTGGGACTGATGGGGCATGAGCCTTCAGCAGACACAGTGGGGCTGGGATGAGCAGCAATGGTAGGTAGGAGTTGCAGACAGCATTGGATTGCAGACAGCCCAATCCACACAGGCCATCCCAAGGGACCCCACCTGTCCACAAATTCGTGCACTGGGCCTCTAGTTCTATAATATTGCCTCTTCCAGAATATCATGAAAATGGAAACTTAGCAATAGTAATGTAAGATTTGTCATGTCTTTGCCTGGCTTGATTACTCATTTCTTAATGGTTAAATAATAATTAATTGTATGGATATACCACAGTTTGTTTATCCACTAACCTATTAAAGGACATTTTAGTCACTTCCAATATTTGGTGATTATGAATAAAGCTGCTACATATATTTGTGTGTGGGTTTTGTGTGGACATAAGTTTTCAAATCCATCAGGTAAATACCTAAGAGTTTGATTGTTGTATCCTATGGACCATATGGATTTGTAAAAAACTGCCAAATTGTCTTTCAAAGTGGCTGTACTATTTTTATATTCCTACCAGCAATGAAAATCATTGCTGTTGCCTGACATTTTTTGCCAAGAATTGGTATTCACAATTTTTGTTTGTTTGTTTGTTTATATTTTAGTTGCCCAATAGCCATGTAATAATATCTCATTCTTGTTTTAATTTTAAAATCCCAAATGACAAGTGATACTGAAATCTTTTAATGCAAGTATTTGCCATGTATATATCATCTTTTGAGCTGTTTATTCAGATCTTTTGAACATGTTTTAATTGGGTTGTTTGTGTTCTTATTTTTTTAATTTTAAAAGTTCTTTTTATAGTTTAAATACAAGTCCTTTTACAAATATATGTTTCGTAAAAATTTCCTCCTGGTCTGTGACTTGTCTTTTGATTCTCTTAATAGTATCTTTCTCAAAAGAGACATTTTTAATTTTAATAAAGTCCAATGTGTCAACTTTTTCTTTCATGAATCATACTTTTGGTATATTTAAAAGTTCATAACCAAATTTATCTAGACTTTTTTCTATATTATCTTGTAGAAGTTTTATAATTTTATATTTTACATATATAAGTCTATGATGCAATTTTGAGTTAATTTTGCAAAATGTGTAAAGTTTTGCATATGGATGTCCAATTGTTCCAGAAACATTTGTCGCAAACACTGTCCTTTCTTCATTTAAATGCTTTTGCTCCTTTGCCAAAGGTCAGTGACTGACTATATTTATGTGGGTCTGTTTCTGAGCACTCTACTCTGTTTCACTGATCTATATATCTACCCTTTTGCCAATACCATGTTGTCTTAATTATTGTAGACTAAAAGTCTAGAAATTTGATTTCTCCAACATCCTCTTACTCTTTCTTTCCCCCCTTCTTTTCCTCCAATTTTACATCAGCTATTCTAGGTCTTTTGCCTTTCCATATAAAATTTAGAAGCAGTTTGTCAATGTCTTCAAAATAGTTTGCTGGAAATTTCATTTAATATATACTATACTAAATCTATTATATAAGTTAGGAAGAACTTACATCTTAACATTACTGAGTTACCTGATCCATGAACCCAGAGTTTATTTAAATTCTCTTATATTTTTTCATCAGAGTTTTAAAGTTTTCCATATATAGATTCTGCATATATTTTGTTAGGCTTATATCTATTTCATTTTAGGGATAAATGACATTATTTGTTTAATTTCAAATACTAGATGTCCATTGCTAGTATATAAAAAAACCAATTGACATTTATATAACAACTAGAGGCCTAGTGCACAAAATTTATGCACTGGGCGAGGGTCCCTCAGCTCAGCCTGCACCCTCTCCAATCTGGGACCCCTCAGGATGTCTGACTGCTGACAGTTGGACATCCCTCTTGCAATCTGGGACTGCTGGCTGCCAACCCTCACCTGCCTGCCTGATTGCCCCTGACCACTTCTGCCTGCCAGCCTGATCACCCCCTAACCATTCCCCTGCCAGCCCGATCGACATCTAACTGCTCCCCTGCTGGCCTGATTGCCCCCAACTGCCCCCCCCCCCTGCCAGTCTGGTCACCCCCAAGTGCCCTCTTCTGCTGACCTGGTGGCCCCCAACTGCTTTCTCCTGCAAGCCTGGACGCCCCCAATGGCCCTCCCCTGCTGGTCTGATCACCCACAACTGCCTTCCCCTGCCAGCCATCTTATTGTAACCACATGGGGGTGGCCATCTTGTGTGAGTGTGTGATGGTCAATTTGTATATTACCTCTTTAGTATATAGGATTGTATCCTGTGTCCTTGGTATATTCACTTATTAGTTCCAGGATTTCTGTTGTTGATTCTTTGGCATATTCCACATAGATGACCATGTCATTTGCAAACACACATAGTTTCATTTCTTCCTTCCCAGTTTGTATACCTTTCCCTTTCTTTCCTTGTCTTGGTGTACTGGTTAGGACTTTTAGTACATGGTGAATAGAAATAGTGAGAGGTCATCCTTAGGGGGAAAGCATCCAATTTCTTACTGCTATGATATTATATTTTTTGTTTGTTTTTAAATGTTTTATTGATTTTTTTTTAGAGAGAGAGAAAGGGAGAGGGAGAGAGAGAAACATTAATTGGCTGCCTCCTTATGCATCCTACTGGGGACCAACCTGCAACCCTGGCATGGAAATGGAACTGAATGGGAATGGAACTGGCAACCCCTCGGCGCATGGGATGACACTCAACCAACTGAACCATGTCAGGGGGCTTAGCTGTAGGTTTCTCTGAGATATTCTTTATTAAGGGACTTGGCCACTTCCTAAGAGATACATGTTTTATATTTGTTCAAACTGTTTTTCTCAAATAAGACAATTCTGCTGTTTGTTATATCTCCTGACCTCTGCTCATCATTGTTCCTTTCTTTTGTGCTTTGTAACTTTGATTATGAGTTGTTTTGTTTTTCTGTTGAATCCTTATCCTCTGCTCATAAAGATGCAGCGATATAAAAATGATAAAGTCCAGCATGCCAATCATTGAATTCATTTAAATACATTCAGACTCCCCCAGCAGAATTGGAAAGCAAGTAACCATTTAAGTTCACCTTTTAATATTCTTTTAAAATCTCTGTCAGTCCAGCCAGCATGGCTCAGTGGTGGAGCATTAACCTATGAGCCAAAAGGTCAGGGTTCAATTCTTGATCAGGGCACTTGCTCCAAGTACAGGGAAGGCAGGAGGCAGCCTATGGACGATTCTCTCTCATCACTGATGTTTCTATCTCTCTCTCTCTTCTTCTCTGAAATAAATAATAATAATAATAATAATAATAATAATAATAAAATTTCTATCATTTCATGTATCTCTGGGACAAAGTTGTGAGGTTAGTAATAGACTGGATTCAGTTCCCTACTCAGCTTGTTGGCTAGTTATACAATCTTGACCAGGTTCTTTAACTTTAAGGATCTTTAATCTTACCATTTATTTATAGAAAAATTAACAATGGTAACATTCACCACTTATTTTTACTCAAAATATTTTGGAGAAACTCATTATCTTTATATTGTCAAATGTGTGACCTCCTGAATGGTGCTGTGAGGACTCTAAGGTAGCATACTGATCTCCACCTCCAGATGTTTCTGCCTTTGCATATCCCTGTTTCTAGAGGGTGGGTGGGTCCTGTGACTGTGTCTAACAAAGAGAATATGGCAGTTGATGGGATGTCCCTCTGCAATTCTGTTCTGCTGCAAGGAAAAAGTGAGGGGATGCCACCCCTATGTTTGCACTCCATTATTTAAGACTCTGTCTTGCTTCAGTCTTTGTTTCCATTGTTGGTTTTTAATAAGCAAGCTGCTATGAATCTTATGCCCACAAGGAAATTAATCTGACAACAACCCGAGGGAACTTGGTAGTAAATCCTTTCCCAGTCCAGCCTCCAGGCAAGAACTCAATCCTGGGTGACACTTTGATTGCAACCTTGTGAGACACTGAGCAGACCCAGCTATGCTTTGCCCAGACTCCTGACCCTCAGAAACTTTGAGATGATAAATATGTTTTAAACCTTCAAGTTTGTAGTAATTTGTTAAAGAACAGAAAGCTACTATAAGTGCAAAGCCTCAAATAGTAGGTAATGCCTTTTAGGAACCTTAAGATGTGTCAAGTGTTCACCCCATATTTTTAAAAATTTATATTCACAACAGCCATTTATTTCATTTAAGGCAGGTAGAGAAAGAGATTAGATAGAGATAGAGAAAAGGTTCTGACACTGAATAATGGCATCCTTTATTTCAAAAAGTTATCAGGTGTATTTTTTTGTTGTTGTTTTTTTTTTTTTTATTGCCCATAGTGCTGTAGAAAATAGATATAAAGTAGCAATAGTTTTGTGATCTGAAGGATTCAATAGTTTTGTATTATTTACTACTACTTAGATTACATTCTATCTAATAAAGAGTAATATGCAAATTAACCATCACTCTGTTACACTCATAAGCCATGCCCACCAGCCAATCAGGAGCAAATTAACCCAACCAAGATGGCTGCAGCCACGGAGAGAATAGGAGTGAGGCTTGGGTTTCCCAGGCAATGGAGGAATCCAAGCTTTCAGTACACTCTGGCCTGCCCAGGCCTCCACTCAAGGCTACAAAGTTTCAATTATAGAAAGTAAATAAATCCCAGCAGAAATGGTTGCAGCCACAAAGTGAGCAGAAGGCTTGGCTCATCTCTAGGCTACAAAGTTTCAACTGTAGAAGGTAAATAAACCCCAGATACCAGGGCCTCTGCTTGGGTTGCGGGGGGTGTGTGGCTGGCCTGCAAACCACTACAGGCCCCTCTCCAAGGCCATCTCACACCCCAAGGGAACACACACCCTGATCTGGGACACCCTTTAGGACAAACCAGCTGGCCCCCACCCATGCACCAGGGCTCTATCCTATCTAATAAAAGAGTAATATGCAGATTGACCATCACTCCAACACACAAGATGGCTGCCCCCATGTGGTCAAAGATCCTGCCCCCAGGTGGACACAACATGGCCTCCACAAGATGGCCAGCAGGGGAGGGCAGTTGAGAGGGACCAGACCTGCAAGGGAAGGCAGTTGGGAGGAACCAGGCTGGCAGAGAAGAGAAGTTGCGAGTGACTGGGCCTTCAGGGAAGGGCAATTGGGGGAGACCCAGGCCTGCAGGAAAAAGCAGTTGTGAGGGACCAGGCCTTCAGGGGAAGGCTGTTAGAGGTGACCAGGCCTGCAAGGGGCAAGCAATTAGGGGCAAACAGGTTGGCAGGGGAGCAGTTAGGCATCAATCAGGCTGACGGGGGAATGGTTAGGGGGTAATCAGGCTGGCAGGCAGAAGCAGTTGGGGCAATCAGGAAGGCAGGCAGGTGAGCAGTTGGGAGCCAGCAGTCCTGGATTGTAAGAGGGATGTCCAAATGCCTGTTTAGGCCCAGTCCCACTTGAACGTGGCCTAAATGGGCAGTCAGGCATCCTCTGAGGAGTCCCAGATTGGAGAAGGTTCAGGCTAGGCTGAGGAGCACCCTCTCCCTGTGCACGAATTTCATGTACCTGGCCTCTAGTACATCCGTAAATACTTATACTTTATAATCCGAACACATAAACTGTGTCTATGTTTGACTTCTTTAGTACAAACTAGAATTTTTAATACTGTTTGCATCATGCAACTAAGATATAAAGGTATATAAAGTAGAAAGTGATGAATAAAATTTTATTTCAAAAATATAATTTCCAACTTTTTGACATGGCGGTGTTCCTTTAACGACGTAACAACAAAATTCTCAATATGCTTGATTCAAATTATGGCTTATCAATGCACACTAGAAAATGCATTTTCATAACAAATTGTCAATTAATGCTAATCACCAATATTACATATTTGACAAGTTTGGGGTTAAAAAACAAACAAACCACTTTTCAACCCTTTTCTTAGTAAATTACATCAAAGTGAGTCATTTTGTGTCTAAGCAGGGAAATGAAATCTAAAGCCCTACTAAGGTCACACGCAGTTTGAAAAGCTATGTTTTGAGAAATTTACCCACGTTTCCACTAAACAGCAGCTAGCTTTCTTACAACATGTGAACACACATACCATGTCATACCCTCCCTTCCTGTACTCTGGTTAAAAGCTGCTTTCCTTTTTTTCCAGAACTGACTCTTGACTCTAATTCGTCTTATCACAGACTACAGTGCGACTTGCTCTGTTCCTTCCTGGTGCCTTTTCGTGGGGGTGGCTGACTGTGAGGAGGAAGGTCTGCACTAAACTTAACACTGAAAGCCACAAGCAAAGCGAACGACCTTGGGTCTGCTTTTCCAGATGACCCATGGCGGTTCTCAAAACACGGCTCGCACCGCAGAAGACTAGTCATCTTTCCTCAAATAAATGTGATAATTCTTTCTGCTGAACTCTGTGAAATAGGATTAACAGGAAATGCATTTGTGTAAGCAGATCTTTGACGTGATAATTCTAGTCTATGATAAGGAGTAAGCTCTATCAGTTGAATCACAACCCATTTGCTAGCCCCTGTTGGAAAGAAATGTATTGCTAACCATGCAGTTACAAATGTGCCTATATCTGAAAACTTGCTAATGCAGCCCAGGAGAATCACCCTAAATATCGATAGGTGTTTGTTTTCCTGTTCACCAAAAACAGTCTCTTTGTCCATGCAGTAGCTACAATTGCACGTTTTATATATTCTTGGAGGGAGAGTGTACCCTCCTGTGTTCTGTGGTGATAAAATAACTACACAAAACCAGCAAAAGGGTAAACAACCTCTAGGGAGACTATAATGATAGGTGAGAGACAGGAAGAACTGGCTTCCAACGTCAGCCCTGCCTCTGCCGATGGGAACGTCTGCAAATTCCTGCTTCTGAGGGCATGTCTAACACTTACCTCCAGGGTCATGTCAGGGATCGCATGGAAGCCATTTTTAATCTTCTAGGCAGTCTGGAGATGTAGGCAAGATTGCTATTGTCTCTGTGAAACATGCTGCACTCTACTTTTCGTGTGAGTGATTCTCAAGTACTGTCCACTGTATGTTTCTGAGTTCAAAGAATTAATAGAGATCAGGTCTCAATTAGAGATCACTTTTATTTTATTATTATTATTATTTTAACCTGCAGGCTTCCTTACCCTCTCCTCTGTTTTTTACTCAAATGATTGATTCTTCCCTCAGTTTATTTGAATGTAGATTTCCCACTCAAAGTCAACTATCAAATGACTCTATTTCTCCCAAACATACACACACACACCTTAAAATCATTAAGGGCTACTTATTATATTGCTGGAATATTATATTATATTGCTAGAATAGAGGCAGTGAGCAGCTATATCATGAGAATAAAAAAATTATGAACTTTAATAGGCATTGAATAAAAAAGCGATTGAATGGCTAGACATAATATGATACTAATGTAACAAATAGGCTAAAGAGTGCCATGGCAATAACTATTTAAAATATATAACATAATGTAAGGAGTGGTATGGAAAAAATCTACAGGAGGAAAATCCTTTTCTTGAATATAGATTTTTTTTAAATTTTAGATTTGTTAAAAAAATTACAAAGCTATAAAATCTTGCCAGTTCAATATTAGATGGAATAAAAAATGAATCAAGTAAGAATAACATTTCCACCTATTTTGTTTAGGCTGCCTATAAAAAACAAACAAACTTATTATAATCTTTCTCAGTACCCACTTTAGACAATATCATTCCATGAGTCTCATGAAACTTAAACCCTCATATTAAATCTTATACTTCCCATTTTACCATCACTGTAGATGTGAAAAATGGCTGATGGTCATCTTTGTTTATAATCCTTCAGAGATTTCAACAGAAACTTCAAAATTGCCTATTTTTAAGCCTCCCCAGAGATTACTGAGCCTAAACTAACATCAAGTTTTGATACCTTCTTATTTACCTACAGAAGGCATTCCAAATAATTATATTGTCACTCTTTTATTTACAATGGACTCCAAAGTTCTCAATTTTCCACATGGATAGCCTAAAAAATAAATATTACTCTTGCCTTCACAGGCAGCATTAGCATGAGCAAGTATTTGTGTTAATTTGTTATATTATCTAACTTACAACTTTATTCCCTTACTGTCTGCTTAGAACTTCAGCTGTTCTAAGTTAAAACATTAAGAAGCAAGGGGGGTGGAGGGGGACACAATAGAAAAAAATTTAAATAAAGGTCACTATTGCCATAAAATGGGATGTCAGTTTTGCAATTCATTTGCACTTTCCCACTAAGCTGGGTGGAGTTGATCTAAACAAGTCCAGAAATATTTACGAAATACGCTCATAGGAAGGGGCATCCCAACCCATCAAAAGCGACTCTCTTCCTCTTCCACAGGGCGGTGGAGGCCAGGGATGAATTTCAAGAGTTGTTTCCGGACGCTCCCCCTTCTGCTTTTTCGGGGCAGAGTCCCAAACATGCTTGAGAAGTTGCTCTCCCACATGGGAGACATGGACCCACTGCTGGCGGTGCTGATGCTCCGGTGCCTGGAAGAGGACTTCTTCAGAAAATCGTCCCCATCCCTGAGGACAAAGCACTCGTCATCGGTGCTTGTCTGCCTGCTGAAGGCTCCCTTGCTCGAGTCCTCAGACACACACGTCTGGTAGCCGTCCTCGCTGTCCATTGTCACGGAGCTCAGCCAGCTCTTACAGCTGCTCTCACTGGATAATCGGTTCCGGTCCGGGAGGGCTGAGCCTGCCCCGGGCAGGATTCCAAACAAAACAGATTCATCTATGTCCATGTTTTCCAAACTTGGGCAGTTAGCTGCATCACCTAGAATGCAGAAAACAAAGTCTACTGTGAAATGGATCTGAGCATTATCACACCCCACAAGTAAAGACACCAAGCACATGTGTCAAACACAAGGCCCGCGGGCCAAATCCGTCCCGCCAGGCCTTGCAATGTGGCCCGCACCACGCTGTCATCACTGCACTCCGCTGCGTTTCCATCACAATGACAGTTTATGACTGTTCAGTAAACCATTCGGCCCGCGATTTAGGCTGGATTTTAGATTTTGGCCCCTTCTCTGATTGAGTTTGACACCCCTACAAGGGTAAATAATATTTTTCACTGAGCCTTGACTTGCATGAATAAATGGCTGGTTATAAGGTAATTTGATAAACCTTATAGTAGGATTTCCAAAACTATTGTAGCTGCCCATGGCCTACCTGCCATGTAAAAAGGTTCATGGTCACGAAAAGAGTAAGGCCAGATCAAATACATTTAAACCAGATTCTTCATATGAGAACAAGTACTATTCATGCGACAGCATGCCAGCATGACTTGTGAACTTTTGAAAGGATAATCTTTAAACTGAAATGACTCTGCAACCTTTTATTAAAATTATTGATAAAGAAATGGAGCTTTAAGGAATATACTTGGAGAAATGCTATCTTATAGATTTTCTCCATTTAGTTCCTCTTATGTTTAACTACTGTCCTTTTTTTAGTGATTACAAACTTATAATAGCATTATCTGACATGTAGTGGAAACACAGTTATAAAACCTGCATCTAGCCGAAACCAGTTTGGCTCAGTGGATAGCATGTCGGCCTGCTGACTGAAAGGTCCCAGGTTCGATTCCGGTCAAGGGCATGTACCTTGGTTGCAGGCACATCCACAGTAGGGGGTGTACAAGAGGCAGCTGATCAATGATTCTCTCTCATCAATGTTTCTAACTCTCTATCCCTCTCTCTTCTTCTCTGTAAAAATTTAATAAAATATATATATATTTTAAATTTGATTAAAAAAAAAAACACCTGCATCTGTAGGCTCATTATAAAGAAGTCAAGGGTTTTTAAGGCAAAAAGGATATTGTCCAGTCTCAGTATTCCAAGTTTCATATTAGAATGCTATAATACGTAAATGTTCTGAAATGGTTCTGTACCCAGAAAATAGCTTTGTCCTCAAATCCTATCTAATAAAAGGATAATATGCAAATTATGTGTCACTCTGTCATAAATATGGCAGCGCCCATAGCCACAAGATGGCAGCTCCCAGTCCTCTTACCACCAGAGTCCTCCAGACCTTGGGGGGGCGGGCGGGGGGGGAGAGGGGCGCGGCGGGGTGGCTGCTGAGAGAGGGCAGTGTGAGCAGCCTGATGGAATGCTTACTTTGTCACTGCAGCAACAGGGCAAGCATCCAGCACCCAGGCTCCGATGGGCCTCTGGACAGCCCAGGGTGCAGAACACTGGTGTCATCACCCTGGCAATGAGGCAGGTGTTCCATACCCAGTCATGGATGGGCCTCTAAGCATCAGAGAGCCTCTGGGCAGCAGGCATAGAGCAGCCAGACCCCACAGAGAGCTAGTGGTGCACAGATTCATGCACAGGGCTACTAGTAAGTAATAACTCATTTGAAGGAATTGAGTTTTATCTGCTTAGCTGAATTTTTTTCATCAACCTTTTATAATCTACATCTGGGCTACCCAAACTCAAATTTTATTCACGTACCAATATCCTGTCCCACCCCCCTTGCTTCTATACTGGCTGCTTTAATGTGAAAAGAAAGCAGATTGTCTGTAATACCAGCCTGAGAAAGACATACATCAGCCCCCTAGATTCAACCAATCACTGATCTAAAATATTTGAGAAAAATAATAATTCCAGAAAGTTTCAAAAAGCAAAATTTAAATTTTCCATGGCACCAAGCATTACACTGAATCCACAAGAATGAAATATAGCGTACCATTTTGTAGCCTTACATGGAAATATAAGTTGTATGAAAATACTGTAGCATTTAATGGAATGCTACTTGGACATCTTGAATTTTGGTAACCATAGGGTGTGTCCTAGAAACAATTTCCCATGGATGCCAAGGGATGACTTTAATTAGATGGTTAGTACTTCAAGAAAAACAGTAGAGCCCAGCTGGGATGGCTCAGTGGTTAAGCACTGACCTATGAACCAGGAGGTCAAGGTTCAGTTTCTGGTCAAGGGCACATGCCTAGGTTGCAGGCTCAGCTCCCAGCAAGGTGGGGGGGAATGCAGGAGGCAGCCAATCAGTGATTCTCTCTCATCATTGATATTTCTGTCTTTCTTTCCCTCTCCCTTTCTCTCTGAAATCATAAAAATATTTTTAAAAGATTAAAAAAGAAAAAGAAAAAGAGAAGCAATAGAACATTGACATTCAGAAATGGTTTCACTTTGCATTCGTTTATTATCTCTACTGCTCTCTCCTTTGTCCTTGGTTGACAATATAAAAGGAGACTGTTTATTTTTCCTTTTGATCTGCAAGGTTAAGTATGGCCAGCCCTCAGTGAGTGATTAATCATAATTCTTTTCTTTTTGCTAATACAACAGACTTTATTTCATTTTGCAATGCTTTGATTAGAGAACAATTGCTTTATAGAATTTCATTCCCTGAATATTTATTCTAGGTGAGAAAAAGTAAAAAGAACTCCTTCAACTCTCAAAAAATTTTTACAACAATGGCCTTATGAGGATTCAGTCTCCTTGATTCTTACCTAAGGATCTTGTGTCCACAAAGCCATTCCTATAGAAATCTAAGACAAATCCCATCTCTACTCCAGAATGCTCCAAAAGCGAAGGCAAAGGTTTCCCAAACCTTCGGGTCTACAGAAACCCAATAGGTAGCTAAATTCTGTACCTGTCTTGCTAGTAATCTCCAGACCCCCCAAAAATCTGTTATGATTGTTTTAAAATATTAAGTTAAATACTTAAAAAATAGAAGTAACTCATACAAACTTTTTATCAAAAACAACTTCAACGTAAAGTTAGTGCCTAATTAAAAATTAAAAGTACTTTTTTTATAAAGAAATTATAATTTTTGACAGATATCTAGGCTATAAATAGAGACTTTAGACTTGGTATTATCTGAAGGAAATATAACCTACCTTTCACACCCACTCTGCTAGTGCTTTCAATGAATTCTTTATACAGACAAGTTCTTCGGGTCACACAAGTCACATAGCAAATTGTAAATCGACAAATTTTAAACTCATTCCTTCCCTTTACAATGTACACAAAGGCAAGAATAATGATGTTACTATTATTATTATCATTCAAATTTCTGTCTTGGAGGTCATAAAGGGGAGTATCTCTGCATTAATGTTACCTATACAATATGAACAAGTGATAGGAGCTCTACACAAAGAGTGTGCTACCATTCCAGCCTCCGGAGTTTCTGGGAACTGCACAGCCCCTGAGCCATGGACGTTCTCAGGAATTTCACTCATCTGCTGAAATCAGGCCATCGTTCCTACTGCTCTTCTAACATATCCAGGTGCCTCATGAAAGCATGTGCATGCAGGTGGGTATATGCATGCTTGGATGTGCATTTGTTATGTATATGAAGGATGTGCCTTGACTTATCCCTCCTCCAAATACATAGGTCACTCCAAAGAAATACAAACTATTGTAGTATTCATTATCCATGCTACACAATTTTTTTCTTATAATGATGATAATCTTAAGCAACTTAAAGGCAGAAATGCTAAAAGGATGAAATGTTAGTGTGGTTTCTGAACAGGAAATCACATTTACCATAAAGCAGGCGCTGTTCCTGTAACTGCAGAGTTCTGAGCTCCACCCATTTCTTCTTTAAGGTTTGCTGAGAAAAAAGAAAAAAAAAGTGCTAATATTAGGAAACCCCAGTGAAATAGCAATTTACTCCTAGGTGTTGAGATTTGTGACTAATTTTTCCCCCCTTTCTTTCTGGCACTAATAACCTCCCTTGTTCATTTGAAAGATGTTTTTCTGTATAAAAGGAAGATATTGGGAAAACTACTTCCTCAAGAAATATCTGAATAGCACCAAGAAGTTGAAACCATGACATCATTTCAATAGGAACAATAAAAGCAATAGACAATAGAAACAATGACATTTGTATATTTTTACTTTAAATAAATGTCATAGGACCAGATTGCTTAGGTCTGTGTCCATGTAATATCTGTTTATACAGGGACTTATATTCTAGGCTTCTCCCACATGCAGGATGAAGCTAATAATAGAACCTAAACACTGGGATTGTCATGCAGGTTAAAGAAGTTAATAGACGTGAGATGTTAGATCTTAGTAATTGTTCAATAAATACCATCATCATTCTTTAAACCTGGCACACTGAAACTTCTTGGAAAATAAAAAGCTGTCTTTTCTACTGGACAGCTTCTTATTTTCTGCACCAAAAAGAGGAAGTCTACCTGTTCTGAAAGGCTTCCTTGGAAGGCTAAACTTAAAAGACTGCTTAGCACCCTGACTTTTTAACTCCTTCCTTCCCCTGCTGCCCAGCACCTAAGAGCAGTGGCCCAAGGTGGGAATGGAGTGGCTGATGTGATGATCAAGGTGGCAGTGGAGGCTTGGACCAGCCCAGGACTGGGCTGAGGTGATGGGAATTGAAAGCTAACCAGGCGAAAGCATTTGGCAAGACACCATCAAAGGCTCATTCTCTCTCCTCTTTGTTCTCTACCCCACCCCTTCCTTTGCCATTTGAGGGCCTCACAGCCAGCCCAGCAGGCAGACACAGCTCAGCTTTGCCTCTGGACACCTGAGAAGGGGTCCTTCACTTGACACAATCTGGGAAGGTCAGATAAAGTCTAAAACTGAAGAGAAAAAGAAGCACATTTGAAAGGGGAAGGCCTAAAGGAATGAAAATAATAAAATACAAGAATGTCATTAAATGCTTAAGGGAAAATGGCCGGTTCCTCAATTCTGGGCCTAAACAATCGCTGGGTAGGATTTTCCAATCCCTGATAACACTTAGTAGCAATCCTATGATTGCAAATATAATATTGAAAAATTCAAGCCATCAACTTCCTGTTCTTTCTGTATTATAATGTAGTCCATATGGCTCTAAGACTGCTGGGCTACCTGAATCACAGCTGTTATCTGTGTACACCTCTCATCAGTCACACCTCCGGTCAGAATTATGGAACCAAGGAGTATAGAACTAAAAAGATCTGGCCTATATGCCCACCCTCTTTCTTTTTTCTTCAGGAGGCTTATCTCCTGCAAAGTAAGAGTCTAGTAGGGGAACATGAAGCTGGCGTGACAGTCAAAACCAAATAGAGAGAAGAGGAAGTTGTATTTCTGCACCTAGATATCCAGAAATACAAAGTCAGGGCTTGCTACATCCTGGACGTTTTAAAAAATATATATAAAAGTTTTAAAATATCTAATCTGTTGATCTGGCCCAGTCACCTAAGTATGTCATCACTTAAACCAAGGAAATACCAGGGTAAAGAGCAGATACATCTCAGTGACTCAGTTTTTAGCCTATATCTAAGCTTCCCTATTTTCCTCGGAGCCTGTATCTGGTTGCTATTAGCATCACAGTTGTATATTTGCACCAATTTAATCTCTCACCATTAAAAGACAAAGCACATGGGAGATTTAACTATACCGGGCCACATTCCCTCACTATAGATATAACTATACCGGGCCACATCCCCAGGTCAGTGCCTCACATAGCAACAGCTCAATGCATATGGATTGAATGGGCATGTAAACTAGCAACTCCCTGAAACAACACTCAACTATCACAGATTAAATAGTTTGGGTTGGACATATTTCCAATGTTTTCAGTCTACATGAGACACTCATGTCAGTTAACTATTTTCATGGCACTTTACTACTTTATAGTGCTTTTGTGGATAACCTGCTATTTAATTTTCCCAACTGTCCAAATATGTCACAGATTAGAAAATAAAGGTTCGATATAGCAAAATATTTCCCAAAGACTACAAATCCAGTCAATGACAGAACTAGATTAAAAAGTAACTCCCCCCATTAGCCCATTGGATGTATCATTTTCATGTTAAACTGTGAATCATAGGTCATAAGAAAGGGAATCCCTGAAAACACAGTCTTTGATGAAACAGAATGCACCCTTACATGCTAAATGTCATCCTGTGAGGGGAAGCCAGCCTGACCCTGGTTAAAGGTCATACCCGAGAAACTTCTGGCTCAAAAGATGAACTGGAAATTTTATCATTTCAAGTTGAGAAAAGGAACAGACATACAAGAAGTAAGCAGGAATGAACCCAAAGTCCGGCTGGATGTGAAGAATCAGAAAGAGGTACTAGGAATGTGGATCTTAGGGTGATACATAGTTTAAGTACACTTAAGTGGCACAGGACAAAAACAAGTTTCCCGCCTGAGAAAAGAACCTTGGCTGAAGCTCCACCCCATGCAAAGGAGGCTGGGGAAAGGGTCCAATGGTGGCGATGGCTCAGGTAGAGCTTGCACCTAGCGGGGCAGGAACACATGAACGCAGCCTCAGGACCTAAGCCACGCCATACACTGACCCTCCAGGGAAGGCCTCCTAGCTGCCAGACCTGGCCCTGGGTTGGCAGCTTTGATATGTATCGTGGAGGCAACTGCCCAGCTATCACACTGAACAGAAGGAGAGGCCACCAGGCAAGGGAAGTAGGCAATCTGCATTTCAAAACACCCGCTGCAGTTCAGTAAAAAGGACAACAACACTGATCATCAGCATAAGGAGGCTCTCCAAGTAAAATGAAAATAGAAAGTGTCCAAAAAGGGTTTAAAATGAAGATATTGGTAATCTTCAGGGAGATAAATGATATCAATGTGCTAAGAAGAAGAAATTTGAAACAAAAAGGAACAAGAATTGATCAAAATAAAAAAGAGCTACTTGAGAACAAAAAATTAAATTTTAATAGAAAGAACACATTCTGTATGGAAAACAGACAGCATTACTGAGGCTGTTACTAAGGAATTCAAAAAGAACATTAAAAAAGTTAAATAATACAAAATATGAAAGAGCACGTAGGCAGCCTGAAAGGCAAATCAAGGGACTCAAAAATATGGAACGGAACTCCACAAGACAATCCAGGGAATGGTAAAAAAAAATAAATAAATAAAAAAATTAAAAAAAATAAAAGATAAAAAGATACGGTTGACCCTTGAACAATGTGGAACCTCCCCCCGACACACACACCTACATAGTAAAGCATCTGCATATAACTTCTGACTCCCCAAACTTAATTACTGATAGTCTACTATTGGCTGGAAGCCTTTCCAATAGGATAAATAGTTGATTAACACTTATTTTGTATGTTATATGTGTCATATACTGTATTCTTACAATAAAGTAAACTCGATAAAAAAAATGTTAGGAAAATCATAAGGAAGCGAAAATAAGTTTAGAGTATTGTATTTAAAGAAGCCATAAGTTTGCATCGCCTGACTACAAGAAGAAAAATAATCCATGTGTATTAGTAAGTGAATCCATGCAGTTCAAATCCACGTTGTTTAAGGGTCAACTATCTATTCAAAGATATCAAGCTGATAGTTTTCTAAAACTAAAGACCATTTAGATGGAAAGGGCACTCAAGTTCTAAGTTCTACACAGTTTATATTTAGAAATGAACCCAGATGCAATCACATTGAGGTGAAACTATAGATTGGTAAAGTCAAAAGAACAGCTTAAAAGCAATCAGCAAAAGATAACAAATTGGCACAAATTGAAATACTCATTTTTTTATTAAATATATTTTATTGATTTTGTACAGAGAGGAAGGGAGACATATAGAGAGTTAGAAACATCGATGAGAGAGTCATCAATCAGCTGCCTCTTGCACGCCCCCTACTGGGGATATGCCCGCAACCAAGGTACATGCCCTTGACCAGAATCGAACCCGGGACCCCTCAGTCCCCAAGCCGACGCTCTATCCATTGAGCCAATCCGGTCTCGGCTGAAATACTCATATTTTTTAAAAGACTCAAAAATCCTCTAGAAAATTACCAAGAAATAAAAAGATGAGAAAGCATAGAAAGTGGTACAAGTAAAAATGGGGACATGATCAGTTGTGATAGAAAAGAAGAAAGAAAAAAAACACGAGAATAAATTTGTATTAAAAACTTCATGCAATTATTTAAAGACTTTATTAACAAAAAGATAATTTGACAAAATTAAAACAGAAAGCCTGAGTAGTTTATAACTAATAAAGAAACTGAAACAATTTAAAAATATTTCTACCAAAAAAAAGAACTTCTAGCCCTGATGGTTCAGATAATGTTACAAATATTCTACAGAGAACAAAAATGGGACATGTTCCCTAGCTCATGCTAAGAGGCCAGTAAATGTGATACCAAAACTAAAGAAAGAACAGCTGGAGGGGCATTGGCGGTGGCGGGGGGGGGGGGGGGGGGGGGGGGGGGGGGGGCGGGCCGCGGATAGGCCATTCTATCTGAAAAGTGAAGCTACCTTCAAATATCCTTAAGAAAATGTTAGCAAATCAAATTTATAAGTTTATAAAGAATTATTATAAATTATGAATCAGATTTGGTTTGTTTTATAAATTCAAGGGTGGCTTTACATTAGAAAACCTTTAAATGTCACTCATACTGACAGATTTTTTTAAAATAAAAAAATGAAATGACCATCCTAATAAGTGCAAAAACAGGTATTTGGTAAAGTTTAATATACCATCCCTATAAAAACTACTAGCAAACTTGGTATTGAAGGGAGCCTCTTTAACCTGAAAAGTATATTCATAGAGAGCTTATTCCTGACATGAAAGAGACAAAAAATTCCCTTTAAAGTCAAAAACAAAACAAGGATCCCCACAATTATAGTTTCTATTCACCATGATATTGCAGGACCTAGTTACTAAGAAAAAGAACTGAATGTCATTCTTAACAGATAGTTATTATCTTCATAGAAAGTCCCCAAAAATCTATAGATAATTTATTAGAAATCTATAGTTTAGAAGGTGTTTGAATATAGTGACAGCATAAGAAATGTTATTTTACATATCTATACTTTAATCAAAATCAAAATATTCATTTTAAGTAAAAAAAATATAGAAACAAAACCATAAATTATAAAATGATAAATCTAACAAAGATTTATAGAATCTGTAATTTATTTCAAAAACATTTTATAATTTATTCATGCAATTATATGTTATATTTATTCTTAAGTACCTACTAATTTTTCTTTCTTAATAAATATATTTTAATATTAAAAGATTTTAACTTATTGTTATTGGTTTTTAAATCCAATAGTCTTGCCAATCTCCCTTTATTCTAATAAAATGTTTATAGATTCCCTTAGAGTTTTCTGTATAGTTATAAATTTATTTGTAGATAAAGATTTGTCCCTTTACCTCCAATTATTCAACTGTGCTTGAAATAAGAAAAGTAAAAACCATAAAGATGTCAATTGATTTTATTTATTCTATAAATGCAATTCAATTTCTATGAAAATATAAACAGAATTATTTTGCCAAAGAATTTACAAAATGATTTTAAAAATAACAGGAATAAGCAAAATAGCAAGATGTTGGCAAAGAAAACAGGTCTTGTTGATTAATTATATGTGGGGGAAGGGTGTACAACATAAAATATAAATATTGTATAGTAACTCCACCCTCAATGGAGTGAATAGTAATTAATAATAATTAATGGGCTCAATAATTTAGAAGTGCATACGTCATAAAGAAAACTAGCAAATGGCAGCTATTGCTATACAAAACCCAAGTGAGCAGACTGTCTGCAGCAAACCCTGCGATCCCTGCTCAGAGGGCAGCAGCCCTGGATGCAGAGGTCCTTGGAACCGGCTGGGGTCTACAGGGCTCTGACCCAGGTGTACATGAGTGAGGGTCTGAGCTTTATGGCCTGGCAGAACTCCTCCAGTCTCCTAAGACTTTTTAGTCCTTCAAAGAGCCATACCAGAAACTTTCACTGAACACCCTGCACTGTGCACTATCTCCTAAAAGCTTTATTTTTTCCTATTCAAAGTTGATAGTGTGCTTGCCAGTGAAGACAGATTCAAGGACAGCCAAAGGAGTGCAGGGAGATTATTTCTATGGTAAGAATGAGGCAGAATGGAAGGATGCAGAGGAAGCAAAACTTCCAGGCCCTCTGTACACAGACACACAGAACTTGGGAAAATGACAGACCGGCTTCTCCTTCTTTGTTCCCCCTCACCTACCCCATACAAAATGTAAATCAAGAGAGAAAGGTGCATTAATGAAATGCTCTTTAATTGATGTTCCTCCCTGTTGCCTTTCTGAGCCTCATAGACACACAGAAGGAGGAAGGAAATGATTTGCGCTGGTTTGTGAAATTTAATATTCCTGCGAAGCCAATTGTCTGGCTCTTGATAATTCAGCCTTTTAGACTCATCATGACATTTCATCCTCAAGGGCTATCTCAATTCCTCAAATAGATCTTCATTCTACCACTCACACATTCAAGGATGAAAAATGTTCCTCACTGTATTAAATTAAATTACCTTTAAAACTTGCAGCTTTGCTTCAAGCTCGGCTTTCTTGAGAATTGCTGTTCCATTAAGAGTCTCTATCCTGTTTTAAGAAAAAAGGGGGGGGGGGAGGAGAAGAGCATGAGTGATTCATTCAAACAAGTACCATCCTTACGAAGTACTACAATTTAAACTCAGACTCCTTAAAAGGCAACATAAACATTAAGATTCTCCTGCACTAAAAGTATCTGGACTGACTTCAAATCTAACAACATTCAGAGAAAGAAAATGGGGAAAAGCAAACAAACAAAAATAACTCCCCTGGAAAGGGTGACTGAAAGATTTTTGTTAATTTGTAAATTGTAGCTCATTTTGTAGAAGCCCCTGTATGGCAATGGTGGTTGTTTTCTACTAGGATCTATTCTTGTGGAGTCTAGCTGAATCGCCTCGAACATTTGGTGAATATTTATTGGACATCTACAATGTACCAGACTTTGGACACCACGCTAAGCATGAGGAATATAGCAATAAGAATAGCAAGCAATGAGAATAACAATAAGAATTTCAAACAGTGGCATCAACATGCTATTCCTTGAAAGGGAAAAATCTTTTCCTCACTAAGGTGTCAGGAGCTTTTATTTCTGTAAATTGTCTTAACTTTGGAACTAGAACAAAGAAAACCAGAACTACTATCAGTTAGTAACCTTCATCTGACTCTCTCATCACAAAACCTTTTAAGCTCACAACTTTAATCCTAGAATTATCTACTTAATGGTGTTATTTCTCCCTATATCTTTATTAAAATAAAAAGACTTGTTCTATCCTGAGTGATTTGATTTGTGTTGTGGGCACAAGTTAAGGCCTTTATTTTCACCATTAAGCCATCAATCTGAATAAAAGTTTTATGTCTGAGTCACAGACCTAAACATCTTTAAAGTATTGGTTCAAATTCCTTCTGATAAATAAACTGTAACTCTTTAAAGATGCAAGAATTTTTCAAGGCATCTATAATAATAAAAGAGTAATATGCTAATTAGACCGGACAGCCGGACAGCCGAACAACCTTCCGGAATGACCAGTGAACAGCGGTGGGGCAGGGAATCTGTTCCACCATGGCCAACCATGGTGAAACCCACGACCCCCTTCTGCAGAGGCAGTGGGAGAGGGGGCAGCACAGGCCTGGAGCCTCCACAGAGGCCGGACAGGGTGCTACCATAGTGTCTCAACCTCCCACAGCCCCTCCCCCAGCTGGCTTAGTTCCAGATTGCAAACCCACCCCCACCCCCCAGCACCAGTGGGTTGGGGG
Source organism: Pipistrellus kuhlii (assembly GCF_014108245.1). Taxonomy (NCBI): domain Eukaryota; kingdom Metazoa; phylum Chordata; class Mammalia; order Chiroptera; family Vespertilionidae; genus Pipistrellus; species Pipistrellus kuhlii. The sequence goes on along the minus strand of NW_023425573.1, from coordinate 49,867,753 downwards.
GGCAGGGCCAATGCCAAGAAGCAATGAGCCCAGCTTCTGGTTGAGCCACACTCCTCTCCTGACCCCTGCTCAGCCAGAAGCCAGGATCATGGCTGGTGAGCACAGCAGAGGTGACGTGAGCATCTTCCACCTCCACAGCAGGCAGGTGGTGAGGAACAAGGGGTCCTGGAATGTGAGAGCTCTGGGCTGCGAGAGGGAGTTCCATCTTAGGCCCTATTCCTGGGGTATCCTGAACTATGAGAGGGCACAGGCCAGACTGAGGAGCCCCACTCCCTCAGTGCACAAATTTTGTGCACCAGGCCTCTAGTGGTAAAATACTAGCATTAAAGGTGGAGATCAATTTTCCTCAATTTCTAATAGCATCATACCCACAATAATGAGATGATAGCAAGCCAAGACATTATTTGCTGCCTCATTAGAGCAGTCTTGATTGTGAGCAATTGTGAGGATCCCTGTGGATCTGTTCCATTGGAATTTTTAATGTCAATCTGACCTGTCCAAGCAACAGATTGTCTATGTCCAAAACCTCAGGCCTGGATTGGCTGCTCTCTTCAGTATTCGTATAGACTATCATTTTCCTGATCTCTGGCTTTCCCATTGTCTCCAGCCATTACTCCTTAGATATTTCCTGAGGCTTACACGAGGTTTAGTTAAGAACAATCTTCTGGTGCTTATAGAGCACTGAGTCCAACTCTATGGATCCTATGAGTTTGGGTGAAGAGAAGCTTGAATCTGCAAGGCAGAAACCATATAGGATCCAAGAGAAAATGCAGGCAGTTAGACTTGGTCCTGTCTCACCAGCAGGCATTTTCCAAAACTACTAGACACACCCAAACCATCCTTTGAAGTTTTAGACCACCATCACTGAAGAGAGGCCGGTGGATTTTCTATTGGCAGCTTACAATGAGCAGCTATGCTGTGACTGAAGAGAAGAGATCTCGGCATCCAGAGCAGGTGGTCAAATCCCAGCCCCGTGACTTACTAGATGGTTGATCTTAACTAAACCTCATTTCAGTCTCAGTTCACTTCACCTATAAATAGGAATAAAACTAACCTCATGAGGTGGTTGTGGAGAAGAAATGAGAAAATATAGGATCTAACATAACCAGAATAAATCCTAAACTAGCTAGCCTGGTTCATAGACCCATACTCTGCCCCCGGCCAACTCCCTGTCTTTGTTGTTAACTGCATCCAAAGAAATTTTTCCCATTGATTTTTAGAGAGGGTAGAAGGGAGGGTGGGGAAGAGGGAGATGAAGAGAGAGAGGCAGACATCAGTGTGAGAGTGACACATCCATCAGTTGCCTCTGGCATAAGCCCCAACAGGAGCCAAGAATTAAACTTGCAACCCTTGACTGGGAATCGAACCCATGACCCTTCAATACATGAGCCAATGATCTAGTAACTCCTGAGCACACTTGCCAGGGCCCAACTCCCTGCCTTCATCCCTTATTATATTCCCTCTAATTCACCAACCACCAATTACACTGTCTTTCTTTCTCTTCCTTGGACGTGCCAAGCCCATTTTGACAACTAAGAGACCTCTCTCTTCACCTTAAATGCTCTCATGAAGAATTCATATAATCATCCTTCTCTTCATTTAGGTCTTAGCTCAAAGTCCACCTCCTCAGAAAGGACCAATTTAAACACTTAAGCTAAAGTATCAGCCCTCTTACTCAATGTTCTAACCCATTCCTTATTGTACTTGCTTCATAGCAGTTATGGATAATTAAATACCAAAAATAATTTTTGGAGGTTTTTCTTATCCATCTCCTTCCATATTTCCTGAGCCTATCACAGTACTGAAAACACAGTATTTGCTCAAGAAATATCATTTTAACAAATGAGTGAATTCCATCTTTTAACTAAATACTAAAGTTTTATTAGGTCCTACAGATGGCATAGTCGAAAAAAATAAATTAAATCTCCAATAGGGAGACCAGTGTACCATTAGTAAGTTTGGAATAGTAGCAGGGGTGAGTGTGTGTGTGTGTGTGTGTGTGTGTGTGTGTGTGTGTGTAGGGTGGGAAGGGCTGTCAGACTTGGTTCTTCCTTCCAAATAGAACACTCGATGAGAAAAACTATTGGCTTGTGGTATAAGATGAAAAACTCAACCATTCAGACCTTTTATTTGTTCTAATAACAAGATTATATCAGCTATGGAAATTGGATAATTTTTTGTCAGTCCAAGGAAAATAAGTGCCAGTTTAATTGAATTTAATGTTATTTTTTAAAATGCTCTCCCTCCCACTTGGATGTTTGGGCTATCAAACATGTTCAAGTTTGAAGAAACCTTGAAAAACAAAAGGAACTGATAAAAACGGCTGTACCCAGTTCCAAAGCTATGGTGCACTGCCTCCCTTCTTATGAACCTGAACAATAAGTCTATTCATTCACTTAACAGGCATTATGAGAGAATGTAGCATTTCTGAAGCCCCATGAGAAGCAGATGGATAGTTACGTTAGCACGTTTCCTGACGATCTGATCAGGTCAACAACTTGCTTGTGGGTAAAGCCTTCGGTGCCCACACCATTGATATTTGCAAGGACATCACCTGGGAGATGCCAAGAAAAAAAAAAAAAAAAGAGTGTTAATGTGGTGGATTAAATAATCCTTCCTGACATGCAAACAAAGAAAAACAAGCAAGCCTCAAACCTTAGCAACATAAAAGCACTAAGAAAATCCAAGGCAACAGTACTGTCCTGACCTTCACTACCAGTTTTCTCTTCTTGCTATTTAAATAATTCTCAACATGAGCAAAGTTGTAACTTACCGGTTTGCAGGCCTGCACAGTGCGCTGGGCTGCCCTCCTGGATTTTGCAGATCAGAGTGCACTGCTCTGAGGCGCAGGTGTTCTGGTTCTGGAGCCTGTAAGTCTGCAAAAATTCAAGTGAGACATAATTACTACTCCAAAAACTCAACGTCTGTTTGTCAAAAAATAAAATGGTGTCAGATGTCTTAAGTGGTATAATGGTAAATGCAAAGAACAATTTGAAAAGGCTTTCCTGAATATAAATTGAATCAAATATACCAATTGTGTAATCCTCCCAGATAATCTTCAACCAACCCCATTCATTAAAAAAATAAATAAATAAAATAAAAATAAATTAATTAATTTAATTTAATTTAAAAGAAAAAGTCTGCCTAGAGAAAAAAAAGTGGGATTAAACTGGCTCAAGCTTTAATATTTTCAGGCCTAAGAGACCACCTAATGCTATCATTATGGCATATTTCTTGAGGAAAATTAAGTTTCTCATTTCCCAAATGGGATTTTTAAAAATGGTGGCCAAGAGCAAAGAGAAAGATCCATAAAAATCTCCCATGCTAAAATACTCCATACCGATACAGGAGTCAACAAAACAGTCCATGTCCAACAATGGAAATATGCCAACAATAGTTCTTTTACTGTAGGGTTCTGCAAATAATGACAATCTGCCCTGCATTAATTCAAAAGTACTATAATTAACTCAACCACTTTCATTTCTGAGCACTTGCTGGTACACCTGTCTTGAATAATCACTGGTTCATTAGTCACCCAACCAAATTAGAAAAAGTTATGCTTCACATCTTGCTCAAAATTTGGCAAGAGCAGTTTGTTTTTGTTTTTCAGATTGTACCTTGAGCACTGGATACATGTTTGCTAGATGACTTATAGGCCAACACACGTAAGTTATGAAGTCTAGTTCCATTTATTTATTTATTTTTAGACTCAAAATCACCATTCTGATTCCTAAAATTAAACCACATTCCAGAACTGCCTTCTTATGAAGGAATTAATGTCTGATGAGTATTCCTTCTTATTTTTAATATGTTTTTATTTGTTTTTTTAAGAAGAGAGGAAGGGAAAAGAATAGAGAGATAGAAACAACAATTGACTATTTCCTGCATACCCCTTACAGGGGATCAAGCCTGCAACCCAGGCACATGCCCTGAGTGGGAATCTAACCAGTGACCTCTGGTTCCTGGGTTGACACTAAACCACTGAGCCACACCAGCTGGACCCTTCTCATTTACAAAAATATATGATGTTGTTTTTATTAATTTTAAAAAGAGAGGAATGGAGAGGAAGAAAGGGAGAAACATTGATGTGAGAGAGAAACATCAACTGATTGTCTCCCATATGCATCTCTACCTGGGATCAAACCTGCAACTGTGTATGTGCCCTGACTGGGAATCAAACCTTTCAGTGCAGGGAACAATGCTTAACCAACTGAGTCGCATTGGCCATGGCTCATTCCTTCTTATTTTATAGACTCAGGAGCTCTAGAACGAGAAAATAGTCATGTGCAGGCAACTTGTAGAAATTTGACTTTGTTAAAATGTAAGGTTCTATTCACTCAAGAAGGCATTAGAATTCCCATAACTTAAGGTAAAAGAGACCTTTAGAGGTCATCTCTGTAAGAGACCCTTTAACAGTTTTTCTGCCAGGAAGTCTTGCCACAGCCAGACCTTTCCAGCCCAGACCTTTCTGGTATAAGAACCATAGACACTCCATTTGGAAACCACTGTTATACCAACTCTGTTAGCAGTGAGAATATGCCCTCCAGATCCAGGGATCAAAGTGAGTGCAGTGAAGGAGAAATGTTTGCCAACTGATGTAAAAATTGTGGGTTAGAGATAGGGAAGAAAAGGCAGAGGTCCCAAAGTTATTGGAAGAAATAACTGTTGAATCTCTCTCTCTCTCTCTCTCTCTCTCTCTCTCTCTCTCTCTCTCTCTCTCTCTCTCTCTCTCTCTCCCAATCTTTAGAGACACAAAAGTCACATTGCCCTTTCTCATACCCAATGACCTTCATTCTAACACTTGTCATTTGCTGATCTTCTGCCGGTACAAATACATTACTAAGTATTTTGTATGCGTTACTTCATTTGAAATTCCTAAAACCCCCATAAGGCAGGTGTACCTGAATCTAAACTCTATGTTCCTATCACACTCTATGATTCTCATTAGCAGCATGTGAGTAGCAACCATGGAAAACCAGAGAGGACAATGAAGTTGTTCTCTTCTAACCACCCCTTCCCTTCGTAGACCAGGACCCACATAGGTGTTAACATTATGAGCACATGAGGTTCTGTCCGGTCTTCACAAAGTTCCCACAGCATTTCCTCTATTCAATGAATATGCAAATCCTGCAAGTACTAGAGAAGAGAGACGACATGGAGATGGTAATGGAAAGCATATACACCCAAAAAGAATGTGCAGAGGAGCGGGTTCCTGCAGTACTGAGATGACACATAGGTGCTCCGGTTCAGAAGTGAAGCCATTAGCTTATGTAGAGCTACAAAGGTTCATGGTGCTGTAGCCTGTGGTCTACTAATGACGCTTGCTCCACATAGAATGTGTGTTTATGGCATGGGGGACACACATGGGGCCAGTGACATATCATAGAAGCATGACAAAAATTTTCTATTTGTCACTTTAAATAAGGGTACATGAGTAGCCACTGGTCCTGCTTTCAGTAGCAATGGCTGCACATCCTTGTGCATAATTCTCATTTAAAAATAAGCAATCATAAAACATACATTCTCTGCAATATAACAGGAGTTGCTTTGTGTGAATGGGGAGAAAGCATACGACTGCTTTTAGAAGCATAGTACTAATGGACGAATTATAGATTTCCCCAAGTTTTAAAATAGAAGAGGGCAGAACGCAGAAGGTATCTTCTGTTCTCCTACAGCCTCTTCATGTTCATTAAAGACAGAGCTCCGTTTTGTTTCTTTATCCATAAAGCATGCTTTACTTAGCAGCTTCCTGTTCCTTATCTTAAAATACACACTGACTTTCCAATTGTGGAAAGTCACCAACGTTCTCTGAAAGCAGCACCAAAGCTAAGACCTAAAAGATGATGTGCATTATAAGAATGTGATTGTGCAAATGCATCTAAAAGAACCACAAAAGTATAATGGAAAAAACACACAATGAATACTTAAGTTACTACTGTACTTAATTGCATTAGACTTCATTTGCCCTAACTCATTGTCTTTACAAATATGGCCATTTAAAAAGCAGGCAACAAATAAGAATTAAAGTTTTTAGGCTATTACATAGAAACCTATAAACTTAAAAATTTCTCAGAGTATGAAGCACTACACAAACAGAGCAATGTTTTTAAGTATTTCAAATAATTATACAGTGTCATCATTAATATAAAAGGACAAATTTGTCATAAAATAATTTTTTTCAAAATGTAGTAGGAGTTATATATGCATGCTGTCTACATGTACAAGTATATATGTTTTCAAGTATTTCTTAAGAATCAAAGTATAGATTTAAAATCTGACATGTAGTATAACAATCATTATGCAAACACGGCAGACATGCAAATATTCAAAATACACATCTATGAAGAGTTGTTCACTCTCCTATTTAAGACCTGCCATGGAACATATGTAATACTTTCAACAATAAGGATAAAATAAAAAGATCTGGTTGAGCATTTCTGCTCAGCCTCAGACTTTCATGGAGACTGAAGCAACTAAGAACAAGGAGTTGAGCAAGTCTCAGGGGTTTTAGTTTATGTGTTTCAATGTTTTCTTTCCTAGATGGTACCAAAGACACTAAGAACTGCCAAAATAACCACACACTGAATAAAAATCACAGTCTCCCATCATCCTCTAACCCTTACTTCATTCTTTCTTTGCAAATATCATGACACTACTGGAGCCACTGTCTATGAAAAGTTTGAAAACTGCCCACCTGAATTTCAAATCCAAAGGTTCCATTATCCTGCTTCTCCACAGTAACAAGCTTTCTGTAATAAAATATATAAAAAGTTTTAAAAAACAATGCACAAAGAGCAAAGTATCATATTTGTCACATACTTATTGAAAATAAAAAACAGCCACAATTTAAAATAGCTGACATTTATGTAAATTGTAGTATTGTAAGTGTGTGTGTGTGTGTGTGTGTGTGTGTGTGTGTGTGTGTAAATAAGTCTGGAGAGCTGTGTCCCTAAATATGTTGGTGAGAAACCAAAACAATAAATGAATATCTTTACCTTTGAGACCAGGCAAAGTCACCCAATGAACTTGATCTCATCAAAGCGAGCTGAAAAATACAAGCACATCATTACCAAAAGCTCCTTAAGACAGATCTGTAAATGTTCTAAGTCACAAAGAACTTTGTTCTTTATCACCTTCTTTGGCTCAGCTCAAAGAAGGTAAAGGCAGTAATTTCCATTCTTTAGTGGTAGTAAAGGAAAGCTGGCAAAGCATTCTGTTTAAAAGATTAAAAAAAGCTCTGATAATAATACGCTGTGGCAAGAGTCAGTGTAATGTGGCAACACTCCAAAGCTTCCCAAAAGAACTTCATATCTAATCTGTATTAAAAATAGACTGAGAGATTAACCATAGCAATTTATAATCACATTGAAATCCAAAGAAAAATAACACCCGGGAATGACATGCAAAGCCCAAATACTTAATAGTTTTTTGGAGATTCTAATGAAATGACTGCGTTTATAGTTACTTTAAAATGTTCTTTTTAAAAGCAGGTTAAAGTATTTTCTAAAGAACCGATTCATATGCAGAAATACAAACCAAGTAAAGCCAAACACACAAAACCTCAATTCTGTTTATGATTTATTTTTTGTAATAGTTTTGGAAGAGTGCGGTGAGATTTCCAGCCAAAGGAGAAAAAAGGAACCCTGGGATGCTATAAATGGCATAAAGAATATCACCTTTACTTTATGTTTTGGAAGGAGATCATATACGCATAAAATTCCAAAATACTGTCAACCATTGTAACTGAGGAAAAGCTAATAAAAGGTGGCATCTAGTTTTTCTAAGTGATCAAGTGAGTTTCTGTGTGTATTTTGTTCATTTGTTGAGGAACTAACAAATGCTAATTAGCCTTTTTTCAAGTGTTGGTCTGGGGCCCTAAACAAAAACACTCATGCTCCAAGCTTACCCATGATGCTTAACTGTCAACTTAACATAAACTTTCAGGAGATCAATACATAGTGAGTCTACACAAATACAAATAAAATAGAGGATAAAAACTGGAAGGAGAAAAACGCATAGAAGGAATTAATGCACAAAATAAATCCTCTTTAAGGCATTTCTGAGGAGAGAAGCCCACAGCCCTGTAAGGAATTGGAATTACGTAGTAGTTCCGGGTGCCAACATTCTGACACATTTTCTGGAAGGCTCGGTGTTAGGGCAGAATTTGGTTGTTGGTCAGTAAAGTTAATGTAATGGAGCGCTGGTGTATTCCCACCAAGTTGATGTAAATTAACTACATTTTTCTTTTGTGTCAGTTCAAGACCTCAAATCATTTATGTCATCCTGCAGTAGCAATAGGAAGGCTCAGACCCAAAAAGATTGTCTTGAGTTGCTGCAAAGTATTTATTTTCAATTTATAAGTATAAGGACTGACTGTGGAAGAGCTACAACAATGTGCATGGTTCATCTCAGCCTAATTTTGTCCTGGGAAATATCAACAACAAGAGTGGGGACCATTAAGCTGCGTAGTAGGCTAACTGCTGGTGGAAGAGAGTAGGAAACGATACTCCCAAGCATGCTCAATCTTCACCTTGTTATTCTCATTTTCTTAATCTGCTTTTACTATTTGCATCTCATTGGCTTTTATCCTTACTTGAAATTATAAATTACTTAGATAGGTCATATCTATGTCATCTATAACCATAACCAGGGTTTATATTTAAAAATACGACTCTTGCTATTATTTAGCAGATTAGTCATAGCATTGATAGGAACCTCAAGATTTCATCTGGTCCACCCTCAACCTACCTTCTAAATAAATTTTAAAAAAAAATCATTCTAGATAGATCAAATTTAAGATTTTTTTTTTAAATCCACATGACAACTCCAAGACCTAAAGAAGAGGGATCATAAACTCAACCCCAGGCATCATTATATCGGTGGCTAGCGAGGGGTTAAAGAACTTTGGTTACTCAGCAGTCTTAATTGAATTGCCAAATTGCTAAACCTAGCATTCTCATGTTAGATGATGTGTAATAAGAGAAGGAAATCTCCCCGCCTTTCTCTTGCTACCCTTTCTATCTAGCTAATTGACTTATTGAAAATGAAAATTAGAGGCAAAGCGGGTACTCAATTCTTGTGGACTGCCTGATTCGGGTTATCAATGACACACCCAAAAGTCAGACTAAACCAAATTATAAATTAGTTTCCACTCTGGGTTGCCAAGGAGCCTGTTTTAGAGACCTAACCTTTAAATAAGGAAAACAATTTAAATAAAATAGACACCATCTAATTCCCTGACACGTGCCACTTCTTGATACAGAGACTGCTTGCTTTTGATCTGGGCTGTCAGAAACAGGTGATTTGGAAAGGAATGTTCTCAGGGTTCAAACTTGCTCTCACACAAAACTTCCTGCCTAAGTGCAAAGAAGTCTGCCTGAGGTCTTATCAGAGGCCTGACACTTGGGAAAATGTTTTCCCTGCAGCCCTTTCCCCAACGGGAGCGGCCCTGCTCTGGGACCTCACTGAGGAGTCTCTACTCCCAGCCTGCCCTCCGGAGTCTCTTCTCAGGGCGGTAGCGACGGTACGAAAACTCATGAATGAGGCACTGGTGTGTAATGAACAGCATATGCTGGCAACAGCTGTCTTTTATTACACATTATCTAATATGAGAACGCTAGGTTTAGCAATTTGGCAATTCAATTGAGACTGCCGCGTACACACAGGTCTTTAACTCCTTGCTAGCCGCTAATGTAGAGATGCTGGGGTTCGATTTATGATCCCTCTTCTCTTGATTTTAGTCAGATGACTTAAAAATCAGGCATTAACATTCGAGGTATAATTTTCCTGCTACGCAATGATTTACAATGTCCCTTGTTAGTGGGAAACCAGGACCAAAATGCTTCAGCTGTCAGCTTGCAAAGGAGGGGATGACCTGTAGCTCAGTCAGATAGCCTGCCAGGCTCAGAGGAGCTCAAAGGTCAATACTGTAGCCACTCCTGCTGTTAAGTAACAGAGTGCTAACTTCCTGGTCCCCACTTTGTGTGCTCACTTCCTGAAAGTGTTGAGGGAGGAGAGAGAGGGGAGGCAGTCATTCATAGGTGAGGAGTGTTTTTGTTCGTTTGTTTGTCTGTTTCCAAAGTTCCAAATCATGTGATCTGCGCCCTTTCCTGTCCCCTGCCTCCCTCTCCCCAGTTCTTCCCTGAATACAGCTTGCTTGCTTTTTACTTTGAAAGCAGGATTCTTGGGATGCCAAGGCTGAGCAGATGACTCTAAGATACATGGAAATAAAGGCATTGAACTCGCTTGATTAGTAAGTGCCCTGAAGGAACCCAAAGCGGGTTGCAGCTCCTCAGGGAAGTCTCATGGTGAGCTCAACAACCCCTTTCCTCAAGAAGAACTGTTGGAACTTGACTCCCAGCATGCAACAGTACGGATCAGAGAAGACTTTCCCAATTCTTTTGTGGTGAAATTAACAGTTTTCTACCTAAAATGATTCATTCAATGAGCAAAATACCTTCTAGTTAGGAGAAGCACTTGGGAGTGTTGGTAACAGATGGGTGTGCAGCCACAAATAATGCAAAAGCTCCTCACGGGCAGGACCCATCCCAGAAATACACGCCTTACAGAATTGAGCACAATATTCCACATGTGAAGTTTTCAGTAAAATTACCCTTCCGGAAGTTGTCTGTTTAGTAATACAATTGGCCCTGAACAACATGAGTTTGAACTGTGCAGGCCCATTCTATGTGGATTTTAAAAATAAATAGTGTAAATGTATTTTCCCTTCCTTATGATTTTTTAAATATTTTCTCTTCTCTTGCTTACTTTAGTATAAGAATACAGTATGTAATACATATAACTTACAACAAAAGATATGTTAATCAACTCTTTATGCTCTCAGTAAGGCTTCTTATCAATAGTACGCCCTTTAATAATTAAGGTTTTGGGGAATCAAAATTTATACAGGGATATTCAACTGTTAGCACCCTTAGACTCCACGTGTTCAAAGGTCAACTGTAATTGGATAACCAAGAGAAAACCAGGCCAAGAGGTTCAGTCTGTGCACCACTAGTGCATATTCCAGCTTCTTACATGTCAGGCCCCTAGCCTCACTACACCATTTGGTAAAAACTGTTTTCGAGGAGCAACCCTAGTCCTTGGGCATTCCAATATGTCTAAAGACTTTCCTTGTGGTCCCCAGTCTCCTTCCTACAGTGTTTTCCATTGTAGATATTTTCCCCCTAACACTGTGTTCAGAAATAGAAATAACTGCACTGGGGTGTCTGTCAGCTCCTACAAATACAGACAGGTATTGAGATAAATACGCACACACGGAAATCTATTTTTAAGCAATTCTGAGTGTAAACACCCTAATGATTCTGAAGATGCATCTGAAACTACAGGCTAACCAGGTACCGCTTTGCAGAAACCAAAGCCAACAATAATGAGAAGTGTGAATTGTTGACGTCAGCCCTGAGAGGGTTGAAAATAACAGTGGCCAGAGAAACACCTGCTCTTGTGGTGGCCTTCTGGAGATCTTGTTGCCTGCAATCCAGTCAGAGCCAACATTATTCTCTAAAAGCCAGTCCAAGGAAATGGACCTCCTCCTGGAAAAGTGCATAATGTCAGGATGAACTTGCAACAAGTCTCACTGATTAGTTGAATAGAATCAAAAGTATCATGTACAAGAGTTTTGTCTTGCTTTTTTTTAATAAAGTAATTCTCATAACACTAAGAAAAAGCTATTTGACTAGGAGAAAGGACCATGAGAAAGGGGAGAAGAAAAGACCTACAAAAGATGAGAACATACCAGCAAATTATTTGTGTTAGAATAAATGTGTACGTATATGTGTTATACACATGTGAACATATACACATACTTGTGTGCATCCCATATGCTTACATCCCTCTCTTCTTTCAATAACCTCCTACTGATTGCCTTTTCTTAAGTTCATGCTATCTTCCCTCAGGCTTAAAATCCAGAGGTCCCTCTTCCATCTTCATTGCCTTTGGTATTCAAAATTTTGCATCTCTTCTCCATTCCCTCCATTTCCTCTTTCTCAATGAGTGTAAGAGTTGCTCCCTCACCACTAGTTTCTACCCATTTATCCACAGACCATATTTCCAGAATAAGATTCCTAAGTCCTTTTACTGCTCAAACACACTCAATGGCTCCCTGTGCTGCTCAAATGGGTGCTGCCTCAGGGGAAGTGTCCAAGTGTTTTGCAAAGCAGCCCATCTCTGAGGTCTCCCCTCACCTCCCACACAGACACTGGGTCCTCCTGACCCAATAATGTGTCCTTACCTAAACATCCCCTGAAGACCCAAGATCTGTGCTTCAGCATTAAAAATCCCTTGTTCTGGAATACCAATATCTGGAATCTCTCTCCTTCAGAGTTGTATTAAAAAACACATAGTATTTGGATTCAAGCATTTATGCTGTTTATTTTGTAAACACCTACTCATTCTCCTGCTTCATTGTAAACCCAATAAGGACAGGAAACATGTTCTCCTATACTGCTCTTTTTTGAAAACTAAATAAAGATTAGGGTACTTCCAATAGTTGCTTTTTTTCATACAGGTAGTAAATTGATGGACGTGCTCATCATTATGTTAAATTTAACATCATAAAAACACTTTTGCATTGAAAAGATTGATAATCTAAACCATGGCAAACGATGCCCTCATCTTCATTGTGAAAAATCCCAAGGTATCAGCTACATACATCACTGAGAAAAGATCATGACTCCCATCATGTTCTACTAATTCTAAAATTAAAAGGTTTATGTGGAGCACATCATACATTTGCAACATTAAGGGCATTTATGCTCTAAAGCAATTGTAAGTATTTTTTGCACAACTCATATCTAAATTCAGATGTGTACTTGGTGTATTATAGCAGGTTAAATAACTGAAGAGGTGTTATGGTTTTAATTTTTTTTAATTGGAGGTAAAAAATATAAAAAATGTTTACTATAAATCCAGTTAAACATGAGTTTTTTTCCTAATGTGTTTCCCTCTCTGGGGAAATATTTTGCAGTAAAAATAAAAGTAATAACATAATTATTGAGCATATACTGCATTTCAGTCTCAGTGTTAAGCACTGCATATTTCTCACTTCAGCAGCTGAAGAATTCCATAGGGTGGTTCTATTATTATCATCATTTTAGGAAAAAGAAATCTGAATCTTAGGAAGGCAAGTGACTTGTCCAAGATCCCACAGCTCTTCAGTGACTGAGCTGATGTTCCATCTGCACTCACTTTTCTAATACAAATATTTTCAAGAGCATGAGGTATGTGCCCATGCCTCAAAGCTGAAGATAATTTAGTCCATAAAACTTGTCCTCAGAAAAAGCACTCTCTGCCCTAGCCAGATTGGCTCAGTGGATAGAGCGCTGGCCTGTGGACTGAAGGGTCCCACGTTCGATTCCAGTCAAGGACATGTACCTTGGTTGTGGGCACATCCCCAGTAAGGGGTGTGCAGGAGGCAGCTGATGGATGTTTCTCTCTCATCGATGTTTTTAACTCTCTATCCCTTTCCCTTCTTCTTTGTAAAAAATCAATTATATATTGATGAGGCTGGGAGGAAAAGAATCGATGGGACACAAACAAGGGGGAAAATCAAGAATTCTCAAACGGGTCATGTCTATAAATAGCATCTTCAAATGATGAAGATTTGTCACCTCTCCAAATGAGAAAAGCAATCTTCTCTTAAGTTTTGTCATGACAAACAAACAAACAAACAAACAAAAACACCCTTTGGTTATGGTCTTAAATTTTTGGACCAGTATACTAGTACGGTCTGGGCTCCACACCTCCTTCCTCTTAGAAGCCTCTAAAATAACAATTTTAGAAGTCAGACAGACATATCACTCTGCTCTCAAGAGAATGTGAACCCTCTAAAAGTTACAAAATAGCAATCGTACCTGCTTTCGTCCCCGAGGCAAAGTAGCCACAGTATCAGCCAGCATTTGAAGCCTTCTATTATCATCCATGGAAAAGCTGCCTGTGAGAATGGAGTATGAGCCGCATGCTGGACCAGCACAGCAGTCCACCAAATTGCCATTGCTGCTCTGGTGCATGAGCCTTGGTAAAGACATTGTGCCTAAAGATCACTCCAGCTGCCACATGGTTGAGTGGCCTTGCAGGATGGGGGAAGCTAAATGTATAACTCTCTGACAAGTAATCAGAAGTAGCAAAGCAGAAAGAGCCCATGTGACTTCTGTGGTTTGAGGTACTTGCTACAGAAACCCTATCTTGCAGTTCACTCCCATTTCTCAGTGGCTTTTTTCTTTGCGGGCTCCTGAGAGAACCTAAAGCTACTTTTTACCACTAAAAAAGAACCAACTTATTTCTCCCCCCCCTTCAAACAGCCAGGACTCGTATGCGTTCGTGTTCTCTGACAAGTTGTGTTCAAAACACCATCTGCCCTTTCTTTTTTAAAGGAAGAAAAAATTTTCCCAAGTTCTTCCATTTGTTTCCCATCCATTTTCCTACTTAACATGAGCAAGGCAATGTAAAAGCCAGGATGTTCGAACATTCAGTCCCCGTGAGTATAAGCAAGAATTACAGGGTCCGGTCATAATGTTCTCTCGCAAAGTCCTTGTAATGTACTTTCCCCAAAGTACACCGTAGCCCATTAATGTTCATCAGAAAGACATTATATGTGCCACTTGGACTGTAACCATTCAGCATTCTCCTGGTTGTCCTTTAACTACTTTGTCCTGGCTAACATTATCCATCATCTTTACAAGGAACAAGGGGAGGAGAAGACCAGCACATTTAGAGAACAGAACTGGCTATATTTTAGAGTGGACTTTGCTGCAGCATCAGCAAGTAGGCCTGGGGAGGAATGGAGAGGGCAGGAAGGTAACAGGCAAACCGAAGTGGCACAGGAAATGTTGCCAATGAGCCCTGCATGTGCGTATGGGTCAAGGGCACCATGGTGAAGTATTTAAAACCACAGATGCTATTTCTGACTGGGGCTTGGGACATGGAGATTTGAGAGAACTCGTTTCAAAGGAGCAAGGGATGGAAGTAGAAGGAAGAATCAAAACAAAAATCAAAAGGAGAAGTGTTACATAGTCTAAAAATCAACTATGATTTTTGAAATCATTTTGACTGTCAACAGTAGAACTAGAAAGTCTGTCAACTAAAATGGAAGTCAAGGTGAATTCAGGTCAAGCAGAAACTGTCAAATGTAAAAAAGTAAAACTTTGGAGTTAACAGTGCTTTATCATTGGCATTGTTAATTGCCAAAGTCGCTACCACCCAGGGTATGGTATTTGTCATTATGGTATTACTAGAGGCCTGATGCACGAAATTCGTGCAAGGGGCTTAGGCCCCGCAGCCCTGGCTTTGTCCACAAGTTGTCCGGAAGGACATCCAGAAAGACCTCCAGAAGGTTGTTCAGATGTCCAGTCTAATTACCATATTATGCTTTTATTATCAAAAATGGTATTAGTGCGAGCTAATACACTCTGAACCTCAGTTTCCACATATCTAAAATAAAATAAAAATTTTAATGAACCAAAACCGGTTTGGCTCAGTAGATAGAGCGTCAGCCTGTGGACTGAAAGGTCCCAGGTTCAATTCCAGTCAAGGGCATGTACCTTGGTTGTGGGCACATCCCTAGTAGGGGGTGTGCAAAAGGCAGCTGATGGATGATTCTCTCTCATCGATGTTTCTAACTCTCTATCACTCTCCTTTACTCTCTGTAAAAAATCAATAAAATATATATTTTTTAAAAATTTTAGTGAGGAATAGATAAAATAGCCTGACATATCACTTCATACAAAGTAAAGAATTACCATGGAGTTTTTGTGTCAAGTAATAAGAATTCAAAAGGAAAAACTTTAAAGAAAAATGATTTTAATGCTCTATGAACTGCCCTATCCTTTACCAAATGCACATATATGCACATATATGCAGCAAGGACAGCCTCATTCACGACCTCAGAATCATCTAAAGCAAGCATGTCAAACTTGCGGCCTGTGGGCCGCATGACTTGTTTATTTGGCCCATGTTTGCCTAAGAATTTGACATGCTTGGTAAAGGTTAGAATGCATGAGAAAATCTTAGCTGTCATTCACCAACGTATGCTTGAAAAGTAGTCAGAGCCAGTTCTGAAGTTTCTGGATTGCCATTAGCCCGACTCATCTATCCATTAGGGTATACTTGGGAATCAATGGTTACTTAAAATAAGGATTCCTCTCTGTCCTTCTGATTTCATGATAGTTACTGAGTTTCTGTTCATTTGGTTTGGTTATTTGCTTTTATTTGCACAAAAAGACTTTATTTGGCTTCCTGGAATATTAAAGGGTTTTGTTTTGTGGTTTGCTTATTCTGTTTATTTTGGCTTTTTGCCTTTATTTGCACAGAAAACCTTTATTTAGCTTCCTGGACTGATGTAGGAAATGGATTAAAGTCATGAAGATAATGTTTGAATATTTTTTTTGAATTTATATAAGGTAGACTTAATTTATTATAGAGTGCCCACGCATTGTGATAACTGCTTGTCCTATGTCTCACTTTGAGTGATTGGCCGGTGGATGGGTGTCTCCATCTTCCCCACTCAGTGTGGATTATTGGAACTCTCAGAGCAATTACCATAGAGGAGTAGTCTTTCAGAAAAAGGTAAACTAAACTCTACAATCAGGATTGGCTCTGAAAAATAGCCCACACAGGAAAGGGCAATAAAAAAAACAGAGGTTGTGAGTCCCTGTATTAGAAATCCCAAGGTAGATGCAAAAAAATATTAGTTTAGAGTTGTGACATACATATTTAAAACAACACACACACACACACGCAGCTTTAACCTAATATAAATAATAACTAACAATAAAGCATATGCATATATTGTTAACACATACACAAGGAAACAATTTTTTAAACTATTAAAGTTTGATGCAGTCAAATAATTACAATATCATCCCAGTGCTTATGGTACTAACTTCATCTGGGCCCTTAAATAGATTACCTAGATTGGCTCTTCAGGAATCCACGTAGATAATGTCAAGCTTTCTTTTAAATGTAAAACTAAATGTCTTGATACTTTCATTTTATGCACTTATCACATAGAATCATCATTAACTTTATTTTTAAAAATTTTACTTTTGAAAAATGTTTTTCTTTGCTTTGAACAATCTCAAGTAAGCTAGGAATTGAAGGAAATACTTTTAACATAACAAAAGGTATCTATCAGAAACACCCACCAAATATTATCTTGAATTTTGAAATGTGTCCCATTATAGTGAGAAGGCAGTGATGAAAATAACCCTCACCACTTGTCACTGTTTTACTCTTTATCATAGATAAGAGGTATAGAATTTGTTAAAAAATAATAAATAAATAAATAAATAAATAAATAAATAAATAAATAATAAGGAAAGAAGAGAGATAGAGAGAGACAAAACTGTGAGGCTTGTTGGGAATATGGTTGCATGACTAGAATATCCAAGACACGCCACTGAAGAGCAGACTTAGTAAGACAGTTTTTCTAAGTGTAGAATTCAAAGGACACATATAAAGAGAAATAAATTTCTCAATAGCAACAATGATGATAAGGAAGGAGTTATAATAATAGAGGAAAGGAACACTGTCAAAATAACCAAAAACGTCATAAAACAGGAATAAACGTAGCAAGCATTTTTTAACCTCAACCCCCTTCTTTTTATTGACCAGAGAGAGAGAGAGAGAGAGAGAGAGAGAGAGAGAGAGAGAGAGAGGGAAACACTGATTATTCCACTTATCTATGTATTCATTAGTTGATTCTTGTATGTATCTTGACAAGGGATGGCAACTGTAACTTTGGTGTATTGGGATGACACTCTGAGCAACTTGAGCTACCTGGACAGAGCCCTAACAACCATTTTATGATTTTTATGAAGAACATTCTAAAGTCCAAACTATGGGAAAGAAACATCCTTTCCCATATGAGAAGAGTACTTCTTGTAAAAAATGTCTATTATCCCCAAATTTTTCTAAAATATTCAACGTACTATAGACCAAAATATCTGCAGGTTTTGTTTATTTGCTTGTTTGTTAATAAAATTTGATATGCGTACTTATACCTATATGAAAAAGAAAGTCCATAAGACTAGCCAATAAGAATTTTTGAAAATAATAATGGTAAAGGATGAAGGTGAGGATGGACATTGAGAAAACTACCCTACTTGGGCATCAAAATATATTACAAGATTTAGAACTGCATTGTCAAATAGAACAAGCCAGTAACGGGATATTGACAAATAGCCCCAGCTGGGTGACTTAGTTGGTTGGAGTGTTGTTCGATTCCCAGTCAAGGCACATACCAAGGTTGAGGGTTCTATTCCTAGTTGGGGAGAATATAGGCGGCAATCAACTGATGTTTCTCTCTCGTATGGATGTTTCTCTATCTCTCTTTCTCCCTTCCTCTGTCTCTAAAATTAATAAAGATATATTCTCAGGTGAGGATTAAAGAAAAAGTTAGAAAAATAGTATTGATAAATAGGATTTTGATGAATGAAGAATCACAAAACATACACATACTTATTCAGAAATTTATTATATCACCAAGTTATCTTGGCTCATTAAGAAAAGAATAGACCCTTTGACAAATAGGGTTAGAACCTATTTGGAAAAAATTAAGTCATAGTCATTTACTATAATAATAAAATGAATATGGCTTAAAGAGTTAAGTGCCAAAATAATTTTAAATACATAAAATAATAATAGAAACTATAGACTATTTTAGTAAGATTAAGTTGGAAATGGTTTTTCTAACAATACATATATATCCAGAGATGATTAGCAACATAAAGATTAAAAACGTCTGGTCAATGGAAGCTATATGTACATCATAGGTTCAAGCTACGTGACAGATAGCAAGAAATCATTTGTAATACACAATTGATTTAAGGCCATAATATATAAATAGTTCTTAAAATTAGATTTTGTAGAAAAGTATTTTTAAATGAGCAAAAGCTATCAAAATGTATTTTAAAGAAGAAATAAAAATCATTAATACATTTATTAAATAATGTTTGAACTTATTAGTAATCAGGAAAGTAAAAATTGAACCAACAGTTAGACATTCATTTTTGTCCACCAAGCAAACAAAAAATAAAAAATGGTGAGTTCCAGTGTGATGAAGTTATAAGTACCTGGGCTCTTAGCACTTTGCAAAAATATAAATCAATAAAACTTTCTTAGTAGGGTAATTGAACAGTATTGAAATTTAAAACATGCATATCAGGAATTCTACGTCTAAGAATTTACCCTGCAGAAGTACTCTGACATGTGAAAAAAACAGCACAGAATGCTTCTGTGGCATTGTTTGTAATTGTGAAAAAATGTATTTTTAAATGTGTATCAATTGAGAAGTGGCTAAAGCTTATAGTAATTTAATTCAATGGGATACTCTGCATCCACTAGGAAATATAAAATAAAGTTATATTTATAAAGATCTTTAAGACAAAGTAAAGGAAAAGAGAAGAACAATGTGCATAATATAATCTCATTTATGCCTTCTTCTTAAAGAAAGGTCACATATGTATAAGTACACTAACATGTATAGATAAAAAAGATACACAGATCTACATCCACCTGTTAATAGTGATTACTTCTTAAGTAGTTGTGGAATATAGGGGAGGAGTGTGAAGGAAGACTTTCAAATTTTATTTCATATATAGTTCGATAATAAATGTGAATTAATATATTATTTGGTCAACTTTAAAAGTATCAATAAATCACAAAAATATTTTAAAAAACCAGTCACATTTTGTTGATAACACTATCTTGTGCCTTTATAATTGGTCCTCATGCTTCTTTCTATGCTTACTAATGAGAATT
This sequence comes from Pipistrellus kuhlii, assembly GCF_014108245.1. Classification (NCBI taxonomy): domain Eukaryota; kingdom Metazoa; phylum Chordata; class Mammalia; order Chiroptera; family Vespertilionidae; genus Pipistrellus; species Pipistrellus kuhlii. The sequence goes on along the minus strand of NW_023425573.1, from coordinate 49,847,980 downwards.
ATTTGTCTGTCTTTTGGATGTTTGTTGTTTGCTTATAGCCAAAGATCTTGTTTAATGGGATTTTTTAAATCATTTTAGGTAATTCTTCCAGATCTCTCATTTTCTTCCAACCAAGTAAAATTCCTCCTAAGAAAGGATGCTTGAGGTGTACACAAAATAATGTAGAAAAGAAGAGAAACACAATTATGGGCAACTAATTATACTGATTCTTTCTTTCTCATTATTCATTTATCACCTGCCTTCCCCCACCACACACACAGTTCCATTTCAAAATTTGTCCTTTATCAAAATTTAAGATAAACAAATGACAGTGCTCCTTTCACTTCCCTTAGCTAACACCATGCGTCACCCTCAGTGATCAGCTTTTACTGAGCTTTCCCAGTGAGTCTGGGCAGTGCCACCAACAAAACTAGGAAGAGCTTCAGGACTTTAGAATGTAATTTCTTAGAAAGCAAGAAACTGGCTAGGGACTGGAATTTTGTGTAAATACTTGGAACAATAAAACATCCACATGATATCTAGGTGATTTCCCCTTGGCCTTTGAATAAAATCCAAACTCTTTACTTAGCCTATTGTTTGAGGTCCTGAATCTTCTAGTAGATTCTATGATGATATACCATACCACATCCTGATCACACTGCCCTTTCTCATGCCCCTAAGAAGTTTATAATCTAGATAAAGTGATATAATCTGTATACAGTTAACCTTAAGAAAAGGAATAGTGACAATTATTTGGTTTCTATCTGTGAAGGCTTGAATTATGCTTCCCCCAAAATATGTTCAAGTCCTAATTCTTGACACCCATGACCTTGACCTTCCATAGAAATAAGGTCTTTGAAGGTGTAATCAAGTTGAGGTCTTAGGGGGAACCTTAATCCAATATATAATATAACTAGTGTCTTTATAAGAAGAGGAAAATACCATATTGATAGACACAGTGTAATGACAGGCAGATTTTGGACTGTAAGTTTGGAGAGGTATGTCAAGAGACACCAAAGGTCAGTGATCACCACTAGAAGCTGGAGAGAAACCAGGAAGGATTCTACCTGAAATTCAGAGGAAGCGTGGCCCTGCTGGTACCTTGATTTCAGACTCTTGGCCTCTAGAACTATGGAGGGGAGGAAGTTGTTTTAAGACACCAAATTTGTAGTAATTTGTCACCAAAGCCCTAGGAAATTCATACAATATCCATTCTTCTTTACATTTAGAGGTCTTATGACAAAAGTAATGGTGGGAAGTGCTGTCAATCTCAAAAATGGATGATTATTCAGCACCTCTTTGGTCTGGTTATTGATTCAAAACACAGTGGAAGGTCTGAAATAACAAGTGTTGAAATTTTATGTACAAATACAGGATATCCCAAAATATGTATACACACTTTGACTAATTATCAATTCCAATGGGTTCAATATGAAGAAAAGAAAACATCAACTGAGCTATCAGCTGTTAAAGTGTGTATGCATGTTTGGGGATACCCTGTATATGACAAAGAATTGTGCTGAATTCAGAATCAGTGACACTTTCTCATTAGCCCAGTGAACATTCTATTTTATTAACAAACTGGGGAGGGCTGGGGAGGTGGTGGAGCAAAAAGGTTGTGATATGAAGGGTTTCACCTGAGGTAGTTTGACAGTCGGCCTAGTTCTCTAAACAGATGCCTGGCAAAATGGCCATGTGAGCTTCCAGAGGCAGCCAGCTAGGACTGCTCCCTCCTCACTGATGGAAAAGTACGGGAGCTACTCCCTCCCGGAGCAAGCACTTGACTTTGTGGTCCTGCCCATGCCAACCAGAAAACGGTCCACTGCTTTTGTCAGGCAAAAGTTCTACCTAAAAGTATTGCTCTCCAGTGTTGAGTAAACCTAGCAATTACCATTGGTGTGGCCATTTACACCTCTGAGTACAAAGAGGAGTTGAGATAAAACCAGTGAAAGGAACAGAGGATTGAGTAAAAGACAGGAGCAATGATCTGGACCCCAGGTCTTGTTTCCTTCCCTGGGGCTTTGGCAAAGACAGTGCCCATTTGGGGTATGGTTATCCATATACCCAGTACAGGGAGAAATGCCACACTATTGTAAGGATCAAAATACATAGCATATAAAACAAAATAAAAATTAAGAATGTAAAGTCTTAGAAAAATTTAAGGGTGTTAAAAGATTGTAGGGTGCTGTAATTGAACACACTACCTACATGTCTCTGGTACTATATTTCTAAAGACCATTATTATCTGATTCCATTATACACACCAAAAGGGTGGTGCCATAGTCTTCCAAATCCAGAGAATGCTGTCATTCCAGCTCCTTCACTTGATGTGCAGCACCTCCCCTGACCTTTGTCCCGCCTCCTTTCACAGCAGTATATCCCTGTCTGTGTGCCTTTACCCGGATACTGCTTGTGAAAGAAGTAAGGCAAACTGGATCCGCTTGATTAACTAATCTGTGCTTAGTTATAAAACGGGACCACTTAGACTACATATCACCAAGTAAAACCTAACAGTACTCAGCACATAGTAACTGCTCAATAAATGCTTTCTGTAAACACCCCTGGACTGCTGTGTTTCCTAAATACACATGGTCTTTTCCAACCTCTTAACCTTGTCCACACACATGGTTCACCGGGTTTACCTACCCCACTTCTGTATGTAGAAATCGTACCCGTTCTCCCAGGCCCAACTTAGATGCCTCATCATTAATGAAGCCTCGCCTGATCCTTCCAAGCAGGTGTGAGCATCACCTCTTCAGATCTCCCAAAGCACATCTTGGGGCTCTCTCCTATGATGAATCATAGTTGGCCTTGTTAAAATTATGTGTACCTGTCTTTTCTTCCTTAAGAAATTGTGAGCTCACCTCCTCCACTCCCACCCCAAGACAGAGTGCTTTGTCGTTCATCTTCGTATCCCTCCAGCACTTTGACGAGTGACTTTCTCATAAAAGCTGCTCGGCAAGCAGTTGATGAATACATTCATAATCTGCCCAAAGCTCTGGCAGTTGATTTATTCTCCCAGTGATTCTTTACTTTGGGTAATGTAGGTGTCTGATGAATAATATTTATTGTGTTCTTAATATTTAAATGTCATTTATGTTTACTGGATCTTGTTTGGCTTAATTGTAAGGAGCACAAAATCATTTGTAGTTTGAAAGGAAAACTTAATACAGTAATAATGTACATTTTATACTTTGGTTATTTGATGATAAGGTGCCATCACAGCAACACGCACCATTAATTTACTAACTACTACGTTTTTTAAGAAAAACTTCCACATTAAATGTACCCATAGGTCGTAAGGAGCATCCCAATTTTAGAAATATAAAATGTGAAGAAAATGTGCATCAGAAGTGAAGAAATGAAGGTAGGGCTCTCATCTCCCAGAATATCCCCTTCCATGTCCCAAGATAGACATACATTAAACTAGGCTTGCCTAGCCACTCCTATCAGGCAGAACACAGCCTCATCTCATTGTGTCAGACTTCTCTTTTTCTATTTGATTGGACCTCACGTGTTGTTCTTCCTGCCTCTAGAACAATCCACATCTGGCTCCTCCTTTCCATGACCACCTGCATCTTCCAAGCCCCAGGGATGGCCCTCAACACAACACAATTGCAGGCAACTGGTTTCCCTCTATATAGACAACCCAACCCTTCCTATCATGCCATATGCCCTGCCTAGTGAACTAAACTTAAACTTCTTAGTTTTGCATTCAAAATCACCCATAATGTAATTCATACTTAATTCTCCGGTCTTAACTTCTAATCTAAGTAAATTGATTTAGAGGCTTCTAGATAGAATAGCCTTCCTCCTGAGACTATGCCTAACATTGTCAAACCTTTGCACCTTTGTTTCTTCCTAAAACCTCCATCCCAATTTTTACTCATTGAAATTTCCTCCTTTGTTAAGACCTGAGCTCAAATGCCACCTGATCTGTAAGGCATTCCCTGACAACAACCGCTGGAACGTCCCATTACCACTAGTGAACTCCTATAGAGTTTAGTATCTACCCACTCACTAATCCCTTAACACATTACCATATATCCTAGTTATTTTTTGGTATGGCATTCTTCTATATTTGTGACCTTCATGGGCTTAAATGACATCTTAGTTTGGTAAAAATATATGTCAAGTAAATTTATACAATTTTGGGAGCAGATATTTCCTTCAATTGGATGTTACATGGAAGTTACTGAGTAACACAGAGGGAATAAAAGCAGATTAAAGGACTGACATTAAGAATTTTATTTCAAACTCACACGTGCATTCAATGGAACACTTCGAACACGGGGCATCTTTAGGGATGCACTAAGGTAAGAGAGCCATTATCCCTGACCAACTTGCTTGGTTCAGACCAAGTAGAACAAGTGCAAAGTGGAAATGATCAAATGTTAAATATTTTTGGGTACAAGGAGGAGGAATACTAGAGTGCATGCAATCACCTAAACACCATGGCTTTAGGTTAGCAGTGTCCGAGAAAGGCATCACACCATTCTACAGGAAAGAGAGAAGGGAAAACAAGCCTTGTTACAGGAAGAGACGGGAAAATGTGTTACTCACTGGCCTCTAGCCACAAGCTAAGAAACTGAGTGGAGGAAAAACCAGATTGTATCGATCTGTCGCTCCTATCTATGATGTGATATTCCACTCCATCAGTAGTGAGGTCTCCACTCACTGCCTGGGAAGCAGATTGTTAATATTCCCCAGTCTTTCTCATACTGCTATATTTCATCTCTGAATAACAGCTAGCATAAGGGCAAAGTGTGTTTGTCACATATTTTATCTCACTCACACACCTGGCAAAACATTCTGTGCATATCACACACCAATATGTAACCAACTAGGGAACGTTTCCTTCCCTCTTCACTCCAGAAAACAAGGCTTGCAACATGGTGATTTTTTTTTTTTTTTTTTTTTTTTTTTTTTTTTTTTGGTGTGTGTGTTTTGGCCAGGCTATTGACTCCCAACTCTCCCTGGCTGAGAGAGTCAATTTACTAGCTGGCTGTTAGAGCAGATCTTTAGAAAGAAATGTTTTTAAAATAGTCTTTCTAAAATGCAAAGATAACATCAGCAATGGTGTTCACTACAATAAACTTAGATTTGATTTTCAATTACTACAAACTGATGACTTATTATACTCATGCCTCTGAATTCCCTTGAATAGCAAATAGTTTACAAATGCGTACCATTATACACTTGTCACTCTCTACTGTATTTCTTACTTGTTGTTTGCTATCCTTTGCTTAATGGTTTAGCTTTTGGGATATGGTTCATTTTCTCAAGCAACTGGAAAACCTAAATCAGGGAACTCCCCAATGTGTGGAATTCTGGGAGTGGTTAGACACACTAGGAGGTATTATAAAATAGCTTTTGTCATTTTCAACTGAACTACCTTGGCTCTGGGTAAATTTCCCTTTTCCTTCTCTCTTGAAATGTGATTTTCCTGAGGGCAGGACACATGTCCTGAACCTTGGACTGCGTGGGACTTGGAAGATCACGGAGTCCTTGCTCAACAAACCCAAGGTCCTCTTTGTCATTCCCCAAGTGAGTAACAGTTAATGTTTTACTTGATTCCATGGATCTGAATGATTCCGTGCAGAGAGGAATGCAATTCTTGTGTTATTTTGCTTTTCAGCACTGCCAACCTGTTAATTTTATTTAGTTTTATAATTGTTTTTTTTTTCCCCTCTTCACTTATTTGCAAAATCTCTAACAAGGTTTACAAAGAAACACATAAAATTGGCATGCAAACCAGGTGTTTTTGTGGGTTTTTTAGGTAGGGCAGGCTAAGAGGAAACCAATCAGTGGACACCCTAGAAGAAATTGTACTTGGCATTGATTTTTCTACTTACACACATGTTTTTCTTGTATGCAGCTGCTATTTGAACACTTGCTAAGAATAAGCAAGATACAATGGGCTTTGCAAAAAGAAGGAAAAGAAGATAAGAATTAAGCCCAAATGTCAACATTGTAGATTAAAGAAAATGTCCCCCAATTCTGAATGGTTTATCCCAAGTTAAAAAAAAAAAACAAAACTCTTTTTTTTTTAAACCAAGGTGAACTCCATCCACACTCTGCATATTTATTTTCTCATTCTATATTGCTGAAAAGCTATTATAAAGTATGAGCTGAAGGACCTTAAAAATCACCCAATATAATGCCTCCTTTTACTGATAGGGACAATTTGACACAAAGGACTGAAGCAACTTGCCTGGGGACACCTGGTCATTGGGAGCAACTGTAAAATGTGTCACAGGCTTTCTATTTCCCAGACCAATGGTCTTCCCACCAAACCATGTACCTTTTAGAAACCACTTTGCCCTTTTTGTCATCTCGTGTCATAAATTCAGCCTTCAAAAATTTCCCATCAGGTTTATGGTCTTTCAAGAAATCTAAAATTTCAGCATGGCATATGCCAGATAACAGGAAATTTTTTGACAAAATTTAAGATAATCATTTCATTTGTCCATAATGACATCAAAAGTTCCAGCTCTCTAACTTTACTATTTTTCTGTTCACCCTTAATAACAGAATTTTTTTTTTATTTGAGGGAGAGAAGAAGAGGGAGAAAGAGAGAGAGAGAGAGAGAGAGAGAGAGAGAGAGAGAGAGAGAGAAGATCAATTTGTTGTTCCACTTACTGATGCATTCATTAATTGCTTTTTGTATGTGTCCTGACTGGAGATCGAACATGCAACGTTGGCATATCAGGATGACACGCTAACAAACGGAGCTACCAGGCCAGCGACTAAAAATAATTCTTTGCTGCTATTTTCTTAAGACCAAATTCTCATACATATTTCTGTTTTTGCTTTTTTCCTACTCCTTTTCATTGCTACAGATCGCATTGCTAAGATTTCTGAAGCCTGACACAGAATTGTTTCCTACTCAATCCTTCTGCCTACTGCTGTCATCCATCCATCAATTCCAGCATGAATATGTAGGAACGTATTTCAGTCTTGGTAGGACAAATTTTTTAAAGACTCTGACTGATTTACAACATTTTACTAAATTGCTAGAAATATATCTGACAAGAAAAAAATCCTCCATACTAAAACATAATTATAGAAAAGAAAAAAAAAAGGGTTTCATTCTATAGGTATCTGAAAAAAGTCCGAGATAAAAGAACACTAGATGAAATACTGATTTTCTTTTTGTCTGTTCTAAATATAAGACACTTTTTTGTTTGATAATTTGAGGTAGGGTAGAAGAGGAGATAGAATACAGAGGCAATCACTGTAACTGGAATTTCAAAGGGAAATAAAGTTAATATATTAAAGCAATAAAAATCCATTGTACTAAATGTGCACACTAAGTGAGCATGCCCTTTTCTCGTGAGAAGGAAAAATATTATGAATATGGAAGGGACCTCACTCTCCAATTCATATTCTCTCTCCTGAGCCCTTGCTATCTCAGGTCGGAAACTAGGGAATTGCAAAGTTAATTTAGCATAAAAATAGCACAGCTTAAAAGCCACACACGGACATTGCCACAGATGTTTTTTTGTTCAATATCAGTCTATATTACAATAGGAATTTGGAGAAGTCATTGCATAAACATCCTTAAAACTTGCCTTTTTTTCTCTCTTGAAGAATCAAATGGAAAGAAAAAAGAAAAAAGAAGAGCATAAGAAGAAAGTGAAGGAAAATAAGGGGGAAAAGGAGAGAAAAGCAGCAGGAGGACAAGGTGGGAGACTGAGTTTTGTGAAGACTCTCTCAGAGGGAGGAAGATGAATTTAATTTGACTCCAAATTTTTTAAATTAAATTTATTGAACCAAATTTTATTAACTTTATAATTCATGTCTTTCTGCCAAATACCCCTTCAAGTCATCTTTATATCTAAAAGTTTATCTAGAATCACAAAAATTTAAAGATATGAGCAGAGCTAAAAACATGCTTGGGACAATCCCCTTCTTCTGCTTCATCTTACACACAAAGACATGTAGATAATTATTCTAAATCAATCTGAAGAAGAAGAAAAAAAATGACTCCAAAACAAAATTACTCTGGGGAAATGGGCATTTAGATCAGTTTACCAATAATTCATAACTGAATATTTAGAAAAGATATACTGTCTTTCTCAAGTGTTCAATCCATGCTTATGAAAACACTCCAATTAAAGGCTAATACTGTCCTTTCGTTAAAACTAGTCAGAGGAGTATCTCTTCCTGGTCCTTGAGTTTCTTAACGAGAAGTAGAGCTGAACTAGCTGGTGAAAAGCAAACTTCCCCCACTGAGCTTACTTTATGTAGAAAAAGCTTAAATATGAAAAAACGCTTCAGAGTAAAGAAAGGCCCAACTTTAGCCTTTCGTAGATTGTGGGTACCTGGAAGGGGGTTCAGAGAAGAAATCAGGAGGAAGCTAAGACTTGAATGACAGGGTGTGGCAGAGCAAGAGAAAAGATCTGATGAGTGTTTTATCTAAAAGAGGATGTGACTGATATCCTCAGAGGTCCAGACAAGAACAAGCTGGTTATTGTTCTTCAAGTGACTACTTGAGGTGGTGCTAACAAGAAAGGAAAGACCATTCAACATTAGCATATCTCATCAAGGGAATGTGTGGAGTGACTTTTCCTGAAGTTTGACGAAGTTAGGCAAGGCATAGAAGGTTGGATGAATTCCAGTGACTGCAATAAGAACTGAGTGTATAACAATTTAGAATCATCAAGCACCCTTCTAGCTCTAACAAGTCAAGCAAAGGACCAAGAATGTGTGGACAAAATAAACATATCATATTCTCTTTAAAAATAATGGTGGGGGAAAAAATTGCCTTACTCTGTCTCCCGACATTTGCAGAAGAGAACACATTGTTTGAATCTACAGAGACTAGAAGATAAAAAATTATCAGTTTGTAGGGTGCCAGTTCCTGCTAGAGTAACCTAATTGTCTTTGCTCGCTTTTCATCTGGGTGGATGTGGTGAGAGTGGCTGATGTTGCTTAACAGTAGAGTTGGTGTTAAATATAGAAAATTCACAAAAAGATTCTTATCTGCAGAGGAGTGGAAAACTGTTACACATGCTGAAAGGGTCAGAGAGAGGGGAAAGAAGGTGGAAAATGTTCCCTTCCTGCTCATATTTCATCTGTGAACAAAACTCCCACTGGCTTCAAAGGAAGATCTATACCCAAAAGAAGTAGTTAAATGTGTAGTGGGGACTGAAAAGCAGGTCCATTATGAATAACATTACAAAAAAAAAAAAAAAAAAAAAAAAAAGAAAGAAAGAAAAAGAAAAAAGGTATGTATTACCTGAAGGTGGTGATGGAAAAATGACAGTATTCAAAACTGAAAACAAGGTAACTAGATAGTGTTACAAGGTACAAAGAAATTAGTTGTGAACACTACAACTTTTAATACAAAAGAACAATAATCTGAGGCAAAAAATTACAAGAAAATAAATTTTAAATAGAGCAGTTTCATGTCTTTAATACCTAAATTTCTGTGACCCTAATTCTCAGACTGGCCTACATCTTAGTTGGATCTTGTTAGTACAGATGAAGATGGAAAGACATATCACTTCTCATAAATGTACCACATAATAGAGCTTACCTCTAAAAAAGATAAGGAAAATAAAGGCATAATATATATAAATCAAAATATTTAAAGACTTCTCATGGCAGCACATTGGGTAAACAACCATTGGTGTTACTATTTGTGTCTACGAGGGCAGTTAGAATTGAGAAGCTCTAATACACAGATCAATCACTGCACATCATTTTTTTTAAATGTATCTTTATTGTTGTAAGTATCAGAGGTGTTCCCTTTTCCCAGATACTATCTCCCTTCACCCCATTCCTACCCCATCCCCAAGCCTTCCCCGCCACCCCCCCTCGCACTATTGTCTGCCCATGTGCTATACATATCTTATCTAATAAAAGAGTAATATGCAAATTAACCACCACTCTGCTACATCCACAAGCCACTCCCACCATCCAATCAGGAGCAGGTATGCAAATTAACCCAACCAAGATGGCTGTGGTCACAGAGAGAGCCAGAGGCTTGAATTTCCCCAATAATGGAGGAAGCCAAAGTTTCCACACAACCTGGCCAGACTAGGCCTCCACTCAAGGCTACAAAGTTTTAATTATAGAAGATAAACAAATCCCAATAAAAATGGCAGCAGCCATGAAGCTGGAGAGAGAGCAGGAGGCTTGGGTTTCCCTGGTAATGGCGGAAGCCAAGCCTTCCACACACCCTGGCCAGCGGAGGCCTCCACTCAAGGCTACAAAGTTTCAATTATAAAAGATAAATAAATCCCAACAAAAATGGTTTCAGCCATGGAGCAAGCAGGAGTCTTGGCTCTACAAAGTTTCAATGATAGAAGATAAATAAATCCCAGATACCAGGGCCTCCACTTGGGTCGCCGGGGTGTGTGGCTGGCCTCAAAACCACCATAGGATCTTTTCCCAGGCCACCCCATGCCCCAAGGCAGGGGTCCTCAAACTTTTTAAAGTGGGGGCCAGATCACGGTCCCAGAGAGCTGGAGGGCCAGACTATATGAACTACTAATTCCTACTGTAACACCTCGGCTGCGCTCACTGCCCAAAAAACCTGGCGGGCCAGATCAGACTCCTCTGTGGGCCACATGTGGCCCGCGGGCGGTAGTTTGAAGACGCCTGCCCCAAGGGAACCACCACAATGATCCAGGTCACCCTTCAGGGCAAACCAGCTGGCCTCCACCTGTGCACCAGGCTTCTATCCTATTTAATAAAAGAGTAATATGAAAATTGACCATCACTGCAACACACAAGATGGCTGCCCCCATGTGGTCAAAGATGGCTGCCCCCATGTGGACACAAGATGGCCAGCAGGGAGGAGAGTTGAGGCCTGCAAAAGAGGTCAGTTGGGGATGATCAAGCTTATAGGGGAAGGCAGTTAGGGGTGACCAGGCCAGCAGAGGAGAGAAGTTGGGGGTGACCAGGCTTGCAGGGAAGGGTAGTTGAGGTGGACCCAGGCCTGTAGGGGAGAGCAGCTGGGGGGAGGGGTGGCCTGCAAGGGAGGGCAGTTAGGGGAAAACAGTTTGGCAAGGGAGCAGTTAGGCATCAATCAGGCTCGCAGGGTTGTAGTTAGGGGATGATCAGGCTGGCAGGCTGAAGCAGTTAGGGGCAATCAGGAAGGCAGGCAGACGAGAAATTGGAAGCCAGCAGTCTTGGATTGTGAGAGGCATGTTTCAGATTGGAGAGGGTGCAGGCTGGGCTGAGGGACACACCCTTCTGTGCACAAATTTTATACACTGGACCTCTAGTATGTATATAAATTCTTTGGTTAATCTATCAATATTACTGCCCCAATTTTTGAGGAAAGAGTCCTAGTGCCATTTGACAATTATATATCTTATACATAATAAATGACATTTAAAATTTTTTACTTAGAAAATATAATCAGAGCAATTAGACACCAATTAATCATACATTTTCACCACACCAATTTTACACCCTTTACAAAAAACCTTGAGTCAATTTTACCCTTTTCCCAGAGAGAATCTGTAAAAATCAATTTCAAAACAATGACTATTACCAAAGGCCTACTACATATCTGGCTCTGGGCTAAGGGAAAGTGATGCTGAAGTTATTAAAACCTCATCTCTACCCTGCATGAGTCTAGGGAGAGATCATCATGCCCACTTCCACAGAGTACAAGAAGGCCCGGGTGGGGGTTACGGTGGGGGTTAGGGTGGGGTAGGGGAGAGAATAACCAAAGAAATTATACGCATATATGCATAATCCATGGACACAGACAATAGTGGGGGGGGGGGGTAGGTTCTGAGTAGAGCAGGTCAGTGGGGAGAAAAAAAGAGGACATTTGTAATACTTTCAGCAATAAAGATTTTTTTTAAGTGGAAAATGAAAGAAATCGCAAAAAGCACTTCAAGAACGCACAATGATTTCTTCTTGAGATGTGAGCAAGAGTTGCCTTTGAAAGGAGGAAGACAAGTTTAGAGAATCAGTGTAATTTCAACAGTTAGATAAGGCAACAAGTGAAGAATAAACATATGAATGAGAGTATAAGGAGAGTCATCAAGAGGAGAGAACACAGAGATAACTGATCAAAGATTGATTTTTAAATGCTGGTATTTCAGGAGGGTGGGATGCTTAGTAAAAGATAACTACTAAGCACTTTATTGGGGCTGGATGGGTAAGGGTCCCTATTTTCTCAATAACTTGGACATGACTCAATAATCACTGGGGTCAGGTATATGTTGGCAGAAGAAGATCTGAGTTTGTTTGGTGGGCACACAATGCAATATACAGATGATGTGTCATAGAATTGTACAGTTAAAACCTATATAATTTTATTAACCAATGTTACCCCAACAAATTTAATAAAAAATAAAACTAAATTTAAAAAATAATCACAGGGCAATCACTAATATTTTGAGCAGTGACATATAAGTTAACTAAATACAAAAAATTTTAGGAAAATCGACTTGGCAGTGAATTATAAGTAGTTGTAGGGGAAAAGAGCTACAGTTTGACTAATGCCAGAAACTTATAAATAATCAATAAATGCTTAAACAGTGTTAGTGAGGAGAGGGGAAAGGAAAATAAGAGAAACCAGAAGCACTGGAGATGGCCAACCAATCAGACTTGGTGATTCCTATGAAGAAGGAGAAACGGGAGAGAGAGTTGATGATTCTGAACCATCCTGGGCAATGATGGAAGGAAGCTATTTCACTGCCACAACAGTCGTCAAGCTCCAGTGTTCAAACTATAAGATCCAAAAATTAAATCACATTAGGAAATCTTATATTTGCTCTATTCCACACTATAGAAAACATTTACCATGACAGGTTAACAAATACCAAGATTCTGTAGCTTTCCAGAAACAACAGTTCTGAATGAACAGGTCACATTAAATGTACACCTTGAACTCAACTATTGTAGATAATTCATGTCTGACCATCCTTTCAGAATACTGTTCAGTAAGAGAATCTGACCTCTGCACCAAAGGCTGTCATGAAATTCATGTTTCAGCTGCTTCCTCTTCCTATATCAGGCAACCCCCAATGGTTACCATGACGTCATACTCTACCAGTTAATCTTATCAGAAGGGGAAGAATGTGGACAGTGATGGGAATGCAGCTAAAGATTGACCTTTAATGACATATCCAAAAGTAATAAGTTAAAGTAGTTTAAATGTGCCTTAGCCAGTTTGGCTCAGTGGATAGAGCATTGGCCTGCAGACTGAAGGGTCCCAGTTCAATTCCGGTAAGGACATATGCCAGTGTTGTGGGCTCAATCCCCACTAAGGGACGTGTAGGAGGCAGCCAATCAATGATTCTCATCATTGATGTTTCTATCTCTCTCTCCCTCTCCTTTCTGCTCTGAAATCAATAAAAATATATTTTAAAAAAATAATATATCTTTAAAAAAAATAAATCAGCTTAAATGTTAAAAATAATAAACTAAATTAAGAGGGGCGGGGAATGGAGTCAAGAAGCACTATGAATACCCACTTGGGTGGAGAAGTCAGTGTAGGCAATGTGACAGAAAGTTCTTACAAGTAGCCAGAAATATTAGCAAAAGATATGCACACAAGCTCTTTTAAAATTGTATCTCTGGTTCTAAGCTCTGTAAACACATCATCACTGAATCTTAATGAGTGTTTGCTCTAACTCTATTAGGACAAAATGGGAAGAAAGGCAGAGCGGTTGGGGCTTAACTGCCTCATTTAAGACCGCTATGAAAGAAGACCAAGAGTGTGTGCATTGCAGTATGTGAACATTGCAGGGAGTAGGTTTTGAATGTGGTGGAGATTAATCCTTGGGCTAGTTGCTTTGATTCAGGGATATCAGGTGTGTGATTTTTTTATATGTTTTTATTGATGTTTTAGAGAGAATAAGAGGAAGAGAGAGAGGGAGGGAGCGAGAGAAAGAAACGTGAGAGTGAAACATTGATTGGCTGCCTCCTGCATGCCCCTTACCAACACTTGATGCTGAAATCCTGGACATGAGCCCTGATGGGAAATCAAACCAGTGTCCTTTTGGTGCATGGGACAATATTCATCCAATTGAGCCAGTTTAAGTGATGCAGTGCCATATGAGAACAAGTGTTTCCAATCAATGTCTAGTGAGCAGAGGAGGTTGAGAACTGACTCAGGAAACAAGAGAAACAAAACCAACAAAGAAAAACAAAACCAGAAAGAAAAAGAAAAAAAAGACAAGACATAACAGGAATGGGTTCTGAAACAAGTTCTGTGAATAGGGCCTTCCCTTCTGTCCCCACCCTTCTCTTATGAATAGCTTACTTTGCTTTGCTTGGTCAGGAGATGAGTTCTTCAATACAAACCTCATCTAGTGCTAAGAGACCTGGTCTCAGAAGCAGAGGACCCACATTGATACTATCAGTTGTTCAGGCCCTGCTCTGGTAGGCACCTGTGATATTTATGTCCATAAAATCTAAGAGCACACAAAGGTCAGCCTTCACACTCCACCCTCATTTTTCTACCCAGAGTTTCACCTTCGTACTAATTTAACCACTGCCAAATATACAATAAAGGAGGCGTTTGAGCAATTCAGGGGCGCTTCCCTAGAAAAGAATAGGGCTTTAAGCGCTGACTGTGGTTCCTAGAAGATGCAGTCTCAATGCACCTGCTCGCATGAAACCCAGCATTGTGCTAGCCCATTTCCCCTTCACAATCAAAATGGCACTTCTCAGAAACCTCTTGGACAGAGAAAAACGCTCAAGGCATCTGCTAGTTTCCCCAGGGGAATATTGTAGAAACACTTTTTCTAGCCACCACTAAAAATTGTGCCTAGTGAGGTTTTATACCCTGGATCTTGCTTTTGAAATACCCAGCAGCATCTTCCCAAGCATGAGCCCCACCTCCCCTCCCTTGTTAGCCTAGCTCAGTGGCTGGCAGACTGTGGTCTTTGGCCCCCTGAATGTGGCTCTTCCACAAAATACGTGGCCTGGGCTAGTCTATTTTTGAAGAAGTGGTATTAGAAGAAGTTTAAGTTTAAAAACTTTGGCTCTCAAAATAAATTTCAATCATTGTAGTGTTGATATTTGGCTCTATTGACTAATGAGTTTCCTGACCACTGGCCTAGCTCAGTACAGAGTGCTGCCTCCTCCTAAGCCTCATTCAACAAATGCCTTTGGACATTAATTGAGCATCTACTCCATATAAAGCTATGGAGATAAAGACCTAGATAGTAGAGGGATGAGCCCAAAATGAAAAGATACTTGTGGAGAATAATATTTTCCAAAGATGGCCTCATCAATATAGCCCAACCCACCTGCTCTTACCATATGAATTTTGAGAGTTGGGATATGCATTCTCCCTGTGGATTCCTCAGTAAGCCTGTGACCACTACAAAGATAAGACTATGTGTCATCCAAGGGTAAGTTAGAAAAGGCAATAAAGTTTCTGCCCAGTTCTATTGGGATGCTTGAAATCCAGTCACCAAGCTCTGCGGAAGCCAAGCAGCTACATGGACAGACTGTGCATAGGTGTGCTAGGCGCTGTCTCACTCAAGGTCCCAGCTGAAAGCAGCACTGCACACCGCACATGTGAAAGATTGAGCCTTCAAATGACTTCTGCTCAGTCTCTGAGCCACCATCTGCTGCTGAGTAAAACAAAGATGAGATGTTCCCACTGAGCCCCACCCAAATTGCAAGTCTTTGAGCAAAATAAATGTTCTCATTAGTTAAAGCCACTAAGTCTTGGGCTCATTTGTTACTTAATAATAACTAACCAGAACAGAAAACATAGCATGAACTCAGAGAACTTATGGTCAATTCAGGGAAGAAAGCACATTCACAAAATGACTGTAATATGTCAAGGTATGACACAAATCCTTAAGAGACCCAAAAGCTAAAATAAATATCTATTCATATATGTTTATATAGCCTGGTTTATGCATAGATTATTTCTAAATAGATTAAAAACTGGTAATAGTTACACTTCTGTGGGTAGACCTTAGGTATAAAGAAAGGAAGAGTTTTGTCTACGTGATTGTATGTTTTAATCCTTGCCTTATACATGTACTTCTGTAACTTCAAAATCAGTTTAAATTTCTAAAATAATTATAGATTAAGAGGGAAAGAGCTAAAAATATGATGCAGGTACCACATAAGGCACATGTGTCAAACACAAGGCCCTCGGGCCAAATCCGTCCCGCCAGGCCTTGCAATGTGGCCCGCACCGCCCTGTCATCACTGCACTCTGCTGCGTTTCCATCACAATGACAGTTTATGACTGTTCAGTAAACCATTCGGCCCGCGATTTAGGCTGGATTTTAGATTTTGACCCCTTCTCTGATTGAGTTCAACACCCCTAACATAAGGAATTGGTGCCCTATGAGGACAGTATAGAAGTTATTGAGACTAGCTGCATTATCTCCCTCTGTGCCTGTTTTCATATCTATATAAATAAACTAGAGGCCCATTGCACAAATTTGTACATGGGTGGGGTCCAGCCAGCCACCCCAATCAGGGCCACTGGGGGTGGGGCCAGCTTGGGGGAGGGGCTACGGGAGGTTGGCCTGTTGGTCCACCCCCATCAGGCCCATTGGCTGGCCACAGTGCATATCATAGTGACCAGTCATTCCAGTCGTCTGGTTGCTTGGCTTTTAGATAGAGAGATATACCAACCTCAGAGGTTTTTTTGTGAAAATTTAAGTGCTGTAGAAGTACCTGAGAAATACTAAGAATTTAATAAATGTTAGTTAAAGTATCTAAGAAATCCCAAGCTACTGGCATGGCATGCAGACCCAGGGACCCAGTGGGCAGAAGTGGACTATTGCTTTAGAAAGGGAAACATTCTCCTCCCTAGATTTAAGGATTGAAAAGAGCCAGCATTTTTTTAAGGTAATGTTGCAAGAGAGGGTATATATCATCTTTGATAACATTGCAAGAACTTCTGCAAATACCATATGACTTATATTTTCCAAAATGCTACAAGACCACTAAATTAAAACCTTCACACCTACTTCTCTATTCTGCTTCCCCTTCATGGTTTTCACTGGGTGTGACAGTGGTCTGCGTATTACACATGACTGCCATACACAGGAGGCCAAAGAGATCCGTGTTTGCTTTTGCACATAATGTTTAGCTTGTCCCTGCATTTTTGAGAAACTGAGCATTGTCTCTGTTATGTCAAAGGAACATGTGTCTTTCCATGTGTTCTCATATATAGTTTTCTCATTCAAGTTATATAGAATAAGATACATCATTCAAAAGATGGGATGGGTGAAGTTGTCTTCCCCAAAGTGCCCCATGGTCTAAAAAGTTGGTAAAAACATGACCTAGTTCTAGAGGTATGAAGGGTTGGAGTGGTCTAAAAAATGGGTAAGGCAAAGTTGCTCATGGGATTCATGATGCAAGAGCATAACCATAGTATTTTCATAATCGACATTGAGTTATCTTAAGTTTTGTAGATTTTAGGGTAATGGCATTATCATTCTGTTTGCAAAGTCAAATGAGTAATGAACAGTTCCTCTCTGACTCAGGAACTTCTGTTTTTTCCTGTTTGGTCTAATTTACCCAAGTGTCTTAGAAACGTGAAGTATTACGTAGCCCCTGATGTTTCTGGGGGCTTTTTTTCTTACGAACCAGGCATTTCATCTCATCCAAATTTATGGCATTTTAGGAATAATTTTACATCTCCATTTTCCTCTTTTTAACTTAGAGATGATACCAGCCTCTCAAATATAAGAAATCAATCTAAACTCACAATGAATTGAAGAACAACAACAAAATGAAAGTCTTCCGAAGACAAGAGGAATCATGCTAAATGTGGTCAAGACCTAACTTGATGGATTTTACTAAAATTTAGCAGTTTGATATAAACTGGGTGAGACTGAATAAACCAAGCTATTAACTAAGCAACAAATAAAATCTTGCTGATTCCACTTTAGGTGATGAACACACAATGTACAGATAATGTATTATAGAATTGTACACTTGAAACCTATATAATTTTATTAACGTATGTCACCCCAATAAATGAAATAAAAATGTTTAATGATAATAAAAAAAATCTTGTTGATTCCCAGATTCGCTATGTAGTGAATGTGAACAAATGTGTCTGTGAAGTGTAATGAATACGAAGTGCACAGCTTGCATATTCGAATTTCCTACTGATACATTGGATAGAATTGTATGGGGGCATGAAACATTTCTAATGAGGTCTATAGGAATGCTTCTCTCTTGAAGGGGGAAAATTACCTACAACAATTATATGACAACACTTAGCTGGGACTTCTGAAAGCTGGTTAAAGCCACCAGAAAAAAAAAATAATTGTACACAGAATAATACTATGCAAACGTCAGTCCCAGCCTTCTTCCATACCATGTTTCCTCTTTTTCATTGCCTCTGCCCAGACTAACAACATTCTGGAAAAGAAAGTGGAAGGCCAAGTTCAGATAAGACTGAGTCAATGATTCTCTTGGCTACCTTGTAGAAGCCTTTTATCACAAACCATTAGCAAACAGGTTGCTTCAACAAAAAGGTGACTCGGTATAAGAAGAATAAAGTATGAGGACAGAATGTATAACATGTAAGTATAGTTGATAACACCATATTGTTCAACTGAAATTTGCCAGAAAAATAGAATTTAAATGTCCTCACTGGGGGGGGCGGGGGGGGGGAGTAACTATATGAGGTAATGTATGTGTTAATTAACAGAATTAGGGGAATCATTTCACAATGTGTACATTTATCAAACCATCACTTTGTATACCTTAGATATCTTACAATTTTATTTGTCAGTTGTATCTCAGTGAAGCTGGAGAGGAAAAGAGAAGTTCACTGAGCCTAGCATCACTTTACTCCAAAACAACAAGAAATAGTCCTACCACCCCATGGCCTGTGGCTAAATACACCTTTCATTCTTAGTCTCTCAGGCCATAGCTCTCTCTCCACCACTCTAAGCGCGTCTTCAAAGATCTTATTAAAACCAATTTGACATCTGCTCTAACTTTATTCCCTCCAGATAAGGAATGTCTACACTTTCTTAACCGTCTGCACACGTGCACACACACAAACACACACACACAGCCCCTTACCTAACAAAGAGTAAAAAGTTAAATTTGTTTTCATATGTTCTTTACTATTTTATTGAAATATGGTAGCAACCATACTTGGGTAAAAACTGCTGTTTGAATTTTAACCCTGCTATCTGGCTTCGACATTCGATTACTTGCTTAAACAATAGGGTAGTTACAGGAGATTGATTCCCACTGACTCAGTAGCTTCAGGAATAGAAAATATAGGTAACATTTAGAGATTAACCTGTGAATTCTGCTTCTGCATTATCGGCAAGATAGGGCCACATTCCAATGTTCCCAGCCTTTAGAATTTAGAACAAAGGAAAATTCCTGTGGTTTGAATATTTAAATAGACTGCCTACACTTGTGACCATCCTGACCAGTTTTTCAATAAATCCTTGCCTGCTTTTTTTAATCAATCATCAGCCTCCGGTGGTCTTATTTTGAACCCAGGGTTCGATCCCACAACAACATTTATGAATCTTATAATAAGTTTTAAAAGTTTCATTAAAAGGTGAGTTTTCAAAAAAATAATAAAACTTCTGGAGCATGCCAAAGCATCAGTATATTTGCAGCTTCCTTAGAAACTGCTGATGTTAATAACACTGATCTAACAATCGAAGCACCTCTCTCTCTGTTCCCAAGATGGGTGTTGTTTCAAATAAAGTACTTAAGATAAAAGTTTTGTGCCAAGAATTAATGGTTCTAAACCCATAATACCCAGCAGATAGTACAAACAAAAACAAAACAAACAGAAAACTAATGCCTAGTGACACTTCTGCCCTAGGATGGAATACTCTGTCCTCCTCACTATTCATTGACCACAAAGTCTGACAGACTGGGTTTCTCCTACTTGGGACCCACCATTTGCTTGACTGTGTCCCTCAAAAACACATGTGTTGATATTTTAATACACACTGTGGTAATATTTGGATATGAGACCTTTGATAGGTAATCAGGTCATAAGGGGGGAGCCCTAACGATGGCATTAGTGCCCTTATAGGAAAAGATAAGAGGGTTTGCCTCTCTCTCTGCTCTCTTTACCATGTGATGACAAAACAAGAAGAAAGCAGAACTCAGTTTTTTACAATTCCTTGAGCCTCTAATCTCATCTGTAAAATGTAGATAATATCTCTGTGCAGGGTTGTTTTAAAGATATATGAAAAAATACCTAGGACAGTGCCTAGAATATAGTCACTAAAAAAAAAACCAAAACACCCACATTAGTAGTAGTGGTAAAAGGAGACAAAGAAAGTAGAAGAGGAAGAAAGGGAGGAGGAGAAATGATAGCAGTAAAAGTAGTAGTAGTAGTTATAATAGCAGTAGAAGTAGTAGAACAACAAGAAATAGTAGTGGTAGTAAGAATAGGAGCAGTAATAGTAGCAGCAGGAGTAGGAGTGATGCTAGTAGTAGAAGTAGTAATAGTAGTTAGTAGTGATATTATTAGTAATAGTAATAGTAATAGTAATAGTACAAGTGGTAGTACAAGTGGAAGGAGGATTATAGGTAAAAATGTCATTAGTGAAGCTATTTGGAATGCTATTAGAGGATGATGAAAAGAGAGAAGTAAGTGGAGCCCTGGGATACTACAGACTGATCAAGTTAAAGAGTGACTGTGGAAGGCATTCGAATTTAAAGTTCAAGAAGTCTGAGTCAGAGAAGTTTGCTTCTGAGCAGAACAAAGAAGAATAGAAGGCAACCTGGAGAAATGGCATCATCTTTTCAGCCGTGCCCACGCAAATCCTCTCCAATGAGGCTGTTCAGTGTGGATCCATTCTCAGAAGTCACTACATGGGCCTTGAACCAACCTCCAGTGAAGTTAGGTCTATAGTAAGACACTAGAAGGATCCCTGGATACAGCAAAGCACATTCAGGATTTTTGTTCATAAAAAGAAATCACTATGTATATATTTTTATGTTTCACCTGTAATAAGTAACACAAAACACACCTCAAAAAATGTAATGATCCAAAGCACCACCAGAAACATAAATTAGTGATTTCCATTGCTTGCCAGAGCCTGGCCAGGCTCAGTTTGGGTGACTTACTGCTGCGGTATCCTGGGGCTTCTGGAATCCCAGTGTGTGCTCGTGTTACAGGCATCATTCATGTGCCTCCCATGAGGCATCCGACCCACACAGCCTTCGGCCTCTCTCCTTCAGGTTCTAGACTGCCTCTGCAGGCAACTTCCCCTGACCACCCTCTCCTGAGGCCAATCTAAGCATCCCTCTTGTGGTCTATGTTCTATCGCACCATGAGGAAGTCTTCATGTCATGCCATATTGTAATTGGCTCTCTCTTTTCTATAGTTTCCAACAGAATGGAAGCTCCCTCAGGGCAGGCTCTCTTCCTTCTTTTTTTGCTTGTATCTCTAGCATCTAGCAGAGTGCCTGGTAATTGTTGGTGTTCTCTCTCTATTTGCTAACTGAATGAGTGGCTGCAGAAGGTAGAAGCAATGGTGACAGTGTTTACAGAAGAGGTTCTTAGCAGCAGGGATCCCAAAAGGGAAGAGAGGGGCTTATATGACACAGAGTAAAATCCCAGGCTAATACAGCTCCACACTTCTAAGGAGACTTAGTAACTCTGGAGGCATTTGAGCTTACCAATGGGCCTTCCCATTTTACATGAGTATTACACAATTCTGGTTGCGACGTCTATATTTACCATGCAGAGCAGTGCCAGACTCAGAGCTGTATTAGCAGTAGGTATGTACCCACTGAAAGATGAACTGGCCCAAGTGACAAGATGTTCCTGTAAATGGGAAAAGCGCCATTTGCATTTGAAAATTTGGCACCTGGGGGATGGTATTTGGTGGCAGCCAAAACTGCCTTCAGAGAGAAAGTGGAGATGGGAGATGAAAGGTAAGAGTGGAGGAGTGTGAATTCATATGCATCATCTCTTGGCTCAGTCGAGCAAAGCAGCAAAACAATGCAAATGCCATGATGATTAACGTCCTGGGACTCAGTGACATCTTGCTTTGTGAAGCCAACAACCAGAATCACATCTCTCGGTTGGATGGTGAACCCCATGGAATCTTACTGAGGCTGAGAGGTAAAAAAATGCTCCTCTCTACATGAAACAGTTCAATGATGACTCAGTGGAAAATACAGCTTTAATTACATTTTATTTCTGTTCAAGTTGATTAGACATAAGAAAATTATGTTCATGATTTAACAGAAATACATTGATATATCATAAAAAGGAAGGAAATAAAAATAATGTTATTTTCTATCATGCTTTACTGAGATCACTCACTGTTGGGATATGGGGTTAGGTGGTGGTAGGCAGGTTAGTGCCAGGGAAGCCAGGAAGAGTAGCCCAGAGCAACATAAAAAGATATAAACTTGACCGTGTGGACCAGGGATCCAGTACCCTGAGAAGAAGCATGGAAGAGCTTGACTCTAAAACATGAGGTCCACATAAGGACTAAAAATGTGGGAAAATAAATTCTCCTGGCCATGGAGCAGAACCTACAGGGAAGAGATAAATGCATGCAATTTCCCAGGGGAGAAAAGCATTTAAAGAAAATAATTAGAGCTTCAAACTCCTCTCATACATTTTAGGAAGTACAATTCAGATGAGGGTAAGAAGAGTTGGAAACTTCTGTATGTTTTGACTATAAAAAAATGCAAACACAAATCAATAAATTACTTTTCCTTTGCCTGATGCTTCCCCTTCTTTCCAAAATGTATATTGTAGTATGAATTGGAAAATTCATAGACTCAAACAAAATAAGGAGAAAATGCTAGAGACTGAGTTCCAAGGTTCATTCCTTTGAAACATCTTAACCAGATATTTTAGAGGTGACATTGAATATCTATGTGAGTTTGAGAAGGGAACTAGTTTGTTTTAGGAAAAAAACACAGATTTTATCAACATTTCCCGAGAGTATCTCTTCCCAAAATGTAGAGAGAGAAGCAAAGTTCTGTCTGTTTAGTTCTTCTATTGACCTTAACTTTCAAGGTGCTGTTCAAAAGCATAAATTGTTCTAATATTTTTTTAAGCTCCATCCTGGCTCTGCCATCATTTCAGATATGAGATTATATGCATGTGCTCCTCACTATTTTCAATTATCTGACTTTTTAATTTTATTGTATTGTCCTCTGTATTTCTGAAGCATAGTAACCTCCATCTTGTATAAAACTGCTGTTTGAATTCTCTGCTATTGTTAGCTAGTCCTTAGTCTTGTAAACTCTGTCATTTTAAACTCTGTCACTTTAAGACAGTCTCTTATTCTATAAAATGACTTTGTTTTTAGTTCAAATAATAGAAAAAGATAAACTTAACTGTCTGACCTTGCAAGCTAGCCATCCAATGTAATAGACTAATATAGACTAATACTGATAATAATTCCCATATTCTTATGCCAAGTACTAACTCATTATGAGCTCATGGTTACAACTGTCTGTGACAATAACTCTCACAGAGCCCTTTGTAAAACCTGCAGACAAAGAAGCCCAAAAGGTATAAATATGAAAAACTTCCTGTGTGACTTTGCTCAGAGATTTGGAAGAGACACCTCCCTCTGGCTGCTCACAATAATCCCTCATTACGGTGTCTTGTATCTCATTCACTGATTTATGGTACAACATTTTTTTTCTTGTCTTTTCTTTTAAAGAGACAGATATCTGTTATTTATGCATTCATTAATTGATTCTTATATGTACCCTGACTGGGAATCAAATCTGAAACTCTGGCATATCAGGACAATTATTTAACCAGCCGAGCTACCCAGCCATTGTATTCACTTTTTCTTACTCAAAATAAGTTTTTCTCAATTATTATCTGTTTGTTTTAGGCAGTTTATAAAATATCAATATCCCTCCACCACCAACCAATAGCTATGGTGAACATTTGTCATGAGGCTTCTAGTCCTTTTTATTGTTACTAATTTTAATTAAAAGAGACAATTATGCTTAAATAATTATGTATCCTTTCTTGAACCACATAAACTGCTATCTAATAAGCATTTTCTTTTCTCACTAAGAACTATTCACAACATGATTTTAATTGTGGTATAATAGTACATCCTATAGCTAGCTATATCATCTTTTCCAGTTATTCAACTTATCCAATTTTATTAACTATCAAGTTATTTCGGCATTAGAAATAATGTATGATAAAAATTTGAATATAAATCTTTGTCAACATTTTCATAGGATTAATCCTTATATAAAAATTTTTGCTTTGAAAAATATGGCTGTTTTTAATGCTCTTGATGGATATTGCTAAATTATTGACCAAAAGGTTGTGTATTAAGTCATTGAACCTGCAGAATTCCTGACAATTTTTATTACTACCAGTTAAACATCTTTGTTAATATGTGCTCTGTGAGAAATACTACTTTAATGTTTTTTAATTGATTTTTGAAATTTTGTCTTTTCTGTATTACAAAATAGGATATTTTTTCATATGTTGTTAACCATTTCTGTTTCTTCTTCTGTGATTTTCTTACAGATATATATTTTTAAATTATAATTTATCAAATGTGTTATCTTTTCATTTTGTTTATGACATATAGACATTTTTTATTTTCTCCATCAACCTTTTCCTCTGTAATTTCTTTAATTGCTTATAAATTTAGAAAGTCCTTTTCTATCCAGAGATGAGAGAAATCTTCATTTACATTTCTTCCAAAATATTTTGGTTTAGCTATTTCTATTTAACTCTTTAATCTACTTGGAGTAAAAATGGGCAATTATTTTTCCCTTGAGGTGTGTGTATGTGTGTGTGTGTATTAACCTGATTTTTTTTATCTGAATAATAAATTTCACCAAATAGCATTATAAAATTACCCATGCCCTATTTCACAGATTTATGGTGTTTTCTTCATTATTAAACTTTTCTGTATTCTAGTTTCTATGGCCAACATATTTTTTTCAGCTGCAGTGGTGGGGAAATGAAGGAGGAAGGTGGAGCGCTTGTCTGCAGTGGTGCAGTGGTGGCCGAGTGGTGTGCAGCGCAGAGGTGCACAATGCAAGACATGGTAGGAGTGGGGGAGGCTGAGAAGGGAAGGCCAGGACCAGTCTACTGAAATGGAACCACTGCCCTCTCTTGCTGGCTATCGTCTGGCCCCAGACCAACCTTGGGAGTCTCTGAAGGTCCATTTCTATAGGAACTGAACAGCCTATTTATTTCTATTACATTCATAGCTCTGATCTCTAGCTAGAACTATGATGTTCTTACTATTGTGGCTTTTGCACCCAGTAGAATGATTAAGAATTTTACTCTGGAACCAGGGTGCATGTTCTCAGATTTCAAATCTACTTCTTACTAGTTATCTAACACTGAGCTAGTCATGGCCTCTCTATGACTCAGTTTCCTAATCTATCTAATGGTCATACCAATGCTATTCAATCATGAGATTGCTGTGAAGATTAAATTGGTTAATAAAAAAAAGAGCTTAGAAGAGTTCTTGGCACATAGAAAGTGTCACAGAAATCATAACTATTACTACTATTGTCATCCCATATTAATAAGGTAATTCCTTATAATTTTATCTTTCAAATTTTTCATAAATATTTTGTTTGTTTTTCTTTCAGAAAAATCTTCATTTACAAATAAAAATATATTATTTTTTCTGATAATAAAAGGTTCATGTCCATTAATAAGAACATTTTTCAGAAAATGCATAAATATAATTATAAGTCACTTATAACCCATCACCCAAAGATACATGTTCTTTATATCTAGCTAGGAAATTACCAAATATTAACTATTTATTAGTTGTGCAAAACTTCTTATCTATATATATATATATAAAAGTCCAAGCAACCACTACAACCAAATGACTAGAACAACCAGAACATCCCATCAACCAGTCATACTGATGTGCACTGGCCAACAGGGGGAAGACACACAATGCTGGAGCTGCTCCCTGGTGGTCAGTGCACTCCAACAGCCAAAGTCCCTAAGTGCACCACTGCCCCTCACTGGCCAAAATCCCACAGCCCCTCCCCCCAGGCCCTGATCAGGGGTTCAGCAAACCAGCCTCCCTTGGTCCCTTCCCCTGGCTAGCTGGCCCCCTAATAGGCCTCTAACACTGGCCAGGCCGAGGTACCCCACCCATGCCCAAATTCATGCTCCAGGCCTCTAATTTTGATATGAAGATAGTCTGAGAGACTAAGGCTCAGAATGGGTGTTTATAACTAAATGTGAAAGAATAACCTAATAGGCAAATGCCAGTTTTGCTCAAGTAGCTAAATTTCTCAGAACTATGCCATGTCTAACTTGCCAGCTTCAATTCTGTCTTTCTCTGCTGCTTTTACCTGCTTTAAAGATAAACTAAAATTGTGAACACAGAAAAAAGTGTTCTAAGAAGACAGAATCACAGAATCACAACTTTTGGGGATTCCTTTTTTTTCTTCTTTTTTTTAGTTAACAATGAGTCACCGTAGAGTTACATCAACTCACAACAGTAACTGTGATGCAGAGTTCTGTGCAGCCCTGAGGGAGCTATATTACCAAGCAGAGGGCTTCCAGGAAGAGGTTTCTCTGCTCACCCACCTGTGCTGCTGCCCAGTCATCTCAGGATCTGTATCCAGATCCTAAGTATGAAATACAGAGAAGAGATAGAAGAATGAACCATGACTATCATTTGTCAGACATTTCCTGTCCAAGGGATAGAGTCATATAACAAGATATCACTCAATCTCGTGCAAAAAAAAAATAAATAAAATAAAGCAATCTGTTATCCATTTAGAAAATAGAGTTCTCTATTTTGGCTATGTTTGACTTTTTATAATATTTTAATATAAATTAATTTCTGATGTACTTTAGTTTTTAGAACAGTTTTAGGTTTACAGCAAAATGGACCATAAAGTACCAAGTTTTCATCTCCTCTTGCCCTATACATGAAAATCCTCCCCTACGATCACCATCCCACATCAGTCAATTCATTTTAATCAATGAACCTATCGTGCCACATCATAATCACCCAAGTCCACAGCTAACGTTAGGTGCACTTTGGTGTTGTTCAATACATGGGTTTTGACAAGTATATTATGACAGTATCCACCATCGTAATATACAGATTAGGTTCATCGCACTAAAAATCTGTTCTCTGCCTGTTCATCCCTCCTCTCCCTAACCCCTGGCAACCTCTGCTCTTCGGATTGTGTCCATAGTTTTGTCTTTTCTAGAATGCCACCAAGTTGGAATCATACAGTATGTAGCCTTTTAAAATGGACTTCTTTCACTTGCTAATATGCAGTTAAGGTTCTTCCATGTCCTTTCATGCCTTCACAGCTCATTGATGTTTAGTACTGAACAATATCCATTGCTTGTAGGCATCACAGTTTATCTCTGCACCTACTTAAGGATACCGTGGCTGCTTTCAAGTTTTGAAAAATATGTTTTGGATACATCTTTGATCAGATAGATCTTTTGCAAGTATTTTCTTCCAGCATATCTTCTCATTATCTTAACAATGTCTCACAAATAAGTTTTAAATTTTACATCAATTAACTTTGCCGCCCAAAGTGTACAAGTATAACAGACTATTAAGTGCAAGTTTTCTGTAACCCCAGAATTAGACATTAGGGCCCCAATACTGGGATAAAGAAGCTACAGAACTAACAGCTGGAGACATCACCTCTTTCAGGCTTACTATGGGTCAGGGGAGCAGGCTGTGCTGCTCTCAATGGTCACCCAAACCAGGCCCTTCCCTTCCCTGGTGGAGTCTAAAAGGAGACGGCACTGGGGAAGAGAAGTGGAAAATCAGCAAT
The DNA here is from genome assembly GCF_014108245.1 of Pipistrellus kuhlii. Classification (NCBI taxonomy): domain Eukaryota; kingdom Metazoa; phylum Chordata; class Mammalia; order Chiroptera; family Vespertilionidae; genus Pipistrellus; species Pipistrellus kuhlii. The sequence continues at coordinate 49,820,291 of NW_023425573.1, read as the reverse complement.
GCTGTGAGGTGGCCTTGGGGAAGGAGGAAGAGAGTGATGCTGCAGGTTTTCCATCCACTCCCCCAAAGACACGCCTGTCACCACCGAGCCGGAGCAGAGCTGGTTATGGGAGCTGCAGGGCTGCCAAGAGAGCCCTTAAAGCCAGGAGGGTGCCTGTAGGAAGGGAATGCCGCTACTTCTTTTCCAGCTTGGACCTCTGCATTTGCAGTGGCCTTGCCCTGTCCCCGTCTGAATGAAGGAGGGGAAAAAAAAAAAAAAAAAAAAAAAAAAAAAAAAAAAAAACATGGAAAAGAAGTCACAACCATGGGGCAACTCACAACCTGTGTCCTTGGGCTGAGTGAACTGAGGCACAGCGGCCGGGTTTGTGTTAACTTGCCATTTTCCGTGCATGAGGGCAGGCTGCTGAATGAGCAGAACCAGGTGCAGGAGGCTGGATGTTCACAGGGATACGATCTTTCTGGACTGGTTCTCCCACATCAGTGACTGCTTTGGGGATGCCCCCAGGGTGCTGAGAGCTCTTGTGAATGCCAACCACAGAGGGCCTCAGCCTGCCAGTCCATGTGAACCAGGAAAAAGTCAAAATTTTACACAGAGGAAGGACTATTATATGTGAGAGACTTGTCCTTTTATTTCCTTTGTCCCTGTCCCAAATCTCCCCAAATTGTAATAGCCAAAGGAGGGACATACCCCACCCCTCTCCTTCTGATCCCCAAGTCCAGTGTCTAACCTATGATGTCAGTTAAGATAGTTTAAAATGAAATTGAGTTTTATAACACAAAATTAGTTGTTTTGTTTAAAAAAAAAAAAAAAAAAAAAGACCCAAAGATTATTGTATCTGCCTAAGGAAAGCGAAATGTTACTTATTACTCAAAGCAAAACAAAATTATATGATATTTCCATTAAGAAAAAGGTGTTCCACTAAAGTGGTCACGGTGAAAAGTTAAGGAGGAGGACACATTACATTGTGTTTGGTTTTTGTTTTCTTTTGTTTTTTTCATTACATTGTATTTTTTATTAATAGTTAGGAGACCCTGAACCAAAGGGCAAACTCTACAGGATTATTTCAATGAATGCACTCAGCACAGCAGACGGATGTTTTATTAGAGGTGGAGAAACATGGGTGTTGGAATTAGAAAGAGCTGGGTTCAAATCCTGACTGCTATCTGCTACCTCTGTGACCTCTCAAGTCCTCGCGGAAAAGGGCCACAATGGTGCCTGCTAACAAGGTTAGTGTAAGGACTGCAGATGAAGAGTGACAAGCCTACTTCTGAGAGGAAACTGGGTTTTGGGATGTTGATTTTTAAGTTGTTTGTTGGGAAGCAGAGCTCAAAGGGAAACTTTGATCCTCCCCACTTTCCTGCCCACGAGATTCGGATAGAAAAAAAATTGCTTCAGAAAGGGGATCTTAGGATGGTCACCTCAGACTAATTTAAGTGTGTTAAACAGGAAGGCTTCAGGCAGGTGCCTATGAGCTAGATGCCCCCGGTATCTCATTGTTTGTGAGTTGCCTTGTAAAAAATGTCTTGCATGTATGTCCCCCAATTCCTCAACTACCTGTAAATTCCCCATTCTCACTTCTGAAATAATACCCTATTCCCCTCCTTTTCTCCTTTATCCAAAATGTCTTACATACCCAATGCTGCCTCACTGTCTTTGGAATTTTCATGCCTATGTGAATTCCCCATGCATATGAGTTATTGTCATAGTTAGCTAGCTTATTAATATTAATAACAGGAAGAGGGCGAAGGGAAGACCAGACATTATAAGAATGGTCACCTAGGCAGTTTCACCAGGAAGCTATAGCTTCTCATTCCCCAAGGAATCTCTAGTCCATTCCCTGCAGGTCTTTAGGGGAAGGGCTGGAACAAAGGGGGGCGGGGATGGGTACAGTGAAGTCAGGGTGATGCAGGGAAAGTGCTTGCCTGTCAATCTAGCCTGGGGCACAATGGATTGGCTAGGAATGGAGCCCATCAAAAAATGTGCAAAATCTTGGAAGGTTAAAATCCTAAGACCAAGAGTTCCCTTTTTCTTGCTCACTCCTGCTCCTGTGTGCTATTTCCTCTGGTTCTGTGACCTGCACTTGCCCATGTGTTTGTATATTCTCTCCATAGTCATGTGGCCTTAAGTAGCTACATGCCTATAGCCCTGTGGAGCCCTCACACAATGGACTTCAGCTGTGAACACAAGCTAAGCTGGTGCTGGGCTGGACTTTACTATGGACAGTAACTCTGGATCCTGGTTTCTATTCTGGCCCTGCTGAAGACAAAATCAGACTTTATCCATGGTGGGACGGACAGAGATGGGAACTTGCAGAGAAACCCCTTAATTTAACAATATCAATAAAGCTTTTCACACATCCCATTCTCCCAAGAACTGCATTTCCACCAATATCACATGTATTAAAACTGATTTTCTCCTGTTACTCTGCCTCTGTTAATGTGATGATTAGAAGGTGGGAGAAAGAGCATTAATATTTAGAAGGTGGGAGAAAGAGCATTAATATTTTTTTAGCCCCCCCAATACCTAACAAATATAGGTGCTCAGAAAATGGTGGCTACTATTATCGGCATTGTTTCTTTACCATTTATTTATTACCATGTTCCTTGCCCTAGCCAGCGATCTGGACAATTGGGGCTAATCAGGACTGTTTCTCCCAGTCCCAATCAGGGCCAAGTGAGGCTGGCCAGTTGGGGGTGGGGAGTGGAGAGGGAAGGAGGAACTGCAAGAGGTTGGCTATGGGAGTGCACTGACCAACAGAGGGCAACTCCTGTGTTGAACATCTGCCCTCTTGGGTCAGTGTGCATCATAGCAACCGATTAACAGGTCATTCACTCAACTGGTCATCACAGTCACTTTGGCTTTTATATATATAGATCGCCATCTATTATCATGGTTATAATTAAAAACTCTGGTAAAAATGTATTTAAGTTAAAATCAGGGTTTATGCAAAAAAACAAACAAACAAACAAAAAAAACATATAAACCCACATCACTAAAACATTCATAGTTCCGAGTAAACAAAATTCTCAAAATAGTTAGCATTTGACAATAACTGAGGTACCCTCGTTTAGGGACTACTTTCCAGCTGAAAAAAACATAAAAGGGTTGGGATTCAGCCCACTTTCTGTACCTTACCACAGTGTCTCAGGACTAGAAGGTGCCTTAGGAAAGGAAAGCTCAAAGAAGCAACATGATTTTCTTAAGACAGTCTGATCCACCCTACTCCCACTCATCCTTCATACATACATACATACACACACACACACACACACACACACACACACACACCTATACACTTTTGGCTGTTTCAGTCGCAGCATTCAAGTGCTGCTCAATTCCATCTTTATCTTTTAAGAAAGGCAGCTAACTAAGGTGTCAGCCCCCTTTCCTCTGCTCTTCAGGCTTCATCTTGGGAGAGCACTTGGCAACAGCCACATGCGAGCCAGCCAGCAGATTCAGTACAACCTGACATTTACCAGACAAGGATTTCACTTAATTGCAGTCTTTTTGATTCGTGGTTCCTGTTCCATTCCTCCTTTGATCGTTTTTTTCTCTTCGTTCATCACTCCACGTAGTGTGGGTGGCAGATATGAACAAATCACCAAATTTGATATATTCCACTTTGTTCCCTTTTAGAAGTTCTTATCATAGTTTTCCTGAGGAAAGTCAATTAAACTGTTGACTTAAATACTATTTGGGAATCAATTATAATTCCAATTAGCTGTGCCATCTGGGTTGTTCATTACCACTCTTGGGGAAAATTTGTAATGGTGATAAAGTCTCCCATCCTCATGTATATTCATCTTCTGTTCTAGAATTTATGTTCAGACACTGGCCTTGGACCCCCAAATCCAAGAACTAACCTCCGGGTTAGTGACACCTTGGCTTTTTCTGCAATTATTTTTCCTAGCTACAGAGGGCTTGTCACTGACATTTCCTTTCTCTCCCTACTTTGAGCTAACATTTACTGAGTGCTTTACTATATGCCAATCACTCTGCTAAGTGCTTTGTATCCATTATTAGCATAGGTAGTTAGTTATTAATAAAGTAAGGGAGCAAAGGGAATCAGACATCCTACATAATAAATGCCTAATATGCTAAGTTGATCGGTTGGCCATTCAACCAATCAAAACATAATATGCTAATGATATACTAAGGCCACTCAACTGCTCGTTATGACATGCATTGACCACCAGGGGGCAGACAGTCCCCCAGTCAACCAGTTGCTATGGCATGCACTGACCATCAAAGAGCAGATGCTCAACACTGCAGCTGCCCCCTGATGGTCAGTGCACTTCCACAGTGGGAATATTGCTCAGCCAGTAGCTGGGATCATAGCTGGCAAGCACAGCAGCAGTGGCAGGAGCCTCTCCCACCTCTGAAACAGCTCTAAGGATCCTCCAAAACAGGCATCTTCAAACTACGGCCCGCGGGCCATATGCGGCCCGCAGAGGAGTCTGATCCAGCCCGCCAGGTTTTTTGGGCAGTGAGCGCAGCCGAGGTGTTACAGTAGGAATTAGTAGTTCATATAGTCCGGCCCTTCAGCTCTCTGAGGGACCGTGATCTGGCCCCCACTTTAAAAAGTTTGAGGACCCCTGCTCCAAAAGGTTCTGGACTGTGAGAGGGTGCAGGCCGAGCTGAGGGACCCCTCCAGTGCACAAATTTCATGCACTGGCCCTCTAGTTAAGTATAATAAACTAGGGAGCTGAGTTGGTCATTAAGCCTGACTTACTAGGAAGCTATAACATTCACAGGCTTGCTTCCCAGGGTCCACCACATCCTGCCACAAGGGGACTTAATCCCCAAAACAGGTTGTGGGGGGCAGGATCAGCCATTATCCATGATTACCTAGGGAGGGAGAATATAATAAAGAGGAAATTCCTGCTGGGTGCATGTACAGTAGGAGCCAAGATGGCAACCGAAAGGAGGAGGAATCTAACCTGGAAAAAAGACTGGATTGGATAAAGGGAGGACCCCATACAAGCCCGCTAAGAAGCAGGAAAGAGGTTGGTTAGTTTGACAAAATTTACTTCTTCCCAAGCCCAATGTAATATAATCAAAGCTTAACAAAGCCCCTTCGGTAGCACCTCTTCGTTGGCCTGTGTGTTCTTTGCTGTCTCTCCATAGTAGCTGTGCAGCTCCAAATGCAGGTCCATTGCAGCCATGCAGGCCTGGCAGCTGCGCACACCCAAGCGTGGGCTTCAAGCAGGGCTCCCAGCACAGACTTCCATGCAACAGCTCAGCACCAGCCAAGCACAGCCTGAAATGGAGACTAAGCTAGCCAGAAAGGGGTAGGGACAGAGACTGGGCTGGATTAAGCTTTGGCATGGGCTAAACTGACTATGACAGCTTCATATGCCCTACTAATGCCAGATAGTGGCACAACATCTCTGGACTCTGGCCCTTGTTGTGGACTTGATGAAGACTTCTTCCACAGTGGGATGGAGCTAAGCTACCTGGTGATGGATGAAATCCCCAACACCTGGGTGGTCCTTTGTATTTGCTACGGCTTCAATAAATCTTATCGCTACACTCCACTCTCTCAAGTGTGAGTCCCTAAAATGCTTTTCTGGTGACTCCATGGAAGAACCCCATTTTCACTGGCAAAACACCATGAGGTAGGCAGAATGGTTCTCTTCTCAGCATGGATGGACCAGGAGAGTATTATGTTAAGCAAAATAAGCCAGTCAGAGAAAGATTAGTATCACATGATCTCACTCATATGTGGAATCTAATGAACAAAATAAACTGATGAACAAAATAGATCCAGAGACATAGAAGCATGGGCCAGACTGATGCATCTCAGAGGGAAGACGGGGGTGGTGGTAGGCGGGAGTGATTAACCTGGGAACTTATATGCATATATGGACACAGACAATAGGGTGGTGGAGGTCTGTGAGGGGTGGGTGTGGGGTGGAGGGCATCAATGGGAGAAAGAAAAAAACAACCAACCAACAAAGGGGACACCTTTAATACTTTTAACAATAAATAAAAATAAAAAGGAGAAACCTGTCTCTTAGAGAAGAAAAGCACTTTGGACAAAGCCACAGGGAAACTAAACCCCGGTCTCTGGAACAGGCCCTGCTTCTTCATCTAAGCTTCTCTGGGCTCTGAACCTACAGTCCTCTCATGAGATAAACAAGCTAGAGAAAACTTGCACATTTTTCTCAGAAGTGAGGTCCTCCAACCCCTGCAGTTTTGACAAAATAAAGATTTCCAGGGTTACTCCTCCCTCAACTTCCTGAATCAGAATCACTAGCAATAAGACTCAGGAACCAGTCCTGAGCACTTTTATTGCTTAAAAGTTTGGGATCCACTGCCCTAGGTTTCTTGTTATTTGTTTTGTTTTTTTCTTCTTTGACACAGAAAGTGTCCTTTAATAAAAATTTCCTGGAAATAATGCGCTGACCCCTGGTGGTCTAACCCAAAAGTGTGACTCTGCCATGATAGGGATTTGAGAAAATACTCTCTGATAAGCTCACAGCTCACCTTTGGCTGCATTTTATTTGATTAAGTATCCGCTGCCTCTGGCTTGAGTTCTGGCCTATCTCATAGAAAGCACATCAAAGCAACTAGTTCGATGACCTTTTTTGGTAGCAGCTACAAAAGAGATAACTTTTTTATCAATAAATATTTATCAATTGTCTACTAGCAGGTGATACAAAACTGAAAGAACAGGATTCCTAGTCTTAGAAATGTTAGTGTAGCTATAGATAAGAAAAAAAAAACCTCTGAGAGAGAAAGAGAGAGAGAGAGAGAGAGAGAGAGAGAGAGAATGAGCTGCTTTACCCTGTCTTCATTAGAATATCATGTTTGAGCTCTAGTGCTTAGCCAGATTAAACTTTGCTAACTCTCACCAACTCCTTTTTTCTTTTACTAAGAAACTTTCACTTTCTTGACCAGTCTTTTTCCCCTTCTTCTTTCAACGATATCACACACCTGTATTTATTGGACCTCTCTGGTTATTACCAAAAATCGTCTGGCTATCACAAACCCAATATTTGACCTAATAGAAGAAATACCCATTATTACATTCACTGACTCTATGATATAAGAAGAGACTTTGTAACAAGAATAACTACAATGGAAACACAAGTGGAAGTCCAGAACATTTAGAGGGGGAAAACCCTAAAAGCTAACCAGCTTATTCAAGAAACATTTGAGTAATGAATTTCCCGCAATAATTCCACTAATATTTTATTCTTCTTCATATGCAATGCTACACTAAAACGTGTTCATATCCTCCAGTCCCCCACATCAAAGAAAATAACAGTATTGTATAATGAGAATCAACCGGTACGTTTAAACCCACACTTACCATAGAACTTCAGTTGGCAAATGAAATGGAGTGGGCAAATCACCGACAGTGATTCCTCGTCACCCAGCCAGAAGGTATGAGGTTTCGCCTCTCCTGCGCTAAATGAATTTACAGCGCCCTGCAATGCAACAGGACACTGACCTTCTCGAAAGGAAATTCGATCTCACCCCAATCATGCCGCCCTCCTCCCCTTTCCAAGGGCGCTCCCATGAGTTTATTGCAGGACTTGGACAAACTGTCTAGTATCAAATACCTTAACATAAAACAGGAAAAAACAACAACAATTCAATAATGCCTATGTGATTCACAAGCCCTATACACATGGAAAATCAGGGTTCCTCGTTCCGGAATGAATGAAGTGGAAAAACAAACCACTTCTTATCTGGAGTCACTCCCAAATCAATGTTTCACGTGTGGTTTTTATGGGCGTGCTGATCTTTCAGAGTTTCAATGTTGCTTGCTATGATCTAACTGCGAATTTCACTGTGCTTGATCTTGGTTTCAGATTAATAGCAAGTACAAAACAGACACCAGCTACATGGTCTATGTTTTTAACAGAAAACTGTTAGCTTTTGACCACAAAAACATTCATCGCCAGTCCCCAGAAACAATTTATAGAAACAGCAAATTTGCCGTATGTATTGCTATATACATATAAATATGTATCATGAAAAAGATGATACATGTATCATTCACAGAAAACCTCATGATTTGATTTAGAAAACAAGTCACTTCAAAGTTATGGAAAATAGGACCTGTTCCTGCCTTAAAGGCAAGATCTGCCACCAATAGTCATTCGCATGATTCCGTACCTGTAACCAGGTCTCTGTGCATTCCTTTGAGATAATTATTATGCATGATCATTTGAAAGCTAATAGAACCTCAAAAGGAAAATTTTTTTTTCTTGAATTTGTTCATAAAGAACAGCCATTTAAATAGAAAAACAGCTTTTATTTTTTTCAAATCATATTTAAACTATTTAACTATTAAGTTTCTAAAAATAAAAGCAATTTTTATAGTAATAAACAGGTTGGACAATTTGCAGCCTATGATTATTTATTGTGAGACAGAATCCCTTCATGTGCCATCATTAAATATTTTTTTTTAATTGTGGGAAATGTAATCATACTAGTTAAAATGTTTGCCCACATGAAAGAAATCTGGCTTGTCTTAGGAGTATCTTCTAACAAAACTACAGTAGTTTCTGCCGGTTAGAGTCCAGGTCTTATATTATGGGTATATAACCATATGCACTTTAGAGTCCAGCTGTTTGAGCACATCCTCACCATCACCCATATAACACCCTCTGTCTCCCTTCCAGGATTTAGTTTGATGTGTCCTCACAGATCAGCCTGTCTGTCCCAATAGCTTTTTCCATGCCTGGCCAAGAACTTGCCTTCCTCTCTACAGCCATCGCTCTAAGCATCATTAAGCTCCACCTAAATTCCATTTCCCCAGCATCTCTTGAGAAAGAAATCTGTCCAGCGGCGTGTACTTTGTCCTTACCTCTCCTGCAGGGCTGGAGAAGGCAGTGAGAGCGATGTGGCTGCCCTTTGGAAGATCCTGGCCCAGCACGGAGCTGGGGGAGGGCACAGGATGGGGCAGCTGGGGGAAGAGAAGGAGGAGTAATTTCTGTGCCACTGCAAACATGATAGGGTGCCAACAAAAACACCATTCTTTTTCCCAAGGAGTTCAAAGCACTTTGCAAACATTAACTCATGAGGCCAAGCAGTCATAGAGCAATTATTACTTTATGACGCTCTTCAGATAACCATTGCAAGCAAAGTCACTAGGAAAGCAAGTCTGTTCATTGTTTTGTAATTCCTCCGATACTTATTGAGCTTCTACTATGTGCTGGATACTGCAGTAAAAAGAGGGGGTATGACAGACAGGGCGGTACTCCTACAGGCTCTCACTCTAGGCCATGTCCACTTGCTCACCCCTTAGACAGGGTATTAAGCACTTGGCAACACTACTTTCTACACTCATTTACACTTTATTTTGGTCCAAATTGTTTAATGGAATGTGCCCTATTCTTTAGAATGTCCATAATGTGCTAAGTGCTGAGCAAATACACAGAAGAAAAAATATTTTGAAATTGCTTTCTTTTAAGATGCTACAAACAAAGCTTGATTGTGAGCAATCCTGTTCCTTTGAAATGTTTGTAGAATTACTAGACTGGACAAGGAGAGTTAAGATCAGAAATAACATGCCAAGCTGTTTATGTAAATAACCTGGCTTTTAAAAATGATTAATCAGACATGCTTATGTCTGGTGAAGTGGAGAGCCTTTATCCATGAGATTTTTTTTCCCCTGGCCTCTTTTTAATTTTCCGTGATAAAATGACAGGTCAGGTGCAGGAAGTGACTTATGCCATTTCTACATTTTTCTCCTTAGGCAACAGACTCCAGACATTTTATTTAACATTAACTGGACCAGGATGGTGACTGCTTTTTAAAAATGCATGACTTTTTGATGAATCAAAAGGGATTTAAGCCGTTATGTTTTAAAGATGTTAGATAAGGATTCTAGTATGTTCTGGGAATCACTAACCCAACCCAGGCTGCTACAGTTTTCACTCAGAATTTGCACATATTTTAAAAGTCCTAGAAAATTACACCATCATCTAAAGTTCAACTTCCCTCTTTAATAAACACATCCCTGACTGAACTAAATAGAAGTATTATATTGATTCACTACTCAAGTGTACTTATTGGTTAACACACATACTCAGTGAAATTCAAGCTCCATATCTTATCAGTTAAACAACATCTTCATTTGGCCCCAAACTACCTTCCTAGCCTCAGCACTTCCCCAGTACTCTAAATAGTACCCCACAGATTTTTATAATTTTTACTATATCAAGCGTATCTTATACCCTCTGCCTTGAAAGCTATAATTTTTACTATATCAAGCTTATCTTATACCCTCTGCCTTGAAGGCTGCCCTCTCTCTCTCTCTCTCTCTCTCTCTCTCTCTCTCTCTCTCTCTCTCTCTCTCACACACACACACACACACACACACACACACACAGTTTGTCCATCTGGAAAAGTATTCATTCTTCAAGATGAGATGACATCTTCCCATTTCCCACACTACTAGCTTATCACATTTATTTATATAGGTGTCTAACTAAAGCCTGAATATTTCATGTAAAGCCATCACATTTTATTCCTTTGTATCTTTAGCGCCTAGTTTCAAATCTTTGTTGAAGTTGACTTTTCTACAGAGCATCAATAAAGCACTTACTGAGGCTGGCAAGGGGATGGGTTGCACTTGGGTTTACTCTGCAGATGGAAGCACAAATAGGATGATTAAAACCTCTTTATTTAGCAGAGCTGCAGGAGAGAGAGAGAGAGAGAGAAAGAGAGAGAGAGAGAGAGAGAGAGAGAGAGAGAGAGAGAGAGACAGAAAGAGAGAGAGAGAGAAGACAGAGAGAGAGAGAGAGAGAGAGAGAGAGAGAGAGAATAAAAGCAATTCAATAAAGTATTAAGTTAAAAACACCTGTTTTTAAATTAAATGTCTATTATATTAATATCAACACCATTGTCATTCAGCTCTTCACCTTTAGGATGGTCAATAACTCAAGAGCTGGGACCATATTCTACTCCAGATGTAATAACAGCATTGAAAAACAGTAGACTTCCTGAATGGGTAAAGGAGATCAGAAACAGTTAAGCTTGATAGCAGTGGCAATGCTAATTGAGACTACTTGTTTCTGCTTTCAAATCAAACAAGAGGAGAACAGAAGGGAGGGTTAGGTAAGGGCCCAGAACAAAGCGGAGAGGAGGAAAGGTAGAGACTGGATTGCTGTAAAAGATTATCCTTAGAATCCATATTTGCCATTTTTATATTTTGGAAACTGAAAAATATTGACGTTCTTATAGGTTGTACAGAGCATAGTGATAGGCAGTGGAAGATAAACATTACCTAATAAAAAAGTTGTTCTGTCTCTAGAGCCTCTTACAAAAATTATTTTTAAGGGCATCCTGCTTTCTTTCAATGTGTCTAGAAGGTTTCTTTCATTCTCCAAAGTTGAATTATTGATATGTTTCCTAAATTTACCCCCCAAAATTTCAGAAAGTCAGTAATTGAACAATGTTGCTCTGTACTTTTTATGAACTTGTGTACACCATATATATGGGTCTTCTTGCACAGATCATATGTTTAACCCTCACTTTTTTTAAAATTTTTATTGATTTTTTTTTACAGAGATGAAGTGAAAGAGATTGAGAGTTATAATAGAAACATCGATGAGAGAGAAACATTGATCAGCTGCCTCCTGCACACCTCCTGCTGGGGATGTGCCCAAAACCAAGGTACACGCCCTTGACTGGAATAGAACCTTCAGTCCACAGGCCAACGCTCTAACTGCCGACCCAAACTGGTTAGGGTTAAACCTCACACTTTCAATGGGCATAGTGAAGTTCTTTCACATGTATTATTAGCTCATTTGACCCTCATAGAGGCCTGTGATGGTGGATAAGGTACCATACAAATGAAGAAACCAAGTTTCAGAAAAACTTAGTATCTTGCAGAATTAACATATAGACACAAGCTAATAGTACCCCCAACGTTTTTTCTATCACATCATACTATGTGGCTAATTTAACAGTTATTAGAGATGTAGCTTTGATTCATTGCATTTCTTTAAAAAAACAAATGCTGGCTCTGTATATTTTGACCCACTTATTGAGCAGGAAGTATACGTATGATCCACAACAATGTTGTTTCCGGTATACTGGGAATCCCCTAAGAATCCATGTGTCATCTAATTAAGTAGATGCATTCCCTACTTAATTAGACCTGATCCACATGCAAGCAAATGTTTATTTTCAGATAAAATCTCAAACATTCAACCTTTATTAATTCCTTAGCAGGCAATGCAAAATCTTTTTCCTTCCAAATCCAGCAGAGGGCAGGATGCTCCCACCAACAGCCGGCTGGCTGATGCTGCCAGCCCAACCGGAGCAACTACCTGGTGGAGTGCTCTGACTTTACCGCAGTCATCCTTTCCCCCTGGATCTGAGAAAAAATGCGGGCTTGAGCTGAGAATCAGGGTGTGGGGCATGTCCTGGGAGATGTCAGGAAAAGTTTTGCTTTTGGAGCTGCCTGGTGGTGAAGCTGTATGGTGGGTAAGGTACAGTTAGATTCATTGGTTACCACTTGTATTCTATTTAGATTCCCACACATCCTGGTCAATATTAATTATCTGTTTTTTAATTCTTGATTCTAAAACTCAGAACTGTACAAGAGAATGTGCTTGAAGAAGTGCCTTCACTCATGCCTTCTACCTATTCTCGCTTCTTCATTTTTTCCACTCATTTCCACCCACCTGTGTGGATAACCAATTACATTCATTTCTAATTTATCTTTGCCATATCCCTTTTTCCATAAATTAGCATATATATATGCATATTTTCTTATATCGCCTTCATTTATACTTGAAGAACGCCATGTTATAGATATATTTTGGCACTTTGTGTGGCTCTTTTTTTTACATCAAAATATATCTTGAATACCCCTATATGTTGGTTTGGAATGGTTTTCTTCATTTTTTTTTTATTAGCCACATATGCTCTTTATTGTGTGGACATACAATGGTTATTCAACCACTCTCCTGTGTATGGGTGTTCAGATGGGTTTCTGTATTTCGCATTTACAATGTTCCAATAAAAAAACATTGTGTTTTTTCATCGGAACATCTTCCTAGAAACAGGATTACTTGGTCAGAAGGCAAATGCATATGTAACTTTGTTAGTTATTGCTAAATTTTTCTAGGGAGCTTCTAATGCCTATCAAAGTCTAAGCCCTACCCCCAAAGTTCTGACATAATTGGCTGAAGAGTCTGGATGAGAATTGATATCATTTTTTATACCTTCTATGCCTTTACCCAGGTCCCAGGTATACATCCACACACTCTAAGTGTACTATGCAATAATTTTTAAAGAAATTTATGGAGTTGTGCAAACATGACCAGAATCAGTGTGTTTTCAAGCTCTAACTGGTCCATGATTGTTGGTGCTTTTACTACCACGTGGTGTCATTACTTGAAATCACTGCACTTTTCCTACACCTCAGCACCCCTGCAGGTTTAGGTCCAGGGGAACGTGCTTCACTTTGAAGCAAAACATGCAGCTCAAAATCCAGTCCTTATTTTTCAAAATGGAATCAGCATTGGGCTCTAAAGGCTGCATCAGAGGGAGTTCCAGCTAACTTTACACACTTGTCCAAACTATAATAGCTCTTCTCCACTAAACTCTCCTGCTGAAACCGTGTCATTTAACCTGCCTTCATTGGTGACCTTTTTTTAAGTGTATTCTCTTGTTGATGTGAATTAGTTCCTTGAATCCCAGCAACCAGCTGAGCATAACCCCAGACAAAGGGGAAGCAACATAAATTTTAAACATGACTCCTACAAGATTGTCCTTTGAATGTCTCCCTTAAGAAGCACTCATACTGTTCCATAAATGAAGAGTCTAGAGAGCATAGGCTCAGTCTGGGCAGTGTTGGGAATGGTTTCCTTAGGCAGGTGATATTTGAACTGAGTTTTCACTGATTATACTAATTAACTTTGTGAAACACCTGGAGGTAAAGGAAGGCACATCCCAGACCAAGCAAGCAACACATGAAAAGACCCTGAAGGAGGATAGGATAAGAAATTGTGTGACTGGTGCACAGAGAGGTGGTAGGGGAACATATTGTTAGATAAGACTAAATATCTGGGTCCTTTTAGGCCTGAAGGATTTTGCTCCTAATCTTAAAAGCAGTGGAGATCCACTGGAAAAAAAAAGTGCTAAATTAGAGGAAGATAAGGGGGATGGCATGACATAATCAAATTTACTGAGAAGAGTTCACTATGTCTGCAGCAAAGAAAGCAGACTGGCAAGAGTAGCTACTGGAAGACCAATTAGAAAACAAATGTCTTGAAACAGTGAGAAATATATATTTTTTAAATGGCTGGTGACTGGAGTGTTGCTAATATGGAGAAAAACAATAGACTGACAGGACTTCATGGTTGGTTGACTCAGGAGGCTGAGAGAGAAAGGTATCAAGGATGACTCAAGTTAAGAGACTATGCCACCCACTTTTTCTCCTTTGTGCAGTCATCTGTGGCCCTACCCCTCACCATTTCTCATCATTTTTAGCACTTTTAACTCCTAGCTTTCTGTTGCTCTCTATATCCTGCAATAATTCTCGATGCTCTCAATATCTGTACAGAGAATCCTCCCATTATCCTGGTTGCTTAGTTACTCGGTTTCCTCTCCTTCCGTCATTTTGTATTCTTATGTCACCTTAGCCACTGATTCCCATGGACAGATACTTGACCTTTTATTACTATTAACTGAAATCCCTCCATAGTCTCATTTGTAAAAACTCCTTCTAATACTCCAATGCCAATCATCCTTTGACTCTATCAGGCCCTACATTCTATTCATCTTATACCACTATTGCACGGTCCCTCATCCCATCATATGCTCACTTTTACCTCTAAAGAGATTTAATTCTGTTTCATATACCTTCAACCCATTTATGCTCATTGTATATAATATCTTGGAAAAGCTACCATTATACAAATAAGTGATGCCCTTTGGAGTTGTGTAAAAAATAAAGTGTATGCCAAATATCTTCTGTTTTCCCCTTTGGACCCAATCTCCTTCCTTCTCCTCCCCACTCTGTGTCCTGAGAAGCTGACCTATAAGGAATACATAGGCCAAGTTTCATGCCCTCTGGCTTTTTAAATGGTTCATTCAATGGCAAGCCCTGGTGTGAAATAGAAGGGACAGAGGATAATTGAGTTTGGTTATTCCACTGACTCCATCCCTACAAATACTTCAAAGTTTATCTGTGTCTCTTGTTGAACTCAGCTCACTGGCCTGCTGTAGGGGATTCACTCTCCTTCCTAAATGTTGGAAATTTCTGTTCCCATTCAAGTCTTCGCATCTAGAGATATTAGTAGTTTCACTGCCAGTGGACCTGTGTTCCATTGTACCCACCCACAACTTTTTAAGAATTAATTTTAAAGAGAGGAAGAGAGAAAGTGGGGCTGTGGGAACAGAAACAGAGAGAAATAGATTTGTTGTTCCACTTATTTATGCATTCATTGGTTCATTTTTATATGAGCTCTGATAGGGACCAAACTTGCAAACTTGGCTTACCTGGATGATGTTCTAAATCTAAACAAATGAGCTACCAGCCAGGTCCCACCCACATCTTTTTTTTACACTTATTATTAAGGTATAATTGATGCAGTGAAATACACACAAGCCAAGCAACTCTGACAAATGTATACATTTGAAAATCCCACATTCAAATGAAGATATAAAACATTTTCATCACATCAGAATGTTTTCTCATGACCCTTTCTAGTCAGTACACTCTCAGCCACGGCAAGCACTGCTATCTGGCACTGCAGATTACTTTTGCTTATTTCAAACTATAAATGAAATCACAGAGCTTTTATTCTTTTGTGTCTTGCTTTTTGCTCTCAATATCATGTCTATGAGATTCCTTATATAATCGTGCCTCCTTTTATTGTGAATAGTACGCCACTGTATAACTGTACTACAATTGAACTCTTCTATTCATGAGCATTTGGGGGGTTTCTAGTAATTGGGTTTTCTACATAAAAATATTATGAGTGTTTTTGTACCATCTTTTTTGTGGCCATATGTTTTCATCTTTCTCAGATAAGTAAAGAGGAGTGGAATTGATAAATCATAGGGAAAATCTACTTTATATTTGTAATAAATTTCCAAACAGTTTCAAAGTGTTTGAATGATTTTATAACCTATAAGCATGAGAGCTCCAATCGTGCATATTTTTGTATCATTTGAAGTTGTTATATTTATTTTGTATTTTTAAGTATTTTACTGAGTGTGTAATATTATCTGCCTGTGGTTTTAACTTGTATTTTTAATATTGAATACCTAATCCTATGCTTATTGGCTATTTGTCACTCTTCTTTGTGAGGTATCCAAGTTTTTGGCTCAGTGGGGAGGGGAGGGGAAGATTTATCTTCTTCTAGTAAAATTATAAAATTTCTTTTCATATTGTCAATACAATATTTTGCCAATATTTTCTTCCACTTAGTGTCTTATCTTTTCATTTTCTGTAGATTAAAGGGTAGTATTGTATCCATGTTAATTTTCTATTTTGGTTATCTAAGAGCATATCCTTGTATTTCAAGAATGTAAATATTATATATGGCAGAGAGAGAGAATTATTTAGAGAAATGTGGTAAATGGTTAACAAGGAAGCTGAGTGAAGGGTAATCAGGAATTGTTTATACTAGCAACTTTTCTGTAAGTCAGAAATTATTTCAACATAAATTTAAAAGAATTTATGATCCCAAAGAAATCATAGGAAGAATGCCTTTTAATAAGAAGAAAGGCATTATGGGCCAACTGTTTATGTCTCCCTCAAAGCCCTAACACCCAATGTGATAGTACCAGGAGATAGGGTCTTTGGAATATGATTGGGTGTAGGTGACATCATGCGAGTAGAGCCCCTTGGTGGAATTAATGCCCTTATAAGACAAGGATGCTGCAAGAAGGCTGGATCTGCAAACCAGAGAGAGGACCCTGACCAGATATTGAATCCTCCAGCACCTTAATCTTGAACTTCTCATCACTCCAAACTGAAAATACTTCTTTATTTTTTAAGTCCAAAGCATTTTGTTAGCAGTCCAAACTGAAACGGGAAGATTCATAGACTTATTTGCTATAAGTACTGAAGTATGTTGACCAGGTGTGTAGAAGATAAATTGTAGAAGCCTTAAATGTAAGACTAAAGATAATTGATTGTTTTCCTGAGGGTGATAAGGATCCATTAATGTTTATCAAACATTGAAACAACTTGTGTGATGTACTATTTTAACAAGATTAATCTGGCAAAGGCATTCTTGGAGAGACAAGAGACTAGTTAGAGACACCAATTAATACATCATTTCAACAAGCCAGCTAAAAGAGATTGGACTTTGTGGAAGCAATGAGAATGGAAAGAAAAAGACAGATATAAAAAGCATTATGATATAGCAGCACTGGATAGACTTTAGAAATGTATAATTTTTAAAAGCACCCCAGAAAATTTCAAACACAACCAGACATAGGAACTCTAAGACTAGAATGGGTACTGGAACCATATCATGACATTAATAAAGACATGAGCCCTGGACATAGAAATTAGTATTTAAAGGAAACTAGATTGAGGCTAAGGAAAATGGAAGGCTACCATGGCAAAATTGCAGGTTTAGTTAGTATAAGACAAAGCATTTGAACAAAAAAATTTTCAAAATAATAAACCCAAAAGGACTGTGATAAAATGGACAATTCTACATTGATTAGAAACAGAGCCAGAAGTTTTAATTGAGGCTGTTTAATATTGTTTATTATAAAACACTTTATATTTATTAAATTATGCACTTTAACTTTTATTTTATGTATTTGGGGAGGGTGTATGGATGGATAAAAATATATTGATATGTGATACAAGTCTATCTACTCCTATTTCTTTTCATTTCCCTCCTTATCCTGAGCTATAAAAATTTCCCTTGCATATTTCCTAAAGAGTTCATCAAATGCCTGTTCAAAATATCTTATAGTTATACTCTTTATTCTCTGTAATTTCTACCTCTTGAGCTTCCACAGCACAGCACAGCACAGCACAGAGAAATGCTTCAGTGTCAGTCAAAATGGAATGAACTCACCCATAGTCAAAAAAACAACATGATTACCCTTTTATTTTCCTCTATCTGCTTGGATCAAAATCATCACTAATAGTGAGTATATCTTTAAGAAAATAAACTTTGGCTAATCCAGACAGTTAAACACAAGCAGTTGATGGCATTAAATGACAGCTACATCAAGCACTTTCTATGTAATGGTGTCAACTCTGTCCACCCAACTCTATCCACTATTTGAGGAGGGTAAGAGGTAGAAAAAGAGTCATAATCTATCTATATATAAAAGCCTAAGCAACTGGCTGACCAGCCGGCCATTTGACCAGCCAACTGGTAGCTATGATGCACAAAGACCATCAGGGGGTAGTTGCTCCAACCAGTAGCTATGACACACACTTACCACCAGGGAGCAAATGCTCAATACAGGAGCTGCTGAGGTGACTTGGCAGCTGTAGTTCGCAGGTGATGCATCTGGAACCAGAGAAGAGGGAACCTGATTTCAGGGTGTGTCACCCAAGATCTGCCCTCTCGCAATCTGGGACCTCTCAAGGGATATCAGAGAGCCAGTTTCAGCCCAATCCCCACAGGCCAAGCCAAGGGAACCCACTGGTGCATAAATCCATGCACTGGGCCTCTAGTTTTAAAATAAAGTTGATTTGTGTTTTGATGTCAACCTTAGTTCTCTCCCAAGGCAATGAATTTATTTTTATTGGGCCCTGTTGGGATATACAAGGTGGGGTAAAATTAGGTTTACAGTTGTGAGTACACAAAACACAATTTATTCTTGTATTATTATTATTGTATCATTTTCCATATGAACAATTACAAACCTCCTTTGGCCCCACCCTATATAGTGTTTTCCAAAATGGGTGCAGAGAGGTTACAAAGTAGCTTTCAGGCCTATTTTTTGCTCTTTGTGGGAGGAAAGAAAGAGTAGGCAAAGAACTCTCTGAACAAAAGTGTCTCTCCCACTAATTCTATCAATTAGAGATTTCATGGTAGTTAATAAGCTGTTATTCTAAAGTCAAAGTTCTTACAGGGTAAAGCACATTTGCACTTGGATGTCATTAAACAAATAATCAATTTTAGCTGAAAGACAAGGCAGAATAGTGTGGAAGGGGAAGGAGATGTCAAGCACTTTTCTGAGGAATAGAGAAACTGGTGGCTAGAGGTCCTGAGGGCAGTGAGTGTGTGAAACTAGGGGAAAAGATGGCAGCAGGATTTCAAAAGAGAAAGGGACAATGGTCAAGTTCGGTGTTGACATCTGATCAGAGGTCAGAGAGCAATGGATGTGTGCCACTCATAATTGAGCAGTACTTTCACATGACCACATTAAGATTTTCAGACTAATAATAATAGTTTCTCTAATTTCCTTTTAAAATTATAACCTAAAAATTAAAATACAACTATTTTTCAAGACATAATATATTATTACTTCTGGATTAAGGAAAACTTGCACACAGAGAAATTATATAGCTTGCTCAAGGTTGTACCAAAGCTCACAAATATAAAGACAGAATTTGACCGTAATTTTTTTTTTTTTTTTACTGCAAAGTGTGTCTTGTTTTTTTGCGTGTTTTTTTTGTTGTTGTTGTTTTTTTTTTAAAAAGGCCTCTACATCTGGCAAACTACAATCTCATCTTCCTTCTTATGGGCTCAGTCTTCTCAGGGTAGAGTTTAGTGGTCTTTCTGGTCCACCTAAGCCCTCTCTCAGGAGTGGGTCAAGGAGTGGAAAGAATTCAAACTATGGCCTCAGAGACCTCACATCCACAACTCAGCTCTGCCACTTACACACTATGTGGCCATCAGCATATTTCATCATCTGTGCAACAGACAAGCATACCTATCTTATAATATTCTTGGTGGTTGTTTGAGTCATGTACTCATAAATATAATGGCTTAAAAATGTGCTTCTATATTTTATTCTTGATTCTATAATCTCATCAAAGACTGGTAGGGAGAGCTCTTGTCTGTTCCACTCAGTGTCACCGGGGCAGCTTGAAGGCTGGGGGAGAATCATGTAAAGGCTTACTTACAAGTGTGGGATTTTTCTGGGTGTTGTCTGATACCTGAGCTGGTACTGTCATCCAAAAGTTATTCATGATCTCTTCCTGTATCTTGGGCTTCCTCACATATGGGGTTCCAAAGGTAAGCTTCTAAGAGAATGCATAGTTGGAAGCTCTATTTCATTATATGCTCTTTGCCTCAGAAGCCACACAGCATCGATTTTGCAGCATTCTATTCTTTGAGGCAGTCACAATGGACTACACAGGTTTTAGGGCAGTGGTTCTCAACCTTTTTAATGCCATGAACCTTTAATATAGTTCCTCATGTTGTGGTGACCTCCAACCATAAAATTATTTTTGTTGCTACTTCATAACTGTAATTTGGCTACTGTTATGAATCATAATGTAAATATATCTGTGTTTTCTGATGATCTTAGGCAATTCTGCTAGTGGTTCTCAACCTGTGGGTTGACATCCACAGGTTGAGAACCACTGCTGTAGAGCCTAAGAGAATCTGGAGTAACAAAATTACAGTTATGAAGTAGCAACAAAAATAATTTTATGGTTGGGGGTCACCACAACAGGAGGAACTGTATTAAAGGGTCACGGAATTAGAAACATTGAGAACCACTGTTTTAGGGGATGAGATATATGTTATATTAATAGAGGGGTGGCAAATTCTGGAAGAGCATTTGGGACCTAAAGTATTGCTCCCACTATTCTTAGAACTAAAATCTGCCACAATCCACTTTTGGGTCACATGAATTCACATTTACTCCATATGCAAAATACACTAATTTCTTCCTCATCACCCATCTCCCAAGCTCTATAGGCATAGGATTGAGATTTAGGAAATTGTTATCTAAATCAGATTAAATTCTTTGGATGTTGTTCCTCTTGATCTGAAGATCTGTGAACTAAAGAATATTTTTCAAATATTTCACAAACCCCTGACAAGTAAAGATATGATAGATGGAGGATAATCATCAAATGTACTCACATTCAAAAAGGGAAAACTGATGAAACTTAGCCATCACTGGCCCATAACAATTCTGAAATACAGACAGGTACATATTACCAGTTCTTGATTAGGGTTCATCCCTACTATCTAGGGATTTTCCGAAGTTCTTTGCCTTTTGGCTATTTTCAACCCCTTAACTTATCTCTCTTATTCCATAAAATGTAGGCAATCTTTGCATTTGAGTGGTTTTCTTTATCTTTTGTATTTTATGCTGTCTCTTCTATCCTTTTCAGTAGGTGAGAAAAATTCCTTTAAACACTCTGTGGATTTCTTATGAATCAACGTAAAATCCACCCCATTAAATAACTGCAGTATATCCAAATCCTATTGAGATAAACCTCTTTCTAACTTGAACCCCCTTTAAGAATACCTACCTTAAGATTCCTAGAAATTCGATTGTTTTATGGAAGGAATCTGTGAAGCACACCTTAAGATCCTTGAAGGGCCTTTTGTCTGTTTGAAATGGTCTATAAGGCACTATTTTAAAACTTTATGAGGCCTTAACAAAAGGTTTTATATTTAGTCATGTTTTCCTGACAGCACCCTGGATTTGATCTCTACTCAGAAGCCATATCTTAATTTTAGCATCATTTGCCATCTGGAGAGACTGGGAATGAGAAACAGTTTTCTTTTCCAACCCAGCAAGTCTTGGAGAATTTATATATAACATTTCCTTCTTTAGCTCATATCCCTTCCTTATATTTTACTACAGGAAGTAGAAGCAGATAGGAGGCAACGTGCTTTCAATCCTCTTTCTGCAAATCTTTTAAGCTCGGAAATAGGTATATTTTTCATTTCCTACCTTATTGCAGGACACATTGTTGCTAAACTGTCCATCACTACATAAAAGAGTCCCCTCTCCTCTAGCTTTCAATACCATTTTATTCTCTTAAAGTCCTCATCAACAACTTCTCACGGTCCAATAGGTTTCCTATAATAGTCTCTTTGACCCCTTTAAGATTTCAATAACCATCTTGTAAAGATGCTTTTTGTTTCCACCTACCTTCTGGTCCTAAAGCTGCTACCTACTCTATCAGGTTGAGTTTGGCTGCACTTACTTCCTGAAATCAAAATGTGTTCCAGCTACCTACAGCTGCCCATAAACCACCCTAAAACTTAATGACCTAAAAGATTGATATTTCTTTTGCTCAGAAATCCACAATTTGAGGAAGACGCTGGGTGATGCTTACCTCTGCTTAACTCAGCTTTATCAGAGGCAACTCACAGACAGAGGACTGAATTCACATTTTGTCTCTGCTCCATGATGTGTTTGAGACCTTGGTGGTAGAATTAAAACCTATGTACAACTCTCAGGCTGGAGCCCAGAATCATCTGAGCGTCTCTTAACTCATATGCCTGATGGTTGACCCTGGCTGTTGGCTGAGATCTTTGCTGGGGCTGTCGGCCAGAGCACCTACACATCGTCTTTCCATGTGTCCCGGGCTTCCAACCTGTGGCTGAATGCCAAGAGTGAACATTTTGGGGGAAATAGTGAGCCAGGATATGATGTATTGCATTTTGTGACTTAGCCTCAGAAGGCACGTATGCCACTTTTGCAACATTCTTTTCATTGAGACAGTCATACAGGACCTGTAAGATCAAGTGCAGGAAAATATATATTTCACAGATGAGGCAATAGCAAGTTTCTGGAAGAGCATGTCAGACTAAAAATATTATTGCCTCCATATTTAGAAAATACAGTCTACCTCAAAAGAGTTAAATGAACTCTTTGACAAAACCTCAGGAAGCCACAGTTGAATGCGCCATGACCCTCTCCCTGTCAGAATGGCACCATCATTGAAGCTGTCATTATCGAAGTCTCTTGTTCTGCTGGTGTGCTACCTTGAAAATCCTTCTTTCTGGACAAGAGGAATTGGAAGAGCATTTTATGTTTAAAAACATGCTGACACAGAGCCGCTGTAACAGCTGAGATCACTTAATAAATGGTGCTAAAGTAAAACAATAAATAAATAAATAAATAAATAAATAAATAAATACAAAAAAGAGGCTTAATACATGTCAGCTCCCTGCCTCAAGAAAAACATACATTTGTCTTCTATCCTCATCCACAGTAGTACCTTAGCAAAGGGTAAATTCATGATCCTTAAAGATGCCTTAAATTGAATGAAAAATCTCATGAGTATATATGTGTGTATAATTTTTCTTATGTGAAGAGAACCTATCTGATTCTTAAAATACTAGAAAAAATATGATTAAGAACTAGTGCTATAGTATATATCATAGAGTATAATGCTTTAAAAATATTAGAAAATGGGCTTATTTCCTGTAATGCTGCAGGTCAATTGTGCTAGATTATTTTGGCCAGAGAATCTAGGTGATCAAGCCTTGGAGAAAGTAATGAAGCAAAAAAATTTTCTGCTTCTAAATCAATTCTCATTATCTACTGCTTTTTGAGTACAAAGAGTGGAAAATGGAAGAATACATACAATCAGGAAAAGAAGAAAAAGTAATAGTTATAAAGGGGAGCATTAGTGTCATATTAGGAAGCATGTTCATCACCTAGCACTCCAATCCCAACTATTCCAGAGGAGAAAAATAAGTAACTGTTAGAAATAAGATAGGACTGTCAAAAGTATGCACAATTACCTACATTCATTTAGAATAATAATGATTTTGTTCTAGAGTTTTGTAAAAATTGTAAAATTCATAGAGAACTAACACTAAAGATGCAAATAATTTAGATGCCATACAAAATATTATGTTCATACTATGCCTATGATGAAACTTAACATTTCAGGAGCAATTTTGGAGATTTTGCTCTGCTAAGAAATAATCCATCCCTCGAAAGCTATTATCATTCAACATCTCCCACCATCTGTCTATATCAGCGATTTTGGACAAGTGTGACACAAGAATTTTTAAAACATTTAGTACCTGACGATTTAGTCAGGGGCACTGACCTCTTTTCCCGTCAGATCAAAAAATGACAATTGCCGAAACTGGTTTGGCTCAACGGTAGAGCGACCCTCTGCGGACTGAAAGGTCCCGGGTTAGCCAAGGGCATCTATCTTGGTTGCGGGCACATCCCCGGTAGGGGGTGTGCAAGAGGCAGCTGGTCGATGTTTCTCTCTCATCGACATTTCTAGCTCTCTATCTCTCTATCTCTCTCCCTTTCTTTCTGTAAAAAGTCAATAAAATATATATATTTTTTTAAATGACATTAGCCAACTCAACAATAGGATCTGATGTGAATGCCCTATATTGAACCATAAAGATATAGGTCAGAGTGGAGATGTATCTTATTGGTCACACTGCATAATAAGGTTGCATTTGATTGATTAATTCTTGGTACTTGAAATCTTTATATAGAAGTATAGATACCTGATTTTTTTTTTAAGTAGCTTTGGAACAAAAAGGGTAGCCAATTACTATCATTGTTATTATTTTGTTGTTGTTGTAAATCAATCAAGATTATACCTATTTTTTCAAAAAAAAAATTTTTTTGGTGTGCCACAGAATTTTAGTAATTAGTTTATGTATGCCATTAGATGAAAAAGGTTGAAAATCACTAGTCTATACCAACTCCTCAATATGAGCAAATGATTTTGTAACTCTTCTGATCTTTTTCTCATTGCCTGTTTCCCTGTAAAGAGTTTCGAGGAAAATACATGGAACTTTTTACATTATTAGTAAATTATAATGAGTTAAATGTGTCCAATATTTTATTTTAGGTACTTGTGCTAATGCATTCAACTTGATTGAGTCTTAGAGACCTAGTACATAAATAGCCAAGTTTTTTTTAATAATAGTTGGAAAAACAAATGTAGTGTAGTAAAAGCTTTAACAATAAAAACAAATTTCTGTTTCCATCCATGACAGACTCTCAATACAGTAATTGTCCTCTTGCCATAAATAGTTAAAAATCTGAAATAAACAAAATATATGTGCAATGATCCAGGTTAAGTGTGAAATAGATATGTGAAATATACATGAGATGTTATACATTTTATATTACATATAACATTAGATAGATAGATGATAGATGATAGTTAGATAGTTAGATAAATGATAATAGTTAGATAAGTTAGTTAGATAGATAGATAGATAGATAAATAGGTAGATAGATAGATATTTAGATGATAAATAGATAGATGATAATCTCCAGACGTACAACCATAGAAAACATAGGAGTATAATTCCTAAAACAAGGAAAATATAAAATAAGCATCCCTCCATTGGTCCAGAATCTTTTATTAAAAGCACTTCCTGGAGGACTGTAAGACAAAAGGTGGAATCAAGGTAAGCATGATAGTCTCAGTGAGTTGAGGAGACAGAGATTGGGATTGTGAAAGCTAAGATAACTCATATTCACATAATAGGAGCAAGTTTTACAGAGAAATGGCTCTAGAATTTGCATGGAGATCCTTTGAATCTTTTGCTAAATGATAAGTAGTGTCACTGAGGTGAATCTTGATGAAACAAGATAAAGAACAATTTTTGAGTAACTGGAAACTGGAAAAATCCCAGAGTTCTCACAGGACTAGGAGATGTTTGAGTGCTGACCAGGCAGAGTGTAAAGAGCTCATTAAAATCTGGGGTGTTCAGTTGAAATCTCATGAAGACCATACTTTATAATGTGATTAAATTAGCCCTAGAGTTGAGCTACTTTAGGCCTACCCTAACAAAGTTTTTAAAATAAGACTTGAAGTGATAAAACTAATCTTCAAGCCACTTAAATGCCTTCCAAACCTAACTTTAACACTCCAGAAAGGATGACAAATAAGATCTAGAAACTTAATAAGGTAATCTGCAGTGTCCACTTATCTAATTAAAGATTACTAGTCATGCATATAAGAAGTAAAATATAATCTATAAACAAGAGAAAAGGCAATTAAAAGAAAGACCTAGAGAAATGCAAAAGGAATCCAAATGATATTTCTATAACTAAAAAGTACAATATTTGAAATAAAAACTTCAGAATAAGTGTATATTGGGAGATTGGAAAATGTAAAAGAAAGGAGTAGTGAACTTGAAGTCATAATCTAGATGAATCAAATTGAAGCACAGAGAGAAAAGAAGTATTAAAAATGGATAAAATCTCACTTACCAATATAACACTATCAAGTTGTCTAATATATGTATTTATAGCCCCTTTAAAAGAGAAGATAGTGCATGGGGTAGAAAAAAAATCTGAAAAAATTTTATAGGCCAGAGAAAATATCTACATTTGATGAAAATTATACAAACAACAATCCAAGAAGTTCAATAAAGACAAAAGTAAATTAAAAACAAGGAAAATCACTAGGTCCATCATAATCAGATGGCTAAAAACCTGTAAAAAGGGGAAATCTTAGGAGGGCACAATACAAACAAAGGAAGATGTGAATTACCATTGACCCTATCAGAAATAATACAAGCTAGAAGATGATGAAACAACACCTTTAAAAGGTTGATAAAAAACCAAAAACTTGTTAATTTAGAGTTCTATGTCCTATTCTTCAAAAATGGAAGTATTTCCATATGAACAAAAGCTGAGAAAATTGAGTACTATATAAGTGTGGGAAGCCACCACTTGCACCAAGGAATGCAGAAGGCTGGTGGACCTTGGGCGTTAGCAGGGTTGACACTAAGCACCAATTGTTAGTGTTGAGGTAAGTGGTGGCTCAAGGCAATTCCCTAACCTGATAACGCTCTTACTGTTTACCAAACTTTACCTCTGATATGCTTGTATGCCTTGCTAAAGGAAAAGTGTATATTCAAGTAAATATAATAAATAGCAGACCAGGCCAGAAGTCGATGTGTTTCTTCAAGAAAGAGGCTCCACCTGACCACTAATACCTTCTAAATTCGTATTTCTTGTATAGCATTTTCATTTGTGCATTTCCCCCCTCCTTCAGACCCTAAACCCCACTGCAAAGATTGCAGCATATAAGAAATATTAAAGGAAAATCTTCTGACTGAAGAAAATAGTATCAGATTAAATCTCAAAAACTCACAAATAAATAAAGAGAATTGTATATATATAGTAAATATAATGGGGGAATAGTCCTCATATAAAATGTTTAATTTAAATTAAATTACTAACTAATAAAGAGGGAATATGCAAATTGACTGTCACGTCATCACAAATGTGGCAGTGACTATAGCCACAAGATGGCTGTGCCCAGTCTCCTCAGCCCTGCTGGAGTCCCACAGTCAGGGAGGCAGCAGGCACATGGTGCAGGCAGCCCCACCCTCAGCCCCCCAACCACCCAGGGCCAGTCCAAGGCACAGGCAAGTCTTGAATGATGGCTTCCCAGCCAACCAGCATGGGCCCAAGGCACAGGTAAGTGTGGGATGGCAGCTGCCCAGCCAACATCCGAGGTGTAGACAAGACTTGGATGATGGCTGCCCAACCCTCCAGGGCTGGCTGAGGCTTGTGCTGCTGGCAGTGGCAGCAGCAGAGGTGTGATGAGGGTGTCACCTTCCCCTGATCACCAGGTCACCTCCCACCCCTAAGGGCTCCCGGACTGTGAGAGGGGGCAGGCGGGGCTGAGGGATCACCCCTCCAGTGCATGAATTTTCATGCATCGGGCCTCTAGTTTAAAATATAATTGACAGCTTATTGTAAAATTAAATCAATATTTTGTGAAATTACACATATATAAAAGTAAATTTTATGATAACAAAAGCACAAGGGACAGGAGGAAGAAAATAAAAATATATATCCTAAAATACTTACATTATATATAAGCTGACACATAGTATTTAAAGGTAGATTATGATAAATTAACATTTATCATTAAAAAAATCATATTGTAAACCCTAGAACAATCCCTAGAAAAAGAGATATCACTATTAAGTTATAGAAGAAATAGAATACTAAAATTACTGAACCCATCCAACATAAGAAATTAGCAAAAAGGAAAGAACAGATTAAATGCATGTAAACAATAGCTTAAAAAGTCTACTAATGCTCTAGCTGGTTTGGCTCAGTGGGTAGAGTGTCAGTCTATGGACCTCTACTGGTTGAATTCCAGTAGAGGATGTATAGGAGGCAGCCCATCAATGATTCTGTCTCATCATTGATGTTTCTATCTCTGTCTTTCCCTTCCTCTCTGAAATTAATAAAAATATGTTTTTAAAAAGTCTACTAAGCCACTTGACTTTATTTTTATTTATAGAACACAATACACAAACACTATAGAATACATATATTTTCAAGTGCACACAGAAAGCCACTCACCAAGATAAACCATATTCAGGTCCATAAATCAAATCTCAATAAATAGAAGAAGACAGAAACATTTGGAGTATGGACAAATCAGAACAAAACTATGAGTAGGTAGAACTAGATTTGGGCTCAGGATACTGATTCCATAGCCAGGACAACATATCTGCAAAGGAGAAATACTGCAAAACACTGGGAAGATACTCTTTTTTTTCTAGGAATCTATTGGCCAAAGTATTTGGAACTTGCTCATTCCTATCTGATAAGTGGAAAGAAGGAGAATGGGTCTTGTCCCATGCTATTTTTTTAAACCATCATATTTATTATTGAGAACAATTGCTAATGTTATCTGAAAGAGAGAAAACATGTAGGAGTGGAAATGAATTAAAACAGTGATGGTATAAAGTTGGAGAGAAGAGATAGATATCCTAAGAAAGTACTAGAAACAGAACAACCTGATTTGGGGGTGGAACAAAGGGGATCATAGGCATGAGCATAGATTAGTCTTAAAGGACATAAGTTAATGAGTTCATTTGACAAAATAATTGAATATATAAAGAACACTTACAACTCAATAATAAGAAAACAAACCAATAAAAAATGGGCAAAATATTTTAATATACCTTACAATATAGGAGTCAATATTCACAGGGAAAGAAGCTAAATATCATTAGCCATCACAAAAGTGGAATTAAAATAACATACCCACTAGAAAGGCTCAAATAAAAAAAAAGTGGAGCAACTATTACTCTCATTGATGGCAAGAGTGTAAAAAGGTACAAATACTTTGGACAATAATTTTCCACTTACCATTTGACCTAGAAATTGCACTGTTAATTGTTTACTCAAGAGAAATGAAAATGTATAACCACAAAAGACCTATACTAGTACATGAATAGTCATGACAGGTTTATTCAAAATAGCTTCAACTGGAAAAATCTAATAATTGTAACATATTAGTACATTAGAATTTTATTCAGCAATACAAAAAAAAAAAAACAAGCTGCAGACACATCCAACAACGTGAATAAATCTCAAAAATATTATCTAAGCAAAAGAAGTCAGATACACACAAAGTACATTTTGACATTCCAGTCTGAAGTAACTATAATACATTCAAGTGAATACATCAAGAAGCAATTGAAAATTAGGACTGGATCTTAGAAGAGAACTCAGAATCAAATATGTAGGGAGGTTTAGGATGAAGAAAACCAATGCAGAATCCTGAGTAAAGATTAGCATTTTAGGGACAGGAAGGGAAGGGAAGGGAAAGGAAGAGAAAGGAAGGGAAGGGGAGGGAAGGAGAGGGAAGGAGAGGGAGGGGAAGGGAAGGAGAGAGAAGAAAGGAAAGGGAGGAGGGAGGGGAGGAAAGGGAGGGAGGGAGCGATTGAGGGGCGAGACAGGAGAGGTGAAGTTTCTTCAGGAAGGGCAACTCGGTAAGCTCGGCAGGACGGGCCTAGAGAAACGGCCGGGAATGAAGCCCGGGGAATGGAAGGAGGGCATTGCCTTCTTCCCCATAGTGAAGAGCACTCCCGCCCCTTCGAATAAGGAGGAAAGCCAGAAGAAAGTAATAAGAAATAAGAAAAATTCTGGGAGAGGACATTCTGTGTCAAAAATCCTAGAGCTGTGGTTCTCAACCTTTCTAATGCCGCAACCCTTTACTACAGTTCCTCATGTTGTAGTGATCCCCAACCATAAAATTATTTTCGTTGCTACTTCATAACTGTAATTTTGCTACTGTTATGAATTGTAATGCAAATATCTGTGTTTTCTGATGGTCTTAGGCAATTCTGCTAGCGGTTCTCAACCTGTGGGTCACGACCATCAGAAAACACAGATATTTACATTACGATTCATTAAACGGTAGCAAAATTACAGTTAAGAAGTAGCAACGAAAATAATTTTATGGTTGGGCATCACCACAACATGAGGAACTGTATTGAAAGGTTGCAGCATTATGCCGGGACCGGTTTGGCTCAGTGGATAGAGAGTCGGCCTGAAGACTGAAAGGTCCCAGGTTCAATTCCGGTCAAGGGCATGTACCTTGGTTGCGGGCACATCCCCAGTGGGGGGTATGCAAGAGGCAGCTGGTCAATGTTTCTCTCTCATTGACGTTTCTAACTCTCTGTCCCTCTCAATTTCTCTCTGTGTAAAATCAATAAAATATATTTTTTTAAAAAAAGGTTGTGGCATTAGAAAGGTTGAGAACTACTGCCCTAGAGTGACTAAGTAAGAAAAGAGTAAAGTGCTCTTTGCACTAGGCTACATCATTCATGAGTATACAGAAGTCAATGTTTAGAAGGACAATGAGAACAAAAGGTGAATTGTGGTGGATCAAGGAGTGAGTGGGCAGAGAGGAGATAGGGACACAGAATGTACCCCACTTCCACAAAAGCTTATTCCAGAAAGGAAACAGAAAACAAAGAAATAACCACATCTGTGTATTTCTGAAATTCATCTTCCTACCTGTTTGTAAATTTGGTGTACTTAATAGTTACTTAGCAGCAAGTGGATTCTCAGTAAGAGGTTCATAATATCACTCATGTGTTTCTGGTGTGTTTTTTTAAAAAGCTGACTTAGAGAAAAGTGGATTTCATGAACTAGTTCATGTATTATGTAAAAGCAAAGATCCAGATTGCGTTATAGAATTGAAATGTGTTTTTGCAAAGTCTTGCTTTCGCTCTTGTGCAGAAAACTAAGCTGTATTTCCCTGTTCTGGTTCATTTATATCTCATGTGATTGTGTCACCTTGTGTTTCTCCATTTAAAAGTTAAAGGCAAACTCAGCAGTTCCTTTTTCTTAAAATGCTTCAGTAACCAGCAGTTGCCACATTAAAAGCTTTAGCTGGAAGATTATAAAAATAGTCTAATGCTCCCTAGCAGGTAACTACTTTTGAACTGATTTTCCTTTCAGGGATGCAGTGAGGTCAAATCGACCGTCAAAAAAGGGACAGCAAAAGCTGGATGACATTCAAAGGGCAAAAGTGCATTGTGTTTGGAATGTTTTGTGTAAATGTTAAATAGCACCCACATTGAACCACCTGCTTCTTGTTTAGAAGGGTTCAAATGAACAATTTCAAGCACAATTGAGTAACACTCAAAAGAAAATCAAGTGTAATTTCCTAAGTTGCTGAAGCAAGGGTTCTTCTATGAAATCACCATTAGTATTTCTAAATCCAATTTGATTTTATTTAAGATTTATTGCACACAGTTCAGTGGCATTGGGATTTTCTTCAAGCGGAGATGGAATTACGAGGTAGACCTTTTTAAATGATTTTTTTTTTCCTTTATGTGTGTGTGCTTTAAAAATCCCTGGGTCATATCTTTAATAATCTTTCATTTCTTTTTTCTCTTTCTTGTGAATATGTTTTGCTTTGCTTTTGAGACACACTAGAATATAGGGGGAAAGCATCATAGAAAGACACCTACTTCACACCAACTATACAGCTCATCTTGAAATTCCTTACCTGCTGTCTATCTCCAAATTTTCACCAATGGGGAGTAGGGAGGGGCGGGAAGTAAGGGTTCTTAATAAATCTTCTAAGAAGGTAACTTTTACTGCCTTTATTAAACACCCAATTCACATTATCATTGCTACAGTAAAATCTTTAGTCTCTCTCAAAGCAAATCAAGTTCAAATGCTATAATCTGAACCTTATTTAAACCTTCCATTCTAGTCCTGTAGGTTACTCATTGCCATGAGCATTCTTACATTTTTCTTACTAGGGACTTCCTTTCTGTCTACATAACACATATAAAAATCTTTCCGAACCTACATCTTCAACTTGTTCATTTTCTTGAATCTTTCAACCTAACTCTTGTCCCCTTAGGATAATATCTTGTCCCCTTAGGACCCCAATATCTGTACTCACAATCAGCCTTAATAATTTCTTCCCTATGACATGTCTTCCTAAATAAATTATCATCTTAAATGCAGAACCTTATTGTTAGCACCCCTGGCAATGATGGTTATGCTATGCACTTAGTAGCAATGTTTGATAAAGATCTGTTGGCTAATATTTGAGGGGAAAAGAATTTTCATCTGTTTTAACAATGTAAGTGATTGTAATTACAATTTTGTTAGATATAGTGCTAACAAAAAATTCTCTATAAAAAAATGTTTCTCATTAAATAAATGAGAAATAAAGAAGTCAAATAAAAGTTTTAATAACTATCCTTAACCACAGCATATGTAGATTTCCTCAAAAAGTCTGTGTTCTTTTTTTTTTTCATTAAATCTTTATTGTTGAAAGTATTATACATGCCTATTTCCCCCATTGACTCCTTCAATTCTTATTCTTTTAAGTATTCTTAAAAATCTCACTTTAGGACACCCCATAAAACAGCCTGGACTTAGTGATTCCCTCAATCTCTAGGAGTTATTCTAAGGGGACAAAAGTAACTTCAATTTCAACTTCACTCACAGGTAAACTATGTCAGCAATGTGATGTTCACCAACTTTGCACTTTAGTGTTAAAAAATCAAAACACTGAAAAGTTATTACAACTGAAGGAAGAAAATACTACTAGCAGTACTGCTGAGACTACGGCATTTGTTTTATTTCATACATAAATTTCACAATCTAGATTGATGTGAAAGAAACATTTCTCCTTTCCCTACTACCCCAAGAAGAAGCTAAATGAAGCCAGGTGAGAAGCTGACCTCATGAATGTTGAGCAAGAATATGTGGCTTGTGAATCTGGTTAGTACCCACTTAATGCAAAATTATGAGAACATAACAACAGAACTGCACCCAAATGGGGGTTGGGGGTAGGAGGAAAGAACTTAAGAACCCATACCAAAAGTAAAACCAACACTGTGTTCTGCCTCTTTCATGCTAAATCCCGGGGCGGGGGGGGGGGCGGGGGGGGACGACTTGGGGGGTTGGAGGAGGCATCATTGTAGGGTTGAAAATATAAACCAAGCAACCTAATTTTCTCATAATGTTATTCTGGAAAAGCCACTATGAATTTGGCTAAGCTATTCTTGGTTGGGTTTATAATTATCTCTTAAGGGTTTATTATAGACTTTTGTAGGGAGAGGTGGTGTGCCATGAGTAGCACAGAGTGCTTCTCTGTGCAAAACTCCTAATTCTAGTGCTCAAAGATTACTAAAAGATATATGATATAAATAGTTAACGCAAAGTGCTATAAAGGAAAAGAAAGCAGATTAATGGATAGTGAATGACAAAGGGTGCTACTCTATCTAGTAAGCGTGACAAGAGATACCATACATATATCCAGAGGAAGAATTTTCCAGGCCGAGGAAATAGAGCAAATCACCTGGGCCAGGCACATGCATGGCAAGTTCAGTGGCAGAAAGAAGCAGGAGGTAGGGGGATACCTGGAATGAAGGCAGAGAGGCGGTGGTCAGGTAGGTTCCCTGTGGGTAAGGAGATTTAAGGGTTCAAGAAGCTATTTTAGGCTTGAGAGCAGACCATCCTAGGAGTCTTTGAATAAATGCTTAAATAAATGCAAAGAATGGTTACTATTCAAGAAAAATCAAAGACTATTATCTCGTGTGCCCTGTAGAGAAGGGGCTGTTGAAGAAGAAAGCGTCCCTGGCAGAAAGGAAGGAAGCAAAGTTCAAGGGCCAACATTTCAATTTCCAAAACCCCTTCCATATAATGCAGTCAAATGTAAACATAATTTTTAAATAATAGAACATAATTTCATAGAAACCTAAAGATGACACATTTTCATTTTATTTAAAATAGAGTTCTATATGATTCACAGAAACAAGTGCAAGGAGTGCTTAATTTATTATCTTTGCCACTTTACAAAACAATACATTTTCAGAAAATTCATACATAAAAATATAACATTTAGGACAATAAGTATTTACATCAGGAAGCAGCTAAAAGTTATATTTGAAAAGCTTTAAAATAAATACTTTATGACTTGCTGTTAATAAAGCTAAACATTTTGGTATGAAGGCTATCACTGAGTTTTTTAAATTTAAAATAATATTATTTCTAAACAAAAATAATAGTATAATATTTTACATGTACTATAAAATGCATATTTCCACCGACCAGAAATCAATGAAACACCTGAATATCATTCATTTCTCTTTGGAATTTGGAATTCTCTTCAGCTTCAACAGTTAATTACAACTATTAAAATTGCTACTTGCATACTTTTTGCTATCATTTATTGCCCAACTTTCATTTCAAGGCCTATTTCTTCATATTCCTTATATACAGTCACTTGGGCCTATCGAAAGATACTATATGTTACACACTTAAGAACATCAGCTAACTTACAATAAGTCTTTACAACAGTGCTTTTTCTTCACAGTAGTTCAAGAGTTCAAGGCAAGTTTCACAATGTCAAACTGCAATGGTTTTGACATTTGTAATGTGCTCTCAGGTACAAGAAAAGTCACACTACCAAAAGTATAATTAGTATTAGTACTTTGAAAGGCAATCCAAAATCCCCCCTTTTTCTGAGATCTGAATCTCATTTTCTGTTTTTAGGACATTTTAAAACCTGAAACTCAGATTAAATTTGAATAATTTTCTCCAGTCTAGAATCAAAAGAGTAGAAGAGCTTGATACTAGTCATTGTGGAAATGAACTGGAATTTAATATTTTGGCTCAGATGTCCTTACTTTACATAAAGGCAAAAAATAGTTGGATTATTTAAAAATTTTCTAATTACTTGTATTTAGCCTACTGGAAGAAATGGGGAGTTTGGTAAGTCTCATTCTATACCTGCATTAATCAGAACTTACACATGTAATTGCCCCTTTATAGGCAAAGTCAATGAATATGTTTGTACATGGAATGAAAACTCAGAGATACCAAAATTAGGGTCTATGTGTTTTGGTGCAGAATGTCTTGAGTTGAAAATTTTAATCAACAGGGTAAATCATACACTCTCTTTTGCTGTTTTGGGAATATTATGATGAAAATCTAATATCTTTTTCCCCCTCTCAGTTCTCTATTGTGTTTGCAAATGCCAACATCACTTTGAAATTTTCATTTTCTGAAGTATAAGCAGGGCCCTTTTCTGAAAAAATAGAAAACTATTTCTGAGTTGAGGAACCAGTTACAGGTGGGATTTCAGCCCCTATCTGCCCCTGAGCGTGTGTATGCAGAACACACAGGCCCAGCTGGGTCCGGTGGCACCCGGTATAGGCTAATTTCCCAATACACTCAGATTCATACTGGCTCTTTTACCGCTCAGGTGCATGTAACCCAGGGTAAGTAAGCATTTTGCAGTCAGAACTATTAGATCTGGGGAGAAGAGCTGTGTGTAGGATAACATGGACCAATAATAAGAAAATATAGTCATATCTGAAAATATTAAAATCTAGGATGAGATACTCTCCCAACTAAATTAAGAAGTACCCTGACAGCCCTCATTAGAAAAATATTAAAATGGGGAATTGTTACCTAATTTCAATATAACATTGTATTTAAACCATATGTGATAATACCTTAATTTTAAAAGATGGCCAAAGCAAAACAAGCAGTAGTATGCAGAAATAGCATTAGCAATCACTTTATGGGATATACATTTCACATTCTCTGCTCAAGTCACTATTTCTTAAGTGGACTTCAGCATTAAGGCAAATGTAGACACATTCCTTATATGTTAGCTAAAGCTAGAATATAAGTAGACTGATAGTCTTCTTTAAAGTGTGAAAGAAAACCACTCTACCTTTAACAAACACCCTCTTCATCAGGCCGAGTGAAACATTACTAGAGAAAGCATGAGATGCAACCTCTCACATGTGGGTGTGGGAAAGTAAAATCTTGTGGAGAAGTTTGGTGTGTAGCAATCTGACAGGGGCTAGAACTACTAGAATAGGAATTACAGACTGTTTAGAATTGAGGAAATACAAATTTTTAATGTAACAAAAAAGATGAGTGTCGAAAATAAACTAATGAGAAAGTAGGAGAGAAGATAATATGCTATCAACATTGTCTCAAATTCAACTACCAAATCATCTTTCACCCCCATTCTAATGCATAAAGAGAAACAGCAATCTTAGAAAAAGGAGAGAAAAAGAGTTATGAAACATCTCTTATCATTACTTGCATGAAGAAACTCCATGTTCTCATAATTCATAAAATTTATTCAGCACTACCTAGCTATTTAAAACTCTTCCTTAGCTCATTTTTGTTTTTCTCACTGACCTCACCATGAGTGAGCAAATTATTTCAGCAGAAATAAAGAGTAGGATTTGATCATCACCACCAAATGGCACGTTCAAGGTAGGGTTAGATGCATGTTCATTATTTTTTCATTAATAAAAGTTGGATATAATAGGCACCATGGTGGTTGGCCCCATGGGTTCTGATATCAGTTCTGCTAATAAATAGCATCTCTGATCCTTGGTTTCTTCATCTATAAAATATGGGAATTGAATTATAAAATATTTTAGATCCTTTATGATTTCCAAGTTCTGATTTTGTTTTTGTCTATGATACATCTGTAATAATTTAGACCAGTGATATATTATGTCATTAGAATAAGTACTGAGATCATTAAATTAAATAATAACTAGTGTTGTTGTTTTGTTTTATTTTTTTAATTAGAGACTAAACCTAATTTTGGAAGACAGTGAGGGGAAAAAGGAGGTGAGAAAAGGAATGAAATGTAAAAGAAAATCTGGAGAAGGGAAAAAAAAGTCAAATATCTGAAAATTTGCATTGAAATCTTTCATAAAACTGCCTGTATTATAATTTTTTTTTTAACATTAGCTCTTGGATTAATTTTCTTATTTTCCAACTGACATTTTTTCTGTTTAGTAGAAACCCTCAGGAGCAGAAAGATTATCCTCTTCACTAAATAGTGCATAAAGTCCACATTAGGTCTTAGTTTATGGAGGACTAACACAAAGTATTGTGACACATAATAGTAGTATGTTTCTCAAAAGAAATGATATTTAGAATATCTCCAAAGTCCACAGCAATAACACTTTAAGATACGAATTCTCAAACATTCCAAGTAAATTAAAATGGCATATTTGTAAATTTCTTTAAAGGAATGAATACTGAAAGCATCAATTGCTATCAACTGTATTCATTTGATACTCTACTTTTACTTAACTTCCCAATGGGAAATAAAATATCCATATTTTAAATACATTTATTTAAACAAAATACATTTCCATATTTATTTTAAATAATTAATTGTAAATTATTCTCTGCCAGGCAATTTTATGTTGGATTTTTGAATAATGGCAAATGTGGGCTCCCTGCTTTCAGATGATTTGCTAGTAGGTGCCCTCGTCCTGTTGTGTAAACTCAAAGATAGCCCTGAGTTCTCTCTGCCCCCAATAAGTCACATGGTGGTAAAATTCCAGCATAGCAGTTTTCTTTTGTTTTGTTTAATCATTCTATTAAAGTAAAAGCAGTACTAAATTATTATGGGACTTCTAGTGAATCTATTGAAGATCTTCATTTTAAATTAAAACCCAATTTTTAAATCTTCAGACACTGCAATCAGGATACTATTTTCATACAATCATGGAATTAAAAATGCAAAGTTAACTGAAAGTGTAAGGAGGAAAAGCAAGTGCTACACCTAAAATAGTGCATGACACAGTCATATTTCACTTAACTTTCAAGTCAGAACAAAAATTAAGAATTTTTTATGTTACATGCCAAATATGTTAGACATAGAAGAAAGCACACGGCAAAATCTGTACCCAGTTACGTGCAAAGATTATAAGATAACAAATTCATGCTCAAATAATTGTCAACAAATATTGTTTCCCTTATTTTAACTAAGTGACGCTACATATATATATATATTCCTTCATTATTTTATACAGTACTGAAATTTTATAAATAGAATTTCCCCAAGCTTTATATTATACTCAAAGACATAATATTTAAAAGGAGCAAAGAATAATGACACTTTGAGTCAAAGAACAATATTTTTTTGTTTTTAACACAATTCAGAATAAATAAATATTACACAATAAGACTCCATCAAAAACAAAAACAAAGTTTTACAGCATAGATATATACAGTAAATTGGCTTAATGTTTTAAACTTTATCTTATTTTTAAATGAGCATTTTATGTTTATAATTTTGATAATTAAGAAAAATTAGAACTTTTAATTTTTCTAACTGTTTTTGTTAATTTACCCCCTTTCTTAAAAATAATGTACTTGGTAAATGAAATATAAAACTATTGAGTTAGGAGTTATAGTTAACCAACATAAAAACAAAACAAAAATCTCAAAATGTACAAATTTCTCTGGATTGAAAGTTGAACCAATAAAAACATGAAATTATATTTGGACATACTCAAATAAATTATAAACATAGGAAAATGGAGAGATTAAAACAGCCTTTCTTAAAAATTAAGTAAGTATATTCACCCAACATAAGTGAGTAAAACAGAAAATGTTATCCTCATTTCTTTGAAACTATAGTACAACCATAGTAAATAAATAACTTCATTCTCATATGTGCAGAAACAACCTATGAGAAATGAAGGTAACAAGCATGAGCAAAGTTACTCCCTTCACATAAGCTTTTTTAAAAAATCCTTCACATATGCAATTTTAAAAATATCACATATTATTTAGATCGTCTGGAATAGCCAAATAAAGAAGTTTCTAAATGTATTGCAAATTGAAAATAACTTGTCATAGAGAACTCAAAACATCCTAATTTGTCATACAGAAGTCAAATCATCTTAATTTGTCATATAGAACTCAAAATATACTACTTTGTGTTATATTTATTTGCCAATTTGCTTTCTTCCCCCACACTCCTACATGTCTGTTGCCATTCCCAAGTTAGAGTTTAAAATCCCTGAGAGCAGAAGGTACCTATCTTTTAATTTCCCTATTGGGCCCAATCTTGTGGCGAGAAAGATATGGGGTGCCCCACATTAATTAAAGAATGGGTGACTAAGAATGAAAACTATATACAAACTACAGCTTCAAGGTTTTTGGCTTTGATGTATCATCCCAGTCAAATGAAGAAGGGTTCAGTAACACATGTCCACAGATAAATAAATTATAAGCACTGCAGTTCGATCTATTATGGGGAAAAAAATGTGTATTTTTCAGAACACTGTTACCAAAATTGTGCTCTGTAGAACATTGAAAAATGGGGTAGTAAAAGGTTTCTATTCCTCTTAATAAAAGGGTTCCATGGTCAAATAATTTGGGAAATCCAGTCTAAAGAAATCCAAATAGCATTTCTTTCCTGCGAGACCCATCAACGCACACGACACACTAACGTGCAGTGTCACATTCTAAGAATCTGTCAAATAATCCTTTTGGTCTTGGATCATCTCAGTAGAAGAGTGTTCTAAGAAACAGAGTTTAGAAAATAATATTTTAGAACAATAGAAGATACAATATTAAACTCCTTCATGAAAACAGAATTGTAGATTTGTAGGAAATATTTCATGTTCTATGTATTTTTCAGAATTCATCACTTCTATCTCCATAGGAAGTAGAATACAGGCAATATTATCATTTGCACCCACTTACTCATTTTGAAAGAGTAGGAAATGTCTACTTATACTTACTGATACACTCTGTAGAATTTGGTTGTTATACTTCATTTAAGGTTTTCTTAATTTTTTTCAAGATATTTCCTAGTTTCCTCTTCCTTTTCTGTTCTTTTCCTTCTAAATGTGTATGCACAAAAGTAATAAGGACCTCTGAAATGCATCTTGAAGACATCTTCTGAAAATGGATCTTTGTTTGATTTACCTCTGCAAGTTTTTAGAAAACATTCATACTTGTCTAACAAATAGGGTGACTATGACAACTCTATGAAAAAAAAACATCAATGGATATTCATGTAGGTCCATTATGATTCTACAAACAAACAAACAAACAAAAACCCCTCAATTTATCTTGTGTTACTAAACCACAAATATCATCATGAAAGATGTTTTGGCACAGGAAGAAAAATAACGTTGGAATTAAAAGAGTAGTAAGAAGCTAGCTAACTCTACAGTGTGGATGGTCACGAGGCTCAGACTTGAGCCAGCTCTACCCCTAGTGGTGTGACTTTGAGACATTTCTCCATGTCTCCAAATGTCAAGCATCTCTTTTGTAAATAAGAGGAAGTAACAATTCCAGTGGATTTCAAACTGTTTGCTTCAGGGGCTGCTGTGGTGATGGATTATGAAGAGTAGGGAAAGGCAGGGTTTAGAGGACCAAGTAACTGGGACCTAGACCTCACTTCCACCTTCCAACTGAGGAGCTCCACTTTTCCATGTTTTGTATACGAAATTTGGAGCAACATTTATTTTTTTAAAGATCCTGTTTAATTTTAAAAATGGAGAACACCATAGACTGCATGATGTTACATTTTGATTAGATGTAACATAATATAGTTCACATTTTTAATGAATGTTTTATCTCACTTTTTTTCAACACATTTTTTTCCATTCATTCATGCACTTTTGGTTCAAGTAAAATAAAACCTTAAGAATGCTTATTATTTTACATAGCTTATTTTACACCTTTACAGTATCTTTCTTATTAAATACATGAACTGATACATTTGCTTTTCAAAATAAAATTAAACATGAAGATTGGATAAAGTCAACTCCTGCTTGATGTGAGTTATTTTTTTTCATGCTGCCTTTGCACACTTAAATACTGTACTGCATTATCATTGAGGTAGACAACAACAACAAAGGCCAAACACATTCACATAAAGAGGGAAAATGAGAAGAAGAAAAAAAAAGCTGCGAGAGATTTTCAACATGATTATCATCGTTGGGCTTTGCAGTCTTCTTTGACACAAAGTTGAGAAATAGTCTTCTTAATACGAAGGGCAGTGAGGCGGGCTGCCCCATTGGCATACCAACACTCTCGCATTATTCTCCCCATGACTCGGAGTGCCTTTAAGAGAGAAAGACATCAAAGACCTTACTCACACAAAACACGTACATGAGAAACAAAACAACAAACCCAGAAATTGATGCTAAGCTCTGATGAACAAATAGTAAATAAAAAATAATATGAAAAGGAGATTAGGACCAAACCTCTTCAAAAATCCTGTCAACACACACTCATGTGTATTTACCTTACAGAGGCTATATTTTAAAATATATTTTTTATTGATTTTAGAGAGGAAGGGAGAGGGACAGGGAGAAACATCAATGATGAGAGAGAATCACTGATTGTCTGCCTCCTGCAAGCCCCCCACTGAGAATTGAATGCACAACCCTGGCATACACCCTTAACCGGAATTGAACCTGAGACCCTTTAGTCCACAGGCTGATGCTCTATCCACTGAGCCAAATCAGTTAGGGCAGAGGCTAACTTTTTATTGAAAATTCATCTATTGATTCCTGGGGATATGGTAGAATGTCTATCATTTAAAATATTCTAAGAAGGGATATGAAACAAAAAAAAAAAAGGGAAATGGGATGGCTTAGAAATTTAGCATATATTTATCTGGATGGTAAGCACACACATGCATACATTTTTTAAAGCTTCACCAAATTATATATCAAGATTTGTGCATATGTAAATTATGCCACAATAAAATAATGATCTACCATATTTTTCGGACCATAAGACGCTCCGGACCATAAGACGCACCAGTTTTTAGAGAAGGGAAATGAAGAAAAAAAGATTCTGAAACAAATAGTGTCCTAAAATATTTTATGTGCATTAAAACCCAACATCACAGTCATAAACACATGTAATCAACCCTGTAAAGTAAACAGCAGCATTTAGAACCATTTTAGAGCCAGGCAAGCACGCAGAGACCACACAGAGCCGGGCAAGTAAAAAAACTTATTTTTTAAAGTATATGTGTAGGCTATATTTGGACCATAAGAAGCAGGGACTTTTTCCCCCCACTTCTGGGGGGGGGTGCGTCTTATGGTCCGAAAAATACGGTAAATAGAAATATTAAAATTCTGAATTTAGTAAATCAGTTTAAGTGAATTGGTAAATAAGTAAAATAAATACTCCGAGTAGAAGATAAAGAGACTGCATGAATCCAGAGAGATATAAGAAGTCACTAAAGCCTAGTGGCTGTTCTGGTGGCATCTGCTGAACTCACTGCAGAATTTCAGAACTGATGGACCACATGTGAAAGAGGAAACACAGCCTGAAGCACCCAGAAGGTGTCAGAGCAAGATGTTTGCAAAGTTCTGAGTATAAGGATAAATCAAATCAGACTTAAAAGGAATTTTGTAAAGAAAATTGTCTAATTCTTAGCTCTCATTTTTGTTTTTGTTTTAAATCAGACCCAAGTCTTAAACCGTTGCAGTAAGCTTGAGCTCATAATGAAAATTCACAAGCAGGTGAGGAAATAATGTTACACAAGCAAGAGTCATTTCAAACAAGATGCAATAAAATGAGACCCATCAAAACATTAGATGCTAGAACTAAATGATATAACATGTAAAATATTATTTAATAAAAGAGTAATATGCAAATTGACCATACCTCCACTATACCCACAAGCCATGCCCACCAACCATGCCCACCAGCCAATCAGAGTGAGTATGCAAATTAACCCCAACTATGATGGCTACGGCCACAGAGAGCAGGAGGGAGGCTTGGGTTTCCCAGGTAATGGAGGAAGCAAAGCTTTTCACCTGTCCTAGCCAGTCTAAGCCTCCACTCAAGGCTACAAAGTTTCAATTATAAGAGGTAAACAAATCCAAACAGAAATGGCAGCAGCCACGGAGCAAGCAGAAGGCTTGGCTCCACTCCAGGCTACAAAGTTTCAATTGTAGAAGGTAAATAAATTCCAGATACCAGGGCCTCCACTTGGGTCTCCAGAGGGCGTGGCCAGCCTGCAAACAACCATAGGTTCCTCGCTCAGGCTGCCCCATGCCCCAAGGGAACCCCCACCCTGATCCAGGACACCTTTCAGGGCAAACCAGCTGGCCCCCACCCTGGTGCACCAGGCCTTTATCCTATCCAATAAAAGAGTAATATGTAGATTGACCATTGTTCCAACACACAAGATGGCTGCTCCCATATGGTCAAAGATCCTGCCCCCATGTGAACATAAGATGGCCACCACAAGATGGCCAGCAGGGGAGGGCAGTTG
Organism: Pipistrellus kuhlii; assembly: GCF_014108245.1. NCBI lineage: Eukaryota > Metazoa > Chordata > Mammalia > Chiroptera > Vespertilionidae > Pipistrellus > Pipistrellus kuhlii. Next base: position 49,777,075 of record NW_023425573.1, on the reverse strand, counting down.
GGAGGGACCAGGCCTGCAAGGGAGGGCAGTTGTGGGTGATCAGGCAAGCAAGGGAGGGCAGTTAGGGGTGACCAGGCCAGCAGAGGAGGGAAGTTGGGGGCAAACAGGCTGGCAGGGGAATGGTTAGGGGGTGATCAGGCTGGCAGGCAGAAGCAGTTAGGGGCAATCAGGAAGGCAGGCAGGCTAGCAGATGGGAGCCAGCAGACCTGGATTGTGAGAGAGATGTCCGTCTGCCCGTTTAGGTCAGATACCCTAAATGGGCAGTCAGACATCCCTCGAGGGATCCCAGATTGGAGAGGGTGCAGGCTGGGCTGAGGGACACTACCACCCCCTCCACCCCCCATGCACGAATTTCGTGCACCGGGCCTCTAGTAAATATATAAAATAATTTGCTTAAAGCAAATAAAAAATTCAAACTATAAGTATAAAATAAGAGCATAGATAGTTTAAAAAGAAAAGTCTCAATAAAACTTATTAACATACAAAATATAACCATTAAGCCCTGGCCACTGTGGCTTAGTTAGTTGGAGCATCATCTATTCACCAAAGGGTTTAGGATTTAATCCCTGGTTGGGGCACGGGTGGGAGGCAACCAATCAATGTCTCTCTCCTCTCTCTCTCTCTCTCTCTCTCTCTCTCTCTCTCTCTCTCTCTCTCTCTCTCTCTCTCTCTTTCTCTCTCTCTCTTTCTCCCCAAAACAATTAAAGAAAAATAACTCAATGGGTGAGTTAAATGGCAAATTTGATACATCTTAAGACAGAATTAATGAACTGGATGATAAATGTGAGAGTTGTTGTATGAAGACACAAATATGGAAAATAGGGGAGAATAAGAAAATAGCAAAGTAAAATAAAAGGTCTAATATGTACCAATGAGTTTTCTAAAAAGAAGTAATAGAGACGATGAGAGGAAAAATTATTTGAAGAGATAATGGCTCAGAATTTTGCAGAATCAAGGAAAGTTACAAATCTTCAGAATGAGAAAGTCCAAAAATTCCAACCAAGACTAATCAAGAGACATCAACACCAAATGCACCATAAGGAAACTGCAGAATACTAAAATAGTCAGGAAGAAAGTAAAAATTAACTCTAAAGAGATTCTCAATACCAATAAAAGAAGCCAGAAGACAGTGAAATAATACCTTTAAAGTGCTTAGGGAAAACAATTCTGAACCTAAATTTTTATGCTCAGATAAACTATTTGTTTAAGATTGTGGACAAAATAAAGACTTTCTCAGACATCCAAATGCTGAAAGAGCATACAACCACTAGATCCTCACTAACAAAAAACAACTTAAATAAAATATGGTTAAAGGATCCACATTAGAAAGTAAGAAAATGATCTTTAGAGAAAACTCTGAGAGACAAGAGGAATGTTGAACAAAAAAATTATAAACATGTTCATAAGTATAAACAAACAATAATGGTATAAAATCACACCAATATATAATACACGGGGTAAAAACAAAATAAGGTAGAACTAAAATGCTGGGCAAAAATAGATTTAAAAAATGTACATATCAACAATATACAGAGTGGCCAGATTATTATGATCACTGAATGCATAATAATCTGGCCACTCAATATATATATATTTTGAAATAAATATTTCTGAATTTTCTGAAATATATATATATATATATATATATATATATATATATATATATATATATATATATATATGCCAGAAAAGTATCTTCAGGTAAGGCAGTGCAAGCATTGAAATAAACACTTACCGTACATGTGTTTTGGGGATTAAGAAAAGGAAGCTTTTCCAAGGAAAGAGAATAAACTCAAGCTTCTGCAGGGTTTGGGATTAGGGATAATTTATTGAATAAAGGGATGACTGAAATTGTAATACTCTGTGTGGCATAGACATTGAGTATCCCCCATATGTCTTTCTCCCCACAGTTCCTGGCCCCTTGCTGTTAGATGGGACCAGGAGACCAGTTCTGGTCTAGGAACTGGAAGTGGAAGGGATGTGAGTTGCTGGAGCCAAATCATTGAAGAGCCAGTGTGTGACTCTCTAGTGCCTCTTTTTTTTGTGGCCTAGACACCTAAAAATTATGCATTGAAATAGCATCCCAAAATCAAAGTCACCTGGATTTCTGAATCACCACAGGGAGCACAGATGTTGTTGAAAGTTGCCTAACCTCAATTTGTTACTGCCCCATAACTTAGCATTAGGTGTATATACTACAATTAAAGGGAGTAACATCAAAGATATATACCTACATATATGAAATGAATTAGATGCCTAGATTAAAAGAGAAAAACTATGTGGTCTGTGAAAATCCTCCCTGAGACTTACCTCACAATTACAATAGGAAAAATATACATAAGATTTTATCCTTACTTCACAGCTTTGCCACTGGTTTGGGATGCTTGGTCGAAACTTCTGATCACAAACAACCTTCCGCATTTCCTCCATTGAGGGATCTGAAGGCACCATGTCATAATAAGGCAACTGGTATTCCTCAACAATTCCTATAAGAAATTTGCACAGTAAATTTCCCAGTGTGAATAATAAACAAAGATGCTTATTTTGAAATAATTTATCAATTAAGTCTTCTAGACACCATGGAATGGTACCATGGAAAACTAGAAAGTCAGGTCTATTAAAATTATGCACCACTATAAAATTAAATATATAAGCTGGCATGGCTCAGTGGTTGAGTGTCAACCCATGAACCAGGAGGTCACAGCTCGATTCCCAGTCAGGGCACATGCCCCCGTTGCGGGCTCGATTCCCAGGATGGGGCAGGTAGGAGGCAGCCAATCAATGATTCTCTCTCATCATTGATATTTCTTTCTCTTTCTCTCCTTTGTTTTCTGAAATCAATAAAAATATTTTTAAAATTAAATATATAAGTTTAAAGTGTTCAGTTGAATAGCTATTATATACAGTTGAATAGTTTTTATTTAAATTTTTGTTGTTGTCACTATTGCAGATGTCCACCATTTCCACCCTTCTGCCCACCTGCACCCAACCCCCACTCTCCTTCCTTGGCCCTCACCACACTATTGTCTGTGTCAATATAATTTATAATATGAAAAGCATATAATTTTTTTAAAATATATTTTATTGTTTGTACAGAGAGGAAGGGAGAGAGATAAAGAGTTAGAAACATCGATGAGAGTCATCGATCAGCGGCCTCTTGCACACCTCCTACTGGGGATATACCCGCAACCAAGGTACATGCCCTTGACCGGAATCAAACCCGGGACCTTTCAATCTATCCATTGAGCCAAACCGGTTTCAGTGAAAAGCATATACATTTTTATTTACATATCATTCCACTGTGCAATTCAGAAAAAAAATAACACCTAATTATAAAATTTATAACATGGTCTTATTGCTATGAGTGAAGTATATTTCTCTATTAAATAACTTTTTCAAAATAAAATAGCTATCTTTTTTTTTTTTAAATTGTTAGGCAATCTTTTAAGAGCTGAATTTGTTACATTTGAATTTTAGAACTTCTATAACTAAGAATGTTCCAAAGAAGCAACCAAAGTATTTGAAGATAGATGGTTTAACATGGAGGTTAATATGTAGAGTCTCAAATACTTCGACAAAAACTAAACCTTAATTACCAGATTAGTACTTGAATTCAAGAATTTCCTAATAAAATAATTTGAATTAACCACAATCCTTTTAATTTAAAACATTTAAGATGTGGGGGAGAATCCAAGATGGCTGCACAGGTAAACACCTAGCCGCAGCAGCACACAATAATTTCAATAAAATACAACTAAAATATAAAATGGACATTACCCAGAACTACAGGAAAGTCGACTGACTGGAAATTCTACAACAAGAAGCAAGGAGAAAACCAGAAGGAAGAGCAGAGGAGCTGTAAAAGCCTAAGGTAAGGAGACACGCGACGTGCGAGGAGAGGACGGAGTCGGAGAGGAGGGGCGGCTGAGTGCCTGGCTGGCGTTCCCTAGCAGGAAGGAGATAAAAGCTCCGACTGTGCTGAACCCCAGACCCGGTGGTGCTGAGCCCCAGTTCTAGGCCAGACCCTGGGGACCCAGGCTCAAACAGAGGGAGCTGGGGCTGTGTGGCGGAATCCCAGGGGAGCGGCGAAAGGCAGAGCCCCCGGAGGCATGCAACTGTTGACTCTGCTGCTAGATTGCCCTAGCGGGAGGGAGACAAAGGCTCCGGACTGTGCTGGGCCCCAGTTCCGACTGCTCTGAACCCCAGTTCTAGTCCAGAACCCGGGGACCCAGGTTCAGAGAGCTAGGCTGTAAGGCGGAACTCCGCGGGAGCGGCAAAAGCCGGTCCTGGAGGCGCGCACATCGCATGCAGAGAAGGGACGGTTGGCTGTGCCACTGGATTGCCCTGTCGGGAAGGAGACAAAAGCTCCAGACTGCTCTGAACGCCACCTCTGAACCCCAGTTTGGGGGAGAGCCTAGACTGTTTGGTAGCAGGCAAAAATCGAGGGCACCTTTCTCTCAGTGGTGCTTGCAGTGAGTACTGAAGGACCCTGAGGAATACTGAGACTCAGGAGCCGCATAGGGCGGGGCTGACAGAAGCCAAGGCTGTAGGCTCCGCTCCATCAGGGAAGCTGCGAAAATGCCAAGACAACAAAATAGATCACAAACGCAAGAAATGGAGGACAAAAAGTGACTGGATATAGAGTTCAAATCTACGCTTATAAGGTTTTTCAAGAATTTCCTAGAAAAGGTCGATCAGACCTATGAGGATATGAAAAAAGATCAACTAGAATTAATAAGGGATCAAGAAATAAAGAATACATTGTCTGAAATAAAAACTATAATATGGAATCCTAAAAACAGAATGGAAGATCACAAGAATCAAGTCAAAGATTTGGAACATAAAGAGCCAGAAGACACTCCTCCGCAGAAGCTAGAAGGCAAGAGAATCCAGAAAATTGAAGATAATGTAAGAAACCTCTGGGACAACTTCAAGCGAACCAACATCAGAATTATGGGGGTCCCAGAAGATGAGAGAGAGCAAGATATCGAAAACATACTGAAAGAAATAGTGACAGAAAACTTCCCCCACCTGGTGAAAGAATTAGACTTACAAGTCCAGGAAGCGCACAGAACTCCAAACAAAAGGAATCCAAAGAAGACCACACCAAGACAAATCATAATTAAAATTCCAAGAGCAAAAGACAAAGAGAGAATATTAAAAGCAGCAAGAGCAAAGCAGGTAGTTAGCTATAAAGGAGCACCTATACGATTGTCAGCTGATTTCTCAACAGAAACTATGCAGGCCAGATGGGAATGGCAAGAAATATTCAAGGTGATGAATAGTAAGAACCTACAGCCAAAAATAATCTACCCAGCAAAGCTATCACTCAGAATCAAAGGCCAGATAAAGAGCTTCACTAATAAAAAAAAAAAAAGCTAAAGGAGTTCATCACCACCAAACCAGAATTATATGAATTGCTGAAGGGGGTTCTTTCGGAAGAGAAAGTAAATAAAGATAAAAATTATGAACAACAAATACGTAACTATCAACAAGTGAATCTAAAAACCAAGGAAATTAAAAAAAATTGATGAACAATATTAACTATTGAATATAATAGAATCAGAGGTATGGAAGGGGAGTGAACTGACGATTCTTGGGGAAAAGGGGAGAGGAGGTTGTGGGAAGAGACTGAACATAAACTGTGCACCTATGGATGAGGACAATGGGAGGTGGAGAAAGGGCAGAGGGTGAGGTGGGAACCTGGTGGAGGGGAGCAATTGGTGGGGGGGGGAAGAACATTTGTAATAATATGAACAATAAAGATTTATTTAAAAAAAGAAAAAAACATTTAAGATGTGTCATTATATTGGAAATTGAACTTCAAAACATGTTAATAGTACATTACTATTCTGACAGTTAAAGAAAATTTAAGGACAAAAACCAAAAAAGCAAAGCTAGACAAATATCAATATAAATAATGGCAAATACCGTATTTTTCGGACCATAAGACGCTCCAAACCATAAGACGCCCCAGGTTTTAGAGAAGGGAAATGAAGAAAAAAAGATTCTGAAACAAATAGTGTCCTAAAATATTTTATGTGCATTAAAACCCAACATCACAGTCATAAACACATGTAATCAACCCTGTAAAGTAAACAGCAGCATTTAGAACCGTTTTAGAGCCGGGCAAGCACACAGAGACCACACAGAGCCGGGCAAGTAAAAAAACTTATTTTTTAAAGTATATGTGTAGGCTATATTTGGACCATAAGACGCAGCGACTTTTCCCCCCGACTTCTGGGGGGGAAAAAGTGCGTCTTATGGTCCGAAAAATACGGTATGTTTGAATCTTGATATTTAACAAGTATGGTTCTAAGCCCTTTAGATGTTTTAACTAATCATTCCCCAAAACCACTGACTAAAGAAAGTACTATATTATTCCTGTTTTACAGAACAAGGAAACTGAGGCACAAAGAGAGTTGTGATATCGCTGAAGGTCGCACAGCTATCAGTGGCAGATCTGGAACTCAGCCCCAGGCTCAGGGTTTCCAGGGTCCATGTTCTATATTACTGTATTTATATTGCTTCTAGAAATACCCATGTTTCCCCAAAAATAAGACATCCTCCGAAAATAAGACCTACTTACAGGTTTCCTTCTGAGTGAAATATAAGGCATCCCCCCGAAAATAAGGCCCCCCTAGGCTCCATTCCCTCCACTGCTTACGAAAGTGCACGTGTTTCCTGTATTTTGGCAATTTGTCTGGATGGCACTAAAATCCCACCTTTAATCATTTCTAAGGGCAAGAAGGAAAAGATTGAATGTGTTTTGGGCATTTTTATTCTTGAAACTGAAAAAGCCTGGGCCACACAAGCAGTTATAAGGAAGTGGGTTGATTTAATGCTGCCGCTTGTTATGCGAGGGAGCTAAAGAGGTCTGCTAGTCTGGGATGCAGCCAGCACTCACCGTGCTAAAGACACGAAGACATTTCTTCACGAAAGAAAAATAGATCAGATAATGATTCCCGCAGGAATGACGGCCTATCTCCAGACTCTTGATATTGCAATAAACAAACCATTCAAAGACAATTTGCGCATGGAAATTAGTGACTACATTGAAAACAGAATGGAGAGAAATCAGCGTGGAAACTTTGTGAAACCTAAACTGCAAGAAGTTGTGACTTGACTTGGGCGAAGAATTCACGGGAGAAAATCACTGATAGTTGCATTGCAAATAAGTTGCATTGCAAATAAGTTGCATTGCAAATGCACTTATTGCAAAATAAGACATCCCCTGAAAATAAGACCTAGTGCATCTTTGGGAACAAAAATTAATATAAGACACTGTCTTATTTTGGGAAAAACAGGGTAGTTCCTTCTTTCTGAATGTTTTATTATCTCATCAGTGAATACAGGGGGAAAGTATGTTTCCTCATTCAAACACAATTTTAAGTTTTTCTTTTAAAAAATAAAAAATTAGATTGATGTAAGGTAAAATGAGACCAATACAAAATACAAAAAGTTTATAGTAGTTAAATAAGGACAGCTCTTTCATTGAATGTTTATCTGAGTTTGCTCTGTGCTAAAAGCTTCACCTGAATTAATTAAATTAATCCTTTACATTAGGGGTGTCGAACTCAATCAGAGAAGGGGCCAAAATCTAAAATCCAGCCTAAATCGCGGGCTGAATGGTTTACTGAACAGTCATAAACTGTCATTGTGGTGGAAACGCAGCGGAGTGCAGTGATGACAGCGCGGTGGGGGCCACATTGCAAGGCCTGGCGGGACGGATTTGGCCCGCGGGCCTTGTGTTTGACACATGTGCTTTACATCCTCAAAGCCAGCAGGGTCTGTTTTATCATTTCTTCATTTCACTTGGGGAAAGTGATACCAAGTAACTTGCCTGAAGTCAGATGTTCAGGAAGTTGTTAAATCAAGGATTTAGCCCTTAATCTATCTCACTTGAAAGATAAAACTCTAAATTATTTAATCCCAGTATTTATTTTCTCCTACTGATGAAAGAGTACCATCAGACTGCATTGTAGGATTTCATTCTCTCAAATTCTTCCTCTCATTATTCATCTCTAAACTGCTAGGAGCAGTAGAATCAGGAAGTTAGTCTTGGCTCACCTCCAACCTCCACTTGATACCCCACACATTTCTCATCACAGGAAAGAAAAGAACAAGAAAAGTCTGAGAATCAGAAGACTTCAGTTCAAGTCCTGTGGCCTTGGCAAGCTATTTCACTTCTTGGGATTTCATTTCTGGTATAAAATAGGGATATCGCTAATAGCATACAAGCTCAAGTAAAATTTTCAAGTACTTCACTAAGTATCATTATGAAAATCAGAATTATCAGGAGAACTGTCACCCCCACATAAGCCATAATCCTAATATATAAAAAGCCAGGGGCTGTCACCACCGAAACAACCCAAACAACCGGATGGACGATTGAACACATGCTGTGTGGGTTGGCAAGGCTGGCAGGGGGGTTAGTGAGGAATAACCAAACAACTGAACAACAGGCTGCAGGAGGTGACCAGGCAAGCAGGGGATTAGTGAGAGACAACCAAACGACTGAACAGCAGCATGCGTGGGGTGTCCAGGCCGGCAGGGGGACAGTTGGGGGCAACTAGATCGGTGGAGGGAGGGGCGGTTGGGGTTACCCAGCCGGCAGATGGGCAATTGGGGGCAACCAATCTGGCAGGAGGGGTAGTTGGGGGCAAACAGGCTGATGGAGGAGCAGTTGGGGTGACCAGGCCAGCGGGGGGGGGGGGGGGCAATGAGGGGTGACCAGGCTGGCATTGGCATGGGGGGCAGTTGGAGGTGACCAGGACAGCAGGGGGGCAGAAAGGGGTGACCAGGCCAGGAGGGAAGGGCAGTTAGGAGCAACCAGGCTGGCAGGCAGGGCAGTTTGGAGGTGACCAGGACAGCTTGAGGGGGCAGTAAGAGGTGATCAGGCCAGCAAGGGCGGGGGGGGATTAGGGGTGATCAGGCTGGCAGGCAGAGGTGGTTAAGGGTGATCAGGCTGGCCGGGGGGAGGGGGCAGTTAGGGGCAATCAGGCAGGCAGGTGAGCAGTTAGGAGCCAATGGTCCTGGATTGTGAGAGGGATGTAGTAGGACATCCCCTGAGTGGTCCCGGATTAGAGAGGATGCAGGCTGGGCTGAGGGGATCTGTTCCCCCACCCCCGTGGACAAATTTTGTGCACCGGGCCTCTAGTAATAATATAAAGTCTCCCATTATGTGCAGTACACTCTACTTTTGCCACTTAAAATATATGCCAATAGGTATTCTCTTAACTAGTAAGAAATCATTTAATATAGTGCTTAGGAAAAAAAATCACATATTGTATTCAGAACATCAAATAAAAACAGACACAAAGAATATGCCCAATATCTTACCTCCAACTGAACACCTTCGGGCTATTTCCCAGTAAACCAGACCAACAGAATATATGTCAGCACGTTTGAAGGACTCAAAGATATTCACATTCATTGTATCATCAAGCATTTCAGGAGCCATATACCTTCAAAACATTCACATGTCAGATTCTGTGTATGACTTTAAAGCAGTCCAGTAAAGCATAATCTTACTAAAACAGGATGCAAAATATAAGTGAAGATAGCTTACATCAGTTTTACAAGTGGACCTAAACCACTGTACTATAACAGAATAAAATTAAATAATAGTTATTGACTTGACCATCATTTAAAACATATTTTTAATAGAACAAGGGGTCATCACCCTCAGTATTAAAGCATATGTGCCAGGCGCCAAATGCTTGGAAAGCACAAGCCAGAGGGGATTCAGTAAGCACAGCACTCAATAGGAGAGACGAAACTCAATTTCCACCAGTAGCTCCTTGCCAAGGAAAGCTCCTTGAGGGCAAAGGGTAGGTTTTATTCGTGGAGGGCCCAGTCCTCCAACACAGAGCTCAGCAGTGGCCCAGAAATATCTGTTCTGAATAGATACACTGGCTCCAAGAAACATACAGTTTATATCGGCTCCAACAAAATTACGGTCTTATCTTAACAGGACTAAACCAAAGTAATTTACAATTGCTGAGACCTGACTGAGCCTAGCGAGTTGTCCTAGGGAGATTTTGAGAACTTCTCAGAGTTTTCAGGTGAGGATGCAACACACTCCCTAACTCTTTTAAAAGTTTTAGATCCCAGGGAATCTAGCAGCCAAGGCTCCCCTGACGGTCCCTAATATGGGGACAGTTTGATGGGCAAAAGTCAAATCTTGCTTTTTATAGGGAAAGGAAGCCCCATAGGGCTGCCCGGTCTGAATAAACTGTCCTGAAGTGTTTCTGGGGCCTCATTGAAGTCTCCCAGGAACCGAGTGGAGGACTCAGAGGGACTGGCCTGGACTGTCAATTATGGCTTGGAGGCCGACTCTGCCAGCTTAGAAATTCTCCTTTCTCCAGGGCCTTTAACAACTCCAGGAAATGTTTGGGTTGTTTCTCATTTCAAGGTCAAGAAACCTGGGATGATGCCAAATGGGCACAGAGCCTGAAATACAAATAAAAGGAAATGGAGCATGCTGGCCCCAGGGCCACAACAAGAAAACACCAGACGTCCCACTACAAATGGGGCCGTCCTGAACGTGTGTGGTATACGCGTTAATATCATGCTTGCTCTTAACTTTCAGAGATTCTGTTCCTTGAATGTGGAAACTGTGTCCGAATTCATCATCAATTTGGGAGACTTAAGGTTAAATACCACTACGGTGTTGTCACAGAAGTTGTCACAGAACATTTTCAAATATTGAGAGAACACAATAGTGCATATATTAAGCATTATGAGCAGTCCTCACCTCTCTAGCCCACTATATTGATTCCTTTCTGTTGTTTAGAATCTGAGCATGTAGAACTAACCCTGAGTTTCAGTTCATTTGTGAGGTATAAAGGCTTTGGAGGAGCTGCACACTACTGACATTGTTTTCCTCTTTTCTATAGGAAAATATGTTCTCAGAATATGACACACCAAAAACAATATACCGTCATCTCCTTCACCAAGCCTCTCCATTGGCCAAATGGCTACCTGTATGACCAAATGCCAACTCCCCTTGCTTTATAACCAGTGTGCCACTGATTTCTCAATGACCCAGAGAAGACTTTTTGTTTTCTTGGGTCTAATGATTTCCCATGTGGACCTCTGCCCCCATCCCTACACACATCCCAGACATTCCTGCGTAGGGGACAGTTGTAAGTCTTAGCGTGCTGCCAGAGTAAGTTGGCTTACCTTTTGGTTCCCACTTTAGGATTCTGAGGTATGTCAATAGTGTTCAGTATAGAATCATGCTTCACAGCTAATCCGAAGTCTGCTATGGCACAAGTTTCACATTTTTTCACCAAAATATTCTTTGATTTTATGTCTCGATGAGCAATGGCAGGTTTGCCTGTGAAGGATGAGCAAGCATATTCACTTTTGTCATTACTGAAGATGGAATCTCTCCAAAAGGAATTATTTGGAAGACTTGGCTCAAATATCGCCTAAAAGAGGCTTCTCTGACCACCCATTCTGCATCCCAAGGCATTCTCCATCAGAGTACCCCATTTTGCCTTCTTTATAGCTCTTATCACTATTTCATATGTCTTACTTATTCATATATATGTCTAATTATCTGCCTCTACAACTAGACTATAAGCTACATAAGGGCAGAGATTGTGTCTTAGTCATTACCATTCCTTCAAATGCTTAGATCACTAGGTCACATTTAGTAGCCTCTCATATGTTTGCTGAATGAATAGGGGAAGAATTAGTATTGCTATGTACACATGAAAACAAAGAAAATATTCTCTTGCAAAACAAGTTTCAAACGTCTACAATCCTAGATGAACAGTTCTCAAATGTGGCCTGAAGACCCTGGGGGTCTTCGAAACTGTTTTCCAACTATGTCTGTGCAATGTCACCTTTTCTCCCCATACTTCAACCAAAGCAACATGTTGGAGCAGATTGAATGAAGAACAGGCATGAAAATCCAGATATTAAATAGATTTGCAGAAATGTAAAACAAAACCATAATTTTTACTTAACTGGTTTTTGCATTATAAAAAAATATGTGAATTTTTAAAAATTATGTTATTAATGCTAATATTTAATTGGCTAAATCATTATTGTTGTTTTAGGTAAATGAGTATTTTTAAATTCCTCCATTTTAGTTCTAATATAGTAAATATTAATGATATAATTCACAGGCAAAAAAAAAAACTTTGGGGAGTCCTCAATCATTTTTCAGAAATTAAAAGGATCATGAATCCAAATTGGAGAATCAGTACTCTGATGGAACTAATAACTTTCTAGAGCCAATTCTCTATTAACTCAGTAAATAGAAAAGACAATGTGTATTACTTGACCTTCAAGTATATGATATATAGATATTTTTTCAAGATCACATTACCCTTTCTGATTATTTTAACTATCAAAAGTAAAAAAAAAAATTATTTGTATTTTTCTGAATATGAAGCCCTTGACATCAAAGCCAGATCTCTCAGTTATACAAGCTAAATAGCAAATATTGAGTCACTAGGAATAAAAATATTATGGATGGTATACAAAATGGCAAGTGTGTAGATGACAGTTGGTTCTATCATGACAAAATCTTCAGCCTTATAAAGTACCTTTAGTGTTTCTTTACATTTGATAACTGTAATAAATTAAAATACAACTAAACTCTGAAATACAACATAGTATTCCTCCATGAGCAGTATGGCTCAGTGGATAAAGCATCAGCCTGTGGACTGGAGGATCATCAGTTCAATTCCTGGTCAAGGACATGTACCTGTGTTGTAGGTTTGATCACTGTCCCCAGTTGGGGTGCATATGGGGGTCAACCAATCAATATGTCTCTCTCACATCAATGTTTCTCTCCTCCCCCGCTCTTCCATCCTACTCTCTCTAAAAAAAAAAAAAAAAAAAAAAAAAAAAAAATCAATGGAAAAAATATTCTGGGGTGATGATTAACAAAAATAAATAAATAAAATACAACTTAGTGTTCCTATCTTCATATTTAAGAAGAAAAACTGAGAAATAAAATACCTACCTTGTGTACCAACAATCTCCATATGAAGGTGGGCCAGACCACTAGCTATGGAAAGTGCCAGTCTGATCATCCCAGCCACGGTCACTATATTTCTATTCAAATAGTCATACAAGGAGCCCTGTTCATGATATTCCAAGACAAGCCAAAGTTGGGTCCAAGTTCCATTATCTAACAGGAAAAAATTTGGGTGCTGTAAATACATGTTGAAAAAGAAGCCAAAAGTTTTTATTAAATGTCAGTGCTTCTAGTAAATCTGCATTGTTAACAAAGCAAAGTTAATTCCTTCATGGATATTATCCAGACAATGCCGACGGTTCGAATTCATAAAGTAAAAAGTCTCAATGGGTTCCTGAAGATATTGATATATTGAAACCTGTTATATGTTCCCACCATAGCTATTAGAAACTGTGAGGCAGAGATTCTAACTGAACAACTTTGTTATTCCCTTGATATTTGCCAGTGATTGCAACCACATTATAGGAAAAACTGCTGAGAGATGCATTTAGGCTCAGTGTTGTGTTATAAATTTCTCTTGAGATTTTAAGAAACATTGTCCCAATAAAAAATAGAAATTAAAAAATTTACACAAAGTATTTGCACTGCCATAGGAGCTCCAACATTCTAAGAATGCTCATGTTACTTACCTTTCAAATATGAAGTTGACAATTTTCCCCAAAAGCTTATATTAAGAGCCAAATACAATAACTAGACATTTTCAAATAGTTTTCCCCCATTTAACCAAAAGCTAATCAAGCTTATTAAAGATTTCTAGCAGAAGAGAAACTAGCCTAAGTCTTCTTTGGGTATTGTAGTTCCTAAAGCTAACTTTAGCTTTCAGGATCGAGTGTCTACAATAGCCCTGGGCTCTCCTGACCAGAGAAACAAAACTATAAAAAACATTTGCTGAAGGCTTTGTCTTCCTAGTGTTAAATACAAGAGCTCCTCTTTATTCAAGCATTTAATTTCCCGAGCTAGTAGTGATAACACTTCCTAGCAATGAAAAACAAACATAACATAATAAAGTATACTAATAAACTGACCTTATATAAAACTAACCCTTACTCACACCTCTCTCCCAGCTTAGCACCAGGGGCTATCTTTGCCTTCTCACACCAATGTCTTTGTCAGACAGTTGACTAAAAAGTGAAACTGTAAGTGTTGCCAAAGATATAAAAATGCATGATGATGAAAGTGATGTTAGAGACCATTTAGAATCAGACAGAAAGCTACTGACAAGGAAGCCACTGACAGAGGTAGACCAGTAACTGAAGAAGAGAAAATAATGATCTTTCTTGTGCAAATGCTCTTCTTTGTTTTATAATCCAAAAAACATCATGAATATATTAGCCCGTCAAGATGATCTGTATAACTATAGTCATTACTGCTTTCACCACATTCTAATTAATCTAACCAGTAGGTAGTTTTACTCAACATTAGGAAGGAAAAGAATTTCTTAACAGCTTAACAAGAAATGCTTCATTTTCAATAGGCTGGATATATTTTCAAAGAATATGTAGTTAAGAATTTGGAAATAATCTGTTATTTCTTTCTAATTTATCTTTATTGTTGACTAGAGGCCCGGTGCACAAATTCATGCACCAGTGGTGTCCCTCGGCCTGGCTTGAGGGATCAGGCTGAAACCAGCACTCTGACATCACCCGAGGGGTCCCAGATTGCCAGAGGGCAAAGGCCAGGGCAAGGGACCCCACCAGTGCATGATCGGGGTCAGGGAGGGATGTGGGAAGTTGGCCAGCTGGGGAGGAACTGCAGGAGAGCTCCAGGGCCAGACTCCAGCAGCAAGCTAACCTATCGGTTGGAGCATCTGCCTCCTGGTGGTCAAGTACACGCCATAGTAACTGGTCAACTGTCTGCCCCCTTGTTAGTCAGTGCACATCATAGTGAACAGTTGAGCAGGCTTAGCACGTCATTAGCATATTACACTTTGATTGGTTGAACAGCCGACTGGACCATGGGACACTTAGCATATTAGGCTTTTATTATATAGGATAGTATTACAGACGTCCCCTTTGTTTATTTGTTTTTTCCCATTGACCCACTCTACCTGGCACCAACCCTTCCCAGGCCTTCACCACATTATTGTCTGTGCCCAGGGGCTATGCATACCTATAATAATAAAAGCATAATATGCTAATTAGACTGGACAGCCGAATGACGTTATGGACGTCCTTCCGGATGACATTCTGGATGAAGCCAGGGCTGTGAGAGCCAAGGCAAGCCACCACAGCTATGAGGGCCGAGCCCCTTGCATGAATTTCATGCATGAGGCCTCTAATATGCATATAAGTTTCCTAGAAGAATCTTTCTTTAAAGCTCATCTCAGCTTTACGCTGTTTTTCTCTAGCAAATCAGATAAGACAATTCATCAGCAAATGTAATCATGGCCAAAATGTATAATAACCCTGTTTCTCTTTTGCCATGTAATTAATAATGAATACTTTCAGGATCCCGATTATCTATATATATAAAAGACTAAGCTACTAAACAACTGACTGAATGACCAGTCACTAAGATGCATACTGACCACCAGAGGGCAGACACTCACCGCAGGAGCTGCCCTCTGGTGGTCAATGTGCTCAGCTGACCAAGGGGCACCAGACATCAGGTTCACAGCTGGCAAGTGCAGCTGTGGCAGCATGAGCTTCTCCCACCTCTGCAATAGTACTACCAAGTGGCAGTGGCAGGTGCAGCAGGGCCAGGATGAGCGTGAGCGGTGCAGCGCCCGGCCTGGGCTTGGGGGTCCTCCCTGGCTGCCTGCTCTCTCACGCAATACTACATCCCTCAGGGGATGTCGGACTGCTGTTTTTGGCCCAATCCCCGCAGGCCAGCTGACATCCCCTGAGGGTCCTGGATTGCAAGAGGGTGCAGGCCAGACTGAGAAGCCCCATCAGTGTAAGAATCTATGCTTTGGGCCTCTTGTACTATATAAAAATAATCATAGATTTTTAATTTTTGTAGGTATTGGTAGGTATCTGATATCCACAAATAATTTGTGGGGTTTTTTTTAGCTAGAGGTTACAATTCCTACCTCCCAAAGTTCTTTATGGATTACTGATCTGAATAAAAACCAATAGACCAGAGATACACTCACCTTTGCTCCCTCTTCCCCTTTAAGAAAACTAATGCACAGTTAAATGAATAAAAGCTAGGCAAAAAGAGAAAAGAGAGTATAGGTAATCCACAATCTTTCTATCCAGTCCCTGACTGCTCAGGGACATATACAATATTTTATAAGTATTACTTAAATACCAGAAAGTTGATACTCTGTTTTGTTCCACAAAACTCAAAAAGTGATCATGTTAAACATCAAGATATAAATCATACTCAAAGTACAGTAATAGAAAATTTCACTAAGATTGTCTTGCTTGCCGCCATTCCCATAATGATCACAGAAAACTTGCATCCTGGAGTTTAAGTTTATTGCACAGAAGAAAACTATAGTTCTGGCAAAGGGGAATATTCAATTAGCATTTATTGATATATTTATATCAACTATCAAAATACCTTTACTGAGGTATTTCTGTACTGGTCAGTTAAGAGCTACTACCGAAAACTCTCAGTGACATTCCTTTTCCCTGGACACTCAAAGCAGTCCCCACCCAATCCCCTACTCTCACCAAGATGCCTCCAGATGTCCTCATGCTTCACCAATCACAGGGATAAAAAACTAGCACGGCAACATTCTTCCAAAGTCTGTTACGATTGAAATTTATGATGTGATAGGGAGGTTCACCAGTTATCAAATATTTAAAATGTCAGCCTGGCTATAGTGTCATTATCATTTCTATGACAGGTTTGCCCTTTGCCCTGCTTTATTGGATGGTTACACACGTGTATCTATGGAGAAGACAAAAGACTTTTCTTTTCTCAATAAAGAAATTGAATTTTATGTAGACTTTATTGAAATAAAAAGATGATTTATTCTCATCTGATAATAGACATAAGCCTTCCTTTGCTGAAACCAATTAGATTGAAAATACCTTTGTTGTCAGCAGCAATGAAACCAAGGACATTCTCGTGTCTCAGCATCACCGTCTGGTAAATTTCTGCCTCGCGAAACCAGGATCTTTCATCTCTGGAGGAGAATATTTTCACAGCCACGTCTTCCCCACACCATCTTCCATGCCAGACCTCACCAAATCGGCCTTTTCCTACAATCTCCTGGAGGATAATCGTCCTGGCAATTGTTCTCTGAACCAGCAGAGGTAACCCTAACCGAAGAAAAGATGGGATGGATGGTGAAGAAAAGTAAGTGCCAAGAAAGAACTGTCAGAATGACCAGTATTTTCACATAAAAAGGCCAACATTTAAGCATTTTAATAATTTTACTGATGTTGAAGAAATATACACCTTTATACCAAAACTTTAATGTCAAAGCATGCTCAAAAAATATTCCAAATTCTCTTCTCATACTCACAAATACAAATTACTGGGACATAGCCTGCTGCTGCAGATGGCTGATCTTTCTAGAATTGCTGCTGAATTCCCTGATTTGTACATTAAAGCCAGTCAGATTACTAAGTACACAAAAGTATAAGAAATGCTGTTAGCCTTTAAAATAAAATATATTGGCTCCTACTACAACTGGGAATGCAGAAGAATTCTTTGAGAATTTTTTTAAACCAAATTAAAATTGGAAAGTGAATAATCAAATTCAACAATCAAGTAAGATAATCATGTTATCTAAAAGCAAGATGCAAAAGCTGAAACCGGTTTGGCTCAGTAGATAGAACGTTGGCCTGCAGACTGAAAGGTCCTGGGTTCGATTCCGGTCAAGGGCACATACCTTGGTTGTGGGCACATCCCCAGTAGTGGGTGTGCAGGAGGCAGCTGATCGATGTTTCTCTCTCATCAGTGTTTCTAACTCTCTATCCCTCTCTCTTCCTCTCTGTAAAAAAATCAATAAAATATATTTAAAAAAATAAAAATTAAACAAAATAAAAGATGTAATAATAGAAAATATCAAATGGATATTTTATGCAGAATAAAAAACATCAAAGAAGACATATTCAAAGTGCATGCAAATATTTAGATTCTTTGAATCAATAATTCTATCTCTATAATTCTATCCTAAAGATTCAATATAATTAATTGCAAAAAATCTGTTAAATTGTTTAATATATTATTTATAGAAAAAAATAAGGAAAGGTGTCTGATAATAGAAAATTATTAAATACTAGAGGCCTGGTGCATGAAATTTGTGCATGGTGTGTCCCCTCAGCCCGGCCTGCACCCTCTTGCAATCTAGGACCACTGGCTCCTAACAGCTCACCTGCCTGCCTGTCTTATCTCCCCTTACCACTCTGCCTGCCTGCCTGATCACCCCTAATTGCTCACCTGACTACCTGATTGCCCCTAACCACCTCTGTCTCAGCCCCCACCACAGTGGCTTTGTCTGGAAGGACATCCATAATGACGCCCGCCCGGAAGGTCGTTTGGCTGTCTGGTCTAATTAGCATATTATGCTTTTATTATCATAGATAGTGCAGAGATTAGGAGCACAAATAAGAAAAACCTGGTTTCACATTTCAGTTGTGCCACATGGTAACCACAGGCAAAGTTATTGAACTTCTCCAAGCTTTGGTTTCCTTGTCTGAAAAGGAGATAATAGTATCCCTTATCTCGTAGGTATACTGTGAACATTAGCAAGCATGTTAAGCTCTTAGCACAGTATCTAGCATATTACACACTCAATAATAGTTAGTCCTTAATGTCTTAGGTCAATTACTGAGAACCAATAATAATGATGCTGCTTATGTAGAGGTATGTCCTAATGATTTGGTTCAATGCTTTTGCTGTGTTAAACAAAATAGCACAGTAAATTCCTTCCACTTAAGTAAGTGTACCTAGCTATTCAAAATATGCACAGAGAAAAGACTGAAATAGGAAATATACTAAATGCTACTTCTATTTAGTGGCATCAAAGTGAACTGGGTATAATGTAAAATATTATACATTTTCTTAATTGCTATAGTGGGCG
This sequence comes from Pipistrellus kuhlii, assembly GCF_014108245.1. NCBI lineage: Eukaryota > Metazoa > Chordata > Mammalia > Chiroptera > Vespertilionidae > Pipistrellus > Pipistrellus kuhlii. The sequence goes on along the minus strand of NW_023425573.1, from coordinate 49,758,089 downwards.
TATGACTCTTATAATTAGAGGAAAACAGACAAAAAGATCACAGTACAATGTAATGTGGAAAGTCATGTGTAGTTGTTGTCACTGTACTTGTTAGCGGGGAAACCCTCAGAGCAACAACTGTGCAAGCTCTGGAGGACTCACCGCTGCCCCTGACATGAACCAAGGTGCATTCACATGTTCTCATCCCCATGAGAACCACCCACCATGGCTAAATGAGCACAGACTGGAGGTTTGCTATCACGGTCTCAACAATTAGTCACTCCCCACAGCCATAAAGTTCTTCTTAGAGAATCTGGTGCAACTTGGTCATTTTAGGGGAGAGAAAATTGGGGGCTGCAGTCATCACGAAGTGGCCCAGGAATAAGCTGCTAGTGGGGAGGCAGATCTACAACTAAAATGCTGGTCTTCTGTCCAGACTCTTGCTCTCTCACCATTTGGTGAATAGGATGCATTTCTCCTCTGCTGGGGAGATTTCCAGCAGCAAACGATTCAGGCTATTTTTGTAGGCTACAGTGAGTTTTACCACTTGACTGCACACAATAAAAGTTGTACTAACAATGATTAAGCCAAATCTTAACCTCAGTCTCTCTCCTCCCTTCCCCAACACGAACCCACACACTCACAAAAACATCACCACCAACAATCGTTACCAACAAAAATGCAACAATATTTGGCTAGATAAGCCAATGTTTTCAAACTGAAAACTGATCAAGCACCCATCAATGCCACACACCAGGGACAAAGTAAGATGTGGCCTAAGGTACTCAGCACAGCAATCAAGTTGAGACTGTAAAACTCAATGAAAGTTGCCTTGGTATCATTCAAAGCAGCCCCCCAAGATAACCTACATAAGTCTTGGGTTATACACTTAGAGACTTAATTTGAAGATACATGGACGTTGCTTCTCCTCCTGGTTCATTTTATTCTTTTTCATGGCCTTTGTAGAAATGGATACCTGTCTGATGGAATGGCAACTTCCTGTCACTGTCCGTCAAAAGTGCTCTATCATGAGAGCAAAGCAGAGGCCTATCCAGTCTCCTAGAAGCCACTGAGACACTGTCCACTCTCAAAGACAGCCCAGGAACACGGCAGTCCATGTTCCTCTCTGGTGGGCATTACATCTCTTTGAAATCGGTTCCTGGCCAGGTCAAGGATAAGCTTCACAATTTTTTGTTTCTCAACATTTGACAAAGTGACCTCTCGTTTAAGGACACCGGACAATTAAGAGAAGCAGAACCGCCCGATCCTCTCTGCAGGGATTGGGAGGGGAGCTTTTGTGGCAGAAGCCTTGCTGCAGACAAACCAGCTCTGCTTATGAAAGGCAGCGGTCACTGCCAAGGACATATATGCAGCTGGCTTAGGGGAAAAGTGCCTAAAGCTCTTTTGAATTGTGCATTACAAAAGTCACCCATGCATGGGTACATTTACAGCTTTCTTTTTAGGATAATCTAAAGAGGAGAGTTCAGCAGTCAATAAATCCAGACTCAGGTTTAAAGACACAGCGAAGGAGTAAAAAACAAAACAAAAAAAAAACAAAACACCTTAATGTGAATTTTTTATTTTATGTCCTGGCTCATGGCTGCTTTGTTAAATTAAATTAACAGTCTCCAATTATAAAATCTCTAGAACGTTTATTAGAAAGGAAAAACCTTGGTCATATTAAACATATTCAAAGAGTCGCTCCAAAATACACATTTCAACCTAACACGGGTGAGCTGAAATGTCTGGGTGGTAATTAAGTAGATGGCTTTTTAATCACATGAACCTCCTGAAGAAATTATTTAAGGTTTCAAGGAACTTGGCACCAATGAGAGCTCTCTGTGCACTTACTCTGTGCCTACACTGTTGCCAGTGCTCAAAATGTTAGGGCATAACAGGCCCCCAAACGCAATACTCAAGGAAGAAAAAAAGTAGTGAACTGAACACGTTTTACTTTTAAAGAAAGAATACCATCTTTCTAGCCAATAATGTAATTTGGATTTCATTTTATAAACTTTGTATTGTAGTTTGGAGACACTTTGCCAACGCTCCTCCCCTGGACACATGCCACCTAATTTGGGCAGTGAGGGTGTCAGTGCTGAGATGTTGGTCAGTGAGAGAGCAGGCAGTCTTGCCTCAGAAGCAGCCAACTACCTGGGCTCTCTGGGTGATACGATGGGGCCTCTCTTTTCTGGACTCTGTGCTGATACCATAGCTATATCATATTACATATGATGCTCATACAGATGCTCGCACCCCTCTGTTGTTAACCCTTGTTAACTGTGCCTGTCTGTGTGCTCCTTGAAATATGTTTGGGGTCATCATCCTTAATAATCCTCCCAAAGCAAGGGGCGTGCAGGGGCATCTGACGTGGCTCACCTAGCCTCGGCCTAGTCCACATTCGGGCAGCATCGCATGCTGACAGGATTTCTGGACTCATACGTGAGAGCAGGGAGCCTGCTGCCCCTTAGGGAGTTTGTTATCACACGGGAAACTCTGCTCTGTCACCTGAAACCCACAGACGCTTTGTGCTACGAGAAAGGCTCATTTAGGCCAGAACACAGCCCTGTCCCTGAGTTGTGTCAGCATGTCCTGGAGTTCCATGGAAGAGGAATAGAATTATCACACAGCCTCTGCAGCAAAAGCCAGCACACCAGTGCTCTGCTCTTCCCTTTCATCTTTCATTTCTGTGCTTTAAGAACATATTCTTGATTTTAATTTCAGGTCAACTCTCTGGGAACTTCACCCACACATCCCAGGGGCACCTACAGATTCGGAAGACCTTCAAAACCACAAGGGAAGATGCTCCAAGTACATTACTTTGCATAACTGAGTTCTCTTGCTCAGAACTCAGCTCCTTAGATACAGTAACTCCTTTGTGCACAGGAACCATTACCGGGAGAGCAACACTTTTTCTTTCTGATCATAATGGAGAGGGGAGAGCAGAGAGACTCTTTCATGCTTCAGGAATTCTGAAGGACTGTCAGAGTACGAATCTGAATACCTAAAGGCTCAAAAGCCAACAGAAAGGACTTAATTCTTTAGGCCATGATGGTTTTTTTCTCTTCTTTTTAATCCCAAAATAAACTTTTATGTCAGAACTTAGCATGTAGTACCAGATCAAGCACTTAAAAGGAAAGAATTCATATTGAGGCAATTTTTTGTTAAAAAATGGTTTTTACTGCTTTCTTTACTTTTTAATCCTCACTCAGGTATATGTTTTTATTTATTTTAGAGAGAGAAGAAGGGAGAGGAACATTTATCAGTTGCCTCCCATACACACCCCGGCTGAGGATCAAACCTACAACATTTTGGTGTACTAATATAGGACAATGCTCCAACCAACTGAGCCACCTGGCTAGAGCTGTTTTTATTTATCTATATACAATATATAAAAGCCTGTGACCAAACGACTGAACGACCGGTTGACTGGTAGCTATGATGCACACTGACCACCAGGGGCCAGACACTCAACAAAGGAGCTGCCCCCTGGTCAGTGTGCCCCCACAGTGGGAGCATCACTCGGCTGACCGGACAGGTGCCAGACGCTGGACTCATGGCTGGCCAGCGCAGCTGTGGCAGCTGTGAGCCTCTCCTGCCTGTGTGACAGTGCTACCAAGTGGCGGCAGCAGGTGCAAAGGGCCGAGATGAGCAGAAGTGGTGCAGCACCTGGCCCATGCTCAGGCTCCTCCCCTGCCGCCTGATGCTCTTTGTACTATTATATCCCTTGGGGGATGTTGGATTGCCACTTTCCACCCCAGGTGACTTGCGGGAATTGGGGGCCGAAAACGGCAGTCCAACATCCCCCAAGGAGTCCTGGATTGCAAGAGTGCAGGCCAGGCTGAGGGACCCCACCAGTGCACAAATCTGTGTACCAGGCCTCTAGTATTTAATTAAGAGTTTCCTTACTTAAAACATGGACTATGGGCACATACCAGATCCGGATCCAGAGGCAGTCACATCGTAAATCAGATCTTTCAGAGTTTTCCCAGCATTTACCAGGTTGCATTCAGAGAGGGGCTCCTCCACATTCTGCCTCTTTTTCTTCCTGTTGCTGCACTGTCGACCTTGGCATGCCCAGATGCTCAGCACTGCCACCAGGGACAGCAGGCACACTGGCACAGTAATAACAATGGTCAGCTCCATGGGTCCGAGTTTGGGGGCATTTGGTGAGGCTGCAGTTTGAAAAAAAATATGACCATCAATCAACCCATTTCACATATTTTAGAAATTGGAAATGTGATCACCAATATTTTAGATCTATAATGTGCTTCTACGCAGGGTACACTGATGATAGTTGGCAAAGGCTCAGAGTGCTATGAATAAAGATGGGAAAGGAGGCTGAGGTCAGGCTGCAGCTAGGAATGGCTATGCCAGGTGCCAATGGAGACAGAATTAGGACCAAGAAAAGCACTCACACAGGGGACCCTTTCTTCCTTCCTTCTTTCCTTCTTTCCTTCCTTTCTTCCTTCCTTCTTTCCTTCCTTCCTTCGTTTGTTTGTTTGTTTGTTTATTGTTTATCTATGTTAATCCTCACCCAAGGCTATTTTCCATTGATTTTCAGAGAGAGTAGAAGAGAGAGAAACATCAAGGTGAGAGAAACATATTGATTGGTGGGCTCATACACATGCCTCAACTAGGGCGAGGGATTGAGGTATGCGCCCTTCATCAGAAATAACCTGGGACCCTTCAGTCCACAAGCCAACGCTCTACCCCCTGAGCCAAACCAGCCTGGGCCAGGTTCCTTTTTAAAATCTCTAAGCATTTGACATGTTTCTCCTATTTTCTCTCCATTTTTCAGCAGTCCATTCTTAGAGCACATTCATTCAGATTCATTCAAGTGATTACTGAGCTCCTGCAATAATATGTTGCCACCAATCCAGGTGTGGAGATACGTTGGTGAGAGAGACTAAATCCTTGCTCTTGTGACACTTATGTTCCACACATCCAGCAAGAGGAGATAAGTGCTACAAAGAAAGAGGAAGTAGAAGAAAGAGACAGGGTGATGGACAACACTACTTTAGATAGAGTGGTCCTAGGAGGCTGCTCTGGCAGGTGTCAGGGAGCCAGCACGGGTGGTGTCTCAGGGCAGTGTGTTCCGTCAGAGGGACAGCAGGAGTAAGGTGCTCTGAGATAGAGACCTACTGGTGTGTTCAGGACAACCTAGGCCTGGAGCGAGGTAGATCAGATGACAGAAAGAAATGGGGCCACGGAAGAAAAAGAGAGGAAGGACATGGGGGGGTCTTACGGGCTAAGGACTGGGAATTGGATTCTAAGTAGAAGCTCTTGCAGGATTTTGAGTAGGCAAGTGAAATATGATCCAACTTAATATTCTGTGTGGCAGCTATGTGAAGTCACTAGGAGCACAAGAAGAGACAAATTAGAAACCTAATGAAATAATCCTGGCAGGAAATGATGGTCTTGGCTGACAACCCTGTCTAAAATAGTCCTTCCTTCTCATTCCCCATTCACTCTCTGCTCCCTTTTCCTGTTTTATTTTAATTCCTGGATCTTACTGCCACCTGGCACATCATAGATTCATTTATCTATTATCTGATTTCCTCCACAGAGCATGCGCTTCATGGAAGGAAGAACTTTGCCTGCTTTGTTCTCAACGATGCCCCGTGTTTACAAGGGCAGATGGTCAATAACTAGATCTTGAATAGCAGAGTCACTAAAAGTTTTACTAGTTTAGTGCTTTTGTTAAGTAAAGGATAAGAGTTTTTCATTTCAGAAAAATAAATATGATAGTTGAAACCACCTAACATCGGGGGATATAATTAAACTTTAATTTTAAAATACATGTAGCCAATTTTTTTAAAGTTCGTCCTATATCTAAGAAATCTAATTAATTTAGAAAAAAACAGTGATACATGAAAAATCTATGATGTCAGATATTGCTTGTGTTTTTCAAAGAAGTTATTTTGACACTTGAAATAAGCACATAGTTTGTTTTTTCCACAAACTGCAGACAGCCTCAGCATCAATTTAATTTTATCCTCTAGTCCTAGCAGCAGGGGATGTTGATTTTTGTTTTCAATAAACCTTAGGGTATGTTTAATAGAATAGGGATACACAGTTCTGGAGTCTTAACCTAATTTTAGATTCTCGAACATCAAGGAGAAGAAAAAAAAAATGCAGGCTTTGGAGAGAGAGAAGCAGGTTGTATGTGGCTATTGTGCCTTGAGCAAACTGCACCCTCTCCCAGCACCCCTCCAGTTGCTCCATAAAGGCCAGTGCGAGGGTTAGTTAGACATGAGGCATCGAATTAATAGCATAACACCTGCACCTTACAGTCTAGACAAATTGCGGTGATAATGGACCTTGTGAATTAAGTCACTCCTCAGACTTCCTTCTTTGCAACTGACAACCATAAGTTATGTTAAATGTAATTACTTTTTACTTACCATTGCAACCAGAATATATTAATATAATTTTAAAACAATTATTACTTGATTCTAAAGGAAAAATAATAAAAATCCTCAAAATTGTGTTCATAGATGTTTCATTATTATCCTAAAAATAGTAGTCTGGCTACAACCAATGAGTAAAAGATTTAAAGCTGTTAAGTGAACTTTGGAAACAAACATAACTCATGCTCTTCCACTTTGCCTCCTGCATTTTGGCAGATCAACAACTTGCCTTCTCCTGAGTGTTTCAGGATTCCTGTGAAATCATTAGAAGTTGCACAGGCACATACGGGGAGAGCTTGGCCTTAAGTGTTCCTATGACCAAGTGTAAGCGTTTTCTAACTTGACTTTGCGTTAAAATCATTAACTATGGCACTTGCAATTTCTGAAGTTTGCTTATGAAAGCATTATTAAGCATTTCACATGGATCTTTCAAATTTACATTTCAAGTTTTATCTATATTTTTATGTGCTCACAAAAGTATTCTAAGAAAGCCACAGAATACACTTGATCACTTGCAATTCACATAAACATCTATTTAAACACTTACATTTTTTAAATATAATAGAATTCCACTATTGGATACATTTATATGGGTAAATTTTATTTTGATATTGTTATTAGGAGCTATCAATATAAACATTACAGTTAAAAAGCTTATTGATTCCCTCATTTGAATAAATGCATTGCTCAGATCGTCACTATGGCAACCAATAAGGAAGCAAAAGGTCAGCAACCCTGAAAATAGAATAATGCTCTAGAGAAGGCTGCTGTTTTCAGGAATGTTTATTACACAAGGGTAATGTTTCTTTTTTGTGTGAATAAATTTACTGATACAAGTTAGTAAGAAAAAAAGATTACTCAGCTAGAAAAACACTAGCAACACCGTCCAGAAAGACCTCCTGAAACACTGAGCAATTTTTTAAAGCAAACATTTGTAAAACAGTCTTCTAAATCAAATGTTGATTGTCATCCCCATGGGAGATAAATGAAGAAAAACTGTAGTCTACATGAGTCATGGTAGAAGGAGACAATGAGTCATGGTAGAAGGAGACAATGGTGCAGTGAAGAAGGCATTTTGATAAGTTACCTCTGATTAGCATATTAATTTTTCAAGCAGGTTTTACTTTTTTCTTATCATAAGAGAACATGCATTATTTGGTCATTCCCAATTTTGGAGATTGTCAATTGAGATGCATTCTCCATGGGGGTAGGGGGAGATATATTAATCCCAAAAGTGAGGTCTGGGAAATGCTGCATTGCTAATTAAAGTTACCTCAGTCCCTAGTAATTAAATAGAAGAGGATGGGGAGGAAAAGAGAGGAAAGCACTAGTCTGGATGAGTCAGAGCCTAGCCCACAAATACCTCCCTTACGTAAGTTCCACATGCATTAAACCAAGACAATGCAGAGAAAGGGAGTAGTAACAAATGAATAATTTATAATTTTATTCCTCAACAAAACAGAGTGACACACTAAACAATGGGAAATCTACCAAACCTTCCTGATGACCATCTTTTAACCTGCCATTATAAAGCATCTTTATATGTGGGTACCATCATTTCAAACATTTGCTTGATGGTAATGAAAATACATTTCTCATTGGTTTCTTGTTGCTTTACTAAATTGGTTCAAAGACTAGATCCAGATGGATTGGCTTGTATAATGTTGCACTGAGGACTCTCTAAGGGGGGTGCCAGAGAAGGTGGGCACCACCCATTCCCTCGTGGCATTTAGACTCTACTAATGAATACATGATCCAGCGAGGGGACAATTCCAAAACAACTTCGCAAGTAAAAATATGAAGGAAACCTTATGTAATATCAAGGGAGGTGGGAGGGGAAAAATCATCATGAAGAGCTCCATTCATGATGAATCAGTCCAATATAAAATAATATGTAACTAATGAGTCTAAGGAGCTAAGTCACAAACACCTTATTTTTTTGTTTTCATGTCTCATTTTAATTCTGGAGTATAAAGACCTTTTTAATTAAAGTATAGGTGACATGCAATATTATATTAGTTTCAGGTGTACAGCATAGTAAAATATGTTTTTGGTATTTTATTAGAGACAAGAAGCCCAATGCACGAAGATTCATGCAAGAATGGGCTTTCCTTCCCCTGGCTGCCAGCACCGCCTTTGCTCCAGCTGGAGCTGCCTTTCCACCTTCCCACTCCAGGCTGCTTTGGGCCTATGTATGCAAATTAAGCCGCCATCTTTTAGGTTGATTTGCATACTCACCCCTGATTGGATGGTAGGTATCACGAAGGTATGGTCGATTTGCATCTTTCTTTTATTAGTATAGATTGCATTGAACTATAGATTGCTTTGGGTAGTATGGACATTTTAATGATGTTAATTCTACCGATTCATAAACACAATATATTCTTCCATTTGCTTGTATTTTCCTCTATTTCTTTTTGCCAGTGCCTTGTAGTTTTCTGAGTAGAGGTCTTTGGAGCACAAACATTGGTGTGTGTTTTTTTTATTTTATTTATCTAATATCCCCATGCAATTCTATACTCGCTTATGGCAGGCAGCCCCTCCACACCCTGAGCCTGTCTTAGCCTCCTGTGTCCTCATAGTCACCCTTATAAATGTCATCACGAATAATCCAGTTAGAAGTTATTTCAGTTAGATCCCTCCAACATGCTCCACTATAATGAAGAGCAAATGGTCTCCCTTTTTCTCAGAGCAAGAATAATCATGTCAAACAATTTGGTTTTGATTAGCATGGACCTCTACTACTGAAGAGCATCAAAATATTTTATAATCTTAGAGTTTATAAAATATTTTATCTTATAAATTATAAAATATTTCTATCACTGAGTCATGACAGTGATGGAAATAACATGAGAATTATTTCTGCCTTTGAATTGTATCAGATGAGCCATTGACAGACCATTTTGTTGGCCAGTGCTCAGTCTATAAATGGAAAGCATATACTGCCTTCATCTGGCCTGATCTAATGAGTGTATGGCAGGCAGGGAACACCACACATAAAAAGATTCCCTGAACAGTTCTTATGCTGCTGATTTTCTGGGAGTATGTGAAGAACACTGAGAAGCTTCCAATCTTCTTTCATCCACTAGCATCTGAAAGTAAGCTTAATAATATTTTTATATTTTAAGGAAATAGAAATGTTAGACTGAAGAATATAGTCTTTGGCACAAGGGATATGAGAAAAGTTTGACTTGCCAAAACCAGTTTACTTCAGTGGACAGAGCGTTGGCCTGCAGATTGAAGGGTCCCAGGTTCAATTTCTGTCAAGAGCATGTACCTTGGTTGCAGGCACATCCCCAGTAGGGGGTGTGCAGGAGGCAGCTGATAGATGTTTCTCCCTCATCAATGTTTCTAGCTCTCTATTCCTCTCCCTTCCTCTCTGTAAAGAATCAATAAAATAAAAAAAGTTTGACTCAAGCAGAAGTGAGATTAATACAACATAGGAAAGAGAATTTAAATGGACCCTACCATTTTTCTTAATTTCAGGTCATGGACCCAGAGATTCATTTCTTAATCTGTCATCAAAACGCATATCCTCTGTGAAGACATTAGACAGTAATTACTAGAAGAATATTTTAATTTTTCCTCAAGCCAACCTTCTGCATGGGAAAAAGAAAATTTCCTTTGAAGCCCCACCCATAGTTGTATCTCCGTCTCCCCAGCTCACAGCAGAGAGCCTTGTTCAGAGAAGGCACATTAAAATATTGATGACAAAGGAAAAGTTACAGTTTTCTGTCTTAAAGTTCATGCTAGCATCATTTCTCCCACAGGTAACACATTCACACAGTGCAGTTTGTTCGCTTAGAAAAGACTGATGTAAGCTAATCATATTGTGACCTAGTTCAATCACCCAAAATGATAGTTGAGTAAATAGGTAATAGTATTTCTAGAACTGAGAGAGTAGGGGCTTACATAATGTAAAATCCTAAATTTAGTATTGGTTATAAATTTTACTTTCAATGTCCCATTACATCCCTATGAACAAAATTGCATAACTGAAATCAGTATACTTGTTTCCGGAGACAAGAAATGCTTCCTATCTTCCTACATTAAACTTTTAAAGCACAAGTTCGACTTCTTTATATTCTTGCATTTCACAGCACTTTCCAAAATATAAAATTCATAGCATCTTTCATTTTTGGGGGGTAGGGGAGGGAACATCTGGCACACCTGCCAGGTGTGCACTGAATTCTCAGAGAATGAGCTATAAATGGATTGTTCATGTGATAGCAGAACAAGTCCACAAGGGGGTCCCATGAGCATTTCTCAGCCTGTGGATGTCACCTTACATTGACTAGATCAATGAATGTATATTTAAAGTAAAACACCATAAAAGAGACAACCATGAATTTGAAAAGAAATGCAAATAAGACTTTTAAACTCCCAAAAGAATGTTACACACTATCTAAATGTTGGATTTTTAATAATTATAACATGCTTTAAAATTGTAAATTTTTGATAAATTAAATTTTAATGTTTTGGCATTATATTGAAAGTTTGGTTTACATTGAAAGTCTCATTTAGACATGTGCTTAATCAATATGCATAGTTCACATAGTCTTAACTGATACAAATATCAGTTTTCTTTTTCTCTTTACACACTGAGAGCAGAACAGGAAGGTAGAAATTGTTCTGAGGTTAATAAAGCACCTACGTTTTAATGTTGTGCATGTATTTCCTTTATTGAAACTAATTATTTGAGTTAGTCAAATATAATAGCTTTATTAAAATAGTCTATTGAAATCTGAAAGGAAACATCAGAAATTATTATTAAACTTATCCTTCCAAGCACTCTGTTTTGGGAACAAAAAGATGCCAAGGACTTGAATGTTTTTGTAGAATAGTCTATTTCCACATGAAGGGTAGTAATTAGTGCAAGCATGAACTAGTAATGAATAGTAATTCCTATAAAAATGAATCCTATAAGTAACCAACTTCAATATGTATTGGCTATATATATTGAATGAATGAATGAATGAATGAATGAAGAGGAAAAGCCCATGCCCAATAAGGAAGGGTCAGTCTCTTTGGTTTCAGCCAACTGATTAGAAAAGAAAGTCATCGAGGATGCCAGACCTCCTGATTTTTCATGGAAAATCACACATTAGGATTTTCATATTAATACTCTTAATTTTTAACATTATAATAAATTCACTTTTATTTTCCAGAAATTGTGTAGATCACACAAAACTTGTCTGTGGGCCAGATATAATAAGTAGATAAAATTCTGGATGACCTATTTTGCTGTTTCCATGTTCATTAGAACTGGGTTTGCTACAAATAACAAAGGAAACCAAATAGTTTTATCTTCTCTTTCAAGATGGGTCATCCAATGTTAGCAAGTGGCTCCATGAAGTGTTCAGCCAGGCTCCTTGCATCTCCCTTGTTGCCATCCCTGTGGTGTTGCCATTAACCCCAGGGTCTGAGGCAGCTGCTAAAACTCCATCCTTTACTTCTAGGCAGTGTGATGGAGGATGGCATGGCAATGTGCCAGTTCTGCTTTGGAGGCTTCTCAGAAGTCCTCCAAAACACGCCACTCATCTCATTAGCCAGAACTCAGTCATATGGCCACACTTACCTTAAGGGTAGTGAAAATACTGTCTGTTAGGTGAACAGCCACACCACCAACTAAAAGTCTAGGCTCTGGACTCAATGGGTATTGAAAGACACTAAATATCTTGAAATTCTTACTTATAGTCATAGTAAACTCTGACCCATCCATTAGATTTTTTTTTCATTAGAAAAAGAACATATGTGCAACAAAACAAGTCAGTATAAGAATTTATAAGAAAAGGTTAAATAATGTCCTTAGCCAGATAGCTCTCAATACCATCTCCAGATGTTACTAGAATGTGTAACTTCCATAAAGTTACTATATTCAAAAATTACTTTAAAATGATGTTTTGTTCTTTTGTTGTAAAATGTAATTGATGTACAAAACAGTACATACAATATGTATTTAGATTGGGTATAGAAATAATTATAAACTCCCAATCCCTCAGTCCCCTTACTCTCACATGATCACAACCTTATCCCTTCCTCAAGAGTAACCATTATCCTGATATAGAGAGTACTCATTTCCTCGCCCTTTTACTGTGTTTGCCAGAACCCCTTTTCCTATAGGGTTCCATGTTGAAATTGCAATATTTATGTACATATTCATATGTGAGAATATGTTATAATTTCTTTTTTCATGTCTTTGGTGGGTTTTTATATCAAGGATATGCATAAGATGAGTTAAGGAGCGTTTCCTCTTTGTCTATGTTTTAGATGAGTTTGTACAAGAATTATCTGTTCCTAGAAGTTTTGCAAATTTTCTGTTAGAGCCTCTTGGACTTTAAAATCTTTATGGGTATTTTAACTACCATTTTAAAAACTACTCATTCAAGTTTTTTAGTGTCATAAGACTATTTGGCTTTGGTAAATTACAATTATCTAAAATATTAGGTTGCTATTAGTCATGTTATTTCAATCATATATAGCCTTACTCTAATTTTTTAATCTATTTCTATCAATTGCCAACATAGTACTGTATTCAAATCTCCTCCTGAGATTGTTGATTTCTCTATTTCTCCTTATAGATTTGTAAATATTCTCCTTATTTTCGAGACCATGCTCTTTAAGCACGCAGAAAGTTCAATTTGTTAAGAATCTTGGTAACCATTATAAAGTGACCTTTTTTAACTCTTTTTTTTAAGTATTAAAGTATATTTTGTCTGCTCTTAATATCAACATTTTTGTTTGTTCAGTATGTGCATGGTATATCTTTTTTCATCACAATAATTTCAATTTTTCTATAAACTTTCATTTTTTATACATTAAAAAATTAAATTGGATTATCCTACATGATAATCTTTGCTTATTAACTGAAATGCTTTATCTATTTACATTAAATTATTTATATTTAAGTGTTATTGACATATTTGGATAATTTCTTTATGTTACCTCTCTCTCTCTTTCTCTCTATTCTTCTCTTTTATTTTTCTCCCTGCTCTGCAACATAATAAGCCCAAGATTCCTCTCTGAGATTACAAGAATATGGGCTTATATCTGGTTTACACTTTCAATAAGGAAAGAGACCTTTGATATCTTTGCTAAACACAGGGTTTCTATTAGAAAACACAATCTGAGCAAATCATGTTTCTTAACTTTTATCTTCTTTGGACTTAAGATCCCTAATAACAAAACCCAACATTTTTCTTATTAGATATAAAACATACGCATGAGAAAAAAGTATCAGATCAGATTATCAGAAAGTTGGATAATAAGGTTTTAAATAATAAGGGTGTTCGCTGATTCACATAACAAGAAATCTGGAAGTAGGCTGGTGACTTTCCTGAGTCTGTTTGTTAATAAATCATAGAGACAATATTATAGTTACCATTTTTTCAGTCATATATGTTACAAATATTTCCACTCCATGTTTAATTTATCTTTTGTTTTATGTATGTTATCTTTTACCATTCATTTTTATTTTAGTTTGCATGAGTCAATTATATTTATCTTTTCCTTTTATAGCAGTTGGATTTCCTGTCTTATTTAAGAACAGCCTTCACACTATAAAGTCACAAAAATAATTTTTTTCTAAATTTTCCTCTGACATTTAAATTGTTTTTGCATTTCACAATTAGATATCTAATTGAGCTATAATTTATTTTTGTATAGAGTGTGACACTGTTGTAGGGCCCTGTTTTCTTCCATATGGATAGATAATTATGCCAGCATCATTTCAAAAATAAACTGTCCTGGAATTTCCACTTCTGTCAAGTTACACTTGAATGTCCACAGATGTCCTTCTTGGTGTAGCACAAACAAAAATGCTGAATAAACTATAAATGAAAAATGTTGTGTGTTTTTTTTCTATTACATGATTAAGCTGGTGGGAAAATAAAAGAACTGTTCAATGGGCAAAACTGAAATGCAAAATGAGAGCGGTGCTTGAGCACCAGTGCTGCCATTTGCCCTACAAGTATTGTCCAGTTCTTGATGGTTAAGTGCTTAGTTTAGGAGACTGATTCACAAGATTAGGAGATCAAAACTGATTCCTGCCCTAGCCTGTGTGGCTAAGGTGGCTGGGAGTAGTCCTGTGCACAAAAGGTTGGTGGTTTGATTCCTAGTCAGGACACATACCCAGGTGGCAGGTGGAGGGAGTGCAGGAGGCAGATGATCAATGTTCATATGTTTTTCTCTCTTTTCCTTTCTTTCTCTCGAAAACAATCAATAAAAAATTTTTTTTTTTAAGTGAAAGGTCAGATTAGAGATCCCTGTATAAATTAGGAAACTTTGATTGGAAACAAAACAAAATAGAACATGGTGTTCAGACGGCAAACATATTCATCTATTTGTCTCAACCTTGATTTGGGGCACAGAAGGAAAAAAAACATCTTTAATAGTTCCTTCCCACAAGCATGTACCCATACAGGCAGGCTTAAAGCCAGAATTCATGCCATATATTGACCAAAAAAAACTTACTGTATTTTCCGGTGTATAAGATGACTTTTGAAACGAAAAAAAAGCCTGCTCAGATTGGCCAGAGTCAGAGAGGCGGTCTATTAAAAAAAGAACTGGTGTTGCCTCGGAAGTGGGGGGTAGTCTTATACAGCGAATATAGACCTAAATCTATGTTTTAACTGTAAAATTAGGGGGGTCGTCTTATACGCCGGAAAATACGGTAATCAAAACATCACCCCCAAATATCTGCCAGGAACTAACGTAAATCTTCTCTGGAGAAACACATTTTAAATATAGGTTTCAAACGTATTCTCCAGAGATGGATCCCCAAAACATGACCTCATAATAAAAAAAAAATCACAAAACACACAAGGAAAGCAGCCAACAAGAATATGAGTTAGTAGAATAAAAAAACAGCAAACCAACTATAGATATTGGAATTATCAGAAATTCAAATATGAGAAAAAGAGTTCAAGAGACTGGGGTATAGCTATAGAAGGCAACATTTATGCAAAATTAGTGAAGGAATTGTGAGAACCGAGGGGAACTTTAAGAGGACTCGCAGACAGAGCACATTGTGGAAACATACACTCAAAACATCTTTCTATGTGAACGAAACTTTTTTGTTTATTATTTGTTTACCCTACCTGATGTCTCCCACCACCCCCAAAATGCATATTATTTGTATGAGTTTTGTATTTTTTAAACTGATATATATATATATATATATATATTTTTTTTTTTTCACCTGAGGATGTTTTGTTTTCATTGAATTTGGAGAGAGAGAGAGAGAGAGAGAGAGAGAGAGAGAGAGAGAGAGAGAAAACATTTACCAGTTCCCTCCTGTATGTGTCCTGATCAGGGATCAAATCCAAAACCTGGATATGTGCCCTGACCAAGAATTGAACCTGAGACCTTTCAATGAATGGAACACACTAACCATTTAGCCACACCAGTAAGGAAAAGCCATAAATATTCTTAAATAGTTCAGAATACATCATTTACTTTTTGGAGGTGAATTTTTCCCACCAACGTGGCTCCTCTTCTAATTTCAAAAAAAGCTAAGAGTGGACAATCTGCAGAGTTACTGTATATTAACGGTGTCTAAGAGTACTAGGTCAAAGGTCACTGGAGAAAGAACAAGAAGAGGAGCATCCCAGAAAGATGGACAGATAGTTCTGTAATTGAAGATAGCTTTTCTTACCTGGTCTAAAAAACAAACAGGAAGAAGATATTAGATAGGGTATACTACATAAAATATATATGCTTTTGTTATTTAACTGATTTGCATAGGCTATTTTTAATTTTTCTAATTTCTTTTGTGAAAATAATAACATATTTCCCATTTGTAGGGACATGAACTTAAAGCACTAGTCAAATAAATCGCTGTTTCTGGAAATGGTTGTTTTCTTTCAAGTTTTACATAGAAAAAAAAATCCTCTATGTATATAAAAGCCTAAGCAATGATTACAACCAGTTGACCCTAATCGATCTTCTGGTCTCTATGACTCACACTGACCACCAGGAGCAGACGCTCAATGCAAGAGCTTCCCCCTGGTGGTCAGTGTGCTCCCACAGCCAACCTCCTACTGCTGGCCAACCTCTTGTTGTCCTTCCCCCAGGCCAGCCGCCCAGATCTGCCCCAATTGGTCCTGATCCAAACTGGGCAAGACAGTCCCAATCAGCCCTGATTGCTGGCCAGACAAGGAATCCCACCCGTGCATGAATTCATGCACTGGCCCTCTAGTTTGTGATAACAGTTGAACGTGGAAAGTCACTCCAGTGACATAAAACATTTCTACTTCAATAAATTTCAGGGAAGGAACTATTTCTACCCAACTATGGAATTAGTTTTACAAAAAAATTATTAACTTATAAAAATTAAGTCCACATCCAATGCCAGAGAACAAAGTATGTTTTAAGGGCAAGTGACTGAATTTAATATGATCTAAAGCAAGTACTGCTTACAAAGATCTGAGTTAATCACACTTACATTTAATTCAATTTAGAATTAAAAGTGAATGGGTAAGGAGGTTTTTAAAAAGGCCTTTTAAAAGAAAAGAAAAAACACGTGAAATTAAAATACTAATCTGCTTCTTAATAGGTATTTTACTAATAAATTAAAATAATAAATGTCCTTGCTTCATTTAAAATCACCGCATTTTAAATATCAACAAAACAGTGTAAACAGAACCTATTAGTGGGAGTTGACCAACATTTTTACTTAATGAAAGAGCATAGAGTATCTCCCACATTTTAATGGTAAGAATATGTTATAAAATTCTTGTTTCAGTTGTGTGTGAATGCGGGTTGGGGGAAATTATGTAAAATTTACATCTGCCTTTGTGTCACAATGGAAACATGTATGAAAGTCACCAGTCCAAAGGTTTAGGAATTAGTCAGACACGTAAGAGGCTTTTTAGGAGGGCAAGTGTGAGTTCCTACCAATTGCCAAGTACTTAGAGAACCAGCAGGGAGAGGAGTGAGGAGGAAAATGTCACAAGCTGTATTCAAGGTGGGAACTTTGTCACAAAGAAATGAAGCAAGAGCCCAATATTACACACAAGGTCTAAGGAACAAGAGGGCCAGCTGAAATATGACAAGACTGAGTTACCATCCCTACATCAAGACAGCTATCAGAAATGGCCCCACGGTCAGGGTGCTGAAGGAATGAGCCAAAGAGGCAAGGATCCACTCGGCTTTCCTCAAAGGGATCTCAGATTCTCTCCAACTTCCTCTGATCACCTCCCAACCTTTGCTTTCTTGGCCCGTGGAAGTGATGCAGAGTATTAATTACCATAGAAATGTCATACGATCTAATTTTTCAGAATGCTTATATCATCTATACGTGATCGCATTTAAAGGTGATAAATCTCTGATAGGCAGAGCAGGGGATATCAATCACACTCACTGATGACATTGAAGCAGTGGCGTTCTTGGCACCGGCTGTGTCGGCGCTCAGCCTGGAGATTCCCAATGCCTCTCCCAACAGCTGCTGCTGCAATACAGCTAATAACCATTTAGTGCTGCCTCCCAGAGAGAACAACCTGCCGCCAGATGACTGCATATACAGGGCTATTCAATTTCCTGTCAATTTATCACACAATGCCGTGATCAGAAGCAAATTCTTAGTTTAAGTAAAAAGAAGATGAATTCAACAAATTATTACATAGGAATAATTACTGGATAGACAACACACAACTTTCCTGTTATGAATGATAGCTGAAAAAGCAATTAATATAATCCGTGTTATCAATAGACTAAAATAGAAAAATCATGAGATAATCTCAATAAATTCATGAAAATACTTGCAAAAGTTTAAAATTTATTCATGATAAGGACACTTTCCCCTGAAGTGAGACTAAAAGTTTGATGACAAGCATCTATTAAAAGAACTAAATAACATCATACTTAATGGTAAAAAAATGAAGACATTCCTCCCAGACAGGAAAAAGGCACGGAACTTCACTCTCATCACTGCTATTCATCTAATTGGCAGTGTTAGCCAGTGTGAAAAGGCAAGAGATAGAAATAAAATGCATACAGATCAGAGTGAAAGATTAAAATTTCCTGTATTCACAGATGATTGTATATGTAAAAACATCAAAAATCTTGAAAAATCTACCACAAATAATATGTTATTTTGGCAAGTTTGTAGGAAATATGGTGAATATACAAAATTAATTTTAATTTACTATCAATTAACACTTAGAAATTGAGATGTTAAAAACCATTCACATACAGAGTATGTGTTTACTATAATACATTTCATTTTCAAAATTGAGCAATCAGCTGTTAAAGAGTGTATACATTTTTGGGGACACCTTATATGTGTCAAATTTATCAAAATACCCACTTAAAATATATTTCCTTATATCTAAATTATACCATAATAAAATTGTTTTTTTAAAGAAGATGGTTTCTGAATACACTTGTGGTAGTGATCCCAAGGTACTAAATAAGTTATTCAGTAATAATAATAATAAAAAAAGATAGCCAATTATTTTTAAAATAGGTTAAAAGTACTAAATAGATACTTTTCAAAAAAAGAAATAAGGAAAACCGAGACATATAAAAACATGCTCAAAGTCACTAATCATCTGAGAGATGCAAATCAAAACAACAAATGCAGTACCATCTCAGAATGACTATCAACAAATCAACAAAGGACAAGTGCTGGTGAGGATGTGGAGAAAATGGAACCCTCATGTACTGCTGGTGGGAATGCAGACTGGAGCAGCCACTGTGAAGAACAGTATGGAGTTTCCTCAAAAAACTAAAAATGGAACTCCCATTTGACCCAGTAATTGCACTTCTACGAATACATCCCAAGAAATCAGAAACACCAGTCAGAAAGAATATATGCACCCCTATGTTCATAGCAGCACAATTCACCATAGCTAAGATTTGGAAACAGCCTAAGTGCCCATCAGCAGATGAGGGGATTAGAAAACTGTGGTTCATCTACACAATGGAATACCATGCTGGTATAAAAAAGAAGGAATTGTTACCATTTGCAACAGCATGAATGGAACTGGAGAGCATTATGCTGAGTGAAATAAGTCAGTCAGAGAAAGATAAATATCACATAATCTCACTCATTTGTGGAATCTAATGAATAACACAAACTGATGAACAAAAACAGATCCAGAGATAGCAAAGCATTGATCAGACCGGCAAACTTCAGAGGGAAGGTAGGGGAGGGTGGGGTAAGGGGTTTAGGTCAACCAAAGGACTTATATGCATGCATATAAGCCTAACCAATGGACACAGACAACAGGGGGTGTGAGGGCATGAGTAGGGATGTGGGGGAGGGGGGAGGCAATGGGGAGATAAGGACACATATGCAATACCTCAATCAATAAAGAAAATAAAAATTTTAAAGTAGATTTTTTAAGAAAAATTTAAGAAAATTAATTTTTATAGTGGAATATTGATATGGTGATATACAAATGCCTAAGAGTAGATAACAGTATCTTAAGATGTTAATTTATAAGGAAGAGTATGTATCTGTATATAGACATTAACACAATAACAAGCACTTACTTCTTACTGTATTAATAAATACAGAAGATTCACTAACATAACACCCTCAGGTCATAAGTTATTTTTTGGTTTGAGTTAATATCCCCCAAAGTTTCAGATCCCATATTGCTGATAAAATATGAGATTAAGATTTTCAGTATTTTGTAAATTGGGATAAAACACCATGGCATTGGGGGAAGGCAGGAATGTATCTGAGTGATAATATCTTTCTGCTACTGAATGTTTTCACATGTGTGTGGTCACATAAAGAAGCTATACAGAAAGTACCCATAATAAAAGCTTCTGTCTCCATAAAAGTTGGAAGTCCACAATATTTTATTTTTCTCTATTTTTTTCTTTCTTCTTTCCTTAATGTATATTTAAATGTCTTTCCTTTAAAATAATCCATAAAAATTTACGTTTACTTTAGGTCCATTCATCACTTCCAAAAATGCAATTCACACAGACAAATTTCTTCAAAATTATAATGTGCTGTCAATGTTTTGACAGTCTTGCACAATTAAAAAAAAAATCAACCTCACCTAAGTGTTAGACAATTTTACCAGTACAAAGGAAGAAAAAAAAAGGAAAGAACTGTAAAACAGATTTTATTTAAAGAAACACAGAAGAGGTTGATGTCTACTATGTGTGTGATTTCCCAGGAGTAAAATTAAACTTGGAATGAACAAAGATAAACAAACCCCTTACCTGTTGGAAGGTGCAGTGCTATGTTATTGCAGAAATCTGTGAAGCAGCATTCGGTTTTGGTAACATTGTTGGAACTATGACAGAAGACTTGAGCATTTAATTCTGGGAGAGAGACACAGGACTTTATCACCTGCTCTTTTCCGTTGGTTAGCATCACTGAAGCCCAGCATGCTCCTTCCGTTTGGCAGGTGAAGTTTGAAGAGTCACACAAAAGACAAACACACTTCAGTCCTGAAACGTGTAAGGCAAGCAACAATGCTTTAGGATACAAAAGACACCATGCAAATTCGTTTCATCAAACCTAAGTGTAGAAACCCAGTCTTAATAAACAGCACCAGATAATCACGTGCCGAACACATTAACGCTCTCTCCGTCAGGTGTTTTGTTTAAACGGGTTGCACAATCATCATTTACTTTGTTTGGATTCTTGGGAATTTATTGCTATTATATTTTAAAACAATTTTTCTCATCCATGGTCTGTCTAAATCCCTTCTTCTTAAGCTTAATCAGCTCATCCCTAAATCAATAGCGCCTCTGAAACACGAGGATACAGTAACACAGCAACCACGAGGGGCCTGTCTGGCATCACTTGTGGAACATTCAAGTGTGATCGCAGCAGCTGTGTAACCAAACGGCACAGTTTATTCTGTTCACTTACTCTTTCCTCTGTAACCTTTTTAAGTGAATGTGCTAAATACAAATCTAACCATCGATATTTACAGCTAAAGAAAAAATAGTGTGAGTCTCTACAAGCATATTTTGTAACATTTAATATTATTGTTATTCTCCTAGCGAACTTTAAGGCACTGATGAGCCATTATACTTCCCCCTCTTCACTAAAGAATACACCTTAGAATGAGTCGTTTGAACAAGCACTATAGCCTTCAGGCAATTTTCTTTAATGAACACATTTATTCAATAAAGCAAAACACATCAATTATAGAATTTCATATATCTATGCAATAAAACTTTCAAAAAATCTACATTTTGCTGAATTAATTTGTTCGCTTCACAGATTTATTCCACATTCCCCACCTCACATGTGTGCGCAAGACACACACACACACACACACACACACACACACACATTAACTCACATGGTCCAAGTGATGCAGTACTTGTGTTTTGATGTAAAATATCTGTCAGCCAAAAAAGTGTAGTGGTGGTGAGCAATTTATTTACATTTTATTAGTCCCATTGTTTTAAAACAATATAATACTGAATAAGCCTTTTGTATTTTTACTTTAATAAACTTTTTTAAAAAATTATAACTGCCCCCAACAATTGTCTGACTATCCAAATTTTTACAATGCAATCATTTTTACTCAAATGAAAGCATTTAAATTACTAATTGGTCAATTTGGAGCTGAGTTTATACCTATACAATATTCAATACATAAATGGTAATTAATGTATTGAACTTGCACTCAACTCAAACTACCAATATAAAAGTGAATATAGATAATATTCCTATATAAGAGGGTAAGAAAGAAAAAATTACGTAGTGATTAATAGAAATTATATCTTCTTTGGATAGTTTTTTCTTGACTAGTAGAATATCATCCCTATAAGTATTTTTATTTCTATGTGCTAAGAGAAATACAAACATAAAATAAAATACTATTTTTTTTAACAACTTTGGACCAAGCATAATGGCTCATTCTTCTATTTATTCCAATGGTGATCAATTTAAATGTACTCTGTTGGATAGGAGCGAGCTGGAGGGGGTCAATGGGGGGGAAGGGGACTTATGTAATACTTTCAACAATAAAGAATTAAATTTTAAAATGGTGAGGGGAAGAGGGCAGATGAGAAAAGGACATGAATAAAGTGGATATACTTTTAACTTTTTTAATAAGATAAATGTACTCTGTTGTTGATATTTGTGTGCTACAGTGGAATTTTATCAGATTGTTGGTATTCAGTAGAACTAGATATGTAAAATCTAAGTAACTTGAGTTTTAAGTCACTTTCTTTGCATAACAGAGAGCTCATAGAATGAGGATCCATCCACCCATGTGTCTTCTGAAAGTGAAATCTCTCTAGCATCTTCCAATTCCAACCTCAAGGCCTTCAAATTCTAGTTACACTAGCTTTGTAATCTTGGGCATTACTTGGCCCCTCTGTGCTTCCATTTCTTCATATGAAAGAAAAGAAAAACATACTTCTTTCTAGTGTTGTTACAAAGAATAAATTAGTTTACCTATGTAAAATCCTTAGAACAGTGCCTTGTACATAGAAAATATTATGTAATTATTAGTGAATATGTATTTTTCCTACTGAAGGAGATGAAGCTAGTTGTTCTATGAAAATAATCAAAATATATTTGTAATCCATAAAGGAATGGCTGAATTAACTAAGGTGCACAGACCATTACAAAGGCATAACAAGGAAATATATCTTTTTCTGCTCTGCTCAATGAGTTCAATATTCTCATTCATTTCTTTGTTCATGCTAGAACCTAGACAGTCCCAGAGCAGGGTGGTGTCTGGTGATGGTCCAGATAAAGGTCAGGAAAAGATGAAGGTTGCAGTCCCAGCTCTGTCACTCACAGGCTGATTGACTTTGGAGAAGATGTTTAATTTCATGGGCTCTCACTGCCTTCCTCTAAAAATGAGAAATAAACTAGAGGAGGCAGTGGATCCAAAAACCTTGAAGTCTCATATGGCATTTTATGACTTGATAAATTTAAAATTTATGGATTTTCACAAATACAAAATAAGGAACATTTTTTTAAAGAAACTAACTCTACTCTGTTTATTCTTCAATCTCATATTTTTAGGGGCTGAAGTTGAGATTATAAATCTCCTGACATACAATCTCAATCTATTTGTTACTAGACACCTCGTCAGAGCTTCCTTGAATTTTCTATTTCCAGGAGAAGCCTAACCTAGAAACCAAGGCAATTAAGGAATATGGACCCACTGAGTGAACACAACCGTAAAGCACTCAACAACCAGACATATGCTGGTTTCTCATGTGTTTATCACGGCGTGTAATTCCCAGTGCAACTGTGGGTGTTAGCTGTCACTATCTCCATTTTATAGGTAATGAAATGAGGCTCAAAAAAGATCAAGTGACTAAATTAATGTGGTCGTTAGACTACTCAAGCAATATTGCTTCTATTTTACTAAAGCTGATTTTTTTAAAAATGGGGACAGAAACCATTCCCCCATCTAACCAGTTCCTAATAAATGTGAATAAAATGTAATTCTATTCAGCAGAAGGAAATTAATAATCAACTTAATAATTGAGATTTTGATCTGCTTTGTCCCAATTACCTTTTAAAACATTTAACATATTTAAAACAATTCTATCTACCTATTTTCTGAGGAGACAGGTAGTCCAATAAAAATCAATAGCATGGGCTTTGCATCAAGCACAAAGAACCTTATCATTCAGGTTATCTGAGTTTTGTA
Source organism: Pipistrellus kuhlii (assembly GCF_014108245.1). Lineage (NCBI taxonomy): Eukaryota > Metazoa > Chordata > Mammalia > Chiroptera > Vespertilionidae > Pipistrellus > Pipistrellus kuhlii. Next base: position 49,734,094 of record NW_023425573.1, on the reverse strand, counting down.
ATAAGTATAAGCTTCTAGGTACCTAACCTGATACTTTCTCTTCAAAGCAAACTAGCTACTTAGAAAACAATTGCATAATAGTTCTCATCAAGGAATAACATGGATACTCACTGACTAACAGGCTATAAAATTACCTTCATTTAAAGTGAAAGGAATAAATCAGAAGAATAAAACAGGCCCAGGTTATATAGTTAAGAGGTAGTAAATGACAGCTTACTTGAATGCTGCACAATGGAATACACTGACATAATTGAGAATTTGTTGATAACAGCAGCAAACATATGCTAAATGTTCTCATTTATTTCAGGTCAATTGGCAGTACTGTAGAACAAAGAGCAAATTACAAGAGCCTAAGATGTATATCTAACATACAGCTCACTCAGTCTTGCAATTTTTCTTTCCCACCAATTCACAACATGGGTATACAATTAAACCATATCTATGCTAACCATCCTCCACATAGAACCCTTGTGTGGCCAATAAAAACATAGGTTGCCATTAGTGATTAGACTTATGCTTTCATAGTTTGTTTGTTGTTGTGATTTTTTTTTAAACTGCTGTTAAATGAGTCAATTATACTAGAATATTCCATGACAGGATAAATCCTGTTACTAGCAGACTAGTCCAGCCCTATGTTTCTTTATTGTATATTTTCCCGTTATACTCTCCTTGAGTCATATGGAAAGAGGTACAAATGAAATTGAAGAAGAATAAGGAGGTCTATTGGATTTTCCTCCACAAGGAAGACTGCACTTTCCCTGTGTCTCCTCCCATCCCTTTAATTATCCTCTTTCCCCCTTTTTGTCAATTACTCTGTAAAAGCCAAGACATCTGTTACCCTCCAGACATCTGTTACCCGCATGAAACCAATGGATGTGCACATTTCTAATCAACCAGAAAAAAACTTTTTGTGCATGTTTACAGGTGATGGCAAGCACATGCTAGTGTCCAGAAATGTGAAAACTACCACACTACAAAAAGTGAACCAAAGTGATCAAATGTTTCTTGAGAAATAGTCATTGTTTTGAATTAGATACAATTTGCAATAAGTTGGTTTTATATTTCCTAGATTTCTCCATTTTGTGTCTCTATAATAAAATAACTATTAACCAGTGTGTTATGTAAATTTCTGACACATACCCGTTCCTCTTTTCCAGTCATTAGTTGATTCAATATTCCAAATTTTATTTTTATTTTTTAAATATATATTTTTAAAATTTATTTCAGAGGGAGGAAAGGAAGAGAGGGATAGAAACATCAATGATGAGAGAAATTCATTGATTGGCTGCCTCTTGCATGAACCCTTACTGTGAACCAAGCCTGCAACCCAGGCATGTGCTCTGACCCTGGGAATTGAATGGTGACCTCCTGGTTCACAGTTCACATGACACTCAACTACTGCGCTATTCTGGCCAGGCCAATATTCCCAATTTTAGAACAGGCTAGTGAACATGAAATATTTTTTAAATTTCAGAACGCTTTATAGTTTGACCTGATAAATATGTAATATTCATCATTTACAGGCTTCTGAATGAAAAAAAAAAAAAAAAATATATATATATATATATATATATATATATATATATATATATATATATTATCAGTGTGCTGAATCTGAAAATATGGCAACAGGAGAGAAGCCAATACAACTAATAATTGTGACTGTGAGATAAAGCCAGAAAGGAGCAAAGAAAATCAGGCAAAGAGTTTCTTTTCCTTTTCTGTTTCTTTTCAGAACTTTGTTTTCTTGTCATGCACATATTTAAAAGCATTTTTCTTTCTTATTAGTAAGGAAAAGTAGAGTAGAGGAAGAAAGAATTAATATATGGGCAATATAAATGTAAACTTTTGGATTAAATGAGCTTTCAATAGATAATCAACTTTTAGAAATTCAATTTGCCAGGCTGTACCCAAGGAAATTCAGAATTCCTAAAATACAGGAGAAATATACTCAAAAAAAGGTAAACTGTCCCTTTAAGCAATGTGGCAGCTATGTTTCCTATTCAAGAAAACACCAAATTTCTAGCTGAGAAGGGATGGGTCCACCCTAACTGGGTTCTGCCCAGGAGAACTTTGACTTCTAGCACAGGGCTCTGCCTAGAGAGGTTCCCGCATGTTTTGAAGAACAGTACTAGCATTCTGAATGTCCTCAGTCCCAAAGCAGCCCTAAACAAAACCTGAGTTTTCAGCCTCTCTCTACCAGGAACCATGAAAGGCTTCAAACAAGTTTCTCAACCTCAACATCTTACTAATAGATTCCTCACCTAAAATATTATGATGTCAGGAAATAGGTGAAAAGATCGCTAAAGACCTCTCCAGCTTTATAGCTCTCTGTTGCTCTAAGCTCACGTCCCAATTCTCTATATAAGTAACATTAGGGTTATCTTATCCATGAGAGATAAAAAGAGGGAGTTGAGTTTACAAATATGAACAAGGACAGGTTTGTACCCAAATGCATGCACTGTTATTTCAATGATTTCTCTTGCCCTATATTTATCATATGAGAATCCAATGTTCTTTTCAATGCCACTATGATATTTTGAGGAGATGGAGGGAAAGTTCACAGCCTTTCTTAGTTGGGTTAGACATCCAGACTCTGGCCTAACCTCTCAACCACAATATACACATGATCACAACTTTAGACTTTGTGGTCATGTAAGGAAGGAAGAAAAAAACACTATTTGGGGTCTCCCATCTGGAGCATCATGTCAAAACAAAACAAACAAACAAACAGTGTCCTTTATCACAGGACACATTTCTTCTGCTATCCTCCCATATAATTCTCATGGAATTTGAGAAGGTATTTTCTTTTCTAAAAATTGGCAGCGTAAGTGATCTCTCATCAAACTGTTCCCTCAGTCTTGAGACATTTTATTGCCTCCTGCTTGGGAGAAGAGCGATACTCAATGGATTCCAATTACATTTAGAATAAAACAAAATCCATAATTGTTATTATGACCTAATAGGCTATTAAGTCTGGGTTCTTCCTACTTCTCAAACTCAATTCTTATATCTCAGGCCCCACGCACACTGATCTCTTCTGTAGCTTTACATAACAAGTTCTTTCCCCCTCGCAGTTCTTGCTCTTCTTTTCTTTCCGAATATTCAGTTCTCAGCTCCAATGACATCACCTAAGACAAACCTTCACACACTCCCCTGGACAAATGATCTTCTGCTCCCCATCCTTTCTGGTTTTTATTACAATCTGTAATTAGCATATTTACTATTTTGGCCCCACTAAAATGAAAACAGGAAACTTTCCAATTTTATCTACCATCATATCCTCAACACCTAGAGTAGGATATGGCCTATGAGGAAAGGAAAAAAAAACAAAAAACAGTACACATGTATTAAATTAAAAATCGTAGAAAATTGCAAAGTACAGAGGAATAAAAAATAGCCAAATTCATAAAATGATTCAAAACCCTATAATTTTCTAATTGTGTTATGTTTTCTTTCAGTGAATTATTCCTATAGCAGTTTTTTATAGTCAAATTCTACCTATAAACACAGTTTTAAGTGTTTTTTTTTTATTCTGTCAGCATTACATCATGAGTTTTATAAGCTTTTCTTTATAGTTATTTGATGGCGTTTATAGTTCAGAACATTAGCTTAACTGATGGCTTATAGAATTTCCTTACTCTTAGGCACTTCAGTTCTTTCCAGTTTTTGCAATTAAATAACACTCTGTTGAATATCTTTGTGGATTAATCTTTAACCAAGATAATTTTCTAGGCTAGAGTCCCAGAACTGTAATTATAACATCAGACATTCTTGATAGGCATTGTCAAAGGGCTTTTCAGAAAAGTTGTACCAATTAAGATTTCCACTGGCCTTGTATGAAAGTACCCATTTCATAATACACTAGTCAGCATTAGTCTCACTAAAATCTTAATATGATAGATGGAAGTTGCATCATATTTTAATTTGCACGTCCCTACTAATGGGGTTGAACTTTATGTTTTTCAAATATTTCCTTTGGATTTCCTCTTGCATAAATTTTTTACCCATGCCATTTATCTCTTGTATGAACTTTAAATTTATTCTTCTGAGTTTGAAAGAGCTCTTTATAAGGACATAAGTCCTTTGTCATATGTGTTACATAGATATAACGTATCCCACTTTCATATTTATATATTTTTTTCCTAACGTACTACCCTCATTGTTTTAGAAAAAGGAACAAAAACAAAAATATATTTGCAAATATTTTCTCTTGATTCCCAGTCTTTTAGTTAGCACCTTCTTCTCTTGCCTTCAAATTTGGCAAACCCACACCCAGATATTTTCTAAATGTTCAATATTTTCTTTCACTGTTAACCCTTAAATTCACAAAGAATTTGATTGTGGTGTGAGATAATACACAATCTATTTGATTGGTGGTAAGTGAATTACTTTATGGTAAAGTCCCAGATGTTAAAAATTATTTTTAAGTCATTATTCATGGAATGTTTCAATTTTAAAGAATTTAAAGAATTTGCATCAGGGAAATGAAAATCAAAACCACAATGAGATATCATTTCACACCTTTTTCGATTGCTATTATCAAAAACACAAAAAATAATAAATGTTGGCAAGGATCTGGAGAACAGGGAACTCTTGTGCACTGTTAATGAAAATGTACTTATATTAGGGCAGTCACTATGGAAAACAGTAACGAGGCTCCCCTCAAAATTAAAAATAGAACTATCATATGATCCAGCAATTCCTCTTCTGAGTATTTATCTGAAGAAAATAAACTCATTAACTTGAAAAGATATATCCACCCCATATTCACTAAAGCATTATTTACAATATCCAAGATATGGAGACAACCTAAGTGTCTGCCAATGGATGGATGGTAGGGTAGTCCTCCTTAAAGTGTGAGGAAAAACATTTCAAGGCCCCCAATGGTTGCTTAAAACTACAGATAGGACCAAACCTCATATTTGCTATGTTTTCCCTGTACATTCTTACCTACGATAAAGTTTAATTTATAAACTAGGTACATTAAGAGTAATAGCAATAACTAATAATAAAATAGCATAACAATGTACTGTAATAAAAATGATGTAAATGTGGTCTCTCTGATAATCGAGACAGCTGCTAAGTGACTAACAAGCAGTAGAATATACAACATGGATTTAAAACTTATGAATTTCTGCTGAAACCGGTTTGGCTCAGTGGTAGAGCGTTGGTCTGCAGACTGAAAGGTCCCAGGTTCAGTTCCGGTCAAGGGCATGTACATTGGTTGCGGGCACATCCCTGGTAGGGGGTGTGCAAGAGGCAGCTGGTCGATGTTTCTCTCTCATCGACGTTTCTAACTCTCTATCCCTCTCTCTTCCTCTCTGTAAAAAAATCAATAAAATATATATTTTTTAAAAAACTTATGACTTTCTGGAATTTCCACTTAATATTTTCAGACTACAGTTGACTGCAAGTAACTGAAATCCCAGAAAGTGAAATCAGATAAGGAGAATCTACTGTATTTATATATATTAGAATATTATTATTCAGCCATAAAAAAAAGAATGAAATCTTGCCATTTGCAACAACATGGATGAGTCTTAAAGGCATTATGAAATAAGGCTAAGTGAAATTAGTTAGAGAGAGAAAAAAATACTATACTCTTTCATTTATATGTGGAATCTTAAATTTTTTATAACTATGTATGGTGATGGATGTTAACTAGATTTAAAAATATGAAAAATGTGCCTGGCCAGCATTGCTCAGTGGTTGAGCATCAATTTATGAATCAGGAAGTAACAGGTTTATTTTGATTCCTGGTCAGGACATGTGCCTGAGTTGCGGGCTTGATGCCCAGATGGGGGAGGGGGAGGGGAGGAACGGAGTGTGATCAATGATTCTCTCTCATCATTGGTGTTTCTATTTCTTGTCTCCCTTTCCCTTCCTCTCTAAAATCAATAAAATATTTTTAAACCATGAATATTATATTAAAGTTCTTCAGAGAAACAGAATAAGATATACATGGATACATATATATGTTTATCTCTATCTCTATATCTAGAGAGAGTTTTGTTTTATGGAATTGGCTCACTGAATTGTGGTGGCTGACAATTCCAAAATCTGAAGGGTAGGCCAGCAGGCTATAGACCCAGGGAACAGTTGATGTTGCAACTCAGGAGACAGTTTGGAGGCAGAATTCTCTCTTCTTCAGGGGACCTCAATTTGTTTTTCTCTTAAGGCCTTCAACTGATTTGATGAGGCCCTCCAATTATGGAGTATAATCTGTTTCATTCAAAGACTTTGAATTTAAATGTTAATTTAAACCAAAAAATAACTTGGCAGCAATATCCAGATTGGTGTTTGACTAAATATCTAGTGATTGTGGCCAAATTGACACAAAAAATTATCATCACAAGTATTTAATACATGTCAAATACTATAAGAGCTAAGAAAGAAAGAGAAGGAGGAAAGCCGAAAGAACATTTCTTACAGGTGTAATTGAATTAAAGAATCTATATATATAAAAGTCTAAGTGTCAGTCCATCTGACCATTAGCTATGATGCACACTGACTACCAGGGGGCAGACGATCAATGCAGGAGCTACCATGATGCACACTGGCCATTTAAAAATAAATGGCACCATGGACCTGGCGCTGACAAACCAACACTTGGCTTATCCCAAGTGGGACACAGGCCCCAACACCACCCCAGAGTGATACCCCACCAAATCACAGCTGACACTGCCAAGACCTCATGGTGCAAAATGCAGCCCACAGCCCAACCCAGCCCAGAAACGGTTGCTGGTGTCATGTAGCAGTTAATGATGTCATGTAGCAATGCCCAGCTTTCTTTCCCTAGCTACTAGCTTCCTGGGAGTTTCTTTAGCCCAGGAACCCAACTTGCTTTATAGCTAGCTGCAAACATTTTATAGTTTAACCAAATGTCTGTGAAGCATTTTTCCATGCTTCATCTCATTTAACCCTTACAGAAGACCTAGAATAAGTAGATAGGAGACTCGGTAGAATCCTATTTTCATTTCATTAGCCAGAAAAAGAAGATTTAGAAACTTGACCTGTCTGAAAAGAAGTAAAAAATGGTGGAACTTGAAGATGATTTCAGGTTTTCTCACTGTGCAGAATATAGTCAAACACTGCTACAGTTATATATTTTACCCTTTGTTCTCCCTGCATGATCTACAATAATAATCAGCTTCGTGTCGATATTTACTGCTGTGTTGCTGCAATTTCCTGAAAGAGAAGTTGGGGCGTTTCATTGGGCTGAAAAAAGCTTAGCTAAATCAAAAAGCAGGTCTAATCGAGCAAGTATATCTATATACCTAGAGGCCTGATGCATGAATTCTTGCATGAGTGGTGTCCCTCAGCTTGGCCAGTGATCAGGACCAATTGGGGATGTGGGGGGTTGGCCAGCTAGGGGGAGGAGCCACGAGAGATTGAGTATCTCCCCCTGGTGGTCAGCGCACATCATAGCAACAGATCGATCTGTATTCAGTCGTTCAGATACTTAGGCATTCGTATATCCTATATAACAAAAGGTTAATATGCAAATCAACTGAATAGCAGAACAGCCACTCCCTATGACTGTGTGCTCCCACAGGGGGAGTGCTGCTCAGCCAGAAGCCAGTCTTATGGCTGGCGAGCACAGCGGGGGTGGCAAGAGCCTCTCCTGCCTCCCTGTCTGACTGATGGCTTAGGTTGGGAACGAGCCTAAGCCAGCAGTCGGACATCCCCTGAGGGCTCCTGGACTTTGAGAGGGCATAGGCCAGGATGAGGGAATCCCCTGACTGCACATATCTCCTGAACTGGGCCTCTAGTTTAAATTTAAAAAGCTAAGTTGACTTGTGCATGCATGATACATATAAAGCTCTCACTGGCACCAACTGCACGCATGAGTTTAGATCTGTCATTGTTGATCGCGAATTTGGTTGACACTTCTATTATAGAGAAAGAATAAACAGCAATATTAAAATATTTCTTCTAATTTATTTCCTTTCAATGCGCATGAATTCGTGCACCAGGACACCAGTATTATGATAGTATGATAAACCAAGTCAGGATGTGTACATAGTGCCTTTGTTTTCTTGTTGTTTTGTTTTAAATATATTTTTATTGGTTTCATAGAGAAAGGTGGAAGGAGAGAGAGAGATAGAAACATCAAATATGAGAAAGAATCATTGATCGGCTGCCTCCTGCACACCCCACTGGGAATCGAGCCCACAACCTGGGCATGTGCTCTGACTGAGAATCAAACCTGTGATCTTCTGGTTCATATGTAGTTGTTCAACCACTAAGCCATGCCAGCTGGGCTACATAGTGTCTTTGGACACAGAGGTGGAGCACGGGTTAATACAGCTGGGGTTAGGAGCAGGGCTGATAGTAAAGGCTTCTTTGTGGTGTGTCTTGAGGAGCACAACTGTTCATCATCTTCAGTCCTCTCCCCTCACCCATGCAAAGTACTGCCCCTTTCCCCCACTCTCCCAGCAGTCCTCAAAAACCCTCCTTTCAGCCCTCATCAGCCTGAAGAAAACACAGCAGCCTCACACTCACCTACAGTAGGGGGAAATAGCTCCTACTATGGATGAGGAAATGAATCAATGTAAAGATAAGAAACATGAGGAATTCTGATCCAGTCTGGTGCATTTAGGGTCCACCTGGGAGACCTAGGGTTCTTATCCTGGATCTTGAACGTGGGCTTTGAGGCCCCTGTGTCCTAAACTGTCCAAGAAAGAATTCAATTAGATCAGCGGTTGGCAAACTGCAGTTCTTTGGCCCCTTGAATACGGCTCTTCCACAAAATACCACTCCCTGGGAGAGTCTATTTTAAAGAAGTGGAGTTAGAAGAAATTTTAAAAATTTGGCTCTCAAAAGGAATTTCAATCGTACTGCTGATTAATGAGTTTGCCGACCACTGAGTTAGGTGATCTCTAATTGTTCTAAAGTCCTGGGACCCTAGGAGATGAGTGCATCAATGGCCATGAAGTATCTGAAAGAGCACTCTGAGTGACTGCACACCCAGTGAACAAAGAAGCTGCTGGCCTGGAATTAGAGTTCACAATAAAAACCATTCAGGTCAGTACTGTATCACTCTGGTGAAGACTGAAGTAAATAATCTGAGTTAATGCTATGGAGATCTATTAAGTCACAGAAGTCTAGTTTTATATTTTAATCTTCATGAGATAGGGGAGATAAAAACCAAATGGGAGAGAGTACAGAGAGTTTGGTGGTGAAAACAGTGTTACACAGCCGATTTGTTCAGGAAAGATAAATGAAAATACAAAAATTTAATGATTAAAAAAAAAACACAAGGTTTTAAAAGCTAAAGAAGCTCTGACTTGTTTAAAGGAGGCAAATAAAAAACAATCAGGAAAGCCTTGGTCAGGTGGTTCAGTTGGTTGGGGCATCATCCCATACACCAATAGGTCATAGGTTCGATTCCCAATCAGGGCACATGCCTAGGTTGTGGACTTAATCCTCTCTCAGTGCACATACGGGAGACAACTGATCCATGTTTCTCACTAACATAGATGTTTCTTTCTATCTCTCTCCCGTCCTCTTTCTAAAAATCAATTAAAAAAATAAAAAATAAATAAACATATCCTGCCTGGCCTGAATTGCTCAGTGGTTGAACATTGACCTATGAACCAGGAGGTCACAGTTCAATTCCCAGTCAGGGAGCATGCCTGGATTGTGGGCTTGATCCCCAGTGTAAGGCATGCAGGAGGCAGCCTATCAATTATTCTCTCTCATCATTGATATTTCTCTCTCCCTCTCCATTCCTCTCTGAAATCAATAAAAATGTATTAAAATATATATATATTCTTGGATGAGGATTTAAAAAATCAGTAAAGAATAATTAACCATCAAACTACAGGGCAAAAAGAATAGACAGAAAAAGACACAAAACTGTCTCAAATTTAGCATGAAAGTAGCAAAGAAAATGGAAAAGTTAAAGTCCTCAAGAGTTCTCGGGGGCTCACTTGTCAAAAATCTCTATCACAATCCACAACTATTTATTTATATAATCAGATATGGTAAGGAATAGATAATTATAATATTAATCTTAAAATAAAGGGAAACTATCCAAAGTCAGAAACTGATGTAACTGAAAATAGAATAGCAGTGAAGAGTTGAAAGGGGAAGAGGAGAGCAAGTGATATAAAGGAAAGTTTTTAAAGACTAATTCCAATTGGGGCTCTTCTTAACACTGAGCCCAGAAGATTTAGCTTAAATACTCCGAAGAACTCTAACTGTGCAAACTAAAATGGACAGCGTCACCACCCCCTCTATTCAGAGAAGAGGGGTGGCAGTGGGAGCTGAATGCTGTCAGCCGGGGGAAGGAAGGCCTACTCTGGTACAAATTATATATATACTAGAGGCCCAATGCACGAAATTTGTGCAAGATGGGGGGGTAGGGGGTGGCCTTCAGCCAAGCCTGTGCCCTTTCACAATCTAGGAGCTCTCAGGAGATATCCAACTACATTTTTTTTAAATCACCCTTACTTAATTTTCTTACTAACTCCTCCTTTTAAACTCCCCTCATGCTCACATTCTGTTTCTTCTTTTTACTTAACTATTTTCCTGACCTCACTACATTTTAGCATCCTTCTCTTTCCTGCTTTCTTTCCCTCCCTTCCTTTGAACCTCCTGCAGATCCTCTTTCTCCCTCCCTCCTCCCTTCTCTCCCTCCATTCCCCTGTCTGTCTCCTTCTTACTCCTCCCCGCTACCCCTATCCGCCTTTTCCTTGGGAGCCTGAACCCTGTCTCCCTTCCTCCTTCCCTATTATTACCACCCCTGCCCCCGTCACCCCTCCATGTTCACTAGTTTCTCTTTTAAACCTTCCCCTTTCCTCTCTGGAACCTGCTTCCAGTCGCTCCTGAGCACACTTTGATATTAAAGATTCCATTGGGGGGCATTAACCCATAGCCCAGGTCCCAGCCCCGGCCAGGCCTTTGCCGTCCCCCCTTCCCTGGCCTCCCTGCCACCGTCTTCATCTTCCTCTCATTCCCTGCCTGGGATGCCCCAACTTCTAGTCAACAAAGTACACTTAATGTGCCACCAACGTAATCCTGGCCAGTGTCTTTGGGGTCAAGCCCTTGGGGACGAAAGCAGTATCCTCCTTAGTGTCCGACTCTGCCCCAGCGAAGCTGTGTCTCCCCTCCCAGCGCAGGGCGCCTGGCCCAGCAGGGTGGCCCAGGCACATGGCCTGGATGTTGCTGCAGAGGAGTGCCTCCGGAGGAAGGCTTTAAACAGTCCACTCCTCTGTTCCAATGGCCCATGCCGGGGATCACCACCCTCCTCCTGTGTCTGGACAGGCCTCACCGCTCCACACTGCCTGCACCCCGCCACTCACCAGGTGCAGATGCTAAACCCAAGGTCGACACCCCCTCCCACGTGCAGCCCTGCATTTCCTTCCCTTTTCGATTCCTGCATCTTTGTCTTGTTCCCTTTCTGTATACCTGTTTCTCCTCTCGGCCTGTCTGCATGCAGGCCTGCCTTCCTCTCCATCTCCTTTCTTATCCTGTCCCATTGTATCCTATCCTACCTAACCCAGGCCTGGAAGCTGCCTGAGCAGGGGGCAGGGATGCAGCCTGCTGAATGGTCATTACGTGATGGCGTCCTGGACAATTTGCATGTTACCCTATATCAGTGTTTCCCAACCTTCTCTCATGATGAGAATCACCTGGTGGAGTTGTTAAAACACAGATTCCCGGATCCCAACTAAGAAGTGCTAAACTAGAATTTTTGGGAACATATAGGTAAAATTGTATACTTAACTAGTGCTCTAAGACAGATTTTTATATACAGAGCACTAAGTTAGGTATGCAATTTTACCTATATGTTCCCAAAAATTCTAGTTTAGCACTTCTTAGTTGGGATCCGGGAATCTGTGTTTTAACAACTCCACCAGGTGATTCTCATCATGAGAGAAGGTTGGGAAACACTGCCCTATATATCATAGCTGCTTTAAAAGGTGGATTAAAGGGTTTTCCTAGAATTGCACTTTTTTTTTCCTTATCAAAGCATTATTAAACAAAATATTTGCTTTTTTTCCCCCCTCACCAACACTAATAATTTTCAGGACATAAAAGTGAAGAATTACAAAAAGGAAATTGGAGGACCTCAGAGAATTCTCAAAGATTCATATTAGACTGAACAAAAGGCAAGTCAAAGGCAGGTGAGAACAAAAAACAACAGCAAACAACCTTATCTTAGTAGCTCTGTTCAACTGAGTTTAATCTTCTTAATTCAACTTGAGGAATTCAGCAAGAATCCTGTTGCTTTGGGAGACTTCACTTCTGTGGCTGAAATCCTGAGCCACTGCTAGACCACTGTGTGGCCCGGAAAGTGACTCCACTTCTCCGAATCCGATTATGCAATGGGGAAGCACAGATAGTAATTCCTATCTCAAAGGATTTTTTTAAATATATTTTATTGATTTTTTACAGAGAGGAAGAGAGAGGGACAGAGAGTTAGAAACATCGATGAGAGAAGAATCATCGATTAGCTGCCTCCTGCACACCCCGCACTGGGGATGTGCCTGCAACCAAGGTACATGCCCTTGACTGGAATCGAACCCAGGACCCTTCAATCCGCAGGCCGACGCTCTATCCACTGAGCCAAACCGGTTTCCACCTCACAGGATTTTTATGTGATTAAAAGATATGTTAGCCAAAACCGGTTTGGCTCAGTGGATAGAGCATCGGCCTATGGACTGAAAGGTCCCAGATTCGATTCTGGTCAAGGGCATGTACCTTGGTTGCAGGCACATTCCCAGTAGGAGGTATGCAGGAGGCAGCTGATCCATGACTCTCTCTCATCGATGTTTCTAACTCTCTATCCCTCTCTCTTACTCTCTGTAAAAAAATCAATAAAATATATATTTTTTAAAAGATATGTTAGACACATAGTAGATGATAAAAACAAACGAACAAACAAAAAACCTAAAGTTAAGCTTCTGCTATTACAAATTATGAGTTGTTGAGACTTCAACATTCAAAGCCCAAACCACACTCCTTAAAAATAACTTTCCGTGTTTCTGACTCTCCTTTCTGGCTTCGATGAACTTTTTCTTCTATAATGACACTGCCACACTAAAGTGATAAAATCAGCACCTCCAAAAAAACAAGCATTTTTGTTTAAAAAATAAAAACAAACAAAACTTTGGCATTTCAGCATGATCAAAGAGTAGGAATATCTAAACTGTTAACTCTCATATTGGTTACTACACTTTTCACTTCTCAATCACCTCTTGAGTTTGACAAATAAATTTGGAAAAGACAAATATGTCAACAGAAAAAATGGACAAAGTAGATGAACAAAGAGGAAAATTGTCAATCAGCATGAAAAGCTTTAACTTTATTAATAATCAAAACAGAGAATTGATACAAATCATTTGCCAAACTGGAAGTTGCAACACCCAGAAATGGCAAGGGAGGAACAATTAAATTTCACTTTATGCACAGTTGGTGGAGTACCAGTTGGTATAAACTTCTAGGAGTACAATGTTATGTATTTGTCTCAAGAGTCCTAAAAATATTTATGATCATTGGGTTGCATTGCTACTTCCTCTATATCAAATAATCAAAAGATAAAATTTTATTTCAGCATGATCAAAGAGTTATTATTTACAAAAGTAAAAAATGGAGATAACCTAAATGTCCCCAAATCAACAACAAATTTAAATAAATTTTGAAAATCCATATGATGGCATAATATCCTGTTTTTAATAATATTTAATTAGAGTGGAAATTGCTCACTGTAAATTTGAAAAAGAGTAGGATCATAGAACACCCATAATATAATCTCAATATATATATATATACACACACACACACACACACACACACACACATATATATATATATATATATATATATATATATATATATGCATAGAAATAAAAACTGGAAGGAAATATAGCAAAATATTAATAGTGGCTATCTCTGAGGTACGAAACTAAATATGAGTTTTACATTTTTCAACACTTTTCCCTAATTTCATATAATGAATGTATATAAATGCAATCATCAGAAACTAATGGCTACATTATTGTGTTAAAGTCACTTTTTTAACACAAATTCAAATTCAAAATTGGAATTTGTAGTCCGAAAAGAGGCTAGCATATTTGAAAGCAGGGCTGATCCTAAAAATTCATGAGTATCACAGTCTGACTTCCATGCTACACTGGGGACCAAAACTAACAGATTAGCCTAGCTTAATGACCTTCCCATAACCTTTCATCTCATCTTGTAATTTGTCTTGGAATTGAGTCAAAACAGGCATAGTGACTTTCCCTGACTGTGAAAAAGACAATAAAAAAATGCTGATTGCCCACCGTGTGCATGACACTGTACTGAACAAGGAATACCGCTAACCTGACTCAGCAAAATGAGGTTTCTTAATGCATTAATGAGCTTGTGTATAGACTGCAGATGTAAGCAAAACTCTCCATAAGCAAGCTTAATGCTATAGTAAACCAGCTAAAAGGGCCCAAACAGCCCATAAGTGCTCCCTTTGAGGTGATAAATGACCTTTCAAGTATAACCAAATGCTTTAACCTAAAAGAGCAGGTGAGTAATGCTGCATTTGCAAAAGGCTTTATCTATGTATGGATAATGTCCCTCAGTTGTCATTTCCTTTGCTAAGAGAAGAAATTGCCTCTCCATTGAACAAAACACAGTCTAATATCCTATTTTGTTTTATTTCTATCTACTTGATGCCATTTTACAGATTGAAGATTAAATGCACAAAACAGATTTTGCTTACTTACTTATCTAAAACTTACACAACAAAAGTAAATCAAATATTTGTAATTTTAAAAATACTTCTATTTGGTTGTTTAATCAGTATCACAAATGCACATGGTAAAAGAATAGTATAGAAAGAATGACAATGTAAAGCATCTGCCTAGTGACCCACATCTACATACAAGTCTCACTTCCCAGAAGCATCCACTTTTAACTATTTTTGTTGTTGTTCTTTAGGACTTTATTTTAAGACATTTCCTCATTTTAAGACATAAAAATATACTGCTTTTATTAATTAAATCATTTTAAAATATTATCTGCTGACTTCCTGAATTATATAAGACTTAGTTCACACACATGCACTTCAATTTGGGGAGGAGGTCAAGTTTATCCTATATTATAAAAGTGCAATATGCAAATCGACCAGACAGCAGAATGTCTGCTATCATGTGCACTGACCACTAGGGAGCAGACAGTCAACACAGGAGCTGTCCCCCGGTGGTCAGTGTGCTCTCACAAGAGGAGCACCACTCAGCCAGAAGCCAGGCTTATCTCATGGCTGGTGAGAGCAGCGGCAGTGGCAGAAGTGAGCTTGCTGTCAGTCAGACATCCCCTGAGGGCTCCGGACTGCAAGAGGCCTCAGGCCAGATTGAGGGAACACACACACACACACACACACACACACACACACACACCCCGCCAAGTGCACAAATTTCATGCACCAGGCCTCTAGTTGAAATATAATTTACATATGATAACATTCATCCTTTTCAGTGTATAGTCTAATAAGATTTGACAGCTGCAGTTCAATCACCTGTTCCCCAAAATTTTCTCATACACGCTTTTAAACAACTCCTCCTGCC
Organism: Pipistrellus kuhlii; assembly: GCF_014108245.1. Taxonomy (NCBI): domain Eukaryota; kingdom Metazoa; phylum Chordata; class Mammalia; order Chiroptera; family Vespertilionidae; genus Pipistrellus; species Pipistrellus kuhlii. The sequence continues at coordinate 49,718,522 of NW_023425573.1, read as the reverse complement.
ACCCCAGCCCCGGGCAGGAAATGATGTTTTTGGTTTCCATAGGTTTCCCTTTACCAAAATGAGAAATGAATGCAGCCTGTTGATTCTGGCTTCCATCATTGCCTTAAGGTATTTGAGATTCATTCATGTTTTTGCATATATCAGTAGTTCATTGCATGAATGTACTACAGTTTGTTAATCCATACACTAGTTAAAGAATGTTTGGTCTTTTCCCAAGGCTTTGCAGATTAAGAATAAACATTATGTGTATATTGTTTGACATTGAAATTGGGTCTCATAAGAACTATTGGCCCAGAAAGAAACACACTATGGACTGATTCGTTTGCCTTTCAGCATAACCATTATTGCTTGTCTCATTTTTGGTCCTTATAAGTGTATTTCCAGTAGGACATGATCTCACTCATCTAGGGGAAATGATGAACATAGACTGATGAACAAAAATAGACCCAGAGACAAGAAGGCATGGATCAGACTGTTGACCTCAGAGGGAGGGTGGGGATAAAAGGGAGAGATCAACCAAAGGACTTGTGTGCATACATATGAGCCTAACCAGTGGTCAAGGACAACAGGGAGATGGGAGCCTGAGTGGTGAGGAGTGGGGGATGGGAATAAGGGGATGAGGACAAATATGATACCTTAATCAATAAAGAATTTTTAAAAAATAATAAACCTGTAATAAATATTAATATACAGATTTTATATGAAACAAGTTCAATTTCTCTTCATTAAAAACCTAAAAGTGGGATTTCTAGGTTTGATAGAAGTGTGTGTTTGTTTTCTAAAGTGGTTGTACCATTTTACAGGCCACCAGTTATGTATGAAAATTCCTATTACTTAGCATTCCTGTCAGCACTTGGCATTGTTACTATAATTTTGTTTTTTGTTTACTTGTTTGTTGCTGGAGGATTATTTGCATTCTGTTTTAGCCATTCAAATAGGTGTGCAGTGGCATGTCACTGTGGTTTTAATAAGCATTTCCTTTATGCCTAATAATATTGAGCATTTTGGGTGTTCTTTTTTTCCATTCATGTATTTTCTTTATCTGTTCAAATCTTTTGCCCAATTCTCCTCCTCCTTTTTATCAGTGCTATTGTTTTCCAATTATAGTTTATATTCAATATTATTTTCAGGTGTACAGCACAGTAGTTAGACATTTATATAATTTACAAAGTGATCCCCCCAATAATTCTACTATCTATCTGGCACCATACATAGTAATTACAGTATTATCGACTGTATTTCCTATGTTGTACCTTACATCCCCATGACTATTTTGCAACCACCAATTTGTATTTCCTAATCTGTTCACTTTTCACCCATTCCCCCAACCTCCCTCCCATCTGGCAAACCTTGATTTGTTCTCTGTATCTATAAGTCAATTTCTGTTTTATTCATTTTGTTTTTTAGATTCTACATATGTGAAATCATATGTATTTGTCTATCTCTGACTGATTTATTTAACTTAGCATAATATTCTCCAGGTCCATCCATGTTGTTGTAAATGGTGAAATTTCATTCATTTTTAAGGCTGAATAATATTCCACTGGATAAATGTACATCTTTTTTATTCACTTGTCTATTGATGGACACTTGGGTTGCTTCCATAGCCTGGTTCTTAAATGTAATGCATCTATGAACATATGTATTTTCAAATTAGTGTGTTATATTTCTGTGGATCTATATATTCAGAAATGGAATTGCTGAATCAAAAAGTACTTCCATTTTTAATTTTTTTAGGAAACTCCATACTGTGTTGCATAGTGGCTTCATCAATCTGGATTCCCAATAGTGCACAAGGGTTCGCTTTTCTATACATTCTCATCAACACGTGTTGTTTATTGATTTATTGATAATAGCCATACAAGTATGAGGTAATATCTCATTGTGGTTATTTATCTGCATTTCTCTGATGATTAGTAATGATAAGCATCTTTTCATATGCCTATTGTTTTGCATTTTTCTTTGGAGTTCTTTGTTTTTCTCATTGAGTTATGAGAATCTTTTATATATTCTGATTCAGTGCTTTATCTAATATGTATTTTTCATATACTATCTTCCTGCCAATGGCTTGTCTTTTCATTCTCTTAACATTATCTATCAAGAAATAGAAGCTTTCAATTTTTATGAAGTCCAAAACATCAATATTTACTTTTATGGAATATGCTTTTGGTACTGTCATCTAAAAAATGTTTCTTAACCCAAGATCAAAAGATTTTCTTCTATATTTTTATTAAAGTTTTTATAGTTTTCTAGATTTTTTTGTCTATGAGTCATTCTGAATTAACAATTATAGACACGCAAGGCATGTTTTTAGGGTTTTTTTTTTTTTTCCTGTTCCAGCATCATTTGGTGAAAAAACTATCCTTTATTAAATTGTCTTTATTCCTTTTTAAAAAGAAAAAAAATAATTGATCATATATGTATGAGTCTATTTCTATTCCACTAATTTGATATCTTTCATTGTATTTGGAGAAATATTGACCAGTACCTTTTAAAATATTTTTATTACATCTATCTAGGATTGCATTTACATATAGTTATATCACTTTATATTGTCTCAGACCTCTTGGATGTTCTGTTTAGGTTCTTTTCACTCTTCCCTCTTTACTTCTTGACAGTGCCCGCTTTAGTGTAATGATTTCATAATAGTATAATTACATAATTATAAGGTAATTTCTATTGATCCACCTTCAAGTTGAAAACACAACATAGCACCACTTATTTTTTTTAATATATATTTTATTGATTTTTTACAGAGAGGAAGGGAGAGGGATAGAGTTAGAAACATTGATGAGAGGGAAGCATTGATCAATTGCCTCCTGCAACACCCCCTACTGGGGATGTGCCCGCTACCAAGATACATGCCCTTGACCAGAATTGAACCTAGAACCCTTCAGTCCCCAAGCCAATGATCTATCCACTGAGCCAAACCAGTTAGGGCATAACACCACTTATGAATGGGCTAAAGCAGTTACCAAGAAGAAAATCCAGAGCTTTAAATGGTTATATTAGAAAAGAAGAAAAGTCTTAAAAAATGATTTTAGAAAGAGTCAGCAAACTACAGCTCATTGGCTGGTCCATTTATAAGTAAAATTTTATTGAAACAAACACCTTTAATTTTGTATTACCTCTGGCTGCTTTTACACTACAACTAGAGGTCCAGTGCACGAAAATGTGTGCACTGGGGTGGGGAGTGTCCCTCAGCCCAACCTGCACTTTCTCCAGTCTAAGACTGCTCGGGGGGTTTCCCACTGATCCCACAGGGATCAGGCCTAAACAGGCAGTCAGACATCCCTTTCACAATCTGGGATGCTGGCTCCCAACTGCTCACCTGCCTACCTGGTTGCCGCTAACTGCTTCTGCCTCCCAGCCTGATCACTCCCTAACCACTCCTCTGCCAGCCTGATTGATGCCTAACTTCTCCCCTGCTGGCCTGATCATCCCCAACTGCCCTCCCCTGACAACCCAGTCACCCCAAATGCCCTCCCTTGCATATACCCTCTTTATTAGATAAGTTTTTTTCTTTAACATATTGGACAGCCCTAAGTGGTTTGGCTCAGTGGATGGAGTGTCAGCCTGCATACTCAAGGGCCCCAGGTTCTATTACAGCCAAGGGCATTTACATTGGTTGGGGGCACATACCCACTGGGGAGTGTCCAGGAGGCAGCTGATCAATGTTTCTCTCTCATAGATGTTTCTAGCTCTCTATACTTTTCCCTTCCTCTATATAAAAGATCAATAAAATATATATATTTTTAAAAAGAACATTTAAGATTTTTCCATATATGCCTGGCTGGTGTGTCCCAGGCTGCCTTCGCTGTGAGGGGACCGCGCCATGGTGGTGTACGTTCCTCCCAAGCTGTAATCCCAGCCCAGGCTGCACTGCTACTAGGGGACCACACCATGGGGGTGTGCACCCATCTGAGGCTGAGACCCCAGGCCACCACCGCTGGGAGGGGAAAGCACTGTGGGGAGTGAATTTGTTTTCGCTTTTTAAAGGGTCTGTCGGGCCTCTGGGCAGCATTATGCCAAGCTGCTTACTCTGCCAGCTCTCAGAGGCAACCCTCATTGAGTCTGGGGGACTCTGGCATGGCTGAGAGGACTGGGGGCCACCATCTTGTGGCTATGGGCGCTGCCATTTTGTCACGGTGTGATGGTTAATTTGCATATTAATCTTTTATTAGGATGGCAGAATTAAGTAGTTGCAACATAGACTGTATGGCCCACAAGCCTACAATATGTACTATGTGACCCTTTAAAAAAAATTTGCCACTCTTAATGTAAGGTAGCAACTTTAGAAGCTTGGGTTAAAAAAATACAATTAATTCAAAGTAAGTAGAGGAAGGAAATAATAAATATAAGAGCAGAAAACAAGTTTTAAAAAAATAATAAAACCAATAAATCCCAACATTACTTATTTGAAAGAAATCAATAAAAGTGATAATCCTTCAGCTAAATTGATCAAGATTATAAGAGAGAAAATTCAAATTCCCAATGGCAGGAACATAAGAGGAGATAGCACTACAAATACTACAGACATTAAAAATATAATAAAGAAATATTATGAAAAAATTTATGATAATGGCAACATCAAAAGCATAGTAAAAAACAATTCTAAAGGAGAGTTTTCCTCTTGATTTGGCACAGTAACTCCTTTTAAAAAGGTCTATTTGTTTGACAAAGTCAACTTTCTTCCCTGTGCAAAAAAAGCAATGTCTTTTAATATAATATAGCTAATACAGCTAAAGAACAACTATAGGAAAGGAAGGTTAAAAAAAAAGAAGAAATCTTCATTAAGTTATGCATTTTATTATTCTGGGAGGAATCTCCTGTTAATTACGTAATTATTCTTTATTCAGTGTTTCAGATTTACAGTGTATTGTCTATTTTCTGGAGATACAAACTACAGATTGTAAATAGAAGTTGACTAAGAACACTCTCTCCCTGTGATTAGAGTAGGCAAATGTTCAGATTAGCTTTTTACTCTTCTGAAAAGAAATAATGGGAATGAAGACAACAAAAAGCACCCACCTTTAAGGGAGCAGGTCAGGAAAATGTCATCAGATAAAACTGAGAGATGCGATTAGTTAATACTCTTTAGTATATATTGTGGTTCTGTTTTAAAATAACCTGGTTCTTTAAAGTTGTTAATCTGGATTATAACCCTCTGAGTTAATATCTCTTGGATAGGCATGCATTTATGAAACTAAATATTTTGTATTAAAATAATCATTAACCAAAGAACTGATATGTATATGTGTATAACTATGGACAGACAATAGTGCAGTGAAGACCTGAGGCAGGGTGAGAGTGGAGGAGAGGAGGTCAATGGGAAGATAAAATGGGGCATCTATAATACTTTCAACAAAAAAGATAAATTTAAAATAATAAGATGAAATGATCATAGTCCAGTTCTGGATGGATTAGGTTGTTTTCTACTCCTGTTTTTTACCACAGCATATTTATTTCAAGCAATTATGGCTCTGAACAAAAATGTCTAAGAAACTTAATCAATATACAGGGATATGGCATCTATCTTTGTCATTTTACCTTGTCATGAGATAAGGATGGTAAAACAGATCAAGAGAAAATGTGTTTCACTTTCAAAATTAGAAAGTATACTAATTAGTATACTAATAATTTTCTTGATGTGAAAAGTTTAATGAAAAAGTAGATTGATCTAATTTGTGATGCTTAAGTCTCTGGCACATTTAAATTGTTTTAAAAAATAATAAGCCAAGTTCTTGAGTCATACTAAATGATTCACCCATGAATTCCTGAGGGGATTTATTTAAAACAGTTGCAAAGAAACTATATCTACAATAACAATAATAAGACAAAAACAAAAACAAAAAAAGAAAGAAATATAAAAAGAAGAAAAAGAGAACAGGAACAGAGAGTTAGTCCAGAGGAGAAAAAGGGAAGAATCAGGGCAGTGCATAACCTTGTTAGCCTGGTTGGCTAATCAAAATAGGTGAAGTCAAGAGCCATGTGGTAAGACAAGGGAGCATCTCCTCAGAATAGCTCACTGTTGGCTTCTATGGAGATAAAGTATTCCTTCTCTATTTCATACTCCTAGCCACCTTCTTGCTAGCTTTTCTTCTCTTCCCTCCACGTTTTACTAAATTTATTGAGGAGACATTGGTTAACTAAGTCATACAGGTTTTAGGTGCATAATTCCACAACAAATCATCTGTGCTCTGTATTGAGTGTTAACCACTCTAAGTAAAGTGTCCATCACCATTTGCCCCTCCTATACCTAACTCCACCTACCCCAAACCTCTATTTCCCCCAATCACCACACGGTTGTACATGTCCATAAGTTTTCTTGTTTTTTAATTTTTTAGTTAATCCCTCCATTGTCACACACACACACACACACACACACACACACACACACACACACCCCTAGCCTCACCTGGCCCCAATAGCTGTCAACCTGCTCTCTATGAGTTTGTCTCTATTTTGCTTAATACTTAATTTTGTTCATTGGATTCCACATATATGTGAAATCATGTACTTGTCTTACTCTAAGTGGCAATGGACGGAGACAATGGAGGGATTAATGCTCTTAGGTCCATCCATGCTGCAGCAAAAGGTGATTTCCCTCTTATTCACAAACAAGTAGTATTCTGTTATGTAAATGTACCAAAGCTTTTTTTTATCCACTCATCTACTGATGAATACTTGGGCTGCTTCCAAATCTTGGCTATTGTATAAAATGCTGCAATGAACATAGGGGTTCATATATTCTTTTGAATTAATATTTCAGGTTTGTTTAGATATATTCCCAGAACTAAAATTGCTGGGTAACAAGGCAGTTCATTTTTAATTTCTGGATAGAGCTCCATACTGCTTTCCACAATGGCTGCACCAGTCTGCATTCTCACCAACAGTGCAGGAGGGTTCCTTTTTCTCCACATCTTCACCAACACTTATTGATTTATTGATGATAGCCAATCCGACAGGTGTGAAGTGATTCCTCATTACTAATTTAGTTTGCATTTCTCTGATGATTAGTGACATTAAGCATTTTTTCCATATGTTTACTGGACTTCTGTTTGTCCTCTTGGAAGAAATCTCTGTTCAGGTCTTGTGCCCATTTTTTAACTGGATTGTTTGTTTTAGTGATGAGTTTTATAAGTTCTTTATAAATTTTGGATATTAACCCCTTATCAAATGTATCAGCAAATATATTCTTTCAATGGATTGTCTTTTTTCATTTTGTTGATGGCTTTCTTTGCTGTGTAAGAACTTTGTAGTTTGATGAAGTCCATTTGTTTATTTTTTTCTTTCATTACCCAAGGAGATATATCAGAAAAAAACATTACTATGAAAACTGTCCAAGAATACTTCCTATTTTTCTTCTAGAATATTAATAGTTTTGAGTCTATCGTTTAAGTCTTTAATCTATTTTGAGTTTATTTTGTGTATGGTGGAAGAAGGTGCTATAGTTTCATTTTTTGGCACATATCTCCTCATTTTTCTTAACACTATTTACTGAATAGGCTATATCTTTACCCCATTGTAGAATTTTGCTTCCTTTGTCAAATATTGACTATAAAGGTGTAGTTTGCTGTTCTTTTTCAAGTTCCTTTAAATGTAAAGTTAGGTTGTTTACTTTAGATTTTTCTTGTTCCTTGAAATAGGCCTGTAATGCTATGAATTTCACTCTTAGAAGTGCTTTCACTGTGTTTCATAAATTTGGGGTTGTTTTTTTTTCTTATTTTCAATTGTTTCAGGGTATTTTTTTAATTCATTCCTGATCTTATGGTTAACCCATTCATTTTTTAATAATATAATAATATTATTAGCCTCCATGCTTTGTGTGTTTTTTAGGTTTTTTCTTGTGATTAATTTCTAGTTTCATACCATTATGGTCAAAAAAGGTGCTTGACGTGATTTCAGTCTTCTTAAAGTTGAAACTTGTTTTGTGTCATAAAGATGTGGTCTATCCTAGAAAATGTTCCGTTACTACTTGCAAATAATGTATATTCTTCTGTTTTGGGGTAAAATGATCTGAAGATATAAATTAAATCTATCTTATATAGTGTGTCATTTAAGGCCACTGTTTCCTGGTTGATTTTCTCTCTGGAAGACATATCCATTGATGTCAGTGGGGTGTTAAAATCTATTATAACTATATTACTGTCAATCTCTCCCTTTATGTCCATCAAAATTTTACATTTGCTCCTGGCCCATAAGTACTCCTATGTTGGGTGCAAAAATATTGAGAAGGATTATAACCTTTTATTTCCTTTTTTTTAAGTTATTCAAAGTATCATGGATGTCCCCTCTTCTCCCCCTTTGACCTCCTCCACCCCACTCCCATCGTCCCCTCCCCAGGCCTTTCCCACACTATTTTCTGTCCATGGGTTATGCATATGTGCATATTAGTTCATTGGCTAATGTCTTTCTATCACCCCACCTTCCCTCTGAAATACATCAGTCTGTTCCATACTCCAATGTCTCTGGATCTTTTTTGTTCATATGTTTATTTTGTTTATTAGATTCCACATATAAGTGAGTTCATGTGATGCCTGTCTTTCTCTGACTGGTTTATTTCACTTTATCCTCTTGTTGAATTCCTCCCTTAATCTTAATGTAATATCCTTCTTTGTCTTTTACTTTAGCCTTTGTTTTAAAGTCTATTTAGTCAGATATAATATTGCTATTCCAACTTTTTTTTTAATTTGTATTTGCATGAAATATCTTTCTCCATGCCTTTATTTTTAGTCTGTGTGTATCTTTTGTTCTGAAGTGGGTCTCTTGTAGACAGTATATATATGGGTCTTGCTTTCTTATCCATTCAGCTGCCCTGTGTCTTTTAATTGGAGTATTTAAGCCATTTATATTTAAAATAATTACAGATAGGTATGTATTTATTGCCATTTTATTCTTTTAACTATGTTCCTCTACTTTGTTTTTCTTATTATTATTATTATGAAAATAGGCCCTTTAACTTTTCCTATAATACTCATTTGGTGGTAATGAACTCCTTTAGCTTTTTCTTGACTAGGAAGCTCTTTATTTTTCTTTCAATTTTAAATGGTAACCTTGCTGGGTAAAGTGGTCTTGGTTGTAGGTTCTAGCTACCGTCACTTTGAATATTTCATGCCAATCCCTTCTGGCCTTAAATGTTTCTGCTGAGAAATCAGCTGAGAGTCTTACTAAGGTTCCTTATAGGTAACTAATTCTTTTTCTTATAGCTATAAGCAATCTACAGTTTGTAGCTGCCTCTGCTGGGCTTGGGTGTGCTCAAGAAGGGCCAAGCTATACATCAAGGCTGGCTTTATCAGCACCTTCCTGGGAGGTCAGCATAAGTCCCAAGGCTTCCTCCATATGCTTCCACCTGCTGGCTACCTGTTAGGCTCTGTCATTCACAATGAGTCACCTGATAGGGATGAGGTGCTTTTACACCTTTGTAGTGAAGCAGGGTGTTAGGGAGTTATCAGAGTGAGGCTGGCAGAATTTATCATGCCCAAAGAGACCAAGATTTGGCCATGTGAAGGGAGGGCTCTGCTACAGTCAGGTGTGCAAAGGGGAAAAATGGCCCTTGTTGTGAAGTCACACAGCTCAATCTGTTCCATATCCTATTACAGGGAGATGGAGCTCAGCAGGGTTGGGCTATGGGGAGTCAAGAGTATGGGGCTAGTGGATCTCTCATGAGGGGAAGGTATTTGGGAAATACGGGTGATGTGGCTCCTTCCCCAGAACCACACCACTCAGTCAGATTTTGTCAGTGTGGAGCCACCAGAAGTCAGGTGGGTGGGGCATTCTGAGCTGGAGCCAGAGTCTACAGGGTGGGTCTGCCAGAAGCCCAGAAGGTGGTTCTAGTGGATTTCCTGTGAGAGGGGAGCACCAGTCAGGTTCTCAGGAAAGTTAGGGAATGGCCCCCATCCCAAAGTCACACAATTAAGTCACTGGCACCCCTAGTATTCCCAGACCTCTACAGTCTGGCCAACGCATTTAATTTCTCAGTAGAAGGTGAACTCCACAGTGTGGTGCAAGAGGGAGGCTAGAGAGTGAGGCTATTACATTCCCTCAGGCTGATGCCACACAGAGAGGGGAGTGTTCCACCACAGAAAGATGGCAATGGTGACTGTGGTATCAGAGAATGACTCAGCACAGAGATCCTGGAGGCTGTCTCTTCAGGACTCTCCTCAGAGCCACCCTCCCTTCGGCAGAGCCCTGGCTGGGAGACTATGAACAAAATGTTGTGTGTTGGCCCTTTAAAAGGACGTCTGCATCTCTAGCAGATTCCTGTCCCTCCCTGATGGACAAAATTCCTACTGATTTTCACAGCCAGATTTCATGTGGATGCCTCTTCCCTGTTCTGATGCTCTGAGCTGGGCGTTGAGAACTCAAACTGCTCTTGTAACTGAGATATTCCTCAGCTGCCACTCGTGGGAGCGTGGTCAACCCCTTTTATGTCTACTCTTCCTACAAGTATCAATGTGGCTTCTTCTGCAAATCCTTGGCTATAAGACTTCTCTTCAGCTAGTCTTCAGTTTGTTATTCAGTATGATTGTACTGTAATTTAGTTGTAATTTCAGGTTGATCCTGAAAGGAGGTGCCTGTAACTTCCACCTACTCTGCTGCCATCTTGAATCTCTCTAATCCTTCCCTTTTACTTTTATTGGATCCCCAATTGAGAGGAATAATGATTTGTATTGTCAGATTCCAGGGAACCAAGAGGTCCACATGCCTTAGGGATCCAATTACAGCTTTCAAAGAATGTGAAAAATACAGGACTCATGATTATGATGCCTTCTTTTGCATCTTTTTATAGAAAGTTGGGAATAACAGGACCTTCTTCCTCATAGAAGAGACCCAACCACCTTTCTCCACAGACTCATGACTTTTCTCACTGACCCTTGAGTTTATCACCCAGAACTCCTTTCAGAGCTGACATGGAGGATGGTCTAAGGTCAGGTATTAAAGCAGAGGTTCGGTACTCTGGCACTCTGGCTTTATTTTTGCCAGGCACTGCATAGATTTTTTACTGTATCGGTGTGAGGATTCTAGATTCTGATTTATCACACACTTTCTTTCTCTATCCTTAGGCTATTTAGTAATTAGAAAAAGTTTATAAAAGGGGAGTATATTAGAGTTCTGCCATGCAATTTAGGATTAAAATACCAGGTAACAAAACAATTACTTTGCCTTATTTTGACTCCCTTTTCTAGGTATCCCCTAGTAACCTCTTCTAGACTAGAGGTGAGGAACAACTGAGCCAAAGTCATATTTAGGTATTCCTAGGTCCCATAGCAAAAGTAGCATTTCTATATCATTTATGAACATATCCTAATATTATTCAAATTTCATAAGCAATGTAAGAAGAAACCTTGAGATTTTGAATATCAGCTGGGAAAAATTTAAGACACAGAAGGCCAAAGCAATGGAAAACCCAGAAGAAACCTCACATATAGAAATTATAAGGAATGACACATTCCTTGTATATTCTTTGTGCTTAGAATCCCCCCCCCCCGTTTATTTCTATTTGTACTTAAAAATTAGCTCTCATTTTAAATGTTTATTAAAACAAACCCTTTATATTTAAACATATCTGCTTGAGATTTGTAATGACCCAGGCCTATAGTTATTCATTCACAGGACACTTTCCCCTACAAATCGCAAAATAAAGCCAATGCAAGTCATTTGGTAGCAGCTTAAAACATAGCTACAGCAGGAGCTCAACAGCCTCTGGCTGACATTTAAATGTCCCTGCCCCTCTCCCAAAGGGCTTGCAACCGCTTTCTTAGGAACAGGCTCTTAAACCTCGAACTGTGTCTGATTATCAGGTCCTGTGGGGCTCAAGCCCTTCCTAGCCCTATTCTATCCATTCACCTCTCCTCTTAACCTTCTCTTATTTACAGCAAGTGATGCAAGCACTGCCTAAAAAATGTCAACAAACTGGATCTCAGTTCCTCTATAAGAAAAACATAAATGTTTATTCAAAAGGAAAGTATTCTAAAAATGCATTTGAAAATAACAATCACACTCAAGAGACAATAAATTTGGGCAAAACCAACTGCTTTCACTAACCATCATTTGCAGGGAGTCTAGAGAGTTAATCTTATCTTTTTCACTCATCCTTTCCTAATAATGAAAGGCTGACTCAGAAGCAGTGGAGAATAGTACAAAGAGCTGGCAGTGACCCATTCAGAGATGCGTATGGGGCAGTAGCAGAGCTAGAACACAAGTTTTAAGAGATAAGGACTAGAAAATAGGACTATACTACTCTATACTCAGAAGCTAGTCATCTCACCACAATATTTCTTTATGGTTGGATTGCCATATAAAAGTACAGAACACCAATTAAAGCAGAATTAAACAGCAATTAATTTTAAATATATGTATGTCCCATGTAACATTTGGAACATACTTGTACTCAAAAATTATCTGTTGTTTATCCAAAATTCAATTTAACTGAATGTTCTGTGATTGCTAGACCTGTGATTCTATTTAATGTATCTTTTAAAATTATCTATAAGTGCCCTTAGCTCCATTTTTTTTTAATCTTCTGACCAGTTTTATAACCTTAACTTTAGGTGCATAAGACCAATTACTTACTTGATATCTCCACTTCAATGTCTAATAAGCATTTTAAACGCAACATAACCAAAACTGGGCTTCAAATCTGCACTGTTCTCTTGTCTCCAGACCTGATTCACTTGCAGTAGGCCTCAATCCACATAAGGGTCTATTCTTCCATTGCTTGGGTCAAAGTTTGGTATCATCTTTTCTTCCTCTCATACCACAAATCATAATTCTATGATTATAGTAAATCAGGGGACTCTCTGTTTTACACTTTGTACATCTGAGGCTAGAAAACGGGTTGAAGCATTATCGTCAGTGAAGAAATCTGCCCCCAAGGACTTCTGCACAGAGTTTCTTCTGGGCTAGAAAAGTTTGTTCCTTGGAAACAGAGAGCCTCTTGCCACATTTGTGTCCATCAACCAACAAATGATTGTGCTTAAAGGAGGGCAAAGGTGACAATACCTTTAGCATTTATATACTCAGTCAATCCAAGGTGTTCACTTTCACCTCCAGCAAAGCTTAAAGGGTATAGTGGGAAGGGATAGCTGTTGGTGGTAGTGAGGGGTGTGTGTGTGTGGGTGTGTAGGGGGTGGTGGTGGTGTGTGTGGTAAGAATCTCACTATCTGAAAGACCAACCTCCATCCTGGTTATTAAATGGAACAGTTTTCAGTTTAGTAATCCTTTACCAACCAGAAGACCAAGGAATTCCATAAAATTAGTGGAGAATGTGTGAATCTATGTAATATCCAAAGCACAACTTTAATTTGAGACATTTTCTGCCAGTTCTTTGTTTAGTACCTAGGATAACTGTTGGGAGGTCATGTCAGAAGAAACCCAGTAACTAGATAATTAGAGGAACGCAGAGGAGCCTCGATTTTAGCCAATCCGGACCAATAAATATTTTCTCTAAATTCTCATCAGTGATTACCCACTGAGATTCTCATCCAGGAGCAATAGTTTCTATTATGCTGTTGATGCATGGCAGATCTGAGGTGATAGAGCTGCTGCGAAGAAGAGCCAAAGCAAAAAGCGTTTTATTGGTTTATCAATGTCCTTGGATATTTAAGGTCCTACGTCTGGTGCTCAGCAGAGCCAAACTGGAAGGTGGTGTTTTCTGTCATGCAGTTTTGCTATGTCACCTTGTCAATAGCAGCTTCTCATATAACATGCCAATAATGGCATGTATTGTACATTTTCAAAAATGGCCAATACCATTAACAATGTAATTTGTAAAGGTGACCAGGTAACCACATGAGAAAAACAACTTAGAAGGTTAAATAAATAAATAAGCCCTAGCCGGTTAGGCTAGCAGTGTCGGCCTGTGGACCAAAGGGTCCCAGGTTTGATTCCAGTCTAGGGCACATACCTTGATTGCACGCTCCTCTCCCCCTCCAACCCCCCAAGCCCTAGTGAGGGCTCCTGCAGGAGGCAACCAATCCATGTGTTTCTCTCACATTGATGTTTCTCTGTCTTTCCCTGGATCTTCCCCTCTCCCTAAAAATCAATGGAAAAATATCCTCGGGTGAGGATTAACAACAATAACAAATAAATAAGTAATTAAATAACCTTGAACCTCTGACCAAATAATGAAAGATTTGTACACATTTCTGTGGGATACAATGAAGGATAAAGTTTCTTTAAGAGATTTAAAAATAATTAAAAAGTTCATTGTAAAATTCAAGTTTGGTAAGCATTTTTCTACTATAGTGACACATTATCTCCACATCAGGCACTTTTCTTAGCCTTCAGGTTTTGAGAAAACAATCAAATTTGAATGGATATTCTTTATTTTTTCTTTCTACTTTGTACATTTCAATGTCAAAAGTTTCCATTCCTTTTCCAGAACATAACAGAGCTTGTTTTGCCATGCTGCTATACCCAGGGTCTCTGAAATTTTCTAAAAGATTCTGTCATAGAATAAAACAAACCTTTCAAGCGACATAAAAAGATAATTGAGTCTTTTTTAAATCTCTTCAGCTAAGCTATTAGCTCCCCTAAATAAATAAAGCTGAATGGACAGCCTGCGGAGGCAATTTCACAGGTGTCTAGTCAAAATATCTGGAAGACTATTTTTTTTTTTGTAAATTCTATCAGTATTTTGAATATTCCTTCCAAGTTACAGAGTTCCCACCCATTTCTTATAAAGACTCCACAGTCAGTTTTTTTTTTTTTTCCTACTGATGAATTTACTGCCTCTGATTGAAAATATTCCACTTTCTCTCATCATTTTCCTGATAACTTCTGGGTAACTGCTTTCCTAATTCATCCCTCCCAATAATCAAATTCTCACTTAAATGCATGTAGTGATTCTCTTAGCCCATCTGAAACACTGACATCTGTACATGCAGCAATCATACTATTCACAACATTCTCCTGAATTGTCACTAAGAGGAAAACCACCCACCCTGGAGCATCGCTATTCACGTCAAAACACATTGTCATCTGGGAAAACAACAATGCATCAAAGTCAGCTCCGGGCAAAGTGCAGCTCTACAGAAACACAACAGGTGTTTATGTGCAAATGTCTTAAATGTCTGATTGAAATGTTTCAAGAATGAGTTAGCAAGGAATCCTTTGCTCCTAGTCTCCTTAACCCAGGATAATGTTATAACCAAAATAGTTTCTGAATTATAAATGCGTTTTTTTATCTCAGCACACTACGATTTTACCAAAGACGCGTGTGCCCGTTTCTAGTAAACCTTTTAAAGAAACGGTTTGGTTTCTAGCTGGGGCTACTTAGCCTATCAAGAAACAGACCTGTTATAAACGCCGGGACGCTTGCCAGATTTTTTTTTTCTCCCCTATAACTCTTGGTAAAGATCATACCTCGAAAGCAATGTGTGTTGCAAACCACGCAGATTGAAGCTCCCACTCCCGCCTACGTAGCTTGGCAGCAGCGGCTTTGGAGATGTCCCTGGCCTCCTCAAACTCGGTCTGAATCGCCCCCACCTCTCCGCAGCCCCCCACCTCCCAGCTCGGCTCTGCGGGAGCTCAGCACGGAGCGCCCCCCTGGCACCTGCGGGGTGAACTCCTGGTGCCACTCAACTCCCAGCGCTGCGCGCACCCAGAAACACACGCTCCCTCCTCTGCGAACTGCCCCTCCACCTGTCACCTAACTCATGCACTACCCAAACCCCACACACACACACACCCCACGCGCTACCCAAGCCCCCACGACCCTGTCGCGTTCCCCCTCCCCCGGTGGCTTCGTTCCCAGCACACCTGTCTGCCCCTACGCCTGCCAGGCGCCAGGTGCCCGCGCCCAACTCAGCGCCCCTTCGATCCAACAGGCGCCTCCCAGTCCGCCCCGTGCAAGGTCAGTCTGCTCCCAGCACCTTGCACTTCTACCCGCGGACCCTCCCCGACCCCGGGGAGGCGCCCCCGTACCTGCGGAGAGCGCGGCGGCCGCGGCCAGCAGCACAGCCTGGCGGAGCGCGGCGCCCAGCGCGCGGGTCATGGCCACCGGGCGGAGCCGACTGGCGCCCTGGCAGCGCCCGCCGCTTTGAAGTTCCCGGGGCGCCGGAGGGACGCGCAGCCCCGCCGCCTTCCCAAGTGCGCGGTTGGCTCTACTCCGCGAGGGCGCACCCCTCCGCGGCCGCCCCCATCGCTCGCCCCTCGTGGCTGGCGGTGCGCGGCGCTCCAGCCACTGACCCGGGCCGGGCGGAGGGGAGTAGGGGGGGGGGGGGTGCGGGGAGGAGGTGCCGGGCCCGCCCCCGCCGCGCCTCCGCCCCCTGCGCCCTCGGAGCCGCCTGGGGCCTGGCGCTGCGGGGCTGGCTGGCAGAGGCCGCCCAGAGCTGGTGGGGGAGAGAGGGGGGAGCAAGGAAGTGTGGGGTGGCCTGGAGCCCCCTGGACTTGGAGGAGGGAGTCCGGACAGGAGGGAAAGCCCTGCTGAGACTTTAGGAAAACTTAAGCCCTGCAGCGATTGCTTTCTGGTGGTCCTCTCTGCAGCTCGCTAGAGAAAACCCACCCTTCCAGGTCTCTGGGCATTCGTTGGTAGCACGGTACCTTGGGGGTTTCCAGCTACACTGAGCCTGAGACACCCCGAGTACTCCCGCCGGGCTCGTCCCACCACCGGGTCCGGCTGTGCACAGGTCTGTGGAAGAGCGCCCTCTCTGTTCAGGCCCGGAAATAACCTAAGGTTCCACTGCCCTGGCCACCCTTTGCTTTAGTTTCACAAACTTCATTTCTTGTAGGATGATTTCCTGCGACTCTCCCATCCCTGTATAAAACCACACTCAAGCTAGACCTCCTGCGCCAGGTGATGAGGTTGAGGACTCACTCTATAGAATACCAATCTCCAGCAGCTACAGTTTTCAGCAATTAAAAAATTGAGAATGGGGGAACATCACACACAAGGATTAAGGGGAAGAGAAGAATGATTTAAAGTAATATATTAGAAACTTGTTTTAAGTGCTGTTTAAATTCCTAGAGCTTATTATGTAACTAGTGGCCCGGTGCACAAAATTCGTGTGTGTGTTGGGGGGCGGGGGCTTGGGGGGACGGTGGTCCCTCAGCCCCGCCTGCACCTTCTCCCAATCTGGGACCACTGGCTTCTAACCACTCACCTGCCTGCCGGCCTTCTCACCCCCAACTGCCCCCCCTGGCAGCCTGACCGACCACAACTGTCCGAGCTCTCCCCCCCACCCCCAGCCTGCTTGCTCCAAACTGCCCTCCCCTTCTGGCCTGATTGCCCCTAACTGCCTCTGCCTGGGCACCACCATGGCTTTGTCCAGAAAGAAGTCCGGAAGGAAGTCCAGAAGGTGTCCCAAAAGGTCTCCCAGTCTAATTAGCATATTACTCTTTTGTTAGTATAGATGGGTGTGCTTTCCATGTGGATTGATTGAAAATACAAAGGCAATATAACCAATTAATAAAAATTAGCCTAAAAATTCAACTCTACACATACATTAACGTGAATGGTATTATTTTAACCTCAACAACAACAACCAAAAGCCACGAATCCCGTGCCGGTGTTATTTCTACTGTTACGGGCCACCTTCAAAAGTGATTGTCATATAAATGAGTTGCTTCAAAGTAAGGGAGATTACTTGCTTCTTCACCTAGCTCAGCTCGAAATAATCTCTTTCTGAGGTCTGTGAAAGACCTATGGTGGAGTATATATACAAGGACCCCACAGTGTTGGGGCGGGATAATTGTTGGACTTTGATGAGTCATGGTGACAGTCCTGAGGATTTCAACCACCACCACCACCACCACCACCACCACCACCACCACCACCTTGGCTAAATCAAAACATTCCTAAGCATTAAGAGACTTTGCTCTCATTTTATTCTGGATCCAAGTAAACAGGGGATAAAAAAAAAAAAATGATGTGGGACAAGCCTGAGCCCTTTCAGACACCCACAAAACAGATGCTTTAAGGGGAAAAAAAGGCTACAAATTGCTAGGACACATGTTTTGTCTGACTTGGCTTGCTCATTATTTGGTAACTATACCCCAGATTGTAACCTATGGTTGGATGGAGAGGTTTGGAGCTCAAAGAGCTGGAGGTAGAGTCCTCCATGAGCCTGCTTCCTCAAAAGTAAATGGAGCCTGCATCCCCCACCCTCTCTTTCTCAGACTCATGTCAGGGATTAACAAGGGGAATGAATGTGACCACAACTTATGGCATAAGGCATCAATAAACACTAATGTCAGGTAGTTACTCTCCACATATTTATTTTGTCTCTTGAAAATAATAACATCCCTGCAAGTTGAAAAGTTCTGGTCTTCCAAGAAAACAAGGTTATTATCCAGAGAATTCTGGTGTTGAAAAACTTCAATATTTTAGCAAATTCAACACTTCCCTCTTAGTCTAATGGTGCATTGTGCCTATGGTATCTGCTAACCACACGGTGTGGTCTTCAGTAGCCACATGTGGATAGTGAGCACTAGAAACATGTTAGTTCAAACTGACATGTGCTGTAAGTATAAATACATGCTGTAATTTAAAAGCACAATACAAAATTAGAATGTAAAATATATCATTAATAATTTATATATTTTACATGTTGAATAAAAATATTTTGAACATATTGGGTTAAATAATGTATATTACTAAAATGAATTTCACCTATTTCTTTTTACTTTTAATATGTCTATTAGAAAAGTTTAAATTATATATGTGGTTTATATAATACCTCAATTGGGCAGTGCTGGTCTAATGAATCCTCATTAGATAGCAAAGATCTTTGTCTTAAGCTCAGTATAAAACACCAAAAGAATCATTAAGTGCCTTGACAGTCAGTATATGGCCAGCCAATGAAAAAATCATGAATTCTGGGTACAAAATTCTATGACACCACAATAACAACAAAAAAAGGTTAATATGTCAAAAATCCAAGTTCTTAATTTGTAGGAGTATTTTAAACTAGGTCTTCAAAAACAATTTCCCTCTGTCCTCTTGTGCATGTTCTTCTTCCAACATCAATACCACAGAAGCTTGGAAGATAAAGGACATTATCTGGCAATTATAAATATTTCTATATCCTTGAGTCCTTAAGGCCACCTTTATGGCAACCAAGAAATCTTCATCCTTATAACGTGTCCCAATTTTTATTTAAAAGTATAATTTATTTATACATACACACATAAATCCATGGAAATTAACTCAATCTTAATCCAATATATTTTAAATGAAATATTATTAAGAAAATACTCTTTAGAGTATATTGACTAACTTCTGTTATTTAATATAAACAATACCAATGCATGGTTCAAGATGTGATATAACATCTTTTGCATTTTGTATATGTAACAGGAAAAATTTACATTTGAGGCTTTTTTATTTCACTGAAAAGAAATTTACATGCTAATGTGTCACAAGATTTAACCTCCCCCCACCCTTAATCATCTATTTATACATATTCATTACCATAGCAACAATACATCATGACTCCTGAATTCTCATAATCAAAAGCAAGCTTCAACAACAAATAATCGAGAAGTTCATAACCCATCAGCAGAACAGATTTTGGGTGAGTAACTCTTACATAAGCAAGGAAATCAAAAATAGGGACCTGAGATTAAAAAGATCTGATACATTTGCAGAATAGCATTCTAAAACAATAAGACAAATAAGTGTGTGTAATAACTGAACTTTGAAAATGACTAATCTTTGGATGTGGTTGTTTGGAAATTTATTTATTTATTTATTTATTTTTTTATCATGCAGGCTTTCTTTATTATTTATTTTTAACTTTATTTTTCAACTAGCAGCCCGGTTCATGGATTCATACACCAGTGGGGTACCTCAGCCTGGCCTGCACCATCTCATAATCTGAGGTTAGGCCTGATCCCCACAGGCCATATAAGATTTTTGGTTAATCTCTTCCCACCCTCCCTCCTCTTTCCTTCCCTCTGAGATTCATCAGTCTGTTCCATGTTTCCATGCTTGTGCATTGAGCATCTGCCCCATGGTGGAGAGTGCATGTCATAGCTACTGGTCAACAGTTGAATGGTTGAACAGTCACTTAGGCTTTAATATATATTATAGTACATTCAATATCATTTTGTATTAATTTCAGTGAACAGGATAGTGGTTGGATAATCATAAATGTTACAAAGCGATCCTTCCAATATTTCCAGTACCCACTTGGGAGCATACATAGTTATTAAAATATTATTGATTATATTCCCTAAGCTGTACATTACGTCCTTATGACCATTTTGTAGCTACTAATTTGTACTTCTTAATTCCTTCAGCTTTTTCACCTAGACCTTCCACCTCCCTTACCTCTGGGCAACCATTGATCTATTCTCTGTATCTATGAGTCTGTTTCTATTTTGTTTGTTCATTTATTTATTATTATTCATTCCAAAAACCCAAATGTCATGCATCTTACTTTCTTATTTCACTTTGGTATATAAACTTAGCATGGAATGAGCATATGGTGAGGAGGCATAGTATGATAGTTTTCTATATACAATGAAGGTCTGATCTTTCATCATGTTACTGCATTTTTCTTTCCCTAAACTACAGTCTCCCTGAAGAAGTGCATGACACATTCATCTCCACTCAGCTCATTAGGAAATCTTGGCCTCTTCTTTTCCTTCTCCTTCTTCTTTTGATTGTTAATTCTTTTTCATAAACATAGTCACGTGTTCAGCGACCTTTATTGAGATTCTACCATATGTATGTGCCTATATTATGGGACAGCTCAGGTTCCACATAGGGGAAAATAATGATCGCTTTGTGGACATGAATAATGGGAAATATCAAAACAGTTTCTTAGCTCATCAGTCACTGTCAAAAGCTTAAAGTCTTTTTTCAGTACTTAATTATCTGTTTTCCCTACCTTCTAAAATGGCTACCCCTTCATTGATTGTCATATCCTTTAAAAACTATTAATATGGTCTTTTCACATTACTCAAACTTTATGTTTTCCCTTCCACTAACCAATGTCAATGTGCTGGGCTGGTTAACTGCATTCAATAGGGGCTCTCTCTGTAAAAGACAGGTCAGAGAATCAGTCCCAAGTAAGCAAGCCACCACTATTGAGTCATCCCCTTAGAATGCGCCTATAATTATGACCAGAGTGAGGTCACAAAAAGGTAAGAGAGTTAGATGATCCAATACAAAGCCATCTCTTTCTGGATAAATAACTCAAAAGGCATTTTTTTCTCAACCACAGACAAATTTACATTAGGGTTCTGATCATCTTGACTCAAGCAAAAGAGTATTCTAAAGCTGCTGTGTCTAAAACTAGCCACTTGTGGCTATTGAGCACTTGAAATGTGACTAGTCTGATTTGAAATGTACTGTAAGTGTAAGGCATGCACTGGATCTCAGATTTAGTATTCCCCTAAAAAAAAGTGTATTTTTACATTAATTACATATTGAAATGATAATATTTGGATACATTGGGTTAAATAAAATATATTATTTAATTTCACCTTTTTTACATTTTTAATGCAGCTAGTATTACATATGTAGCTCTTATTATATCTCTGTTGGACAATACTCATCTCATGAATCCTCATCAGATGTTAGGATCATTTTTCCTGGGCTTAAAACTGTAGGAAAAGCAAGACCTTTCTTTCCTTACGTATGTCCAACTTCAGTTATCTTTACTCCTTTCACCTCTTCAATAGCAACCATATTCAGTTCATAATAAAGTCAGATTACTTTCATTTTGTGCTGTCCATCGTCATTTATACTCTTATTTTCATAGTCCAAACCCATAATAACTTCATACCTGAGATGTAATTCCAACTAACCAAATCACCTCCACAACTTTATGTTGTCCATATCATAAGGTTTCCTCAAGGCTGCCATTAGAACAGTTTTCTACTAACATGACACTGATTATGATCTCCCTGCCCACACATCTTTAATGAATACCCTTGTCTGTAGAATCAACACTAAATTCTCTAACACACAAGTTCTCAAATCTTCTGATAGCACGACCCTTTTATACTTTACAAATTCTGAGGACCCCAAAAAGTTTATGTTCAGGTGGGTACTATCTGTCAGCATTTACCCTATTAGAAATATAAATTGAGAAATCCTTAAGACACAGGAATACACAAGCACACAATCCATTAGCCTTCAAAGTAATCACATGACACCTCATTTGCCTCTGAAAAACTCCATTGGACATTTGTACCAGAATGAGAGTGGAAAAGACAAATTACATCTTAGTATTACTTATGGAAGTGCTCTTCACCTTTTTGACCCATGAAAAGGTCTTAAGCACCCACAGGGTCCCTGAACTACACCTTGAGAACTACTACACTATCTCATTTCTCTCATTATTCCCAGGTGTTCTCATCCATGCCCATGATTTCTGTTTATTTCTGTGTTATGTGCTCAAGACACCTAAATCTTTGTCTATAGCCCTGACCTTGCTCCTGAACTCTGGATTCATATGTCCTACTGTCATCTCTACCTATGTAGCCTGCTCCCCTATCCTGCTCCCCTATCCTGCTTCTCCAGTCTCACTTATCTCAGTAATTGTCACCACTCAAGCCAGATGCTTTGTTTCCCCCCACCCTTCATCTCTTTCATTTATTCATCACATCCAATTAAGCAGCATTTTTCTAAAGATTCCAACTTTTATAAAAATTGCTCATTTTTTCACTTCTACTTTACTGCCACCCTTCTATTTAATACACCATCTTCTTCTATTTGAAACTAGAGGCCTGGTGATGAGATTCATGCACTCAGGAGGGTCCCACAGCCCAACCTGTGCCCTCTCACAGTCTGGGAGCCCTCAGCAGGGAGCCAGAGTAAACTGTCAGTCGGACATCTTTAGCGCTGCCATGGAGGCAGAAGAGGCTCCTGCCACCACCGCCACCACGGCTGAGCTTACCAGCCCTGACTTCTGACTAAGTGGCACTCCCCCTGTGGGGGTGCACTGACCATCAGGAACAGCTCCTGCATTGAGCGTTTCCCCTGGTGGTCAGTGTGCATCATAACAACTGGTCATTCTGCTGTTTGTTCAATTTGCATTATATAGGATGTCAAAAAGTGCATAACTAGTCTCCTTCTCTTGAGATTTACTCCTCTCAACCTTTCCCTCGACCCTTCAACCAGAAGGATCTTTTCATAGCACAAATATGGTCCTATCACTAAAAGCTATCTAAGACACAGTGCCACTTCTAGCACTGGCAGTTCTAACATCAGCATCTGACATCAGCTTGACACATAACAGGCACTCAATAAATACTTGTTGAATAAATGACATTTAAGACCCTTGATCAAATGAAGCCCATTCTGCTTTTTCTAGCATTAAATTTATTGAATAAATGAGTTAGCTCAACACAGCAGCATTTTTATAACTAAAGTTTCACCCCCCTTTGTATTCACATTACTAAACCAGAGACAATGGTTTGGGTAGAAAGTGAATGATAAGAGAGAGAGTAAACCTTAAAAGTGACCAAACAATGGAACTGTCTGGCTAGACAGTGGATGATTCTGCTAGAACTTTCCAACTGCTGCATCTGAACACTAGCTCTGGCTCTCTTCACCTTCACTGCAGCTTCCAGAGAGACTTAGGAGTTGAGCACCAGGCTTTTCTAGAGAGTTAGGGATTTATAAAGTAGGTAATTCTCTCCAAATGGGATCAATGATAAAGTGTGGGTGGTCAAAAAGGAATGACAAGCTTGGATATAGAAGCCCAGGATTCTATTCAATTTCCAGAATTTAAGCAAGTTGATTAATTTTTCTATAGTTACAATTAGAAAGTGAGGTGTCAGACCTCCCAAGCCCGAGTTAGCTACAACTTCACCACATTTTATGTTCTTCATCTATAAAATGAGGAAATTATCCTCAAGGCTTATTCTGTGAATGAAATGCCTTTAAACAATTCTGCAAATATAATGTTAATACTATTATTGTCAGAAAATGGAGATAATAATATTTTGCCATGCACAAAATCTTTGATAATATAAAATATGATAAAGATGATATAAAAGTCCTTTCAATTTTTTAAAAAGTAGGACAAATATAAGGAGCAGAGTTTAATCACTTGTGTGAGAAGAAAAAAATTGAATGCTTAAATATAATTACAATTTACAAAGATTTACTATTGCTGATGAAATTCTTTGGAGAATACAGGATCTTTGTTTTCCTCTTCTGTCATGATGATGAATGAAGTTTATGTACGGTTGTTGGTTGCCATGAGTGACCTGTTTCCTACTGGAAGAGACCACATGATTGTGTTTGTTCCTTTCTGTTTGCCTGTTTATTTGTCTGGCCAAGCCTTGGTTCTCCAAGTTTTTCAAAAGCAAAACATAAAATGTACAAATTCAGAAAGATTGCAAATGACAAAGCCCTGAAAAGTGTTTATCAAAAAGTATTACTTTTGCTCACTGGCATGGCTCAGTGGTTTAATGTTGACCGACGAACCAGGAAGTCACAGTTGGATTCCCAGTCAGGGCACACGCCCTGGTTTCAGGCTGGATCCCCAGTGGGGTGTGTGCAAGAGGCAGCCAATCAATGATGTCCTCTCATAATTGATGTTTCTAGCTCTCTCTCCCTTTCCCTTTCTCTGTAATATCCATAAAAACATTTTTTGCAAGTCTTACTTTCTACCACTTGCAGCAAGCCACTTGTTCCTAAACTCAGAAGTCATGGGTCTTTCTAGAACACATCAAGACAAGAAACTGAAGGGAACAATGATGAAAGCACTGCTGCCAGAAGTTCCAGAGGTACCAATTGGGAAGTGAAGATGTATGCTGGAAGATCTCAATAAAACCCAAACTCAATTCTTTCCTGCTGGATTGTCTGTGACCCAATAGCTTTGACTATCCTGTTGCTAGGTCAGGTACATATGGTAAGGGTCCCGTAATGGGTCTCTGCTCTTAAAAGTTCATAATCAATCATATCAAACCTCCCATTTTCTTTGAGATGACCTCCACATTAGAATTACTAACTATATAGCAAACCACAACATTTTGGAAGATGCGGTAAATTATTTCCTTGTCTATCTACTGTTTCAAGAGAGGTAAAATCCACAGATAGCTCTACTTACAAATTCTCTGGGTTCAAATCCTTTCTTTTTTTTTTAATATATTTTTATTGATTTTGTACAGAGAGGAAAGGAGAGAGATAGTTAGAAACATCGATGAGAGAGTCATCGATCAGCTGCCTCTTGCACACCCCCTACTGGGGATGTGCCCGCAACCAAGGCACATGCCCTTGACCGGAATCGAACCCGGGACCCTTCAGTCCCCAAGCCGATGCTCTATCCATTGAGCCAAATCGGTCTCGGCTCAAATCCTTTCTAAGAAACTTTCCTCTTGTTGGAGGAAAAAGTCACCCAATACTTGATCCCTCACTCAAGACCAAGTTAGTTTACAGCTATCACTTCCCACACACAGCAAACAGATTCAGAGCAGGGCCCGTTGGCCCACATTCAGCTGAAAGAAAATATGCTTTGCTCCAGGAAAAAAAAAAAAAAGGCAAAGTGACCCCAGCTTGTCTTTGATATTTCTAGTCTCTCTTATTTCCCACCCTTTTGCTCTCTGTCTCCTACACAAAAGTGTTCCTTTAAGGTTTTGCTTTTTTATTTATTTATTTTTTACAAGAATAGCTTTTTCATCCTAAATGACTTTCAGATAACAGCAATATGATTAGAAAGAAATCTGAAAGCTATGGATAAACTCAATTTCTCAAAAGAAGATCCTACAACTATTCCTCTAAGATGCTCGGAGCCTAGCTTTGTCAATCAAGTCTGATATTTTCTGAGGTTTCAATGGAGAGAATATTGTCATGAGGGAAAGAAGTGAACAAATAATCTTCTCAACAATTAATTCTGACACCACCACATGGGAGTGGAGACATGAGGAGCACATAGAAGAAAATGTTCACTCTATAATATTCCAGTTCAAATGTAAAACACAACTGTCCTCTAAATTCTTAGAACTGGTGTTGACACAGGGCTGGAGCATTGAAGCAAACTCCATTTAAAGCTCAGATATAATAAATAAATAAAAAAGGAAACAAAACCAAATAGAAACATACAACTGAGCAACATAGTTCATAAAATACCATTTGCTCATTTTATCTTGTGGTCTCCTAAAGGGCAGAAATTATCTTTAACAATTAGGGGGGTTGGGGGGCCTGACCCTGGAGAACAGTAGACATTTGCTCTTAGACCTTTTTTAAGCCCACCTTCTAAATGTTCTATTTTTTCCTCAAGAATCTTCCTCTTCTACCACGTTATTGTGAGACCCTTCTTCTCACCCATATAGATATGGATTTACCACTTCACAAGAGAGTCATATCAGAATTCAAAGATAGAAACAGAGAAGTGAACAATCAGTGGTCATCTCTTCAAGGTTCTGGAACATGTCATGCTATAGTACAGATACTCTACCAAGCTCTTACGTCTTGAGGACAAATAAAATGGAGAACAGGGCTTTTTTACACAATTTCATAAACTTCAAAGGTCAAAGTAGCTGATGGCACAAGGCACAGAAGCAGATAGAAAACTTGCTTTTCTTTCTTGATTGGTAAGACTACTTCCACAAAGCCCCAAAATTCCATTTAATTTTTATATTTTAATATAATTTTTATATTTTTTCCACTTAATTTTATATTTTATATTATATAAAATATAAATATATTTTATATTTATATTTTTATATAGTGACATACTATCTTTAGTGTGTATGTCAAAACACTACTACTAATAGCTGACTTGTCTTCATTCATTCTTTCAATGACGTGACCATTATGTGAAGAAAATGGGTCCTTGACACTTGAGTCAAACAGACCTAGATCTCAGCATCTCTTTTTGTTAACAAAATATAAATAAATCAACATACTTATTCAGAAATAATTACTAAATGCCTACAACATGAAATGTATTATTGCATAGTCCTATTATACATGAAAAGTTAAATTTGTTCCTGTTGTTTCAAAAAAGTGGATTTATTTTGTTGAGACCTTTGAATTATTATCATCTTGGCAATTTGATAACTGTGTAGCCCTGATCAAGCTGGTACTTGATTCTCCATTTCCTTTCTAATGAATTCTCACTGTCAGGATTACACAAGAATTAATGTCATTTGATGATTTAAAGTACTTGTATACTGCAAACATTTGATAAATGTAAACCCATCCTCTGCTACAGATGAGTACTAAGTCTTCAGATCAGGACAGTGCCTTTTAGGCCACATTAAGAATTTGGGTCCTAATTTTAAAGTAATGGGGAGCCACTGAAAATTTTCAGTAAAGGGAATGGCATAATCAGACTGAAGTGTTAAAATATCACTGGAGCATCTAATTTGGAGAATGGATTGTGCCTAGGCACGAGTGAAATCTAGGTCTGTAACTGGGAGAATTATTCAGTCACCTGGGTGACGAAAATATTTTTTGGCAGAAATGAATTTTGGTGGGGAAGATGGAAGAGAGGGTACTGTATTGAGAGCGAAGGATACAGGAAAGGAGAGAGACTATTCATGGTGTTACCCAGGCTTCTGAGGTCAGCATCGGGTGGCCAGACACCATTCACTCAGAGGGAACACTAAGAAGAGTCAGGTTGCATGTGTAGGAATTCCATCTGGCATATGAGTTTGAAATGCCTGAAATGCCAAGTAGAGCTGAGGAGCCTGTAGTTAGAGATATAGGTCTAGCAGGGGTCCTCAAACTTTTTAAAGTGGGGGCCAGATCACAGTCCCTCAGAGAACTGGAGGGCCGGACTATATGAACTACTAATTCCTACTGTAACACCTCGGCTGCGCTCACTGCCCAAAAAACCTGGCGGGCCAGATCAGACTCCTCTGCGGGCCGCATGTGGCCCGAGGGCCGTAGTTTGAAGACGCCTGTAGGGTTTATAAGATTGATCTTGACTAGAAGAAAAAAAATGAGTTTTCTTGGTGTGCAAGAGGTAATTAAAACCAAGGCTGTGGGTAAGATGTTATGGGTACATGCTTTCAGATCAGACATCCACTGAAGCTGTCTTCAGGTCTTTCCGGGCGTTTTTATAGTCTGCCAGCAAAACTCACAATAGGTTCAACCGACTTAAATGTTTTTAAGAAACATGCTCAAGGGCACGGAGGCTCTCACCAATTACTTACTGTAAGTGCTTAAGAAAATCCCAAGTTCTTTCCTGAGAAATAGTTGACTCTATGTATGAATTTTAACCTGCTATATGCCCCTAACTGGAAACAATTTCCTTGTATCTCTGAAGGTGAAGGTATTAAAAAACAAATTATGCAGGATTTCAAGGCTCTGCCTCTTTTAAGCATAGTGTGATTAAAAGAAGGAAAAAGAGAAAGTTAAGTTTGTGTTTATATTCTTCTGTGTTCCATAAAACATCTTGAGATACCTTATAAGAATACATGGGAATATACACAGATATATTCAAAACAAGGGAAAATACAAGTTAGAGTGAATGGCTATAACTTAGGAAAAGGTAAAATGCAAGTATGTAGCCCAAAACCACCTACACACATACTAAAGTTGGTATAGATTTGAATATGACATCTTTAAGTAAAGGGATACACTATCGTGTTCTTTATTACACATAAGGAACATATTTTTTTTCTTTAAAAAGCAATTTATTGCCTGGGGTTTTGTTTAGAAGACAATGAAAGAGAAATTTAAAAACACACTTAAAATATTATATTCCTAAAGTAAAAGTAGTAGATTTTATACAGCTGTTTTTGCTAGCATTCTTCAATTTAAGATGAGGACATAATTCCAAAAGCAACTCAATAGCAGCAATTTTGTGGGGTGACAGAAGTGGAGGAAAGATGGACAGTATGGCCCAAATATGTGGCTCTGTGATGGCCTGACTTAATCCTTAGCTAAAACCTGGCAAAGTTAAATGACACTTTAGTTTTAAATGAGATAGCCTGAGGGAATCAGAGTAAAGCTCTGGATCTCCAGGATAAACATATGTTGTATGCACACACACTCTCTAACACACACACACACACACACACACACACACACACACACACAATGTAGCATTTGAATTCAGAAAGTTGTTCACTAATCCTTTAGAGCCTATGTTGAGATATGGGATCTTAAATATTTATTAAAATTATATACATAAATTAGAGGTGGTACAAAGGATTGCTTAAGAATATATGCTCTGGCATCAGAGTTTGCTAGCTGTAGAGCTTTAAGCAAGTTACTTAACTCCCCTAAAGCCTCAGTTTTGTCATCTATAAAATGGGGTCAATATTATTATTTATTTCATAGAATCAAAGTGAAGATTAAATGATATAAAGGGCTTAACAGAATGTCTTCAACATAATAAAGAATTAATAATAGCTACTTGCCAATATTAGCTTAATTTAAAAAAATAAATAATTGAAACTATTATTACCAGGTATGTTGTTTCCATTTCCTATGACCAAGAACATTAGAAAAGTCATGGTCAATCCACAAGATACTATGCTTATATGTGAATGCAACTATTTCTCTAGGAAGGGTATATATAACCTTTTTCAGATTTTTAATGAAGTCCATGAATGGAAAATGTAAAGACCACTACAAAAAGGCAAACATAAGTTGGCTCTGTCCTTTGTGAAGGTACTGATTCCCAGACAGTTCCTCACACTCCATTTTGAGAGAATACTCAGGAGCTAAGAACACATATATACACTGAGTGGCCAGATTATTATGATCTCTGAACACATAAAAATCTGGCCACTCAGTGTATATCCTATATAACAAAAGGCTAATATGCAAATTGTCCCCTCGACCAGGAATTCGACCAGCAGGCAAGCCGGCCAAAGGCCCAAGTCCCCTCCCCCTGCCCAGGCTGGCTGGACTCCACCCATGCACGAATTCATGCACCGGACCTCTAACACACACACACACACACACACACACACACACACACACACACATATTTGTTAATGAGTTTCTTTGTTAATGAGTAAGAACTATGCCATATATGTGTGTG
Organism: Pipistrellus kuhlii; assembly: GCF_014108245.1. Lineage (NCBI taxonomy): Eukaryota > Metazoa > Chordata > Mammalia > Chiroptera > Vespertilionidae > Pipistrellus > Pipistrellus kuhlii. Next base: position 49,688,610 of record NW_023425573.1, on the reverse strand, counting down.
TGTGTGTGTGTGTGTTAGAACCTCACACACACACACACATACTGAGTAGCCAGATTATTATGTGTTCAGAGAGCATAATAATCTGGCCACTCAGTGTATGTTATATGTTGTTTTTCTAAAAATAATAATAGGTCACTAAATGTCAGTAAGCTCTTTTATTGATCTGAAACTACTTTGGACACTCCATCATTGATCTTAATGCTCCAGACACACACACCCTCCCCTCCCCCACACCCCACCTCCATAGCCCTATTTCCCCACCTCCACTTCCTGATTCTTGGATGCATTAAGATAAGAACTAATAAAAAACCTTCCAGGTAAATTAACTTAAAATCCCTCCCAAATGCCAGCAGGCATCACTACTTCCCCAGTTTTGGGCCACTCTCTCCTTTTCCATTTTCTGAGTTATTTCACTTAATGCCTCTACTATTGTTTTTTTTGTTTTGTTTTGTTTGTGTGTTTTTTGTTTTTTGTGGTTTTTTGTTTTTTTTGGGGGGAAGGTTTACTAACCCAGACTCCCCATTTTTGTCCCTTTCAAAGCTAGCATTTGCAATAAGAATTTTTGTTGTTGTTCACCAAATAAAACAGAGTGAATATCCAATCTTAACTCTCCTCTATTGCATCATGTTCAAAGAATCATTTTTGTTTATTGCTACACATAAGATACTGTTTTATCCTTTTCCCAATTCAGGACAATGCTGGACTCGAAATAGTCTCTTTCCACACCAACAAGAATTTATTGATTGGTATGGAAATATAAAAGCTTTAAAAATTGGAAACCTTCCAAAAGCCTTGGAAAATTGGGGCTAAAGATGAGACCCGTGGATATCGGGGTCAGTGAGCTTTGTTTTCTGAAGGTTTGGCTTGCTAATGTGTTTGTACATTTTGTGCTTCAACTAAGAGTCATCTCTAGCTCATGTCATTGCTATTTTATCTTTGTTTTAGTAGCATAATTTCTGTTTTTAACACTTCATGTAAATATTATAACCATGAATTTCTTGGTTCAAGTTATTGAGTATTTGGACAATATTCTCACTGCAAACAAATCAAACCTCCTATGAGTGCCCACCATAAAGCACAGACATTGATGTTTATAGTGCTTACCATCTGCTAGGGATGTGCTCTGATGCTGCCGTACATTATCTCATTTTATCTTTACCATACTCTTCTAAGAACAGCTACCCTTCCCATTTTAAAGGTGAGGTAAACTAAGGCTCAGAGGTTTTAAGTGACTTGCCCCTGTTCCTGAGTGTAAAGTTTTGATTTTTAACTCAAGTTTGTCTGACTCTCAAGCCCTTGTATCTCTGACTAATCAAGAGGGATTCAATGGAACTTTATAAAAATTGTGGGTTTGGGAGCCCCCGGAGCTTCTAATTCAGTGGTTTCAAGTGGAACTTGGAAAACTGGCAAGGACTCCATTAACGGTATCTATTGTTGGTTATTAGTTATGCTGCTGCAGTTTTTCTAATAGGACCAAGAACATTAGAGAACAAGTTATTGATATTCAACACATTGTGTGAATATGCAAATGTGCATCTCTCTGGGAAATGTTCCATAACCTTGTTTAGATTCTCAATGAGGCCCTCGAATCAAGAAAGTTAAAAACCACCGGATAGAGGCAAACACAAGTCGGTGTGTTCAATTTTTTTACGAAGGTTTCCATGCACACCTGACTACATTTACCCTCATTTAAGAACACCAGTGTGCTCAGAGCAGGTGTGTCTACTTTATACATTGTTACCCTAAACTCCATAGGACACAAAATGTTTCTAAGATTTACTATTGTTCAAATTATAAATACTTGGAACCATTCATTCCATTTTTCACACAAATGCTCTTCAACTATCTCCATAGCCTCTTGGAATTTCAAAGCCCACTTGACACAGATTTATAGCCAGGTTTGGGAACAACTAGTATTACTAAACTTCTTGTTGTAACATTAGTCTTACTGATTAATCCAAACCTCTTTAACAAGCACCAGTTAATAAAGTTTTCCTAAAGACATATCATATGTGAATAGATACTAAAGTGGTAACAACGAATCTCAGAGGGAATTGGGGGGTGGGGTGAAGAGATTAACCTGGGAACTTATATGCATATACCGGTATGCATACCCATGGACACAGATAATAGTTTGGTGTAGAGCTGGGGGGAGTTGGAGAGAGGAGAAGCAATAGGGGGGAAAAAGAGACACCTGTAATACTTTCACAATAAAGATAATTTTTTTAAAAAGAACACATTTTTACAGCCATTCAAAACAGCTGAAGTTATAATCGCATAGAATTAGTAAATGAATCCCTTTATCAATTTCATTAATTTAGTAATTATTTTCTTGGGATATATGGCTTTAATACCTAACACCCACCTTCAGAGAGGATTCTGGAATCACTGCACCATTTAATTCCCCAACCTTTCCAACAACAAAAATATAAAATTAAATAAATAGGATACAGCTTACTACCACAACTAAATTCACAACAGTTACTACTTTTGTGCACCTTCTATCCTCTTGGCTGTCTATGAACATGAATGCCTGATCATTGGGAATGCCGTCCTTCGTGTGAGACAGCACATTATCTAAGCACTAAGTCTTTCTTTGAATAGGTTTTTAGATGTGATATAGCACAGACTGTTGGTTACTTCTCCATCACTTATTATCTCCTTCCTTCTGGTTTGTTGGTTGCAATGAGTCTGACCCCACAGGATGAATTCTCATTGGTCCAAGTCACTTCACTTTGCCAGTGATTGCTCAGCCAGTGACATATGGCATAGTTCTTACTCATTAACAAGGAAACTGCAGGTGAGCAGTCTCGGTTTGGGGTTTGATAGATCGCATTGTCATACAGAACCAAGATCCCATGCTAGTTTAAACTTTATAAATACCATATACCCCTTCTTTTTTGTTTCTTTTCTGTACACCTTCTTTAAAAGGACTTTGTTGTTTTCAGTAAAAACAGATTTATTTGTGTCTTCTTCAAAGCTGGAATTATACAGACATTTGATGATACCAAGTAAAACTGGTTAACTTTTAAAAATAGCTATTAAAAACTGGTATATTTTAAAAACTGATTAATGTGATCATATACACATTATCAGTTTTTGGTGAGTATGGTTAATATGAAATAGTATCTGGAAGCCTTGGTAGAGGCTATTGTAGGCAAGGCAAGGTAACAGGCGTCTACATCAGACAGGACATTCTGCACAGAGCTGAAAGGATGCCCCACAGGAATGGTACAATATTTTTTGATTTCTCCAGATTCATGAGAATCCTGAACAATCAATTTAAAAACAAGAACTTCAACAAAGTGAAATGCTACGAACAGTGTTCAGAAGAGTTTATTCACACTCTTCAGAGTGGTAATTGTTCAAATGGTGATTTTAGCAATGACTTGCAGAAGCTTGCCATTTCAAACACACAAAGCCACTGAGAAGACACAGCCAGGCATGTTTCCCCATGATTCACCCTGGATGATTTTTTTTTTAATGACTGTAAGCAAACTTGACTCAAAATATATTCAGTGACTAATATAAATGCTTTACATAATCTGTCACATGTGAGGAATAGAATTTGTCTACTCACTTAGTCCAAAATATTTTGTTATTGTTCTCATTTTGTTTTGTTTTTGCTATAGAACACATTCCCTTTATCTAATACATACTTTTTTACTTCAATTTTATTTTTTCAGATGTCCCCCCTCGCCCCTCACCCCTCCCCTCCACCCAGCCTCTACCTCCTCTTCCCTCTGGCAATCACCTCACTGTTGTCTGTGACTATGGGTTATGCATATATGTTCTTTGGGCTAATCTCTCCACCTAACACTTACTTTTAAAGGCTCTAGCAAAAAGCCTCATCTGAGAAAACATGCTATGTATTAGGCATTTGGGGGCTGAGCCAATTTGAGAACTAGAAACACCTAGCCTGCTATAGAAATTGAACGATTAAACTCTTCAAGTATCTGGAATGGAAGTCAGTCAGAAAACAGATTCTCTTTCTGGCTCTTGCACTAACTCCTCTATTTAAGGGGAAACTGCTTAAACTACTACAGCAGCTAACATTTATTTATTCCTTGCAACATGATAGCAATTTTTACCAAGCATTAAAAAAGGGGTTTTTCTCACTGAATAAACATATGTATAGTTCCTATTAGGGACCTAACATTATTAACCTCATTCTCGCATCAGAAAACTGAAGCTCTTAATTTACATCTACTGTAAGGTCACATAGTTAGGAAGTGTGGAGCCAGGCTTTGAACCCAGACAGTCTGATTCCAGAAGTCAAGCTTAACCACACAATCTTCCCTCCTCTCCTAACCACATTTTCTTCTTGAATATAATTGGAGGAGAAATATAGGGTGTCCCAAAAATGTATACATTTCATTTTCAAAATTGAACTACCAGCTGTTAATTAAGTTTTTGGGACACTCTGTATATTAATAAGATAATTTCTAAGGCACTTTTATGCTTTAAATTATTTTTTTTAATTCTCAAGTGAGGGTATATTTATTAATTTTAGAGAGAAAGGGAGAGAGACAGAAACATCAAGATAGATTGCCTCCCATATGCATATGGATTAAGGGTCAAATCTACAACCTAGGTAGATGCCCCAATGGGGAATCAAACCCACAACATTTTTGGTGTATGGATTAATACTCCAACCAACTGAGCCATGTGGCTGAGGCAGCTTTAACTTATTTTTAATATCTGTGTTTCCAGGTACCTTGCCCTTAAGCAAGATATAACTCAGCCAGAAAGTTGTCTTCAATAGAAATATATATACTATAAGGTTATACATAATTAAAATGGCAAAGTTCAACTAAATATTAATTCAGCATCATAGATGTACCAGAGCAGTTTAGTTATATAATCGATAATATATTGTATATTTATATGTACATGAATAAAATATTCAAAATGGGAAAGCTTCTCGTTTAGAGAGGAAATGGCAAGTGCAAACTGATCATTTTAATAACATGAAACAAATGTTATGATGGAGATGTTCTTAGGACACTTTGAGAGGAAGCACAAGGCACTGAATCCATCCTGAAATAACCAGGGGAGAGAGAAAAGGTCAACAAATCACCCTCTAGAAGATGTCCAGGCTGAGCCTTACACAGCAAGCAGGAGGCAGCCAGCAAGGGAGGGGGTGGGGGTGAAACTGCCAGAAAACACGGAACAGAATGGCCTGTGTGGGAAGCAACAAATACTTGGACGTCTCTGAAGCCTCACATAGAACATAGTGGAAGATGAGACTAGAGAAGGGGTGGTATCATATTATGGAGAGATTTAAATACCTATTACTTTCTAAAACATAGATCCTACCCAACGGGTCATGGTCAGCAAATAACACATGTATCACATTTCCCCTGGCCTAAGCCCAAGGTAGGCATCACTCACTCATCACTAAAAGATCACTGCTCTTTTCCAGCCAAATCTCATCACCATCTCATAATCTCCTCAAACCACCATCATGGGTTGGAATTTGGGTCCAAGTTGGATTCCATCTGCCCTTCTAGTTGTAGCTGATGGACAACTGGCCAGAAGCTCTTGTTGGGCTCGCTGTAGATTGGAACCATGCCATTGTCAAAAACAGGAAAACAATGAACAAAAGGCCAATTTTAGAGGCAGATAATTCAGGAAGATTAGGGCACAAATCTCCTTTTCATGAAATTTCAAGGAAGATTAATGATGTCCTTGTGCAATGGCTTTGCCAAACAACTGCAAGTTGGTTTCCCAATCTTGATAGGAGGGACGTTTTATTCTGCCATTGTTTTTCTTATATGCTAAAGAGCCAAAGTTCAGCAGGATTGCAGCAGGGAAAGTCCATCCCAGAGGCCGACAGTACTTGCCGCAGTGCAGAATTTAGTAGGATGAGGCTGGGAGCAGTTTGTCAGCAAAATCACCTCACTACAATCCAGCTCTAGTTCTAATGCAGACCACGACATTATCTTAAAACATATGCTGTGGTGAAGCCGGTCTTAAACTTTGTGTTTTGTGAACAATCTTGTTATATGTCCTGATTATTTGTGATCTCACAAGTAGTCTTCCAACTGTATTCTGAAAATATAAATTTGCTTAAGTGAGGTTTATGAGGTAATCATTTCATTAAGTTTCACCATTAAACGTGACATAGTTTATAAATATTTTTAGTTACACAATTACTTAAACACCTTCTAGTCATAAACCTTTTAAACAACAAAGAGGCCGAGACACACCTCATTCTATTGCACTTCACTTTATGGTGCCCCACCAATGTTGCATTTTTTACACATTGCAAAAAAACTGTGACTGGCTTTGCTGCAATGCTTGCTTTACTGTGGTGGCCTGGAAAGACACCTGCAGTATCTCCGAGGCATGCCTGTGGGGAGAATGAGAAGTGAGAATGTCTCATACTCTCTCTCCTACCTACCACCCACGGTCACCACCTCCTCAAAGGATCCCATTCTTCTTCTTTTTTTTCCATCTTTTTTCATTTTTTTATTAATGTGTACATATCTTACCATTGCCTCCCCCCACTCCCATACATGCCCTCCCTCCCCAGAGTTTTCATTCATTGGTTATGCTTATATGTATGCATACAACTCCTTCGGTTGATCTCTTATCTTGCTCCCCTCCCCGGTCTGTTTGTTGCTTTACTGTCTCTGGATCCCATTCTTCTTAGCAGGAGCTCTCTAAATTAACAGTTAGGTGTGCATACTTCCAGACATTTTTTCTACATAGTTGCATTTACACGACATACTTTTGTCTGGAGGATTTCTTATTACTATATAACTTGTTCTACAACTTGCATTTCCATATAATATGTTTGGAAAATCTTTCCTTGTCAAAATTTATGTGATATTAGGAGCTGGGAGGCTGGGTGAAAAAGGTGAGGGTAGTAGGAAGTACAAATTGATAGGCACAAAATAGTCACAGGGATGTAAAGTACAGCATAAGAAATATAATTAACTAGAGGCCTGGTGCATGAAATTTGGGCATGGGATGGGGCGCTAGTCATAATCTGGGACCCCTCACAAGATAAGGCCTAAACTGGCAGTCGGACATCCATCTCGAAATCTGGGATACATGACTCCTAATCGCTGGCCTGCTTGCCTGCCTGATCACCCCTAACCACCTCTGCCTGCCTGCTGATCACCCCTTTCCACTCGTCTGCCTGCCTAATAGGCCCTAACTGCCTCTGCCTTGGTGGCCCCTGCCACTGTGGCTTCATCTGAAAGGATGTACAGAAGGTTGTTTGGCTGTCCGGTCTAATTAGCATATTATGCTCTTATATTATAAATAATATTGTAATAACTATTACAGTGCCAAGTAGAGGAATCAGTTCATAAATTATATATATATGTGTGTGTGTGTGTGTGTGTGTGTGTGTGTGTGTTTAACCACTATGCTGCACACCTGAAACTAATATAAAATAATATTGAATGTTAGCTGTAATTGAAAATTAAAAATAAACAATGTATATGATTTTAACCATTATTTAGGATTCCATATTCGCATTCCTCTAGTAATGGATATTTAGGATATTTTCACTTTTTCTTTATGATGTGACAATTGGCTGGGACCAGTTTGGCTCAATGGATAGAGCGTCGGCTTGGGGACTGAAGAGTCCCGGGTTCGATTCCAGTCAAGGGCATGTACCTTGGTTGTGAGCATATCCCCAGTAGGGGGTGTGCAAGAGGCAGCTGATCGATGACTCTCTCTCTCATTGATGTTTCTATTAGGTATAGTAATAATTAATGTCGTTTTCTAATACTTTTTTTAAATCGAATTTATTTAAACAATACAACAAAATTTAATCAACAATATAGTTGCCGTTGTTTTCTACTACTTGTGCCCAACGCTCAGGAAGCATTTTAATCCCTCTGTTGTAAAATTCTTGTGATTTTGATGCAAAAAATTCGGTCAATGCATTTTTGAGGCATTCTTCATTATTAAATTTTTTTCCAAGAAGAAAGTTTTGCAAAGAATGAAACAAATGGTAATCGGAAGGGGCAATATCAGGAGAATATGCAGGTTGAGGGAGAACTTCCCATTCCAACTGGCGCAGTTTTTCAGCAGTGATTCTTGCAGTATGCGGTCATGTGTTATCATGGTGAAGAATTACGCCCTTCCGATTAATCAGCGAGGGTTCTTTTTCTCTTAAAGTAGGGGTGTTGAACTCAATCAGAGAAGGGGCCAAAATCTAAAATCCAGCCTAAATCGCGGGCCGAATGGTTTACTGAACAGTCATAAACTGTCATTGTGATGGAAACACAGCGGAGTGCAGTGATGACAGCGCGGTGCGGGCCACATTGCAAGGCCTGGCGGGACGGATTTGGCCTGCGGGCCTTGTGTTTGACACATGTGTCTTAAAGCTTGGGCTAACCTTTCCAATTGGGCACTATACACTGCACTTGTAATGGTTTGGTTAGATGGTAAAAGTTCATAATGAAGAATTCCTTTAAAATTTCACCAAGCACACAACATCACTTTTTTCGCATGCAAGTCAGATTTTGGCGTGGGCTGCAGAGCCTCATTTTTGTCCAACCATTGAGGCAGCCTTTTCAAATTAACATACAGCACCCATTCTTCATCACCGGTAACAATTTGCTCTAAAAACGGCAAATGGTTTTGACGAGAGAGGAGCGAACTGCAAATTGTGACTCTTTGATTACAGTTGTTGTCGGTCAACTCATGAGGAACCCATTTTCCAAACTTTTGGACTTTGCCAAGTGCACGCAATTGATTGGAAATTGTTTTTTGTGAACAATTTAAAGTTGTCGCAAGCTCTTGTTGGGTAATTTGAGGATTTTGCACCAAAAGAGCTTGAAGAGCTTCTTGATCAAAATTGGACACACGGCCTCGACCACTCTTGTCATCTAACGAAAAATTTCCCTCGCGAAATTTCTTAAACCAACGCTGGCATTTTCTGGCGCTAACTGCATCTTGACCAAGAGCACTATAGATGTTTTTTGCAGCCTCACTTGCTTTTCTTCCTAATTGGAACTCGTAAAGCATGCAGTGCCGAATATGCTCTTCATCCGCCATCTTCTTAGCCCTAGTTTTGCAACAAAATCCAAACCAAACACAAACTTTTTCAAGCAAAACTTGTTAATTGCACTTCACACGTTCTGTAGATACCACGTGTTTGAAGGTTATGTCAATACAAGTCAACGCCAAGCAAGATTTTAAACGAATGTTTAAAAACGACATTAATTATTACTAGACCCTATAACTCTCTATCTCTCTCCCTCTCTGTATAAAAATAAATAAAATATATTTATGATGTGACAATTGATTCCCTTAATCATATATTTCAGTGCACACATTATATAGAAAAGGTATTTAGACATGGCATTGGCCTGTTTAAAGTGTAGGTAGAGTATCATTTTTAGGTACTCCCAAATTGCATTCTACTTTGCTTTTGGCTATTATAAATATTTTTAATGTTGGTCTAGCTGAAGGGCAAAAATATATCTGCTTCAATATGCAATTGAACATTTTTACATGTTTATTAACTATTTGTAACTTTTGAATTTCTATTAGGTTTCCTTCCTTTTTAATTTTTATGAAGTCTTTATGCATATAAATTTTTTTTTCAGGTTGACAATTGTCTTTTAACTTTGCCTTTAACATCCATTGTGCAGAAATTCTGGAGCTTTTAAACACTAAAATCAATCGATGCTTTCCTTTGTGACTTCTAAATTTTCTGAATCCTCAGGGTAATAAATATGCTCATTTTTATTTTTTATACCTGTTACTCGCCAGGCCTAATGGCCTGCATTTCAATCTTATAATTAGATAAGTGTGGGTCTGCAGTCTTCTGGAAAAGCTTGGTGGACACAAGCAATGCTCTTTAGGGCGCAGATGGCGATGTAGGGTGCACAATCAGGGGACAGGCTCTTTTCCGACCTTTCAACGTAATCCAGCTCTAAAATCCTGTGACTTTGGGAGTGTGGCCTGGCCAGAGACAGCCCCTTAGACAGTGACATTTCCACTAGGTGTACCTATGGCATCACTTAGGCTCCTCTTGAGATCAGCAGAAGAATCTATCACAATGGGACTCTACCTTCCCAATGGACTTTGATAATAATAATAATAATCACAACATTATTATTCAATATTAACATCTACATAATAATTAATAATGGTGATAAACATGCCTAACATTGGCAAGAACTCACTGTGTACCGGGATGGCATGTACCATCTCACTTCATACCCCCACCAACCTTAAGATGTAGGCATTATTGCTACTATGACCATCAGCTACTCACATCTTCTGAAAGTGCCACAGCTAATAAAGAGCAGAGCCAGGATTTAAATCAAAGTCTGTCTCATTCCAGAAACTATGATTATAACCAAGGTATTATCCTGCCTCATACTCAGTTGGTTGTGAAATAAGCCTTTGAGAATATCCAAAAAAATAACTGGGGGAGACAAGTGAAGTAAGTGAGGCCCTCCAATCTGTAGGGGTTTGTGTCAAATAAATTGAGTGTTAAATCACTATAAGAGAGTCAAAAATTGATATAGAAAAATAAATAGAATAATTTCAAGATGAATATAAGGTTGAATTGTGAAAAAAAAATTAATCCAAAAGTCAAATGACAAATGATAACTTTGAGGAGGAGAGGGGTAGAAATTTTCAACCAACTTCACTAATTAAAAAAAAAAAAAAGTTAATAAATAGCATTTAATATAAACTGTTCACACAACTCAGTAAGCAAAGTCCAAGAGTCAAAGGGAGAAAAATGAAAAATAAATATTAATAGAAACTATAATACAAATGGTTCTTAAACACATGATATGCCTCACTGATAATCTTTTAAAATAGTAAATAGAATCTTGATGAGGTCACAGTTTCATTTACCACTTTGCCATGGTAAAAATGAGAGAGAAGGAGGGACAAAGTTATAATTGAAGAGAAAATGCATTATATAAAATAAATTATAAAAATGTGTATTCCTTATACTTTGTTGGTTGAAAAGTATATTGCTACAACCTCTCTTAAAAAGGCTTGAAATTAAAAGTTTTTCAAAGTAAAATTTCACAGTTTGTTCCAACAATTCCATACTTAAGATGCTACATATATATGATCACCTATAAAAATAATATGCATATAAAGATATTCACTTTATTGCAATAATCAAATGGGAAACAAGTTAATAAGGAAGTATTTACCACTCAATAGGGTAAATAAATTATAGGATACCAATACAGAGGAATGCTTTAAAATCAATAAAAAGAAATAGGCAGCTTGAATAGACTGACCTATTATTAAGTTAAAAAGCAAGGTACAGAAAAGCATATGTATTATGGCAGCATATGTGGGGCAAAATTTTTTAAATAAATTTTTATTTACAGTTGACACTCAATATTATATTAGTTTCAGGTATACAACTCAGTTATTAGACATCTATATTACTTACAAAGTGATCACCTTGATAAATTTAGTAGCCATCTGACACTATACATAGTTATTACAATCTTGTTGATTATATTCTCTATGCTGTACTTTACAACCCTATGACTATCAATCTATACTTCTTAATCCCTTCCTCTTTATCACCCATCCATCCCAATGCCCCTTCCATCTGGCAACTATCCAAATAGGAAACTTTAAACATGCACATACACACAGAACATCTCTAGAAGGATTTAGAATTAAAAGAAGGAGACTGAATGATCTTGAAATAAGGGTGAGAATTATATTTATTTTTACCATATAGTCATGTATCTTTTTGAGTCAAGTATAAATGTAACCTATCATAATAGCAATAATTAATGTCACTGGGAAATGTACAAGTATGTCTTCAATAGGAAGTATGTTTATTTTTAAAAAAATGAAGATAACTTCAATGTCTATGAACAAGGGAATGCTTTTTTTAAAGGTGATACATGTCGTACTGTGCTACTGTTAAAATTTAATGTATTTTTTATACATGGCTGTTAACTTTTAAGATTAAAAACATAAGTTATCATAGAATAAGTATAATCTGGTGTCAATGCTTTTAAAGCAAAAATTACATACATGTGTGTATATGCACACATCTAGGTATGTTTGTGAAAGGACCTAGAAGTTTATACTCTATGAATATTCAAAAAATAGGAGGAAGCAGTGGGTAATCCTCCTTGTTTTTCATTCATTCTGTGTTGTTTGAATTGTGCAATGTCATGTGTCATACTTATCATTAATTATACGAATATACTCTTCATAATTAAAGTCATTGACACCTTATTTGTATTTGGAGAATGGAGAAGTCAGAAACTTTATGGTTATATAATATTATTACTTTATTCTTTTTCTCTGAGTTTCCCAGACATGTATATTGTCTATTTGATACACTCACTATAATCAAACATTAGGAAATATATGCAAAATAAAAGAAAAAAACTTTACTGACTTACCCTATGTTAATGTTAATGTGCTGAAATTAACCTACAGTCCACTCTTAGACTTTAATGAAATGTTTTATATAAAGAGCTTCAAGCAAAAGCTACTTGATTGGGTTAAAAAATAAAAACACGAAAGCACTTTTCAAATTAAATTAAGAAAACAACCTCAATTCTAACTCGGAATTTTTTACTATGCATTTATTCTTTTGAAGCCCAGTGGCAGGCCCACTTACAGATGGTCTGGTGAGCCACCGGAAAATAACCTCACTTAGCTCATGAATCATAAACAGTTACTCTAAATAGTTATTAGTGCAACTTTTCAAGGCATCTGCCTCACCCCAAGGGATATTTTACCTAAGTTTGCATCTTGCTCAAAAGCAAAATAGGTGGATTGATGCCCTGTTTATAAATGAAGCTGCCTCATAATGAAGTCCTTTGGGTACTTCATAATCTAAATTCCTCACCACAAAGGATTGAAATTAATTCAATTTCATACAGAAATTCTGCTCTGCAATTAAGAGAGTTTATAAGAAGGAGCATGTTTAGTTTTTACAATTAGATACCATTGAGCACCCTAAAATATTAGATCAATACAGTCAAACTTTTTAGAATACCAGCTATCAATGGGCAGAAAGCATGTTTTCTACACATTCCTTAGTGTATTTGAATCTTTAATTGTATTGAACACTTATTAATCAACATGCATTTTCCATTTTTAAGCCATGTGTTTTTAGTTGACTTTATTGGGATGACATTGGCACACAAAAAACATACAGGTTTCAAGTGTACAACTCAATAAAACATCACTGCACACTGTGACATGTGCCCATCACCCTTTGCCCACCTCCACCTTCCATCAAAAGAAGTCACTCACCTTACATTGGCCTGAAGAACTAGTCCTGAGTAGGAATAAAATTCTCTGAGGACTGAAGAGGTGAATCAAGTAATATTAAAAGTTACTCAAGTATTATTCAACTTTGTTCTAAGGATGCGACATTTAACTTTATTGTTTTAGATATAAGGAATGTAAACTATATGTTTATGCAATATAACTCATTTATATTTTGCAATGTAATGTGACTCATTTATAAATAATATTAGAGAGTGACTGTAATAATGACTATATTCCTTCATAATTAAAGACATTGATAATGAAGTGACTTTCATAAAGGTTAAAAATGGTTGCTATTCTAACGCTACCCATGAAATATCCAGTTTAACGGAGCCTGGCAGGTAGCAAAGAATATAAAAAATATTCTAAGAATCCTATTTTAATCTATAGGCTGTCTCCATTCCTACCAAATATTTTATGGAAGAGTAAAAAGCTTTGATTTCTGATTTTTTTTCCTCCTATGAAGTGGACATTCTAGAGAAGATTGCATTACGCGTAGCAAATAAGGGCCATGCATACTCTTAGAAAGATCAATGTACTGGAAATCAGGAAATGTAAGTTCTAATCAAAGCTCTGTCAAGTATTGGCTGAGTGTTGTTTCTTCTTTGTGGCCCTTAGCTCCCTCATTTTGCAAAATAAAGGGCTAAAATTAAAAATTCCCCTAAGTTCTAAGGGACTATCCTCTTCAGTGATAAGAATATGTTAAGAAAATGTAGGCAAGTCGTGAACTTTTTGTGCCCTGGTTTCCACCTCAGGATAATAATATGATCTACCACATTGGATAATTGGGAGTTATCAGGGAGCTCATATGTGTCAAGAGCTTAACACATTCTCCATAATAATGATGAAAATTCTGAAGTGATGTTAGTGATGATGAGTTTATGAACTGAACTTTATGAGATAAGAAGGTAAGATAAAAATATTTGGATCATCTAAAAACTGTATAAAACCTAGAGAATACAAAATGTGATTATATAGTAGTCAAAGGAGAAATACAGTTGAGAAATTTTGTAATGTAAGTGTCATTTATGTTTATCCTTTTTAGGTGCCTTAGATACTTGATCACTGGGAAAATAAACCTCAAATTCTTTTAATTGCTTTAAACACAAAATTACATTAAGCCTAAGCATTTGATTTCAAGTATAGGCATTAAAAAAACAACAATATCAAATGTAAGGTTTTGCAAAATTAGGCAAAAAGACTTACAGAGAGTGAACTTGTCTTGTTCTCATCCAGGGATTTCCTTCACAGCAAGCTTCTCTTACCATCATGACCCCGAGACAGATGTTTTTTGATCATTTGGCTATAAAATATTAATCTTTGAAGAGTGGGAACCTTATCCAAATGAGTTAAAAAGACATGAGATGAGCATGTAGAACATGTAAGTTCAAGACATCTGCATTGTATTTCTAACTCTTCCTAATTTGTCTTATTCTGCTACCCCTGGTTCAGATTCTTAATTGCTCTGTGTCCACATATGTGACTCTTTAAAATGACACTATAACACTACAAATCTCTTTCGTACCTCATTCAAGGAAAAAGAGAAATTTAGAGTCTCTATCTCACCTTCAGATTCAAAGATCAACTTTTTCCTGAGGTAACTAACATATTATAGTTCTTCAAAATATTGAACTAATGTCCTCTAAGTTCAATATTTTGATGAACCACCTTTCTATCTGGTAACCATCAATTTGCTCTATGTACCTATGAGTCTGTTCCTGTTTTGGTTCTTCATTTATTTTGTTCTTTATATTCCACATACAGTATAAGTGAAATTATACAATACTTGTCTTCCTCTGTCTGACTTCTTTCACTTACCATAATACCCTCTAGATTAGGGGTATCGAACTCAATCAGAGAAGGGGTCAAAATCTAAAATCCAGCCTAAATCGAGGGCCGAATGGTTTACTGAACAGTCATAAACTGTCATTGTGATGGAAACGCAGCGGAGTGCAGTGATGACAGCGCGGTGCCGGCCACATTGCAAGGACTGGCGGGATGGATTTGGCCCGCGGGCCTTGTGTTTGACACATGTGCTCTAGATCCATCTATGTTGTCACAAATGGCAATCATTACTTGTTAACATCGAGTAAATAAAGGAGGTCTTTCCAACTCACCCATAGACCTCCTAGTGCCCTTTTTTTCACTTCTTCTTTTCCCCCCTCAAGACAAAAGCCATTATTGCATACAATTTTATAAATCTACACTCAGAAATAGTCAACATGCTCCTACCAAAAAAAAAAAAAAAAAAAAAAAAAAAAAAAAAAAAGACTCTTCTTACAGGTTAACAAAGTAACCCATGGTGCCAACTGAAAATGGAAGTTTTTAAGCAAAGATCCACAGTCCCCCTGCCAAGATGGCTAGTGATTTCACATTGGAATTTAGTGTGCCCATTGGCTCCCCTTCTGATTCATAGGGCCTCCTTTATCATCAGTGTGGCCGTTCCCTGGAGAAGCTTCATCTAGTGACTGACAGTATGAAGCAACTTAGGAAGGCTTCCAGGGAGTACTGTTTTGCCCAAAGATAACGAAACTCTAGTTTGATGTTTTCCAACTCAAGTCCATGTCCCTGTTATACTGTGAGGGTGTGAGACAGAAAGCCACTCTGGTTTGGTCTGCAAAAACTTTATTGTTAATAATTGACTGGTATATTCAACACACCAGAGCCAATGAGAGACTTGTGGGAATTGAGCAAAAGGGTAAAGGATACAATTATTTTCAATAAAATGTATGGTGGTTCTGAAAATAGACTGTTAAACTCAATGGCTCTCTTTTGGGGAGAGTCAAATCTGATGCACAGGATTTAAACTCTCCTGTGTTGCTAAAATCATGTTTTGCACTATCCCCCAAATCAGGTAGACAAAATCAGCCCTCAGCAAAATTAGTATTGTTGTGGTTGTTTTGTTTGTTTTGTTCACCTAATGGCCAAGAATTAATTACTTTCTTTCTTTCTTTCTTTCTTTCTTTCTTTCTTTCTTTCTTTCTTCCTTTCTTTCTTCCTTTCTTCCTTTCTTTCTTCCTTTCTTTCTCTCTTTCTTTCTTCCTTTCTTTCTTCCTTTCTTTCTTCCTTTCTTTCTTTCTTTCTTTCTTTCTTTCTTTCTTTCTTTCTTTCTTTCTTTCTTTCTTTTTTAAATACTGTTGGCTTCAAGTAGATAACGGATCATGTTAAAATTCTGTGAGATAAATGTAAATTGGCTCAAAGTGAGGGCGTGAATGTTTCTCCTGCAAATAAGGTAAATAGATTTAGTGTATTTTGGGCTCTCAACGGCTCATTTTTACTTATTGGATGAATATTATTTTTAAAAATTTGAGATTCTCAGATCTGTGCACTGTTGTAGTTCATGAGCACGACTGCCATTGCCTGACCATTGTTCTGTGATGGCCATGTCTGCATGTCTGTCATGGGCAAAGCCCATCCCCACAGGTCCTGCTCTGCCTGGGCCGTACAGCAAGTATGCTTTTAAAGCCAAGTGCGAGCAATCCAGGAGATGTAAAACGACAAGAAACAAAACAACTCAAATTTATAATGAAAAATAAAATCCACAGCGTCCTATTTGGCATTAAGCCCCATGAGGACAAAAACTGTGACTCCTCTACCACACTGAATACAGTACCTGGTATTTTATATATTATTGGCCTGAATCATTACTTGTTAACATCAAATAAATAAAGGAGGTCTTTCCAACTCACCCATAACACCATGCAGCTAGGTGCAGGGGCTTCAACAGCCTCTGCCAATGTGTGTCCTGATGCATCAGTAAATTAATGGATAATATCTATCCTACAGGGTAGCTGGAAGGAGAACTGAAAGAAAAGGTGCTGACACAGAGCCTGGCCCAGAGCAGATACCATGTTTCCCCGAAAATAAGACATCCTCTGAAAATAAGACCTAGCACATCTTTGGGAGAAAAAAATAATATAAGACATTGTCTTATTTTCGGGGAAACAGGGTACTATTTGCTGAACTAGGATCTCGGATACTTTTAAATGAATTAATAGGCAAGGAAAGAGCATCAATCCCACTCATTCAGAGAATTTATTTGGATAAGGAAGAAAAAGTGGGCATTCCCTAAATATGGGACATATTAATAGTCTCTATTCCCTAGATATAGAAACTGCATTTATAACAGCAAAGGATTTCAAGAGAACAACTTGCAACAGTCCAGAATCTTATATCTATGTATACACTCCCTGAGCTACTGGGCACCAAGTCATTGAACATGACTGAAATCTAAGTCTGTAAACCCCCATGAGCAGCGTCTCCAACTCTGCCCAGCTCAGAGACTACTTCAAAGAATCTATACAGACACCTTCATGTTTCAAGGGCCTGAATATCCATCTTGAGTACCCAAGTCTCATCTGTTTCTCTTTGTTCTTTTAGACACTATTTTTACTTGAACTAATTCATTCCAATCTGCATTAGGGAAATGGTAAAGTGAGATAAAGCAAAGTTTATCAAAATTAGTTGAATTTATTAACTATTAATCAAGGCAGAAAACCATGGTTGTTAAACAATCTCTATTCCCTGTTACAGCTGGGCATTCAGAGTGACTAGAACTATTCTTCTCAGGTTGCAAAAAATACAAAGTGTACTTTTATCCAAATGAATAAGCTAATCAATTTAGAGTGTTCTTTCCTCTTTGATAAAGGAATCTGAGGCCAAGGTTAGTAAAATAAAAAATCTTGAGCAAAGCAACAACAATGAAAACAGACAAACAAAATCAGGACAATGTGTGACAGTGATGGACCCGCGGATGAGATTTATTAAATTTCCCACATTGACACACTGGAATTGCTCATTTACCACAAAAGAGAGCACACTGTGTCCATGGCTCCAGATTCTATTTTGGATTGTTTGGGGAGGGAAAACACATCTCCTGCTCTGAAGAGGAACACCATGTGCTATTGGAGACATTCACTGCTTCCCACCTAAGTAGCTTACAGAAGGCTCTTGCTGGTATTCACATAAAAGCATTGTTTGATGGCAATCAACTTATTTCTCGTGTTGGAGCAGGCACTCTCATGCTGTCCCACTGCTCAATATAATTCTTATAGGGTTCCGGGAACTGTCCCCAGTGTGATGTCTCAAGAGCAATAGGAAAATAGCCTTGGTTTGCATCACAATTTTTTTTCATTGTAGAACCACCAAAACAAATTATGGATTGCAAATAACTTTCCTTTAATTAACCAAACTTATCCCTCTCTAAACTATTAGTACCAACTGCAGACCCAGGAGGAAAAACTCAGAAACAGTGAGGCAAACACAAAGAGAGTGCGTATTTTTGTCATCGCTATAAAACAAGCACAACACATAACGGAGCACGGAAGGTAATAAAGGAGCAACTGCTTCTGACCAGCAGCACTACCTCCCATGGCCATCCTTGGGCTCAAAACATGTTCAAGGTTGGCTTCCTTCATAGTCAAAGTGCGTGTATGCCTAATAGTGTGATTTGCACAGAATTTGGAGTGTCCCTGATCCCCAAATATTCTCCATAGTCCTAAAGTTCACTTGTTAAGGTTCTACTCCTTGAGGTTAAGAAGTATGGTTTGCCCAGTATGGTAAAAGTTTGTGGGTTTGAGTCCTGGTCAGGGCACATGCCTGAGTTTTGGGTTCAATGCCAATTAGGGTGTGTGTGGGAGGCAATCGATTGATGTTTCTCTCTCTTCTCTCTTTTTCTCTCTTCTCCTTTTTCTCTCTTCTCTCTCTCTCTCTCTCTCTCTCTCTCTCTCTCTCTCTCTCTCTCTCTCTCTCTCTCTTTCTCTCTCTCTCCTGTCTCTCTAAAATTAATAAAAAACATATCCTTAGATGAGGATTAAAAAAATTTAAAAAGAAGTATGGCTTATTTTCATAGTGATACCCCTGAAATGCATAATCTCAGGCCACCAACAAACTTTGTGTACAACTTAGAGGCAATGCTTTCTCAAGAGTGAGTTCTTGGGTGAAGGTTCCCCTCAGTCTCCTGAGGCTCCTAGGTCAGCACTCTCTGACTTTGAGGTGCACACATATCACCTGGAGATCTTGTTAAGATACAGTTTCTGATTCAGTAGGACTGCTGTTGGGCTCAAGTGTTCTACTAAGTTCCTTGATGCTGTTGCTGCTGGTCTATAGGCCACACTGAAGTAGCAAACTCCTACATGCTTCCCAAGGTCTCCTAGGTTGGGACACAAGACCCAGGGTCAGCAAATTTTCACTGTTAACCGTCAGATTGTCAACATTTTAGGTTTTGGTGGCTACAGGGTCTTCGTTGCAAGCATTCTACTCTGTCATCACAGAAGGGAAGTTTTCACAGATGGATGTATGCAAATAGTCATGGCTGTGTTCCAAGAAAACTTTTACAAAATCAGGCAGCAGACTAGATTTGGCCTACAGGCCACAGTTTGTGGATCCCTGCACTTCTCACACCTCATCAAGGCAAAGAAAAAATATGTTTTGTCCTAGCTGGATAGACTCAGTGGATAGACCATCGGCCTATGGACCAAAGGATCCAGGGTTTGATTCCAGTCAAGGAAATATACCTTGGTTGCAGGCTCCTCCCTGGCCCAGGCACGGATCAGAGCTCATGCAGAAAGCAACCAATCAATGTGTTTCTCTCACACTGATGTTTCCCTCTCTCTTCCATTCTCCCTAAATATCCTCAGGTGAGGATTAACAACAACAACAAAATGAGAGAGAGAGAGGAGAGAGAGAGAGGAGAGAGGAGAGGAGAGGAGGAGAGAGAGAGAGAGAGAGGAAGGAAGGAAGGAAGGAAGGAAGGAAGGAAGAAGGAAGGAAGGAAGGAAGGAAGGAAGGAAGGAAGGAAGAAAGAAAGAAAGAAAGAAAGAAAGAAAGAAAGAAAAGAAAGAAGAAAGAAAGAAAAGAAAAGAAAGAAAGAAAGAAAGAAAGAAAGAAAGAAAGAAAGGAAGAAAGAAAGAAAGAAAGAAAGAAAAATATGTTCAGAATATAACCAAGAGAGCAATCGGGAAGCAAAACTATGGGTTTGGATATCCTCCTGGAAGATTTGAATTCCTATAGAAGCCTTGCTAGTGCCCTAGAGAGACGTGAGAAGTGGAGGTGCAATAGCACCAAATCCTTTCCTCCTTGCAACTTGCCATGCGCTCACTCTAGGTTTTGCTAGCAGAGTAAGGGACCTAGGGATTGGAGGGAACAAGGCAAGTTTACATCCTGAGATCTTATGTCTCAACCTCCAGCCTTTTGTAAGTACAGGTAAAATCGCACTTGAACAATTTACTATGGCTGCCAGGAGGAGAAACATTATTCCCGACAGGCACTGTGATGTCCATTGCACAGATAACACAGTTGACCCTCCCCTTCATCTTCCTATCATGCTCCTTGTATCTATCTACTCTACATGTGAGAGCCTAGATATGTGTTCCCAGAGCAACATAAATTTAATTCCATCCTGGCACTGGCCACTTTGTACTGGACCATCTGTTTCTTTGCCTCCTTCTCCACTGGATTGGCAGCCTTTGGTGGCAGGGACTAGATCTTGCTCATGCTGTGGCACAGGACCACACATATAGTGCCTGATAGGTAATAGACTTCTTAAATATTTATTGACTAAAAAGAGGAAGGACGGAAGGAAAAAAAATGTTTACGGTATTTTCCTCTTCACTGTTCTTCCTGGTATGCTTTTAACAATGTACTTACTGCTTTTAGAAAAGAACAACCCTGTTAAGTGAAAGGAACCTTTGGCTTCAGAGTACTGTGCTAATATTCTGTACAAGTCATAGTATCTGGTATCAGGAACTCTGAAAAATTTTAATTGGCCAAAAATTAACTTAGAAGAGAAGCCCAGTGGAAACTGAATATTAAATGCTACTAAGAAAGAAATACCTCAAGCAACAAAACTACTCCTTTGGTAGCAGATATCATAAGCAAGGACTCTCAGGGATGTTTCTAGCTTATAATCTTAGCACATTGAATTACCTCTTGATGCCTCAATTTCCTTAATTATAAAATAAAAAATTTTCAGGATAGTAAAAATAGCTAGAAGAAATTTGTATAAAGTACCATCACATGATGACATAGTCTTCCTCTGTGTCACATCATGGCAATACCCAGTATAGATAAGGTACCTAATAAATGGTAATTAATAATGTGGATTATGCTTTTAAAATGTGAGCATCACACCCAATGCTCATGTTTTCTTGGTTTATGAAATAATAGCTAGTTGCTCAGTGCTGATAAAATGTGGCATGGACTTTGCAAAGAAAGGAATAAGAGAAGAGAGGAAATAGAAGTAAAAGAGAAAAAAGGAGAGAAAGTGTGCTCAAGTATATTACTAACATCGTAAAATGAATTATCGGTGGCTCTCCATTGCAGAAATGTAGATCCCAAGAGGTTGGCAGGTTTTCTAGAGGCTACCAAGGCATCCTAGAGAATGGGGGAACTCGAGAGTAGAATGTGAGATTTCATCCTTTCTTCATGAAAAGGTTCTCATCCAGAATGGACAGGATAAGGCTGCTATATTTGACAAGGAAACATCTGGTTGTTTGTCTTAACAGATCTGTTGTGTTACTTCATGTGTAGCTATTGAGCAGCTCCCGATAGCCTGAGCATTAGATAAGAGATTCTAGAGGCAATTAAAGTAGCAATTTACTAAGTAAGATACCTGGGCTACTGGCAGACCCTGAGTGACTGGTGAATAGATTATTCTGACACATGTTTTTGTGAAAGAGAGGCTAAGGCAATATATTTCCCAGCCTTCTTGGTCACAGCTACATGTGACCATGTGACCAAGTTTGGGCCAACTTCTGTGATCTGTGCCACTTCTAAGTCATCGTTAATTTGAAGAAAACTTGTTTTCTTCATTTTTGGCTTTTCCTCTTCCCATGAAGACACAACATGTGACTCGTCTTCAACCTCCCAAATGAGGACCACACCCAAGGGCTGGTAGAGAAGAAACATGAATCCCTGAGTATCTTTGCAAAGCATAACTGCCCAGCCAACCAAAACTGACCAGCCTGTCACATGAGAGAGGAATAAACATCTTATTTAACCCACGGTATTCCTGGGGTCTCTTTGTTGTACTAAGCTTTTACTGAAGCTAATACAACTAGCAGCAGCATCAGTTAATGTATGGAAGTTGCTGAGGAGCATTGATGATAACCTTGACCATCACAAGTAAAGCATGTTTCTAAGGTTCAAGGGAGACCCAAAATCAATTTATTGCAATCTTTGCCTTCAAGTGCTCTAAAGCTTCTATGGGAAACAGAGTACATGAGTGAGGACGTAAAACATTTTGAGGAATTTTGAAGAATCAGTAGCAATTTTGTAAGAGACTTTATACAAGGAATGAACATGAGAACTGAAAAAGCAATTTTGTCATATTGGAAAACTTAGGGAAGGAAGCCAGTTTGTGGAACAAAGTAATGAGTTCAATTTTCCAAATGTTAAGGTGGAAATGAGAGTTTAAGAAATGAACACATTCTAGGGTTAAGTTCCTTTGGGTAACTTGTGGTTGATAGGTTTCTTAACACGGGACTTCTCGTTATCTTTAAAATACTTACGTGCAAAGGGAATCCCAAGAGGGAAGACATAGCATATTATCCAAACTTAGTGATAGCAAATCATCTTCTAAGAGAAACTGTGTTTGTTCTCTTATTCTATGCTACAGTCTCTACAGTTCAAATTTCAGATGCTATGGCAGTGCCACTCAAAAGGAGTGGAGTTTGGCTTTGCAAGTGATTGATTAATTTCAATGTAGTCATATGATGGAGACTATTTTAAGATTCCAGAATCTCAGTCTTGAATTGAGAGAGACTGAGAGAGACCTACCACTTTGTAAAGATCAGTCCTGACATAAAAGTAGCCACATTCCAGTGTTCATTGCATCTGTGTTCACAATAGCCATGCTCTGGCACAATGTGAATGTACATCGATGGATGAGTGGATAAAGAAAATGTGGCAAATACATACAATAGAATACAACTCAGCCTTTAAAGAGAATGCAATCCTGCCATATGCAACAACATGGGTAAACCTAAACGCCATCATGCTAAGTGACATGTCAGTCACAGAAGGACAGCTATTTCATGACTCCATTTATATGAAGTATATAAAATAGTGAAACTTGTAGAAACAGAGGGTAGAATGATAGCCGCTGGGGTCTTAGGGAGAAGAAAATGAGGAGTTGCTGTACAAAGTGTATAAAGTTTTAATTATACAAACGAGTAAGTTCTTGAAATCTGCTGTACAACATTGCATCTATAGTCAACAGTGCTGTATTGTACATTTAAAACATGTTGTGAGGAGAGATTTCATCTGTGTTCTTTCTTCAGTAAATAAAAAAAAAAGAAAGAAAAGAGGAGCTATCACCACATAATGATTATTAATAAATTATTTTGTTTACTCCAAGTTTCATAACTCTTTCTTTGATGTCCAACACTCTGTTAAAATAGGCAAATTTTCTTTTCATCTCATTCTTCATTGGCTTGGCTTCTTGCTCTACCTTATCTATAAAAATCTCAAAATTAAAATAAAATAATTTAAAGCCCACGGGTGAATCCAGAAAAATATGGAGTCAACAGCATTTAGTCAGCCCTTATAAGCTGGTCTCAAATACCCATTTTCTATGAAGCTTTTCCAGGGTAAGTCTCTCCTTCCTCTCTGTTCTTGTAGTTCTGTGGACATGAGATATGTTAGCATTCACTACACTGAAATATTAAATTTGCAACTCCACATAGGGAGAAAATGTGTCATAACCAACCTTGTTTTCCAGAGCCTAGCACATTTGAAAAATAATATTTATCACAGTAAAAATCCAGCAAAAGCCCTACTTGGTTTGGCTCAGTGGATAGGGTGTAGGCCTGCGGACTGAGGGGTCCCAGGTTCAATTTTGGTCAAGAGCATGTACCTTGGTTGTGGGCACATCTCCAGTGGTGGGTGTGCAGGAGGCAGTTGATCATGTTTCTCTCTCATCATTGTTTCTGGCTCTCTATCCCTCTCCCTTCCTCTCTGTAAAAAAATCAATAAAATATATCAATATAATTAAAAAAAAAACAGCAATAGAAAGGTACTTTTTCAGCTAAATAAAAGGCATTTCCAAATAACATACAGCCAAGTTAATAGTAAGATACAAATGCTTTTTTCTCTAAGATTGGGAATAAGATAATAGCACCTTACCAATTCTCTTTGTTGTACTAGAAGTCATAGTCACTGCAATAGGCAAGAAAAAAAAAGCATATATATTAGAAAATGAAAAGTAAAATTGCCTTTGTTTGTAGATGAATCATTGTCTATGTACGCATACTGAAAAATCCACATTAAAAAATCTCCTGGGAGCAATAAGTGAATTTAGCAAGGTCTCAGGAAACAATAATGATACACACAAAAACAACTGTATTCAAACATTCTAGCTATCAGCAATAAGGCAGTGAAATTCTAACAAAAATTAAACCATTTTTAAAGTAACATATAAAACATTTAGGAACAAATCTTTCATGAGTTTTATATCTCTTATATATCTACACTAAAAACTAAGTTATATGACTAAGGACATTTATAAGGTCTAAATAAATGAAGAGATATGTCATGCTTGCATAGGGAAACAATATTTTTAAGATGCTAATTTTTCCTAAATAGATTCAATGTAGTCTCAATGAAAATCACAGCAGGCATTTTTGTAGAAATTGGCAAGTAGATTCTAAAATTCATATAGAAATACAATGGACTTAAAGTAGCCAAAAGATTATATTGGATGAAGAAAAAAGTCTGAGGTCTTACACACACCTGATTTTAACAAGTTACAATAATTGAGAGAATATGTTATTGGCATAACATACAGATAATGGAACAGACATAGAGTATATATATATATATATAAAAAAGTCATACAATTTTTTTACAAAGGTACCAAAGTAATTCAGTGAGGAAAAGAAAGACTTTCTAACAGATGGTACTAGAAATGAGTATCATTATGGGGGGAAATGAGACTTGTACCTTATATCATGTGAAAGAATTAACTTGACGTGGACTACAAAATATATGAGAAAAATCTTTGCAACTTTGGAGTTGGCAAAATTACCTTAGGTAGAACCCAAAACGCATCATAAATTATAATATCAACAACAATAATAATAATAGATTTGCTTTCATCAAAATTTAAAACTTCTCCTTGAAAAATCACCTAAAGAAAACTTATTGCAAGATACAAATTCAGAGAAAAATTCATAATTGATATAGCTAAGAAAAAGTTTACATCCAAAATACACACTAAACTTATAAAATTCAGTAATAGGAAAACAAACAACACAATTAAAAATGGCCAAAACAATGTTACACCTCTGCGTGGTCTCTGCTAATGAAACTTTGAATTGTTTTAGTTAAGTCATTTTAGACATAACATTTATTATCACTGCAGATACAGTTGTTGGGTATTGAATTATCAGTCTTTGAAGAAATCAATTTTTTTCCTTTTATTTTTTTCTCTTCTCCTTAAGTATTCTTTTATTATTATTATTATTATTATTATTATTATTAAGGCATTATATGTGTACATATCTTTCCATTGCGGGGCCCCCCCCCCATGCCCATATATGCCCTCCCCTCCCAGAGTTTTTCGTCCATTGGTTTTGCTTATATGCATGCATACAAGTCCTTCGGTTGATCTCTTATCTCTCCCAATCTCCCTATCCTTCCCATTGTAATTTGATAGTCTGTTTGTTGCTTTATCAGTCTTTGAAGAAATCAATTTTGCCGAAACCAGTTTGGCTCAGTGGATAGAGCGTCGGCTTGGGGACTGAAGGGTCCCGGGTTCGATTCCGGTCAAGGGCATGTACCTTGGTTGCGGGCACATCCCCAGTAGGGGGTGTGCAAGAGGCAGCTGATCGATGACTTTCTCTATCGATGTTTCTAACTCGCTATCTCTCTCCCTTCCTCTCTGTACAAAATCAATAAAATATATATTTTAAAAAAAAGAAATCAATTTCGAGCAGGTGTGGGAGGAAGGAATATAGTTTGTAAAAATCTTACAATGAAGCTCAAAGCTAACCTTTGAATAGTAGGAGTTTTGGGTGTGATATTAAAAATCTGTAATGGACTGTTACGGGAATTACCAGACAGAGAAAGAAACATGTGAGATTGCCAAGCAAGGCTTTTTATTTTATTCAATGATCTTAAAGGAACAAGTTACAGTTAAAGATCAAGTGGAAGGTCCTGGCATTGTTGTTCCACGATTGGTGGTTGCTGCCTAGATTACTTTGCTGAGCCATATCTTCATCAGCTTTTTAGCAGGTACATGTCAAACATTTCTCTTTCATGGTCAAGACCATGGATACCGCAACTGATTTGTCTGTTTTATTCTGTCTTTTTTCATGACCATATCTACTATCTACTCATCTTGATTTATAAGCAAAATCTAAAAAATGTACAAAAGTGTGTTTTGCAGTTCTCTTGGAATAATACAGAAAATAGTGCTTTGAAAGTCAATTTTATATAGTTTATTTCAATATACATAAAATGTGAATTTTGTTTTTTAAAATGGGCAAAATATTTTAACAAAAACTTTCTACAAAAGAAATGCAAAAGGCCATGAAAGCATGAAACAATGCTTAACAAGTTAGTCATTGGGGAAATGCAAATTAAATCACAATGAGACTTTTTCTCACACCTTCTAGGATAGCTAAAACAAAATACTGGCAATGCCCAGTGTTGCAGAAAATGTGAGACAGCTGAAACTTACATACTTTTAGGTGGAATACAATATGATATTGGCATTATCTTATAAACCTAAATATATACTTAACATCTGACTCAGCAGTTCTTCTGCAGAATAAATGAAGGCATATATCTATACAGACTTGTACATAAGTATTCATAGCAGACTTATTCACAATAGCTGACATTTAGAAACAACCAATGTCTGACACCTGGTAAGTAGAGAAACAAATTATAATACATTCA
This sequence comes from Pipistrellus kuhlii, assembly GCF_014108245.1. Taxonomy (NCBI): domain Eukaryota; kingdom Metazoa; phylum Chordata; class Mammalia; order Chiroptera; family Vespertilionidae; genus Pipistrellus; species Pipistrellus kuhlii. The sequence continues at coordinate 49,661,445 of NW_023425573.1, read as the reverse complement.
TACATATAATACTACATAGCAATAAAAGTACTGCACTCAACATAGATAACCTCAGAAATATTATATCAAGAGAGAAAAAGCCAGATCCAGAAGAGAACATACTATAGGATTAAATTCATATGAAATTCTAGAGAAACACACACAATCCAATTTATGGTGATCCAGAAAGCAGACCAATGGAGTGCTAGGAATGCAGGGTAAGAATTCACTGGGAAGAAACACAAGGCTATCTTTGTGGTGATGAAAATGTCCTATATCTTGATTGTAGAGGTGGATCCACATGTGTATACATTTTTCAGGACCCATCTCCTGCACAGTTAAAGCGCATCCACTTAATTACATATGTTATACTTTAACAACTTTGATTAAAGGACTACATTAAAATTAAAAGGGGGTGACAAATGGAGAGACAGAAAAAGAAGGGGGAAAGGAACATATGAAATTAAAGAAAAGACCATTAAAACCAACTTAAGAAGATGAAGAAGGAAAAGAAATGGAAGGAAAGAAAAAGGTAACAGAGAGAGAACCTTAAATGAACTCTGACAAGGATCATTGCTATGGGTTTAGCACTTCACTGTTTCCCTTACTCCTCACAGCAACCTTGCACGTTAAAGATAATTGCCCTTATTTTATTGTTAAGGAACCTGAGACCCTGAGAGATCAAGTGCTTTTTCAAATGTTCATATTTGTCAATGGCTTCCAAACTCTTTCTGCTACTTGGTACTAACTTCAATTTTCCTAAAGTGGGTTCTCCAGATGCTGAGGTGGAGTTTACATGAGGAGTATTTATCAGAGATCAGCCTCTGCAGGAGGGAGAAGGAAGAAGCAGGAATAGGCAGAGGCAGAAGTCAAACTAAAATCCTAGCACAAGTTTCTGCCAACACCAGAGGAGTCGTGAAAGAGTATATGACCCTCAGAGCATTCCATGTGGCATCGGCTGCAGTACAGGTCCAGGTGGGAGAAATTCTCTCCAGAGGTCACCCACCTTTTACTGAAATCATTCCGAAGGGAAAGGAGAAGGAGTCCTATGATAACTACAGTAACAAAACAGTCACTGAGATATCTTATGTGCCAGGAATGGTCCACAGCATTGTACATGTTTTAACTCATTTAAAACTCACAACAACCCTCTGAGGTAGACATTATTTATTATTATCTCCACCTGACATCATAGAAACTGAGGCAGAGAGAAATTGAGCTTCTAAATCAATGCCATATAGCTGGAAACTAGAGATACTCAGAAGGATTCCACAGTCTGGCTCTAGATTATGCTCAACATCAAAAACCACCTAGCCCCTTTATTGACATACTCTAGATAGGCCTGATCAAGTGCCACATGGACTCCCATAGCTCCCTTTCAAAGAAAAGCCACCCACCGAAGTACTCAGGTTGTTCCTCCATTTGAAATAAGAACCTTCTAATTTAACGTATCTTCCTCCTCAGGCAGTTGGTTCTGACACACTTTGGCCTTGAAAATAACAGTAAGGGTTTTGCACATACCATGTTTCCTGGAAAATAAGATATCCTCCAAAAATAAGACCTAGCGCATGGAAAGATAAGACATCCCCTGAAAATAAGACCCAGCGCAACTTTGGGAGAAAAAAATTAATATAAGACACTGTCTTATTTTCGGGGAAACAGGGTAGTAGCCTCCTGCAGTAGTTTAAGCTGTGAGAGAGAAGCTCTAGCTAAAGCAAAGAGCCACCTTGAGGGAAACTAGAGTGAATTTACTTTGAATTTGAAATGAAGAATTTGGGGTCTGATACCCTACTTTCACCAACCCAAGATTGGTCTGGAACATAATCTGACTCTTGAATACTTAAAAATAGAGATAATTGAACACCCCACGCCGTGAAGTGGGGCCTTGAAATTCTGTGCTAAATTCAGTGGTGGGAGTGCTGATTTGCATTAATGTAGTCATGCCTACTTCATCAACTTAGGTAACTGATGATCAAGCTGAGTACCTAAGTGTTCCTCGTAACACAATAGACTAGGAATCAAGCCAGGATCTTATTCCTAGTTCTAAGTTTAACGAGATTTATAACCTTAGACAGTGTACCCAGTTTCTCTGGGCTTCAGTTCCTCATCCATGGACTTTGTGTCTTGGATTGAGTAACATCTCTTACAGTGATCCTGCAATTCTCAGAAATCAGTTAGGAAACTTAAAGAAGACTTGAATAGAAGCTAACAGGCTTCCATTGGAAAACTGTTCTTCCCTAAAATGTTTTTCTGGAGCTTGATTTATAATTACAGGAGCACAATTCACTCTTCCTACTCCATAATAAGCCTCTTACAGCAAGCAGTGTCCTCAACATTCCTATGTGGAGACAAATGACAAGCCGTAAAGAATCAACATGTGGAAGAGAGGCAGCATGGGTTTTAGGAAGAGGCAGGGTTGGAAGAGAACGCTAACATAATTCTGCTATAACTCAACTTAGTTCCCTCATTATTACACTGGCTTGAAGGTAACTGTCCTCCAAGTAGGAAGGATCACAGAACAAAAAGAAAGAAGACATGAAGAACTCTTGGAAAATACATTTTGACTATAAATGATTTGAGTTCCAGAACAAGGTTAGAGAAGTCCAACAAGGTCCAGAGAGGCCCCTCCCCCCTCTGCCTTAATGTAGCAATTAAGAGAATGCCTTCACAAACATACCTCCTGGAGTGAGGAGGGGGAAGGAGGGAAAGGAGTGCTAGGTTCCTATTTCATTACCTAGAGCACTCCAAACCGCAGGAAGGAACTCCAAAAACTGACGATAGGGCTGGAAACAAACATTTCCAAAATGATAGAAACCACCTCTTCAGTGTTCAATAATAGAGACATGGCAGAAGAAAAGAAAAGAAGAACCAAAGATGAAGAAGTAGGCAGCTTTGTTGTTGGTAACTCTTCCTTCGGGACTGGGTAATCCTGGAAAAGAGAAGATGCCTCAGGTGAGTAACCCCAGCCCCCAAAGGTCCACACGACCTTAAGCCAGGGCAGGACCAATGTCATATTAATACATCAACCAGGAAGGGCACTGGGAGATAAAATGCCCCCACTGGCCCCCAAAGACAGAAGATGGGAGGCAAGGCAACACCAATCTCCAAATGTGCCCTGAAGATAAAAATTGATGGGGCCAGGGGACACTAGAAAGGCTCTGGGGAACAAGACCATTGTCTTCCCTGAGGAGCCTCCGGTTACTTTAGAAATTAAGAGAATCAATAGGATTTCTGCTGGATATTGGAGTCAGTTACTCTGCGTTGACCACTAAAATGGGCACCCTGTCTGGCAGGGGTTGCAATCAGAAAAAAGGAGAGGCAAAATGATTTCTGGAAACTTTTCCTTGTGAAATAGGTTCCCAGTCACACACCCAGTCTTTCCTATATGTCCCAGAATGTCCTGTCCTTTTACTAGAAAGATATTTACTAAGTTAGGAGCATCAGTCAGTCTATTTGTCATATCGTTAAGGAGGAAGTCCCTAGAAACAAGGGAGTAGGTCTCCTGATGCTCCTTCAGAATGACCCAAAAGCTGCAGGAAAGTCAGAGGTTTGGGCAAGCCAACAACCAGGAGGGGAGGCTCTGGTCCCGCCTCTCTCAGTCACTTGTACCTAATCGCACTGGCATTAAGAAACAGCTCCTCAACCCCCACCCCCACCCCTAGCCCCAATGGGCAACAGATCTACAGTTTCACGTGGCATTTCCTTTTTTCCCCAAACAACTCCTAAAGCTGGTGGAATCCTATCTGTCACAATCTCTGTTTCCAAGAGAAAGTATGGGTCAGCAGGAGGCTGGGGCCAACACAGGCCTCTATCCTACCTCTGAAAGTTGACTTTGGAGGGACACTACACCTTGTCTCCATCCCACTGGGAAGTACCCAACAGCACTTGGGCCAGCCAGATGCAATGTCCTTCCTCTTTGACTTTTAACTCCAAGAAGCAAGAGTCAGCCCTTATTATATTGTCCTTCAGGGGAAAAAACAAAACACCCTCATAAATGATCAATTACTATTGTAGAACAAATGCTACCACACCTGAGTTTACAATTCGGAACGAATGTGTTCCAATATATCTTCATAAAAACAGACAGTGCAGCATATTTGGCTTGAAGATTATAGTCTGTTTGCCTTCCCCTTTATCTAAACCTTTCCTGGCCTCACAGCAGCTCTGTGACCCTAAGGGAAGTCATTTAAACATTATGAACCCCACTTTCTTCATCAGTAAATATAAAGATACTGCTACCATCTCCACTTGTAATTATGATAAGGAAGAATCAAATTATTTACATGAAATCACTTTGTAAACTGCCTAGTGCCCGAGTACTTATTTAATAATTAGTAGCTCAACTCACAAATCTGTACGCCAAAGCTTGCTGCCCCCTCCTGTATCTCTGCCCCCACTGCCCTAGCCTCCTGTAGCTTCCCTTGCCTCCCTCATAGCTTGCTACTCTTCCCCCTCCTTTAGCTCTCCGTCACCCACTTGTAGCCAGTAGCTCACTGCTGCCCTCCTGTAGCTCTCTCTGCACCCCCAGCCCCCTTGCCTCATAGCTTGCTGCCCCACCCTCCTGCTAATTTGTGATCTGGTTGTTACATAGTTGGTCATTGTTACATCTTTATTATATAGGATTAGTACACAAACATTAAGGCTTAATTAACTAATATTAGGCTTTTTTTTCTTCAAACTATCACCTTTGTTTCCTTTTCTTCTACCCCTCAACCCAATTAATCCCTATTCACAATCCCTCCTATACACACACACACACACACACACACACACACACACACACACACATCAGGGAAGCACCACATTATAGCACAATTTTCTTATCTGCTTGGCCCTCTTTTCCCACCCACACCCACCAGGCTTGATCTTTGTATGCTCCTTCTCAGCTTTCCCTCTTCAGAATAGTCTACTAATGATAGAATAAATATCCCGACTAGCCCAACTTTCTTTCTTGAAGGAATGAATTGTTGAAAAAATGGCTTGTTCCAAGATGTCCTTGAAGCATCTTACAAAGTCCAAAAATTCAAATGAAGTATGTCATTCTTTGTAGGGTACATTAAATTATTTCCGAGAAACTCAGAGCCCAAAATAACAACTCAGATCTAGGAAACCAAGACAAGTTTGTGTTCAGAGGATGCCATGCAAAGCTACTTGTACACATTATAGTTTCATTTACAGAGTGGAAGCCATTGACAGTGTGCAAAGGCTGAGTCTGGGCCCAGAATACCACCTGTCAGTTGCTAAAATGAACAAATTAAAAGAAACAGTGGGTTTGTGGCTGGCAAACTGGCTCCCTAGGGGAAAGCAAGAAAGCAAGCCAGCCCTGCTTGTAGCATTTATCAATCTCCATGGTGGAAATACTCCAACCACAGGTGATATCAAGCTCCTAATGATTTAGTAACCAGCTCACAAAATTGGTGATAACTTTCTAGTCACTTGTTCCTGCGAGGTCTGATACATCACTGGCTCGTTGGCAATATGGATAGTTCTTAGAGGAATAAAGCCCCCCTGATTTTTCAACCAAGACCAGAGAAGTTCACGGGCAGTCTTTCTTCCATTTCTGGATCCTTGGTTCTAAGAAAATACACAAATATTAAGCTCTTTATTCTTCTTGAGTGAACTAGTTAATAAACTATTTTATCTACACACACACACACACACACACACACACACACACACACACACACCATACTACATTCTTCATGAGCTAATGACTTGTTTCTCCCCTAAGTTACACACTTCATCTGTTCTTTTGTGCATTCCAGGAGGATTTTTATCAAAACTCTTGGTCCTTGCTATTCAATGGGTAATCCTCAGATAAGCACTACATCACCAGAGAGCAGATTAGAAACCAGAACTTCAGAATGTCCCCATGATCTAATATATCAGAATCTTTATTTTAACCAGATTTGGCATGCATCTTAAAGTTTGGAAAGTGCTGCTCTATGCTCTATCAATTTATACTTAGGATATAGACAAAAGCCCAGAAGAGATTTGCTATTTCCCATGCCACAAAAACAAATAACTATCTTGTCCCTTTGCAGTGATAATTTGAAAAATTCTACATAGATTTTTTTTTCACTTAAGACATGAAAATATTCCAGAATTATAAATATCCTGTCTGGCCCAACTTTATTTCTTAAAGCAATGAATTAAAACATGAAAACAAATGGCCCTTTGAAGAGTTGTGACAGTGTACTTTCTCTTGGGAAACTACCAAAAATAAGGCATGCTAGAGAGATGCTCTAATCTTGGTTCCTACCTTTCTCTTCAATCTTATGATTGTCATTTAATTATATGCTGTGATAGATGGAATAATGCTCCTTCTCCATGACCACATCCTAATCCCCCAAACCTGTGAATATGTAGCCTTATATTTAAAAAAAAAAAAAAAAAAAAAAAAAAAAAAGAGTCCACTGGCTTTATTCTGTGCATGATCAGCTGTGCCTGCCAGACTGTTCAAGTGCTGCCAGGCTATGCAACTTTTAAATGTTCTGGTCAGCCTTTCTGGTCAGGAAGGGCTTAGAGCAATACTAAGCAATGGGCTAGGCTATCACCCAGCTTTCCAGAGACATAGAAGCACTGAACAGACTGTACAACCTCAGAGGGAAGGGGTTGGGGGTAAGAAAGCAGCCAAAGGACTTTTATGCATGCATATAAGCATAACCAATGGACACAGATAGTAGGGCATGTGCTGGGAGGGAAGGTGTTGGGGGACAGCCAGGGAAAGGTTAATGGGGGGAAAGGAAGACATATGTAACACTTAAAAAATAAAGAATTTTTAAAAAAGAAAGTAGATTCAACCTAAAATAAATAAATCAATCAATAAAAAAATCTGACTTTGTTTTGAAATATTGCAAGAGTATATAAAGTAAATAATAAGTCTTGGTGTGTGAAGAGAAATTGGCAGAGAGACTCTCAGTCAAAAGTCAGAATGTTTGTTTTCTCCTAATTCCCTCCCCTCCTTCTCATTTTGCAACTCCCTTACATACTCCCCTGTGGCTGGCACCATTTTCTTTCCAAGCCAATTGTATATTTCTGAAAAGACAGACATCACAGCTTGTATTCATTGTTACCCATTATTTCTCAGGGAAAGTTGCTTTATGACTACATCTGCTGCATAACAGATATTGAAGACACCTTCACAAAATCAGAAAAAGATGGGAGTCATCTCCCATGAAATACTAAACACATTCCATATGAACCTATGGTATTTTTTAAATCACGTGGGTTTTGTATAAGAAAAATTATGCTCTCAGGCCTTGTGCTGTTATGGGGCTTGCTGTTAGCCTAAATTAATAATGCTTATGAGTATGACTGCAGGCAAAAGGAGTTTCTAGAAAACTCTTACACAAAACGACAGGTTCTCAAACAAGCAATGCAGCAAAGACATTCCCCAGAAATCCAAAACAGATTTAGTCACCACTCTGTCTCATCGATACCACAATGACAAAGTATCCCAACGTTTTAACTATAGCCTATGAACTGCAACTTTATTGAGATCAGATTTACTAAAAACCCTATTTGAACCAGTGATTAGATTTTCTACATGCTGCCTTTATCCCAAAGCTGTTCCCATTGGTTTCCATCATTCCCGACCTTTGTTGTCCCTCCTTTTGCAATCTTTACCTTTACCTACCAGCGTCATGACTGCTTCACTTGGTTTGGTTCTGTTGCTGGATATGTTCATAAACTACCATCTTCTGAGTGTTCATAGGAGTGTCTGAGTCTTCGTATGCTAAGCAAGTTACTTGAAAAGCAATTATTTAGCTTCTTACAAAAGAAAAACATGTAGAACTCATGTAGACAATTTGGACCTCTGAGAGATTTTCTTGATTTGGCAGTATTTTTTTCAAAAATTAGCACACCTCTATATAACAATTCAGTATTCTGACTTACCTTGAAAAACTGGAAAATGTCGCTACACAAGTCATCATTCTTGTGTGGCAGCAATTAGCTGGACGTGAATAATAGTTGCCTCCATTGATTGTACCCATGCTTCCCCACCTATCTCGGTCCCCCATTCCTCTCTCTTGTGTTACCCTCAGCTTACCTAATACATTTAAGTAAGAGCCCTGCACTATACGAAGCTGCCAAGCAAGGCAGGCACTATACAAATCAGCATCACTTTTAGCACACCTCCTTTGAAAGGAGGAAAAATAACATTTATTACGTATCAAGTATGTTCCCAGTGATCCCTGTCAACAAATAGCTCACATTTGAGAAGAGGCAGCCCAGGAAACAAAGAGCCCAAGTACAACAAGATGCATGCAGCCTTAGTAAAAAAAAAAAAAAAAATGGCTCCTTGTTTGCAATGAGCATCCCCCTGGGCACACAGTGACAGAGTGATTGCAGCAGCAAGTCTAAACGCAGACACCAGCATCTGTATTCAGGACGGAACTCCAGAAACTAGAGGAAACTGTCACTGCAAGGCTGGAATGAAAATGACCTCATTTCTCCACACCTCAATGTCCTCATCTTAAATGGGGATGATAATGTCCTCTCATTAGATTGCTAAACTGATATATTAGACGAGTTAGTGGTAAGCCCTTAGAGAGTGTTGGCACGTATTAAATGGCTTACAATACTAGTTATTGTTGCGACACTTGTAACTTTTATAACTTTTAAGATAAGGCTCTGAAGTAGGAACCTGATAATGGTGGTGATGGTAAGGTGAAGGAGTGTGGGAACAGGAGACCAGGGCAGGTTTAATGACGGGAAACATATACAGGGCTCAGTGACTTCACCCGGACTGAAGGAATTACACAGATCTTGTAGCAATGAAAACCCTTGGCGCAGGGGTCCCGATACACCGAGAGTGCCCACCGCATGCTTGCATGGCTGTCTTCATTGAACGCACAATGGCACCTGTTAATTGATGCTTCCTAGACTGGTCCCAGGTTGCCTCTTGGTATGTCATCAGTAAGTGATTATCAAAAGAAGTATATATTTTAAAACATATGAATAATTCAGGAAGCCTCGACCTGGACTGATACCAAAGCTTTGGGATTGGCAGGGCTAAGTCTAGAGGTAAAGGGAAAGCAGCCCAGCTGGAGACCGGAATAGGTCTGTGGGAAAAGAAAATATGGTGCCAACTGAAACAATTCCTTACTATGGGGCAATTGTATCAATTGTGTATATTGTTCAACCTTTAGCAATATCAAAATCTTTTTCCTTAATAGTTATGATCGCTTTTTCACACAACGCAAGGGGTTGCTCAGGCTAATGAAGAACAATCTTTCCTCCTAAAATCCAATCTGGGTAGGAACCTGAACATTGAAATATGAATGCATTTACTCTATGGCAAAGAAGAGACGAACCACTCACAGAAACAAAGAAAGCAGCAAGTTTTCTCTCCTCTTTGTCCTTGTCCCACTTTTGATGGGCAGAGAGGAGAGGCAGGGCCATCATGTGGCCGAGGGAGACAGAGTGAGAGGCCAGAGAGAGTCTTCAGGACAAACAACTGTGCCTGTCTGGGAACCTAGCCCACTGCTGTCAAAAGGCCATTTTTCTCCATATAAATGCTTTTGCTCAACATTGCTGCAACTCTTCTCCAATACACGCTGCCCTGTGGCATGAACTCCTCTCCCCTTTTTTGAGGCTGCCAACTTCCCCTCTGGCGCCAATAGCCTATTTTCCAGACCTGGCACCAGAGGCCAAGAAATCCTAAAAGCTGGTGGCATGGTCTCTGTGCACAGTCACGTTTCCCTTAAAAACTTTATGTATACAATATGATTACTTACCGCCAGCGCCCAATCTCTGCCAGTGCCCAACCTGCTCATCTTCCAAACTCCCTCTGCTATGTGGGAAGAGGGAATTTGAAACAAATTTTCTTCAAGAACATGTCAGATACAGGTATTGGCATAAAACCAGATGCATAGAGCATTGGAACAAAATAGCACAGATATAACCCTTGTATAAACAGTATAGTAGATTAATTTATAATACAGGAACCAAGAATTAACTTATAACACAGGAACCAAGAAAGGACAGTCTCTTTAATAAATGGTGTGGGGGAAAGTGGACAGGCAGGCACATGCAAAAATATTACATATATAAAAATTAACTCAAAATGGATTAAAGACTTGAATGTAATACTTGAAACCATAAAAAAAAAATCATAGAGGGTAAGCGCCTTGTTATTGGTCTTGGCTATGCTTTTTTGGATTCAACATAAAAAACAAAAGCAACAAAAGCAAAAATAAATGAGTGGGACTACACTGAGTGGCCAGATTATTATGATCTCTGAATGCATAATAATCTGGCCACTCAGTGTATATACTATATAATAAGAGGCTAATATACAAATTGTCCCCTCTACCAGGAGTTTGACAAGCAGGCAGGCCAGCCAACCTCCCATGTCCCCTGCCCCTGGCCAGGCTGGTCGGACCCCACCCATGCACGAATTCATGCATCAGGCCTTTAATACACACACACACACACACACACACACTGAGTGGCCAGGTTATTGTGTGTTCAGAGATCATAATAATTTGGCCACTCAGTGTATATTAAACCAAAAAGCTTCTATATGGCAAAAGAAACCATCAACAAAATAAAAAGGCAACATTCTAAATGAGAGAAAATATTTGTATATTATATATCTGATAAGTGATAAATATATAAAATACATAAAGTAGCCAAAAACAATCCTATTAAAAAATACACAGAGGATCTGAATAGACACTTTTCCAAAGAAGACATAGGTATGACCAATAGTTACATTAAAAGGTGCTCAACATCACTGTAATTCAGCCATAAACAAGGTCTTTTGCAACAATGTGAATGAACCTTGACTGTAACATGCTAAGTGAATTGAGTCAAATATGATTTCAATATATGTAGAATATTAAAAATTCGAAAATCAAAACCATACAAATGAGCTAACAGATACAGAAAAGAGATTGGTGGTTGCCATAGGTGGGAGGTAAAGGGTGGGTGTTTGGATGAAGGGGGTCAAAGGGTACAAATTTCCAATTATAAATCATAGGGATATATTGTATAGCATGATAGTATTGCATATTTGAAAATTGCTGAGAGTAGACTATGTTGAAAATGTTAAAACATTTTCATATTAACATAAAAAATATGTTAAAACATATTTTTACCATTGCATATGTTAGTTATGGGTTTGTCATATATGGTTTTTATTATGTTGAGGTATGTTCCCTCTATTCCCACTACACTGAGTTTTTGTCATAAATGGATGCTGGATTTTGTCAAATGCTGTTTCCAAATCTATTGATATGATCGTATGGCTTTTATCCTTCATTTTGTTTATGTGATGTATCATGGTAATTGATTTGTGAATATTGTACCAACTTTGCATCCCAGGAATAACTTACTTATTCACAGTGTGTGATCTTTTTAATGTATTGCTGAATTGTTCGCTAATTTTTTGTTAAAGATTTTTGCATCTGTGTTCATCAGGGATATTGGCCTATGATTTTCTTTTTTTGTATGTGTTTTTGTCTGATTTTGGTATCAGGGTAATGCTGTTCTCATAAAATGAGTCTGGGAGTCTTTTCTCCTTATAAGTTTTTGGAAAGTTTGAGGTTAGGTATTAATTTTTTAAAAAATATATTTTATTGATTTTTTACAGAGAGGAAGAGAGAGGGATAGAGAGCTAGAATCGTCGATGAGAGAGAAACATCGACCAGCTGCCTCCTGCACACCCCCCCCCCCCCACAGGGGATGTGCCCACAAGCATTGCACATGCCCTTGACTGGAATTGAACCTGGAACCCCTCAGTCCGCAGACCGACACTCTACCACTGAGCCAAACCGGTTTTGACTATTAATTCTTTTTTGAATGTTTGGTAAAACTCACCTGTGAAGCCACCTGGTCCAGAATTTTATTTATTTTTTATTACTAATTTAATTTTGTCAGTAATTATCAGTCTATTCAGATTGTGTTTCTTCCTGGGTTAGTTTTGAAGACTGTATGTTTCTAGAAATTCATCCATTTCTTACAAATTATATAATTGCTCATAGCATTTTCTTATATTTCTGTTATGTCTGTATTGTCATTTTTACTAAAGTTTGGGACTCTCTGCAATTCTAGGTCTTGTATATCTATTTCCTTCACCAAATTAGGAGAGTTTTCAGTCATTATTCTTAAATAGGTTTTCAATTCCTTAATTTCTTTATTCTTCTTCTAGTACCCTTATTATGCTAACGTTACACCTGATGTTATACCAGACTACCATCATCATCATCATCATCATTTTGCTTTCTGATAGTGTATTTTCCACTACTTTGTCTTTCACATTGCTAATTTGATCATCTGCTTCATCTAATATGCTATTCATTCCCTCTAATGTATTCTTCATTCCAGTTATTGTCCTTCATTTCTGACTAGCTGGTTTTTGTTTTGTCTTCGTTGAAGTTCTCAATGAGTTCCTCTCTTCCTCTCCTAAGTTCATGAGTATCCTTAAAACCAGGGTTTTGAACTCTGTATCTGGTTGACTGCTTTATTGCATTTCATTTACTTCTTTTCTGGAGCTTTGTCATGTTCTTTCATTGGGGACATGTTTAACTCCTCGTTTTGGCTGAATCCTGTGTGTGTTGCTTCTATGTATTAGGCAGGTCTACTCTATCTCCCAGTCTTGTCTTAGTGATCTGAGGTGGTAGGTATTCCGGGGGGCCCGGTGGTGCAGTCTCCCATGTCACCTGAGCCAGGCTCTGGAGGTGTCCTCTGTGTGGGGGTAAGTGGACTGACCCTCGGGCTGACTGGCTGTGAGGACTTGCTGTGACTACAGCGGAAGCGCTCTGGTGCCAACCTAGTCTACCCTCAAGTGTGTCATTTGTGTTTTGTTGAGTGGTGCTCTCATTTGGTAAAAGGCTACCCACTAGGTGTGCTGGTTCTGGAGCCTCTTTGGAGGGGCTCCAGAGCAGGTCAAAATCAGCCATAGCTTTTAACTAGTTTGGGGCTATCTGGTAATAGATACAAAGTGATATGTAGTGCAATGATGCTTATGCTGGGCTTGGGGGCACAAGGAGAGGCTAAGCTGCAAACCAAGGCTGGCTGCTACTAGTTCTAGGCTTAGGACCCTTCAGTAGGCACCACAATGTGAGCTAAGGTCGGCTGTGACTTGTGCCAGGCTTTGGCCAATTATTTGAAGTTACGTCCCAAGTCGACTGGCTGCTGTTCATGCCAGCTTTGTGGCCAACTATGGGAGTTATAATGTCAGTTAAGATGGGTCGCCACTTGTGCCAGCGTTGGGGCCACTTAGGAAGAGGTACAGGGGATGCTCAGGCTAGCCACTACTTGTTTGGGGCCTGTGGGCCTTTGAGATATTTTGATAGTCCACAGCATGAAGCAAGGCAGGCAGCTTGTGTGGAGCTGCTAGCAGATGAGGTTTGGGCCAGGTGCACAAGTTGGGCAGGATGGGATCTCAGAGAATACCAGGTGAGAAAATGTTAGCCAGGTTAATGAAGAGCTCACATTTGGCACCAGCTGGGCCTGCAGGGTGAATGGAAGGAGCATTCAACAAGGGAACAAAGGCGCCTGCCAGCACTTACATCCCAGAGAGCTGCCTTGATTCCTGTCCTCCCAACCCTTGTCTTGTAGCCATTATCAGTCCCCATTCATCCCTGGTACCTTCTGATATGTTGCTCCTGGGCTGTAGCCCAGAAGGAGTGAGTTCACGTGGGAGTCCATGAATGGGCTCTTAAGACGGTCCCTAGGTGTCCAGCAGCCCTCTGTCTCCCAGATGCAATCCCCCACTGGTTTTCACATCCAAATGTTATGAGGATTCCTCTTCCTGGCACTGGTGTTCCAGCCTGAGGCTGGGACCCCTCAGTCCTCAGGGGAGACCTCGGTAGCCAAGATATCCCTCCAGATTCTTAATTGCCACACTATGGGTGTGAGACCTGCCCATTCTGCAGCTGCTCCCTACCAATCTGGACATGGCTTATATATATCCTTAGTTATGGGACTTCTGTTCAGATTGTCTTCATGTGGTTCTCAGTGATAGTTGTTCTATAATGTAGCTGAGATTTCGATGTGGTTGTGGGAAGGGGCGAGCACAATGTTTACTTACCCTGCTACCTAGACCGAAAGTCATGCTTTGATATTTTTCATAGTGTTAGAGGAGACGCACTTCTGCATCTGCTAGTAATACACATTTGAAGCAGCGTGCATTTTCTTTAGTGAAGGATTTGTTTACTTTGGCTGTTATAGTTCAACAGGTTGGCAATTAAAAACCGGTTTTTGTATTCCAGAAGGTGGTGCTATAACTCAAGGTTTTGGTTTCTCTTACCTGAGCAGGTTCTCAGGGCTTCCCTCCTCTGACAAGGTACAAAGAGAGCTGGCAGCAGCATGTTGGGAGGTGTAGACTTTGCTTCTGAGGCTTGGGGGTATCGATAGCCCAACAAAATGACGCATGAGTTGGGCAGTCCCAGCAGTCTGTGGGTGGACCTCCTGCTAACGTCCCAAATCTTCCTTCACCTGCCCCCTGTCCCCTCCGCCCCAAGAGCCCTCCTCAGTAATTTAGGGATTGCTAAAGAAAAACAGGTCCCTCCAGCTACAATCCATGCAGCCAAGCAGTCTCTCTCTCACTACTTTCACTCTCCACCTCCCGATGGCAGAGAGGTGGATGCTGTGCTTTGCAATGTCTCTTTGGGGAGGGAGGGCAACTCAGTGAGCTCCCCCACCTCCAGGCTAATTTCCATTTCCCTCCTAGGGCATGCTGGACTCTCCCGCCAGGTTGGTAGATCTCTACAAAATTTCTCTCGCCTGACTATCTGCCTACTTTGGCATTCTCCAGGTTCCCCTTTTCCCAATCATGGCACGTGGGTGTTGGGTAGGCTCGCCAAATCCTTTGGATCCATATTCAGGTGCATGGATGGGTAAAAGTTGCCAGAAGTCCCGGTGTAATGTGTAGAAGCATTTTTGTTCTGTAATGGATGTCCAGTTACTTATAAATCAAAAAGGAGAGAAACAAGGAATGACTCATGCTGCCATGAGGCTGACACTCTAGAAAGCTAATGTTCTGCCACTTGATCTGGGTGCAACCAATTTGTAAAATTGATAAAAATGCATCAAGCTGTACATTTCTATATATGTATACTCTTACATATGTAATACTTCAATGAAAGTTAAATGCGAATGCGACTTCATCCTACTTTTGGGTATACAGCCAAAAGAATTGACAGCAAGAACTCAAAGAAATATTTATACACTCAGTGTTCATGGCAGCATTATTCACAAGAGTTAAAAAAGTGGAAGAAACCCAACTGTCCATCAACAGATGAGTGGATAAACAAAATGTTGTATAGACATACAAATGGAATATTATCAGCCATAAAAAGGAAGTAAATTCTAATAGATGCTACAATAAGAATGAACCGTGGAGACATTATGCTAAGTGAAAAAGCTAGTCTCCCATGAAGGGACAAATACTGTATGATTCTACTCAAATGAAGTATTTAGAGTAAATTCATAGAGACAGAAAATAGATTGAGAGTTACCAGAGACCGAGGAACAGGGACCTATTGTTTAACCAGTACAGCTTAAGTTTTGCAAGATGAAGAGTTCTGGGGATGGATAGTGAGATGGCAGCACAACCCTCAAGTTGTGCATCTAAATGATTATGATGATAAATTTTATATCTGTATTTTACCACAAATTTTTAAATACACTAGAGGCCTGGTGTACAACATAAGTGCACTGGGGGGCTTATGGGGAGTGGGGGGTCCCTTAGCCCATAAGCTTTAACATATGCAACCTTGGAGGCTGTCTGCCTGCTGGGGATCGGGCCTAAGCTGGCAGACAGACATCCCTCTCGCAGTCTGGGGCTCTCACTACCAATGTGCTCGCGAACTATGAGCCCGGCTTCTGGCTGAGCAGCACTCCCACAGGCGCACTGACCACCAAGGGCCAGCTCTTGCATTGAGCATCTGCCCATTGGTGGTCAGTGCAAGTCATAGCGACCAGTCATTCCACCATTGGGTCAATTTGATTATTAGAGTTTTATTATATAGGATAATAATACAGGTAAATGTATTGTTAACTTACCTCTGGTGAACTTTTCAGAATCTTCAAACTTCTTCCCCTTTGGGGATACTCTGAACCCAATCTTTTCAATCTCGTTGAACAGAGTTAAGTGAAAAAAGCCAACAATGGACTCTCCTCAAGCATATGGTGAGATGGGTAAGACTGCTTTCCACTCGCAAATGGCCACATACTAAGTAAAATGCTTTCACATCCTCCCTCCCATTTCTACTCACAATCATATTGTTAGGAAGGCATACCAGTCATTTTTTAACCAAGAAAAAAAAAAAATCACAGCCAAAAAAAGAAACAAACAAAATTCAGATTATCTGATACCAAATTCTAGCTGGAAACATCCTCATAGAACCCCTCAAGTTCATTACTAGACTTGAAAAGCAAATTCGGTTTATGATGATTTTCTATTGTTCCCATAAGAAAATGTGGTACATTATCAAGATCTTTTTTATACACTGAATATAATTCACTTCTTGACTTGAAAACATTTTATTTAATTTATACAAATAACTACTAAATACAAAAAGTAGATTAAAACAAAATAGTTATTTTTTTTTTCTGGCAGAGTTTAAATGCACATAATGGATAATTCCGAAGAAAATGCATTTTCCCCACAGCGTTCAGGACTAAAATTCTACTGAAATCTTTGCTTCTAAATCAGTAATATATTCAGTGGTGTCACATGGGTAATGGCTAAATACGTTCTGCATATGAACTGAAAAAAAAAAAAAGTTACAGTCTACACACATACAAATGTGAAGCACTTAAAATGTGAATTTAACTGAGGATAAAAGAAAATGTCCATTTCAGATTATAGTGTTAAAAACATTTCGGTAATAAAATCATAAGACCACATAAAAATAAGCTTTAACATATGCACAGAGCAGTTTTGTAAAAACTGCTATGTGCACAAATAATAAATAATTTGCAAAGTTGTGTATAAACAATTCCTAATGTTCAGCATCATTGTAAACATCAGCACATGTGTAAAATGCAGCAAAGTCTGACATTATATTTTGTTTTGCCAAATTGAATTCCTATTATCCAAAGACAGACCAATGGAGTATGCAGCCAATGTTTTGGCAAGTTGGGTCTTTAAAATTAAGAGTAACAGTGCAAGTAAGGAATGCAAAGAATTCCTAGTGCAATAAAGAAGAGAAGCACAGGCAATATTGCTGATTAAAAATTCACCACCTCCTTGAATTTCCCGTGGGGAGTGTCTAGGAGACTCGTGAAAGATATGCAAAGCCACTGTCTTAATGCCCAGATCTCTCTTAGGATTTCTCTGTGTTCCTCCAGTTCCCTACCTTTGCAATAGTGTCTGTCCAACATCAGTCTCTGCGGTGTGAACAGTTGTGAAATGCCCAGTTCACAGTCATTGAGCGAGGTTAGGGTGGTTTTGGTGTCTCCCTGACACATGGCTGGGTGAGATGCCTGCCTTGTGGAAGCAGCCATCTGGGGAGGGAGACAGATGGATTCTGTCTGACAACCAGTCAGGCCAGCATTAGGTCCCAGCTGGACAATGACGACGACGTCAAATCTTCCTTCTTGACACCATGAAAATGTCAACAGTCAGTTTTCAATTTGTCTAGGGAATTATCAATTTTGGTCAAAGTCTTTTTGATACGCAGAGCTGTGAGTCTTGCGGACGGGTTTTGATACCAGCACTCTTTCATCAGCTTGGCCAGAGAAGTTAATGTCTGCAGAGAGAAGGAGCAAACACCACAGTGAAAAGGTGGTTTTTGGGAGGGATGAAGAAGCTCGGTAGATGTGTTAGCTGTGCTGCAGAGCTCTAGGTCTCGTGAAATTAAAGTGGTGTCATTGCCATCTTTCTTAAGCCAATCATTGAGGCCTTGACGACTAATACAGAAGCCCCACTTGAATTGCATGGCATCTGTCCTTTGGACACCTAGACTACCCAATGACTTCATCAAGTCAATTACATGGTCAGGTCAAATCCCTTGATGGTTTTATGGGTGCTACAAATGGCAATACCAACCCAGAGTTAAAACTGAAATGTGCAGAAAGGGTGATTTCTCAATGTCTTAGATTTGCTACTAAAGAGCAGAAATAAGGTCTTTCAGCATTGAACAACATGTTTGCAATTTCAGATATGCAGAGATGGAAAAAGCAAAACAGTTAAAAGCATCACTCAGTGTCTTCTTTTACACATAAAACCCCAGTCCTAGGGCCAGTGGTTTAATAATGAGACTCCCAGTAATAGGAATTTTTGTGAATACTGTCAGTCGTTAGCAAGATCTACCTAACTAGATCAGCTGTGGCTCTTTCAAGAAAGAGACAATTTTCTGTACCTACCTAACTAGATCTAAGGCCTTCTGCATAAAATAGGGAGAGAAAGCAATAGGTAACTGAGGCAGATCACTTAAGAGCCATACCAAATGAAACACAAGAGCAAGCCAACAGCTGAGGACAGCTGTAAAACTAAGAAGGTGGTTCTTACCGGATCTGAGAACCATCTGTTGGGTATGTTTGGCCTCTGTTGATCCACACAGACCACCTTCCTCATATCTTCAAAACTTGGGTCATTGGGAACCACGTCATAGAATGGTGGCTTGTAATCTTCCACAATACCTGCACACATGGACAAGAATTGTGTTGGCTTAGCAAGAGGGTAGAGGTTTCCTCGGGGTTTTTATTATAATTTGACAGGAAAAGTACTGATCACCCTCCTCATCACCTTTCTCACACTTCAAGATGATTCTGAAAGCTATAGGTAGGTCTTAAAATAAGTGGGAAACAAGGCAATAAGTAGATGTCCTGCAGAGAAACTGGAGGAAAAATAATTGTTACAAGAAACTGTGACTACGTCTCATGTAATTACAATTAACAGAATGCTCCCAGAGTGTATATAAACATCTCTGTAAGATCCAAGACAAAAATTCCTTTGGTGATCAAAAAAAGACACGACATCTTTTGACATGAATCTAGTAGTCGTTTCAGACCATAATAGGAATAAAAAGTTATCCACAAACTAGAGCTACAGGCAAATAATCCAAGAGCATTATCAAAATACACATTTTTAGTATGATTAGGAAAAAAGTCCTTGCTATAAAATAATTCTTCCTAATGAGAGGATACAGGTAATTAATACAAATTATAAATTTCCTTATTCATTCATTGTACATGGACTGAATACATGCTAACTGCCAGATATAGCTTACTGATGGCTCAATTATTTACTCTCATATTGGAGAACAAAATATAGAGGATAGTCATTTGAGAAAAACAAGAATGACTGAAAAGGATAAACTCTTCCCTTATTCCCAAATATGAAAGTGGTTAATTTCAGCAAAATTACACCAACTGCTTATTTTTCAGAAGAGGGAGTAATTCCACAAATAGAAAAATGTTTTACTTTATCATTTGGGGCTGGGGGATCTGAGACAGTTGCATAGGAAGACCCCCAAATTCACCTTATCCGAGGGACACACCCAACATACACCTACACATAGAGCCATTCCTAAAGAACAACAACCGAGGGCTGATTAATCAGCTTCTGCACAACCAACAAGAGAGGAGCCACAAAGAGTAGGAGAGACAGAGACGTGATCACCATGGGAACACTACCAGAGAGGTGATCTGCAGTAGGAAGAGATGTCGCTGAGGGGCCAACATGGCAGATTCACCTGATCTGGGCACAGCAATAAAGCAGCGATTTAAAAGACACCTTATCATTTGCAACAACATAGATGGATCTACAGGGTATTTTATGCTAAATAAATAAGCCAGATAGAGAAAGACAAATACCATATGATTTCAATTATAAGTGGACTCCAGAAGTCAAAACAGAAAGACTCAGAGATACAGAGAACAACTTGATGGTTGCCAGAGAAAAGGTAGGCAGGTGGATGGATGAAAAAGGTGAAGGGGGAAAGAGGTACAAACTTCCAGTTATAAAATAAAGGATTAAGTTTTTCTAAAATATGACTAAGTTTTTCTAGTTCATACAAGCCACCTGAATAGCTTCAATTTCCTTTTCATATATCAAAGAAATTTATTTAAGAAAGAGTATCCATTCTTATAAATTCCATATGAATACAAATTGTTTACACAAAACATTAGCTAAGATAAAGAGCCTCTGTTAAAGAAATACTATTATAGATTTTTTCCCCTTAAACTTCACAAGTCCAACTAAGTTTATTTGAAAAATAATGTATTCTAATTATGTAAAAATAAATTTCTAGTTGATACTATTTTCTAATTAATTTTTCCACACTGCATAACTGCACTGTAAAATTTCAGTCCCTGGATTAAAAACCTTTCCTGGTAAATTATAAAGAGCTGATATTAGGCATAAACCCTTGCTCAGGTAAGACGACTGGAGCCAGCTCACCTTTAAGGCCCTACCTACTTCTCTTGTAAGGATCCCAGGAATCATTCAAACAAAAAGTCTAATTCTTTTCATTACTCACAGACACCCCATACAATACCCCTGGATATGGGCCTGCAAGATAATTTATAACTTTTCAAGGACCACAATAGTTTATAGGAAACATAAGAGATATGCCCTTCCCCATCTCTCAATTTTTCTAAAATTTTTTTTTTTTTTTTTTTTTTAAATCTAGCATAACAGCCAGCTATTTGGGGTAATTTGCCTGACTAGTTTGGAAAGGGTTATGTGATTGTGAACAGTAACACCAGCTGGATTTTCCTACTCTTTAAATGCAAAAGAAAAAAGTATGGCAAGATTTTTAAAAGTGATACCCAACAATGAATTTCACTTTATAAAGCTGAGGTTTCCCCTTATGTGTATATTTACCATATTTTAACTTTATTAAAAGCCCCCATGTTTAAACAAAAGGAATTGAGTTTAAAAAGAAAGACCATCTAATTGATTATGCCTGGGACTTAGTCACGCCTCTTTCTTCAAATATGGGTCAACTGCTGATTGTTTCCATCTGACACTGGTCATGCTTCTCCAGAATAAAATGCACCTGGGATTAAACTCTGGCCGCCATGTGCAACTCCCTCTGCTGAAGGAAAGCAATTATTACAAGCAATATAAAGTACATTCTGTACCTAAGTGTGGGACACCACGTTCAACAGTGAGGGTGATAAAAGTGTAAGACACGCTCTTGGTTTTATGGGAACTCAATGTCTAGTGAGGAAGAGGAGGAGGACAAGCCCTGCTCTTTGCGGTGGTGTTTTTTAAAGTCTGAATTTTTTTTTTTTTTTTTACTTCAATACTTACTTTATATCTTTAGAGGCAAAGATAGAGTAGAAACCATCACTATATTTTTATTTGTTGATTCCTAGCTTTACTCATATCATTCTGATCCATTAAACTGTGTGCACCAGAGGTTTTGTTTGGAGATACAAAAACGAAAAAGATGTGATGTGGGTAATGGGGAGCAGGAAAAGAGAAAAGGGAGATGAGAAAATAAATCAAACTAGCATTAGAGGTAGGGGCAGGGAGAAGGGGCAGGGACATGGTACTCAGAGAAGAAAAGACCTGTGTGGTTATTACGAACCAGGTAATTGGGTGTCACTTAAGTTTAAGTAACCTTTCCAGAAGCTAGGGCATGGGCAGACATAATAATGAGTTTTCAGGGCAGAGAAAAGGGTGAGGGAGAGGAAACACCAAGGAAAGGGGGCGCTCCAGGTGAGGGGGTCAGGGGGAGTGAGGCAAAGTAAGGAGTTACAAACGACACATCCTCAGAGCTGGAGAGAAAGAAAGAAGTCTCTGTGGCTGAAATCGGGTGCACATGGGTAGTGAAGAGAACAGGCCACGCTCCACCTGTGTGGGTCAGTGGTTGAGCATCCACCCAGGAACCCGGAGATCACGGTTCAGTTCCTGGCCAGGACACATGCCCCGATTGCCAGCTGGATCCCTAGTGTGCAGGAGGCAGCTGATCAATGGTTCTCATCATAGATATTTCTCTCTCTCTCTACCTCTCTTTTCCTTTGTCAGAAATCAAGAAAAACATTTTTTAAATCATGCTTATAAAATAAAAAGAGAATGAGAGAGAACAGGTCAAGGCCAGACTGTGAAATGATTTGTGTTGTTAAGATAGGAAGTCAGGTACAACTGGTCCTTGTTTCTGCCAACAAGTGACAAACAATTTGGTAGCCAGGCAAAAAAAAAGAAAAAAAAAAGTGAACTTGATGTCCTTTAAAGACACCACCCAATGAACAAACTGCCAAATCGTGAGCCAGCATGAATTCTGGAAAAGTGACTAAAAATACAAAGCACTTCAAGTGCCAAATGTGTGGTACAAACAACAGAAAGACACAGGGATGCAGAGAAGAGGAGCTCTTACGTGGGGGTCAAGAAGAGGGAGCTGAGCCAAGCCTTGCTTTCCCATATCAAGCTGTTGGTGTGACTCAAAGGGCCACGTGAAAGAAATCGGAGGCATTATTCATTCCCAACTCCCCCACAACCTTTGGCTTGTGCATCTCAATTATACAATCATTTGTTCCTGGGCGTATGTTTCATGGAAAGTTTTCTCTTTTCTGGGGCAAATATAGCTTCACCAACCAATATCCCTACTAATTTGCTGCTTGGCTCTGGGTAAACCCCTTACTGCCACGACTCTGTTCCAACACTTCTGAAGGACAATCTTGAAGCTGATGTTCACATAAACAAGAAAGTCCATAGCACTTCAAAAAGCACGACATGACAGAGAGGTCTTTCCCAAATGCTAGTCTCTAGAAACAAGGCCTTGCTGGTGATCCTCCCCCAGGCCTGAGACCCTCCCAGAAGCCCCCATCTCCTACCTGCTTGACAGCTGCATGGGGACCTACAGGTCTCTCTGCTTCAAGTCCCCCACCCCCTCCATCATATGCCTCTGCCCCCAGCAGCGTATCTTTGGGAGAAACTAAGCAGAAAGCTCATTGTGTCCCTCCTCTATGTGTAGGCCATCAGCGTTGCCCATGGGAAAGTTGGTGCTCATTGCCCCGTAACAACCATTCCACGCCACTGCCCTCCTTCACGTACCTGGGCATCAGCCACAGGAATTACTTACAGTTGCATCAATAGGACACTTTTACGACTCCCCACAGCTCTTCCTTTTGCCTGGGAGGCCAATCGTCCTCCTTGTCTGATGTTATTTCTCATTTCCTCCTGCACATGCTCCCAAGCTGGCCCACCTGAGAAGGTCCTACTCATCTCAGTTATGACTCCGTTCATGCTTCCGTCTTCAGAGACCCTCCCACCCTGCTGCCAATACTCCAGGCCTCTGGCCAACTTCAGTGTCCACTCTGCACACACAGTGTCCACAGTGTACCTCAATCATAATGGCTTATACTATTAATTTATAATGTGTTCAACTAAAATGTGTATACCTTTAAACTGGATATTTCTTGGTGTGTTTTTTTGCTCAACTGCTTCCCATAGCATAACACTCTAACAAGCATATTATAGACACTAAATACATATTAGTTAAATCACATGTGTCAAACACAAGGCCCGCGGGCCAAATCCGTCCCGCCAGGCCTTGCAATGTGGCCCACACCGCGCTGTCATCACTGCACTCCACTGCGTTTCCATCACAATGACAGTTTATGACTGTTCAGTAAACCATTCGGCCCACGACTTAGGCTGGATTTTAGATTTTGGCCCCTTCTCTGATTGAGTTCGACACCCCTAAGTTAAATGAATATTGATTATATGTCCACAAAACCCTTGAGGTTAGATATGCTTTCAGCATTTGGAGCTTTTTACATTTTACAATGGTAGTAAGTGGTACACACTATCTTCATGTGATACCCTAGCAGAGTCAGAGTTTAATTTTTTTCTATGATACGTAAATATTTTTTGACTCATTGTTGTAACACTAGATCCCATCACAAAATAAAGCCAGTAACAGTGAAACAAGAGTGTGTCCACACAGCCCCACTGTGGGCACTGAGAGCAACAAATGTACAATAGTATCAGAAGGATTCGCTCAAGGAAAGGTGGGGAAAGGGCAACCGAGCTCTGCCAGCACAGGTGTGACCTCCGTCCCTCACTTGTTCCCAGTGGAACAGTAACAATGCCCGCGGAGCACTTACCATGTGCCAGACACGCACTGGGTGCTTTCCATGTGTTTTCTCATTTAATCATGAGAACTCATTAAAGTGGATACTATTGTTATCAATCTTTTTTGGATGATGAAACTTATGTTAGTTCTCAATTCAGAGAGTATGATTTCAGAGCCAGTTAATGACTGTATTTCTCTGCCTCTAGTGGGCCCGGGAGAATCTGCATAACGGTACAGAGGGTGCCCCCTCAGAGGTGTCCATGTGCCAGGCTTTGGTCCTGAGGGCAAACACAGCAGGAGAGGCAGAAACACACCACAGTGTGTGTGGCAACCAAATATGAGAAAGGTCCTGTTTTGTAAAAGTGTGTGCCTGTACCTTGGTACACTGCCTTTTCAAAAATCCCACTGTACCTTCTGATGGGAACCCGAGCACTGCATTTCCTCTGGGTCCTTTGAGAGTCACTGGGTTATTGATAATAGTGAGGTGCATCCGCCACAGAAATGACACATTTATATGGCATTTAAATCACAATGAAACTTTGTGTGAAAACATACAGTAGACTGTGCACTAAGGAGATACTGTAAGCAAAGGTGTGCTGGACAGTAAAGGTGATTGTAATTAGATTTTAAATCCATGAGCAGGCAACTGCAGTATCAGAGCAACAGAATGATGGAGTTTCTGTATACAAGGTCTCCCACCGAAGGCCGCAGCCCAGAGGAAAGACTCCTAAACTCAAGAGGGCACATGCTGAGGGATGCTGGGAAGACGTGTTTCTGACCAGACCACAGCTAAAAGGCACTAATCCGGTTACAATGTTCCCTGTAACTACTGAAACCCTCCGTAAAGTCCTTTCCTCAGACTGCACTGAACTCAGGTGACCAGAAACAAATACATCTGCAGGACTATAAAGAGAGGAAAAGAAGAATACTTCCAGAGAGGTAGCAAAAAATCTAAAAAGGAAGGCTAAGACTAAGACTCTTAAGGGAGAAATAAACCCCTTAGGAGCTTGAAAGGGAACACAAGTTTCACCTGAAGCAGTGGTCGGCAAACTCATTAGTCAACAGAGCCAAATATCAATAGTACAATTATTGAAATTTCTTTTGAGAGTCAAATTTTTTAAACTTAAACTTCTTCTAACACCACTTCGCCAAAATAGACTTGCCCAGGCCATGGTATTTTGTGGAAGAGCCACACTCAAGGGGCCAAAGAGCGGTATGTGGCTCCCAAGCCACAGTTTGCCAACCACTGACCTAAAGTATCAGGACAAGGCACGGACATGCTGCTGGGACAGGGTCCGATGGCGTCCTGGGGCAGTCTTCATTTCCTGGCCTGGGGAAACTGATTTACTGTATTCCATTTTAACACGAGATCTCACGAGTTCAGTCCCTGATCCAGCAGCATCGGCACCTCCTGGGGCCCTGTTCAAAAGGTAAATTCTCCGTCCAAGCCGAGACCGACTAAGTTAGGAATGCTGGGGTGGGGCAGTCTTCTGTGTTTCTAAGTGGTTCTGATGTACACTCCAGCTTAAGAACCACTGATCCAAGCAAACCCTGCCTTAAGTTCATATAAAACATGCACACAGTGAAGGTGAGAAAACTGTTTTCCTGCCTACCAATTCCAAATTCAGTGTCAAACTAAACACAAAAAGTAAAATCCAAACAATACTATTGAGCAATTTGCAGATGTGAGATGGACTGAACTCTCATTTCCTGTACAGAAACAGCATGAGGTTTATTAGGTGTAGCAAATAAATGTAAAATCCCAATAAAATCATGAAATGCAATGTAGTTTCATATTCATGGTCCACTTGAGGATCACAGTGCTCCGGGAGCACTATCTGGTCATCAGTTTTTACAACGGACTCAGGAGCTCCAAGGACACATAATTATAATGACCTTCTGAAGATATTCATATATTTAAATGAGTTGTATTTTATATGCAATAATTTCAAAAATATGTACTTTTAATGACAGTTCCTAAAGCTGGTAAGAAAGCAAAATACGTACATCGCACCCTAGGGCGAGGATGATATTGTGAATTAGTACAACTCTTATGGAAAGCAATTTGGCAATATATAAAAACATCCATAGTCTTTGACCTATTAAGGCTACTTTTTTTTCAGATTAAGAATTCCCCAAATGAAAAGTTATATGAACAAAGAGTCTACTACAGGCCCCAAATGAGGAGACAGGATGTCTAAGGATATGGAAATGGTTAAAAAAAATACCATGTGACTATTTAAAATAAAAACAGGCTATTTAACAACATTAAAACACACATATAAATGAAAAAGATACTGCAGAATTGTATCTAGACTACGATTACAACTATCTCAAAAATATGCATAAAGAAGTAAAAAGAAACATGAATTTTTCAATACAAGAGCATTTTTTTCTTGTTTATTTTCCAATTTCTTTCTATTTTGGTAGTAATATTGAATGACTAAGATGTTAATATTAACAAAGTAGACTTGTTAAAAGCTTGGAAGATTCTCAATTTTCAGTTTAAACATTTCTATGTATGTATGGTGTGCATGTGAGCACATGAATATTTATGGAGAAGAGGGACTAGAGCAACAGGAAGGAAAATATCAAATTAGTCATGGTCAAAGGACAGTAGCTGACTTCCAATGAGACATGATATACCCTTACCTTCCCCCCAAAATCAAACCACACCACAGAGCAGAAGCTGAAGCCGCAACATTTTAGGAACCAGAAAAACAATCTAAATAATGACATTAGGGGGAGATCCCAAAGCAACCAAAATATTCTCTTCTGTTCTTCATCTTTTTTCCCCCCAGAAGTAATGTTAAACATGGGACAGATCAAGCAAACCACCATTTGTTGAGCTACACTTTAAACTGATGATGTTAACTTCGCACCAAACATTAATCGCAGTTGATCTTTAAAAGCTTGTGACACGGGGACCTAGTTTGCAACGTAAGTTCTTACACAGCCCTAATCGCACATTTCTGCCGCACTAGGCTGCCAGCTCACAGGCTAGCCTGGCACCACTCCAGCACCCCTCCCCACTCCAGCACCCCTCCATGCCCCAGCACCCCTCCCCGCCCCAGCTGGACTGACCCCATCCTGGCCCTGGAATATTAGCGCTCTCTTAGTTGGGGCAAGTTCCCCATCACATGGCTTATTATGACACTAATCCTTCTCTAAAATGTCTGTTAATTAGAATTTGATTTTGAGTTCGAAGGAGCTCAAGAGGGGGAGGGTAAAGAAAGGCAATGTGCAATTTCAGACAAAGTTCAGAACATTATAAATCAGCAAAACAGTCTCTCTGTTGCAAACAATTCTCCAGGCGCTCGAATGGCACAAAATGCATGTCAGTGATCCCAAGGATTGAGAAATAATTACCAAGAAAATGTTCAAGATCCTATTTTTTTTTAAAGTACTTTAAAAGATCTGTCAGGTTACAATGCATGTATGTTTATGTTTGGTCTGAAACAATAGCTTTGATATCCTTAGAGAGTTTGTTAAAAGCAAATACTCTGCTGTTGGGGGGTGGGGGAAAGCTATCATGAAGACATGCCTATATTAATTACTGCACACTAAAACTACATTAAGTTACCCAGATCCACTTCCCTCTCAGAACCTCCCATTCTCTGGCTGTGTGTTCATGAAAATTATGATTGCCCCAAAAATCTCGATCCTTGTAAGAAAACATCATTGGAAGGTGGGATAGAGCACAGATGTTATAGACATTTCTTTCATACTTCAAAGCCAAGATTCCAAAAGGTCACAGGAGGGTGAGGTCACTTTTGGAAAGGAATATTAATGTAAATATATGGCACGGTCTTCTGTTTTTATGGAACAATTTCAGATACATCCTCCGTGAAATAAGATTTCCAGTTGTGAAAGTATTCAGGTTGTGAAGCGGTTGATTTAGTCAACATAAAGGATTCTACTATAATAACCACTTCGTGGGTAGATGGGGCATGTGCAATTTGAAAGAGTATACTTAGTGCTGTGAGAATACAATGTAGTTGAAGTTAAGTTCAACACTGTATTTGTGCTTGATCTGGATACATGAAAGACAAGAGTAAGAGTCTATTGTAGGGGACGCAGGTAAAAATGATGGACAGATGCTTCCCTAACTACCAAGGCGACACCATTTCATAAAACTTAACTTACAAGAGTACCAGCATAACCACCCCTTCGGGGCTTCCTGAAGATGAACTTCACTTATACAGCCTACTTCTTACAAAGGGGTGAATTCTGAGTGCGTCACCTGAGCCTTTTCTCAGTGATCTAAACTCAAGTAAAAATATCTAAAATAGCAGAATTCATTCACTCTTAGATTTACTTGTGCACCCTCCTCACATTAAACTTCACTTGTGAGAAGAGCAAAGAAGGGAAAGTGGAAAGAAAGGCAGAATAGAAAGAAGGAGAAAAGAAGGAAGGAAAAAAGGGAAGGAGGGAGGGAGGAAGGGAAGGAGGGAGGGAAGAAGGGAAGGAGGGAGGGAGGAAGGAAGGGAGGGAGGGAAGGAGGGAGAGAAATGTGGACCAATCAAAATAAAAAAATAAATAAAAAGGAATGACTAGTCTCTTCCAGAAAACAATGATTTCCTCTTGTGCAGTTAAAATACAATGCCATCGCGTTCCACCTACCTGTTAAATATAAATGCCAGTCGCATGACAAGGAACCATGTGGACTTAAATATCCCTTTCCCCTTTTAAGGGCAGTAGAATCAACAGGGTTTGAAAGTGGACCACATTACTTTAGATCAGATACCTACCGTTGCTCACCATCCGCCTGGCCACTTCCCACAAGACAAGTCCAAAAGCCCAAATATCGACTCTCTTGTAAGAATCAAAGCAGTCCACCTGGATGGTTTCATCCAACACTTCGGGGGCCATGTAGCGCTTGGTGCCTACGCGTGGGTTGTTCCCCACGTCCAGCTGATTGGTGCTCTGGGAATGCATGACCGCCAAACCTGAAAGGAAGAAGACAACAGTGTCCATCAGCTCACGTCCTTTCTCAGAGAGCGCTGCTGGTTAAGTTGCCACCCGTCCCAACCACCACACCTCTGTGCTACCCGGGTCCTTGCTGCATTACCCCCAGAGGACCCCCTGGGATGCTGTTGTGAGGGCTTCTATGAGAGCAGGAAAGTGACTATTGCCAGAAACACTGCGAGGCTGTTAGGTTAACATGTGTATGAAAGTCTGAGACAAACAGTTCTAGGTAACGAATACACCAAACCTACTAGAGGAGGCTGGTGTTTAAAGTCCAAAAAAAAAAACAGGTTCACATCTTACATGGGAACCTCAAAGTGGCTTGCTTCGCAAGAAGCAAAACATGCCCTCAAGCTCTGCCCCTGCTCCCACTAGTGTGCAAACACAAATGCCAAAGAGTGCGTGCGAGCCAGAGAATGTTAAGTAACTGATCACTAATATATAAAGGGCGCTCCATCCCTACAGGACTAGCTGCTCACCTGAACAATAGATAACACTGTTCAA
This sequence comes from Pipistrellus kuhlii, assembly GCF_014108245.1. Lineage (NCBI taxonomy): Eukaryota > Metazoa > Chordata > Mammalia > Chiroptera > Vespertilionidae > Pipistrellus > Pipistrellus kuhlii. The sequence goes on along the minus strand of NW_023425573.1, from coordinate 49,632,001 downwards.
ACCCACAGGCCTTTCTCTAAAGTCATGTACACAGAGAACATTAAACTGGATCTCATTCAAGGCACAACTTTCATGATAAATGGTTTGGAAGCACTTTCCTAAAACCGGGACTCATTTCGGAATTCCTCAGTCAACTGGAGAGGCCCTGCATTCCTCACTGACCAGGGATTAGACAGATAGGTGTGTGGCTTGCTGGCAAATGGAATTCCTTTTTGATGCATATGCAGACCAACTGGAAAGGATTCTTGAACACTACAAGCAGCCCCTGTAGACCCTTGCAACCCAATAATCCTTTGGGGACCCCTTAAGCCATCTATGGGGAATGAGGCTCTTCCCACTCCATGGCTCTGGGTGTATGGGATCATGATGCTGTATAATGCCAGGGAGATAGCACAGATGTTATCTCAGCCTTAATAATCAGCAAAGATACCGACAACTGCGTTTGGCTACATCAGACCAGTTCCCTTTCCCCCTTGTTTTTATCCTCAACACCGAGAGTCTATGTCCACTGTGGACATTTCCCAAATGGTGCCCCTCCACCACTTCCAGTACCAAAAAAATCAAAATAACAGCATATCTTAAAGGTGCAGTTTCAATAGAAGAGGGAGATCCTTGCTGTGGTGATGTAAAAACAAGGCCACAAGTTTTCTGAAACTTCCCCCTTCAAGAGCTGAAACTCAATTCCCCATGCCTTGGGCTAGACTACCGAGCAGAAGATGGCAGAAATCAGTGTATGGCTTCATAATTAGGACATAAAAAGCACTATGGCTTCCCGTTTGCAGCCCTGTGGAGAGATCCACGGGGTGAGGAACTGAGATCCTGATACCGCCACGAGTGAGCCATCTGGAAGTTCCTCCAGCCCCGATCAAGCCTTCAGGTGCCTGCAGCCCTGATGGGCAGCTTGACTATTACTCCCATGAGCCCTGGAGCCAGAACCAGAGAACTGAGCTGTTCCACCTCCTCCACCAAAGGACTGGGGGAGAAACTACATTGGTGTTATTTTAAGCTGCTAAGTTTTAGAAGTCATTTGTTTCTTAGAAGTAGATAATTATTAAACGAAGTAATACAAACCAATAAAATGCAATGTATGAACCTTGGCCGCATTCTTGTGTGTGGGGAAAAAAAATTGAAAATGAATATATTTTGTAGTATTTTTAGGGGGTGCATTCTGAATTATTTGGGAATAATGTTATGATGTTATTTTTAAATGAATTAGCAAATATATATGTACAGCCACATATAAACAAAATATGGCAAAATTTTAATAGTTGTTCAATCTAGGTGTTGCCGATATGAATGATCATTATACTTTTCTTTAATATTTCTGTGGATTTGAATTTTTTATAATAAAAAGTTAGAAAAATAAATAGAATACTAGTATTTTTTGCTAGAATACAGATATTTTTGCATGAACCCATGTATCCTAAAGAAATGAAGCTGAAGAGTTAATTAAACTTACTGCAAAACTCCCTCCACGGCCTCCCTACCAAGTCCCATAAACCAAAGCCAATTTGTCCATTTTCCCTAGACCCATGAACTATATATAAAAGCAGCTACCAATTAAATGCTTATTATTTCCCAAATCTTTATAATTAATTTCTGAATCTACTAAGAATCCTGTGAGGAAGACATCATTGATTTAGTAACATGAACAATATTACTAGGCACATTACTAGGCAAGTTTCAAATAATTCAGAAGTCCACCTAGAAATGGGCTCACGTCTTACTGGGGTCCCCTTGCTAAGACTCCCACCTTTGCATGAGGTGTAAAGGGGCCAGCTCTTAGAGCACAGAAACAGGTAGTAGATGAAACGATCTGCACAGAAATACCAGCTGAATAACTAGGAAACCCAATCGTCTCAGCTCAAAAAACCACGGCTCTGCCATAAACGTCTTTAAAACCACAGCTAACACTGCCCATAGGAACCACTGGGCCACGCCCTTTAACGCTGTCACTAATACATTTCTTCTCATACTTGGAAAACATTGTAAAATTACTTCTCAACATGAAAGACTTTAAAGGGATTCAAAACAAATTTCCCTGAAATGTCAAATCCTTTGTGTTTAAAAAAGCAAACAAAATTAATTTTATCATTTATATAAAATTGTCTACACCTCTGTCAGTCTAATGATAACTACTATGATATGAATATAAACCATTTTTTAATCCAGTTGAATGAGGACTGTCTATAGTCCACTGAAATGTATAATCAATATTACAATTCATTTCTCGTGAGCATTGTTATTCAGCCAATATTTCAGGGGTCTAAGATGAATATGTCTTCAGATACAATGCCACTATAAATAAAAATAATCTTATTTACAATGAATTTAAAGCTACATCATAAGAAGGAGATATCCTAGCAGGGAAAATAATAAATTGGTTCAGGGATATTTTTCACTCTTGCTTAATTGATAATTTTGCTGTGGTTATAGAACAACTTTTGAAACCATTTTTAAGACAAACTCACTCTAAATGCTATGCATGTGTACCTACTTTGTGTAAAGAGCTGTGAAATCAGAATGCAACAGTATGAGGTGATGATATGGGATAATGAGAAAGTCTGTGTCTCGATAAAGATTTAGGTTTTACAACATTTGTCAAAACCCTGAGATTATATACTTAAGATTTGTGTATTTTCCATGAAATTTAAATTTTACCTATTGAAAAAAAATAATGAACTCTAGTGTATGATACAGTGGTGTGCAAGCTGAAGTCTTTAGAGAGAAGAGCTCTTATGTCTGCAATTTACATTGAAATGTCAAAAATTAAGAAGGATTGATGAAACAGGGGACAGACAGATATGAGATAAAGCTTAAGAATAGTAAAATATTAATAGGTGGTTGTGATACAGTTGTTTACTATCTTCAATTTGTCTGCATGCTTAAAATTTTTCACAACAAAAAGTAATTTTAAAATATTTCTAAAAATTTACCCAAATCTGCTATGCAACACTGTCCATTCTTCTTCACCAGGATGTTTTTGCTTTTCAAATCTCGATGAGCAATAGCTGGTTTCCCTTGGGTTCCAAATATCTCTATGTGCAAATGTGCAAGACCACTAGCAATGGACAGCACTATTCGCAGGCAGCTAACTGTATCCAGAGTAGTAAGCTGGAGATAGTCATACAATGATCCCATTTCATGGTAATGTGTGATTAACCACAACTGGGTACTGGAGTGTCTTGATGTCATGTCTGAAGCAATGAAACCTAGAGTGAGCAAGAACAAAATTAACAGACATGTGAGAATTCCACATTGTGATTTTTAGTATCCAGAAGTAGTGACCCATATAGTAGACATCATCTATAACAGTGGTTCTCAACTTTCCTAATGCCTCGACCCTTTAATACAGTTCCTCATGTTGTGATAACCTCCAAACATAAAATTATTTTCGTTGCTACTTCATAACTGTAATTTTGCTACTGTTAATGAATCGTAATGTAATGTAAATATCTGTGTTTTCCGATGGTCTTAGGTGACCCCGCTAAATGGTCTTAGGCTCTACAGCAGCAGTTCTCAACTTGTGGGCCACTAGCAGGGTCACCTAAGACCATAGGAAAACACAGATATTTACATTACGGTTCATTAACAGTAGCAAAATTACAGTTATGAAGTAGCAACAAAAATAATTTTATGATTGGGGGTCACCACAACATGAGAAACTGTATTAAAGGGTCACAGCATTAGGAAGTTGAGAACCACTGATCTATAACAAAATATAATTAATCTAACAAACTACCATGAAAGAATATTTACAGAAGCATCAACATTTTATAGTATTTATTCCTTAAAGGGTAGTGTCAATGCACAGAAAAATTTCATATTAATTTCCCTTGTTAAATAACCCTTTAAAAAATATTTTACACTGCATTAACATTTAAGTAGAAATATTTTTTTGCCTACCCATAATGACAGTGCCAAACTCTTTATCACACTGATATTCCAAGCACAGATTATTCATCAACTACCCAAAAAGAACAGGAAACTGGAACCTAGACATCTGTGTTCTAGTCCTGACTCTGCCTGTGATTTGCTGGGTAGTATTGATAACTCATTTAGGCTCTTTGGAGTCTCTCTGCTCAGTTATAAAATAAAGGGATCAGTTTATGTTAAATGATTGATAGATTCATCAAATAAAAAAAGGAGCCAATAAAATATAACAAGCAATTGATGCTGTCAGTCACACAGGAAAACCAAGATGATAATGTTTGTTAGCTAGAAAAGAAGACAGATATGAAAAGGAAAAAAATTACAACATAATGTGAAAAGTATATTATAATATACTAGAGTCCTGGTGCACCAAATGTGTGTATTCGGGTGGGGGCGGTTCTCAGTCTGGCCTAAAGTGTCAGTTGGACATCCTTAGTGCTGCTGCAGAGGAGGGAGAGGCTCCCACCACTGCCACTGAGCTTGCCAGCCATAAGCCCTATGGGAGCGCAATGACCACTAGGGAGCAACTCGTGCATTGAGCATCTGCCCCCTGGTGGTCAGAGTGTGGCATAGTGACCAATCATTCTGCCATTCGGTTAATTTGCACATTAGCCTTTTATTATATAGGGTATCTGCAAAGGGCAGCAGGAGCCCGGAATAGGGAATCGTAATAATTCAGACCAGATGTTCCAACAGGCTTCCATCAAAAGTAACCACTTGTCTTGAAAAGAAGTAAAATACTGACAGATGTAGATAAAGAGGTAGGAAGATGTTTTTCTAGATATTCTGTGGGGACTTTTAGAGCACAATGAAGGAACTATAGAAGTCTGAGGCACTTCCTAACCTATGGGATAAATTGTGATATGTATGCCTGTTATTTTGCTACAGAAGTGCTTTTCTAGCATTACTCTTCTCTCTATATTATATTCATCTATATACATAAAAGATTAAGTGACTGACTGTCCATCTGTCTGACTGACCAACGGGCTAGTACATATGACATGCAAAGACAATTTAAAAATAAATGTTGACTAGTGCATGCGTGATACATATAAAGCTCTCACTGGCACCAATTGTACGCATATGCACAAATCCACACACCAAGCCAACTGTATATATAAAAGGCTGAATGATTGACTGTTCGTCCGTCCAATCAGTATTTATGATGCACAATGGCAATTTAAAAATAAACATTGACTTGCACATGTACGATATTTGTCTCCGTCTGACACTGGCCTCCCATTTAAATTAATTTTAAAACAGTTTCCCGTGATGCCAGCATTTGTGATGACTATTAATAAATCACAAGGATGCCAAAACCGGTATGGCTCAGTGGATAGAGCGTCGGCCTGCGGACTGAAAGGTCCCGGTTCGATTCCCATCAAGGGCATGTACCTTGGTTGCAGGCACATCCCCGGGGGGGTGGGGTGGGGGGGTGTGCAAGAGGCAGCTGGTCGATGATTCTCTCTCATCGATGTTTCTAACTCTCTGTCCCTCTCTCTTACTCTCTGTAAGAAATCAATAAAATATATTTTTTAAAAATAAATAAATAAATAAAAATAAATAAGTCACAAGGACAAACTCTAGACAGTGTAGGAATATTCCTACCTGAACCCGTTTTTGGATATGGTCAGTTATATGTTGCTTTCTCTAGAGTTCAAAGAGCATGTGGCATTAAAGTTAAAGTTGTAAATATTTCATCACAAAGGAAATTAGTCAAGTACTCTGAAAATGTTTTTACTCTTTATGTGGTATACAGGGAGATATTAGAATAAGTTTAATCTATCAGTCATTGTTTTTATCAATGTTGTTTTTATATCATGTTTTTATTGTTTTTATATCATGTTTTTATATCATGTTTTTATATCATGCCTTTGTTGTTATAGTTTATTTATTAATCTATATATTATTTTCATATACTTTTTACTAAGTTTCTTTCATCTCTGAAACTTCTATTATAGAGAAAGGGTGAATAGCAATATTAAAATATTTCTTCTAATTAACTTCCTTTTAATGTGCACAAATTTGTGCACAGAGTCACTAGTATAATAATATTCTTCTACAGAATTCTAGAAAAGCACTTCTGTGTTTTTAATATAATTTATATGTAACATATAATGTACACTATAATATTCAGGGTTGCTTTACAGTTGCTCATGTGGAAAAACTACAATAATTAATAATAAAAATACAAAAATAAATAGTTTATCAAACTCACAACTGTAAGCCTATTTTTACCTTGCCCTCTGCATTATAATATATTTTATAATATATGTTTTTACTAGAATATTAGTGGCCGGATGCATGAATGAAGATTCATGTAAGAATGGGCCTTTGTTTCCCTGGCTACCGGCACCGTCTTCGCTCTGGCCGGAGCAGCCTTTCCACTATGGCCCAGAGCCACCTTTCTATCTTCGCATGCTGCCCAGAGGCCAGGAGCAGCTGGGGTGGTGTGGAATGCCTGCGTCATCGCCATGGTGATGACACAAGCATCCTGCCCTGTCCCCTGCCACTCTGCACCTGCATATGCAAATTAACCCATAATCTTTTATGGGTTAATTTGCATACTCATTCCTGACTGGCTGGTCGGCATTGTGAAGGTACAGTCAATTAGCATGTTACTCTTTTATTAAGTAGATATAATGTTATATATATCATGTATATGAACTTTATGGATAGTAAAGTTTGGGACATATAAATAGAAGATAAAAAATTTTTAAAAGACAGATATGGCTTGAGGAAGAATTAAATATCTTGCGAAAGTATAAAGTAAGAGAAATTGCATAAAATGCCTTACTATCACATAATATAGTGTAAAATTTAATTACTTTCAAATATATTTTTTCATGGGATTTTCCTAAATAGACCAGTAAGATAGATATATATCATTATACTCATTTTAGAAATATAAAGTTCTGTTGGGAAATACCAAGAATCACAAAGCTATTAAATTGCAGCCAACCCCAAATCTGTGCTGATTTTTGGCTGTGCTGATACACCCTCCCTTACATAGGAAGTTCTGGGAACAAAGAAAGGTATTCTATTTGATCAGCAGCATCAACAAAAGAAGCAGCTATTAATTATTGAGTGCTAACAACACACCAAGTACTTGACACGCAGTCCTCCAACAACCACATGAAGTAGGCAGGTTACATCCCTGACATTCGGTGTGCTGCAAAAATTTTTAAAACATTCAGTTCCTGACTATTGAGTCAGAGGCACTGACCTCTTTCTCCTTAAATTGTCACATTAAAAAAAAAAAATCACAACAGCCAAACAGTATGCTGTGAATGCCCTGTCTTGAACCATAAATAAAATATATAGGCCATATAATAGAGTTACATCTTATTGGTCATGTCACATACTAAGGTTGTGTCTGACTGGTTAATCCCTGGTACCAAAAATCCTTATATTATATACAGGTACAGGAACCTGATTTTTTTTTTTTTGATTTTTTTTTTGGCAGCAAAAAGGGTAGGTAATTATTATTATAGTTGTTGTTATTATTTTGTAAATCAATAAAAATCATATATCTATTTTTTTGTCGGACTGTCAAAAAATACATTTTTTGGTAGGCCACAGAATTTTAGTAATTAATTTATGTGTGCCATGAGATGAAAAAGGTTGAAAATCACTGCTCTGGACCTTCAGGAAAAATAACTTTTAAATAAGCAAGATTTTTAAAAACTATATTTCAGGTGTGAATTATATTGTTCTACTTTCTTCAAAAAGCTAGAGCATTTTTGTAAGTTCAAGGCAATCCCAAGGAAGGGCAAAGATTGCAAGTGGCTGCATGTGGGTATATTTGTACAGGATGCTTCAGAGAACCCAAAATAGGGTGTCTGTCATGTCAGGCCCAGAAGTCATGATTGTTGCAAGCAATGTGAGAGTCATCAGACATGTAGAGCAGAAGTATCTCAGCTCCCCAGATTCCTCATTATAGAGAGAAGGTTTGGAAAGGGGACACCAGGAACCACAATATAAAGGAGGGGGATTAGGTGATGACTAGGGCCCCAGGGGAAAGGGAAGGGAAAAATCAACAGCAGAAACAGATCATTCTGAGCTGGAACATACTGTTGAAGCAAAGCTTTGGACAACTGTCAAACCATCATTTGCAGACAACCTGGCTCAGGTTTCATACTAAATTGGCAGTACAGTCGAGCACTGGTTAACAATGGGTGTACATCCTGATAAATGTGTTGTTAGGCAGCTTTGTCACTGTGAGAACATCATGCAGAGTACTTAGACGGTATAGTCTACCACACACCTAGTCTATATAGCCAGCCTCTTGCTCCTAGGCTGTAAATCTTTACAGCATGCTGCGTACTGAATACTGTTGGCAAATGTAACACAATAGTATGTGTGTATCTAAACATAGAACAGGTACAGTAAAAAATGTGTTGTCAAAGATAAAATATGGTCCACCTGTACAGGGTCCTTACCATGAATGTAGTTTACAGGAGAAGAAGCTGCCTTGGGTGAGTCAGTGAGTAAGGAAATGACGAGTGAATGTGAAGGCCTAGTGCATGACTGCACACTACTGTAGACTTTACAAACACCATACACTTAAGCTACACTAAATTTATAAAATGACATTAAATCAAGCACAAGAAAAAAATGATGCAATCAAGAGACATGGTAAACACGGAAACTGTGAGGCTGCTGCTTGCATAACATGGCATAATGTTTTACAGTAAACTTTCTTTTTATAAGCAGAAAGCATATACTCTAAAATAATGACAAAGTATAGCATAGTAAATACATAAACCAGTAATGTAGCCATTCATTATCAAGTATTATGTACTGTGCATTACCGTTTGCGCTATACTTGTATACGACTGGCAGCACAGATTTGATTACACCAGCATCACCACAAAAATGTGAGTAATGTGTTGTGCTACACAACATTTCCATAGCTACAATGTCCTGGGCGACAGGAATTTTCCAGCCATTCTGAGACCACTGTTGTATAGGGTGTCCGTCACTGACTGAAATCTATACTGCGTGTGACTGTACCGGAATAGAAATAAAAGTCTGCCAACAGCTTTGTGTATGCCAAACCTAATCCAATAGTCACAACGTATCCCACACTATCTTCTACAGGTCAAATTCTATAGGAACTTCACACCCACCAATTAAAAAGCACACCAGGCAGCATTCATCACATTTGCAGAAACACATTTGCAGAAACTTTTCAAAAAACATACACGCCAATGGACGCAAGGAATATTCTCACCCTTTGTAATCCCATAACAGTATTTTCAATGAGCTCTCCACATATTTCATAAATGTTTTTAAGTTTTAGTTTCCAAATTAAAATGTATGCTAAATCCCTCTGTAAATCCGGGCTTTAAAAAAAAAACGATGCCTAGTTTGAGGGAATGTGCATTTAATTACGATGTTCCTGGGAGCTGTGAATCTCTAGGAAACCATCCAAAGAGCTTTCTTAGTTTGATTCAAGTAATAAATATTCAGCAAGGGAGTGGGGTAAGCAGAACCACCGAGGAAGCCTTGAAGTGAACAATATGGGGGCATATTTCTGTTGTTTAAATAACAACCTGCAGAATAAGAGGGAACAATAACAATTTCCTTTTCATCACTGAGAGAACCTTCCAATTTCACTTCTCCACAGGTGTAAACAAGAAATTAGTGTTAAAAATATGAAATAGTATATACACTCACAAGATCCCTATATCGCTTTTCAGAAGAGACTGGCAAGTTCACATGTACCCCATCCGAGAGGGCAAAGGCCTGCCAATTATTTCTTTCCAGATAAAGATAGTGAGGGGAATTGCCCTGGTACTTACCTAAAATATTTTCATGCCTCAGCATCACAGTGTTGTATAATTCTGTTTCCCTGAACCACGACTTCTCATCCCGGGAGGAGAAGATCTTCACAGCCACGTTCTCCCCTTGCCAGCTGCCCCTCCACACCTCTCCGTACCTGCCTTTCCCTGCGGGAAGCAGCACAGAGGTGACATTGGGCAGAACAGAAGACATCGCCCATAAAGTTCATACCTGTAACTCTTAACCACACCCACCGTTTACTGGGAAAACTCCATTTAGGAAATACAAAGACCAGGACCTTTTGCCTGTGAAGGTAGAACCTGCCCCTCCCAGCCACTCCACTGTACTAACAGGTTAAACACCCTCAGTATTGGCACGGTACAATTAGCTGCACATGATAAAGTTTCACATTTGAATTCCTCAATTGAAGAGTCTCTGAAACACACATAGTTTTTAAAAGCACATGAAAGTGAGCAAAACTTAGAAAAACAGTACCGGTCATCAGATTTCAGTGTGGTGTGGAAGGGCAAAAACGCGTATATGGCTTTACAAAGACATTTATATGTTTCAAAAAGGAGACTGTTGAGTTTGAGATGTGTTGTTCCGAAGGGTTAAAAAAGGCGATCCACAGACAAGCACACAAAAAGCAACGCTGAGAAGGGGATCGACAAGCAGCAGCCACTGCCATCCCTAAAGGATTTCTTGGCGGAGAATATAGTTCAAAAGAGGATTTGCAAAGTCTTAAACACGTAATCCCAGCACAGTCCTGATTTCTGACATTGGTCATGGGTATTTGCTTGTGAGACAGCCCCTGCAGCGCCACCCTGGGTCGCACGGAAAAGACCAAACGGGGGAGACATTTTGCAGAACGTGGTGACTAGCTGTGATGGTTCTGTTGGGTGCCTGCCCTCTCTGGCAGCGGCAACACAACCATCAGCTTGTCAGCTCCATGCGTCCTCTGCCACCCTTCTCCTTAATTATAGGAAGGGGTAAGCAGGGAGGTTGGGAGGAGGAGGTAATTACCCCAAGACTCTGGGGATCAACACAGGGTATAATCATGGGGTACGTGTGCGGCACCTAGATGATCATGCAGCAGGAGATACAACTCGCAGCGCAGTGGGGCTTTCTACCCCCGCAAGTGCTGCCGGGAATCACGGCTGGTAATAAGCAGCTGTGGCACCACCTGCACAGACAGGAAGACAGCTCTTTGCTGAACAACTAAGCAGCCAAGAACCCAAACAAGGAGAGAGAAAGCATGTCTGTCCGGGTGACTCACCTGAAACATGATCAAAACCACTCAATCTGGATTTCCTTATGACAAACAATGTCCCTACTAACTAGGAGTTTCTAATCCAAAAGGATGTTAAATGTGGTCAGTACGTGGTCGTTGGGAGCCCTTGTCAGGTCACACAAACAGTGTTTAGCACAAGATTAATTTTAATAAATCAGTTAATAAAATCAACTGCCCAGCATTTGTAGCTCAAGCGGAAGGCTGGGGGAAAAATACTACAAAATCCGCTGGTAGGAAATGATAGGCTAATCTTTTCCTGCCCTTGGTTCCCTTCCTTATCGTTAGTTGCCCTTTGTCCTCAGGGTCTCATTAAGGAGGAGAGGAAATTTTCCCAGAGAATTGTGGCTATTACTAAAAAGTTCCCTTAAGGTCCTTTTTTTTTTTTTTAAGAAAACAAAGATGAATGTCAGGATAAGTAGAGAGAATTAAAATAGAAACCTACTTCAATCTACTTCAATGGTTCTCAAACTCTTATGTTGTCAATTGATTTTTACAAATGCTTCCTTATAAATACATCCCTGAAAACAGACGCAAAGTTGCCCAAAGTCCTGTCCTTGGAGCCCCACAAAGAGGATCCGAAAAGGCCTTTGAAATCTAGGGGTTCACTGGTCATCGCTTGGAAAAGAACTGATCTAGTCCAGTTTCTTTGCTTTTGAATCAATAATGATAACATACTATCTAAGCAATTAATCACATACACTTTTATTTAAACTATAGCGCATAAACTCGATAAGCTACTGAAAAGGCATTGCTTTGATTCAAGTCTTTAGCTCTAAACCCACAAAATGCTATATTTGAATTTACATCATTTCAAAAATGACTGAAGAATATCTCTATAACCAGAAACAGTACATATGTTTAAAGGTGCAACATTATTTTGCCCTTTGGACTCTGGGGTCAATCTCTGAGGACTGACCTGGAGACTTGCTGCCTTGTGAATGGTAAGGATGGGATGGGAGGGGGGTGAGTCTCCCTTCACTGCCTTCTCACCACCAGCCAGAATCCCTGGTTCATAATCCAGTAAGATGTTAACTGGTCCAAAAGGGCAATGCTGGTTGGTTGCAATGAGCACATTGGGGACATTTTTATTTTCTCCACTGTGGAGAAGCAGTGTGAAATGGTGTTCAAAAACAGTCAAGTAGTTGGAGATCTAGAGAAAAGGCAACAGGCGCCAGCTGACCGCCTGTGTGCCTGAGTTGGGACTTGCTGCTCTTACTATCCCTGTCCGTCCCCCCCCCCTTCTACTTCTGGGTTTGGGGGTGTTCTGGTTCCCAGAAAAACAGCAAGAAAAGCCAGAGCACAGCAGCCAAGTGGTGGAGGGACGGCTCCCCCCTCCCCCCCTCCTCCCAGCTGCCAAGTCCAGCCCAGAGGAACCAGGAGAATCAGGAGGAGAGGACAGAGACGTTGCCAACCCATTATCACTACTGTGGTCATCTCTGCATGGCGTCTAAAGGAGAAATTAATAAAAACGATCATGTGGCTGGCAAATATCCACCACAACTAATTAAAAATGAGACTTTGAAATAAAAACATTAGGGCCCTGGCCAATGTGGCTCCATTCGTTGGGCATTATGCCATGAAACGAAAGATTGCCAGTTCGATTCCCTGTCAGGCACATGCTCAATCCCCAGTAGGGGGTGTGTGCAAAGGCAGCTGATAGATGTTCTGTTCTCACATTGATGTTTCTCTCTCTCTCTCTCTCTCCCTTCCTCTCTCTCTAAAATTCAACTTAAAATTTTTTTAAAAAAATTATAAAAATAAATAGAAGCATTAGGTACCATGTTTGTAGGGGGCAACCCAGCAATATATAAAACAAGCAATAGAAAAGTCATAAATTTTGGCCCAGAAATCCTAATTCCTAGGAATTTATTCTGAGGACTCAAAAGAATGAAGCAATGTGTGCAAAATATCTCAAGTAGTACTGTTACAGAAAATTGAACTTTCAATAGGTGATTATTACACAGACTTTAAAAATATTTATGATGTGTACAAAAAGGGGAAATGTGTGTGAGCTTAAATTTTTTTTTTTAAAAAGGGACACAAATTGTATTATACACACACTATGATTACATCTATGCGTAAATATGTTTCTATATGGAAAACTGCGAGTGGCCATAGAGAAATACATATATCTTGTTTACACAAATGATTTCCTTATTTTTAAAGGCAGGGAAAGAGTGAGAGGAATTAGAAACTTGCAATAAGCAAGTCCTAAAGCCTACCTCGGATCATTCAATACCTACAATGAGGAGCAGCGCTATTCATTCACGTTTCAAGCATTTCTGACATCCCAAAGGGTGTACTTACAACTGACTAAGCATGGGCTCTACTAACTGGTGACAGACTCCCTTGACAAGGATGTGTGCAAGTTTAGGTGCTCCAACACAAGTCACACAGAGAACAGAGATAAAGCCACACCACAGGGCTCCCCCCCCCCCCCCCAAATCTCGGAATGTTAGCAAACAAGAAACAGATTTTTCAAAGTGCCATCCTACTTCCAGGATCACAACTAACACCGCACATAACCCGCAAAGGAAGAGAAAATGAACTTACCGACACACTCCAACAGTGTGATCTGGCGAGCCACTGTTCTCTGCACCAGAAAAGGAAGACCAGAGCCGCTTCCCGACGTACACGAGTGATCCAGCAAATCCTGCAGTTTGAGACAAGGAGAAAAGACACTGTTGAGAAACAGCCCTCGAATTAGAGCATGAGCATGCATAGTGTTCCAACTCCCAACTGGCCACCATTGGTGTGCGTGAACAGCCGCTATCAGAAGCACTGGTTTTATTACAACAACCAGACGCCTATGCTTTCCCTGATACAGGAAAGGTTTTCCTGAGGTCCTTTCATGCACCCATAGATTTAGAATTATATGTTTATATTTAAACATAACTAGAAGTCAAGTGGACAAAGTCAAAGATGGGAATTAGAAAGTCCAAGCTGAGCACAGGGAGAGTAGCAGAACGAAGACCACGTGGAGCAAAACGAAGAGAAAGAACTTCAAGTCCCAGGCTGGGCATAACTGACCACATTCTATTCTGCTTGTCAGTATCTAGCAGAGGATCCCTTCCAGCTGACATACCAACTAAAGGACTCTCATGAGAAATACACAAATCAGGAATAAGGAACAGATGGCACTCAGGTTGCTTGTAGTAGTAGAAAGATGCCAGTGGCCACATGGGTAATTGAACTGGTGCCCTCCAGCAGAGAGGGGCTACCCAGATGGAGGTGTTACCCTTGTCAGTGAGTGAGGAGCAAAGGGGTCACAAAAATTAACACCTTACATGTCATTTCTTTTTTTCTTTTTCTTTTTTTTAAAATATATTTTATTGATTTTTTTACAGAGAGGAAGAGAGAGAGATAGAGAGGTAGAAACATCAATGAGAGAGACATCAATCAGCTGCTTCTTGCACACCTCCCACTGAGGATACCAAGGTACATGCCCTTGACCGGAATTGAACCCGGGACCTTTCAGTCTGCAGGCTGACACTCTATCCACTGAGCCAAACCGGTTTCGACTTATGTGTCATTTCTTGATGAGAGTTAGCCACGACTCATAGAAAAACTAAAGCTTTCATTGGAAACATAAAACCATGCCCCAAATCTACTTCTAGCAAATAACATATTATCAAAAAGATTCCCCATTAGTTCATTCATAAATTTTTTCCTTCTTAGAAAGCAGCCAAGAAGCAGAGGTCTTTTGTGAAGTACTGTTGATCAGCAAAATTACCAAAAGCTGAATATCCAAAGGAAAGATTTAGGATCCTCAAAACCACAAAATGGATAATCAACAGGAATTGAGTATAGATGAAGGAGACTTCCACATCCCCCTAACCATCTATTTGATGTTCTTTTTTTCTCTTTACTTATCCAATATTTTGGTAGAATAGTCCAGGAAATTAAACTAATATGTTATTTTTGCCATAATATAGAATCCCGGTCCCCAGGATGGGGATGGGGAGGAAATCAACCAAAGATATCCAAACATCTACTTCAATTCTGGGACCCCAAGGCTGCTTTTCAACGCGGGGGAGCTGTTTAGTAAGATGTGCTTTGTAAAGACACTGTTGAGAAAAAGTCTTACTAAACAGCTCCCCAGCGTTGAAAAGCAGCCTTGGGGTCCCAGAATTGAAGTAGATGTTTGGATATCTTTGGTTGATTTCCTCCCCATACATGAGCATATTGCTTCAATGAGCAAGTATGATGACCAATAAGGACAACTTGTTTTACATAGTGTTGTTTACTGTGTTGTTATATCGCACCATACTCTCATCTAACATGGTTGAGTGGAGAAGGCTATTTTAGCATACATTCCCATCCCTCTTTCAAAATTATAAAAACTATTTAAACAATAATTTGCACAAGATATCCCTAATATTTTCCATGGTGATTAGTTATGTTAGCTGTTCTGAGGAATGAAGTTCTGACAAATATATTTTTGAATCTTGCTTTGTTAAATCTTTGTCAGGATTCATCCTTCTATCTTCTTTTTTTAAAGAAAGGTGTTTTATTTGTTTTAAGAGAGAAAAGAAGGGGAGAGAGAGAGAGAGAGAGAGAGAGAGAGAGAGAGAGAGAGAGAAACATCAATGTGAGAACTTGGATCAGCTTCCACATACTCCCTACTAGAGATCAAGCCAATAACCCAAACATGTGCCCCAACTGGAAATCAAACCAGCAACCTTTTGGTACATGGGACAATGCCCAATCAACCAAGCCACACCAGCCCGGGCAGCCTTGTATGTTCTTGCTGCTAATTCAATAAATTTAATTAATTTCCCTCAAAATATGAAATTAACCTCTAAGTACTTTTCTAAAAAAAAAAACAAAAAACAAAAACAAAACTATAATCCTCTACTTTTTTAAATAAAATGCCCTCTCTCCTCTTTTCCCAGTTTTGCTGTGCTACAATTTAAATAGGTAGATGAAAGGAAGCTCAACTTTGAAAGGGTTCTTCCCCCTTTTTCACACCAAAAAGTATATTTGACAGGTGGCCCAGTAATGGGGGGACATTTCCCAGCCTGGATCTGCTATCACTCAATGTTTTAACAGCTCACCAAAAATGGTCCACGTGTAGGAACCAAGCTGCAAAGATTGTCAAGGGCAAGTCTTCTCCAGTAAAAAGGAAGGTGCAGGTCAGGCTGAACTACAGAAATGTCAGACACTTTTAAGCATGTTGTCTAGAACAGTGGTCGGCAAGCAAACTCATTAGTCAACAGAGTCAAATATCAACAGTACAACGATTGAAATTTCTTTTGAGAGCCAAATTTTTTAAGCTTAAACCTCTTCTAATGCCACTTCTTCAAAATAGACTCGCCCAGGCTGTGGTATTTTGTGGAAGAGGGGCCAAAGAGCCGTGGTTTGCAGACCACTGATCTAGAAGATTTAACATAAAATGATCTTAACTGACACATGATCATGGCATTAAATAACATTGACTCCCATTACAAAATGATTACCTTGATTGTCTTTCAATTCATCAGATTACCTTGATTTGGTATGGGTATGTTTTTAACACCTCTCTAACACTCACTAGGCTGATGCCTTTTTCAGAGTAAGCACCAGACACAGCATAGTATCCTTTTAGAACATTAACACTTTTCTCTTTTGCACTTTACGATAACCCATTTACAGCAAGTAATTCCCTTTCCTACTTTTTTAAAGTTTCTTTAGTCCAGCTAGCATGGCTCAGTGGATGAGCGTCGATATATGAACCAGGAGATCATGGTTCAATTCCCCGTCAGAGCACATGCCCAGGTTGTGGGCTCGATCCCCAATGGGAGTTATGGGTCAATAATTCTCTCTCATCATTGATGTTTCCATCTCTCTTACCCTCTCCCTTCCTCTCTGAAATAATAAAAACAATAACCCTTGAAAAACAAATTTAAATTGTAAAAAAAAATAAGATAGTCACTTTTTACTGTGATTTCCTGATTTACTGTGACTTAAAAATATACAAGAGTATATTTTAAAGCATATAAATACAATAGTTTCTAACCCTGTGCTATTCATTAGGGTAGCTGCTAGCCACATGCTGACACTGAGCAAGTGAACTGTGCTAGTCTGAACTAATACAGGCTGTATGTGTAAAATACATACCAGATTTTGAAATCTCAGTTTATTAGTTATTCTTTATCATTATATGTTGTGTGTGTGTGTGTATATATATATATATATATATATATACACGATATATACACACACACACACATACATATTAGGTTAGATATATTGTTGAAATTAATATCATCTAGGGTTTTGTTTTGTTTTTACCTTTTTTAAGGTAGCTACTAGAAATTCAAAATTACATATGTGCTGCACATATTTCTCCTGGACATCTCTGGTTAGCCACATGACTGCACTCCACAAGGGGGCAGCACAGGAGCGTGAAAATTTTAATAGCTTCGTTTTTTTGAATGTCAAATTTTAAAGTCTTAAATTACAGGGTGTTAAAAATAATCTAGAAGGAAAAGTGATTTTTAATACTAAGCAAAAGGTGCTTTTCATAAAAGCACTTTTATTGCTAAAAGAAAAAAGTAACTGAGTACCATAAATTCCAAGATTTCCCCTCTCACCCCCACCGCCAACATGGCCTTTTGCCCTTACTCCCCAAAATCTGTTAAAATGAATCCCATCTCTCATTTAATATAAACACTGTCTAAGTTGAATATCCTCAAACGGGAGACCAGACAGGTGCCAGCGTATGCTTGCTTAGGTAGTGCTTGGCCAGTGTTTTGTCCAGTCACCAGTTACTGGTTAGCTTTCATGCTCAAAATAAGAAGGCATCCTCAGCCATCTTCATTATGGCTGGGATGCTAGGGTCACAACTCACTGCTAAAGTGCTGTCTCCGACATTGGTGGTGATGAGCCCTTCGATGGTGCCGTACTCCACATCTCTGGGATTGAGGCGTTCCTGGTTGCGCCTTTTAAATTTTCGGAGAGCGACTCCCAGTAGGCAAGCTAGAAGGCATACTGCGAACACTACGGACAGAATGATGAGGCCGACCTCCAAGGGAAAGTTCTGTGTTCCAGAAAAGGATTTCTCTGGAAATGGGGGCGAAAACGGTTGTAAGGATCACTGTTTACTTATTTTATTAATATTGATAACCAATACCCTAACAGGTAGCTCCAGATCCTGACCACAAAGTCTCACAAGTCACAAAGCGTTAAAACTAACACACTTCCTAACACATGGCCAATAGCCCAGTAATTTTATCTAGTATTCATTTAGACACGACTGGGAAAATTCCATTGAGAATCAACTGTATTAAAGCATGTATATGAGAGTGCTTTTAAAATACAGAGTACTATACAAATCTCCGGTGCTACTCTTATTAACTTGGATTTGATCTGTACGGATATTTTATCATCAGCCCCTTGCAGACAGACATTATGCTCTACGATCCCTACACAGTGCTGAGCTAAGACCAAACTGCCCATTCTCTCCAACGTATCCTAGATGTTTGTTGCTGAATTCTCAATGACCTTTTTATATCATGATTTTGCCTAGGAACCTAGTCCTTCATCTGTTCTTTTACTCAATGTCTTCAACATTCATTCACTCATCCAAAACAATCATTTACTGACTCTTCGGGCATTCTTTCTTACATTATCCATCCAAATGCTCATGCACTCACTCAACACTCACACACCACTAAAGCAAATATTCGCAAAGACTTTCTACCTGCTCAGTGAGTTCAATCAAATTTTCTTATTTGGATAGTTGAAGGTCCATAATTAAAATATCCCAAAACAATAATTCTCTCTGAATTTCAGATCCCTTCATGACATTGTCACCAAGCCACTTTCTTCCCAACATATGACTTACTATTTTCCATGTTCCTGGCCCCTTCAGCGAACCAATCTCAAGCCTAGTTTCCTTCATACATTTCTTTTAACTTTCCGAATCCAACTAATTTAATCAACCACTTGGCAAAATACCCCATGGCACGTTTCACTTGTGCTATAAAGTGTAAAACTAATTATATACAACATTAAATTATAAATATTACACCTCTCTAATTAAATTAGAAATTCCTTAAGTAAAGAAAATAACTTTTCTATTACAACTCAGAGGCTAGAAACTTTTCAAACTAGAGATATAATTTTTGTGTGAATGCAGACATTTCTTCATGTCTCCCCACTCTATTAATAACAAGTAAACTCACGAAGTTTAAGAGTACAGCTGTATTCCACCATGTAGCCTTCTAGCTGTAACAGTTTAAATACCTAATCCCTCTTTTAAAAACTGTCTGTTATTATTCAAACCTATTTGCTTATCAAAATTTAACCTTTGCTGTATGCCTGAAGGTCATCATAATTTCAACAATTACTGTGATGTGATCGTGCATTAGTCTTTTTCATTTTTCTGTCTTCTCCCTTGCTGGCTGACATTTCCAGCAAATGGATGCTCCCACTAGCTTCTCTTACTCCATTTCTGGGGTTGATTCTTCTTTTTTTATAGCAAAATTAAATAACCATGCCTATTAAAAATGTACGATATTATTAAAAGTAAATTTGTCTTAGAGTGAATCAACAAAGACTAAGACACATTAATACAATATTTGTAGGAACTCTGAGATAGCAATTTCAGGCTCATTTTATGGGGGAAACAAGTTCAGAGGAGAACTGATTTCCACTGGCTATGGAATCCACATTTAACATGACACAGAGAAGATTCCACATCAACTCCCAGGTTCGTGGGGAGTCTCACGCGGCTTCATGTTTCAGTGATGGATCACTGGGAATAGGACGTGAGCGTTGAGTGAGCCTTTCTTTGTCTCCTTCCTTTTACAGAAGAGGTTTTCCACTCAGGCACCTAAGTCTTAGGTTTCATTTTCCTCCCTGCACACTCAACTCTTGACTACGCAGAATGTTTTCAGAAATGTTGAATGGCATCCTGGCTCATGTACTGGAAAGGCATCAGGAACTGCTGTCCACCTGCGTGTGACTGCTGAAAGAGACCTGGCCAGCCAAGATGTCCTTGAGGTGGACATCGCCTTATTGACTTTCCCCAAAAACGTCCATCCTTCTTTTAGATTCTACAGGTGGTGCCTTACTCTTCTTCACCTAGAACCATCTTCCCTGTCACCCACTGCCTCTGGTTCAAAGAGCTGGAGGAAAGCATCGGAACCACTCCCATCTTTAACCCACAGAGAACCAGCACACCACCAACAAAAATCCCTGATCTAGAAACAGACAAGTGCGTGCGAACCTTTCGGGGGCAGCTGGGCCGTGATGTTCCTGTTGCACCAGTCCCCTTGGCAGCACTCCACGGCCTGGCCGGGCGACGGCGGGGTCTTACAGGTCATCTTCCCCTGCTCATACACCTGGAAGCAGCCTTTCTGGTAGACGTGGAAGCCATCGTTGATGCTCAGTGAGGAGAAGCACTGCTGGCCTTCACAGTGGTCCTCATTTCCACAGGAGAGGCCTTCACACACACACATGTACAGTTTGGGGTTCACCTTGGGCTTCTCATCTGCAATAGGATAGAGGGAAAGAGGGGGAGTCACTGAATGGATTATACAGCCGTGGGGTGGCGGGGGGAATAAGACAGTTTCTCCAAGATCATTGTCCTCATTCTGTGGTCTTGTATCTCTCACCTGACCAACTAGTAAATAATAATCACCTCTCAGTGTATAAACTCATTTATGTAACTGTGTACTCTTTTGGATTCTCCTAGGCTATCGTTTGTCCACGGGCTCCAAAAAATGAATTTCTCCCACTGTGGTTTACGCGTGGGAGAAATTCATTTTTCATACACCTGGAAGCAGCCTTTGGGCTCTCATCTCCTAATCCCTGCATCAAAATAAAATGTTTTACCAGAACATAATGCTCAACTCTTATTTTGTGGGGGTAAAAAAGGATGGTTCCTAAATATAGTGTGTCCCCAAAAATGAATACACACTTTGAATAATTATAAAGGCAGTGTTTATTAAAATACATTTCGTTTTGAACCTGGAAAATATTATACTAGGCGAGGTAAGCTGGTTAGAGAAAGACAAGTACCACATGATCTCACTCATATGTGGAATCTAGTGAACAAAACAACCTGATGAACAAAATAGATCCAGAGACATGGAAGCATGGAACAAACTTCTGAACCTCAGAGGAAAGGCAGGGAGGGTGGGTGGGAAGAGAGCAACAAATGAACTTGTATGCATATGCGCATAACCAATGGACACAGAAAATAGAGTAGTGAAGGCCTAGGGTGGGAGGAAAAAGGGAGATATGTAATACTTTCAACAATAAAGCTTTAAAAAAATACAGTGTTTTCAAAACTGAGCTATTAGCTATTAAGTATGTATGTGTTTTTTAGGGACAACCTATATATGGCAGCTTTAATACCCATTCCTGCTAGCTACACACAAATCCTCATAAACCAGTAACACAAGAAACGGTCACGTTCCTGCTGTTACCGGTCTGCTTCAGTAATATACTACAAGGTATATTACAAGTTTACAAGTCCGAAATTACAAACCCTTATTGTCAGTACTTTAAGCTAGATGCCTAGACTAATTTTTTTAACAGTAATAACACTGCAGATTTTACATTAATTAGAATGGAAATTCAGAGCTGCTTACATATTTTCAAGTGGCAGGAAAAAAGTTCGGCACCAGTTACTGAGGATGAGGGCACAAGGAGACAAAGGGAACAGAACAATGTCTGAACAATAAGGTCACAGATGGGATCCGCAGCACAGCCCGCACCTGGTGGGTCTTAGATGCAATGGAAAGAGGCAGAACTGTATCATCAGGGAGGCAAATGCAAGCAGACTCCTGTCTCTTTCTCAAACCCTCGTTTTCAGTTTCATTTTTCATATGTCCTTTCGCCCCCAGGCCCTCTTATTAGAATGATTAGTTCAGACTAGCTGGTCACAACAGTTTCCACTAGTTACTAGCAGGGAAGGAAGGTGAAAATATAAACAGTCATGTCCTAGAAGCCACTGATTAGTTAGCTGTGGCCGCGCTCACCCTGGCACTGTTCATTAAGGACATTCAGCTTCCCGAGCTCCCTGAGATGGTCGAAGGCACAGTCCGCCTTCTCCTCCTGAACCCTCTGCCACAGGTCTGTGAGATAACTGCTTCTTTCTTAAAATAACCAGTCAGGTGGCTGTGTTTTTAAGAGACCTTAAGGTAAGGTCTTTGAAAATGTCAAGTTCATTTACACAGATTTGAGTGGGTGTGCGTAGAGATGTGGGTTATCTCAAAAAGGGGGGGGGGGGGGGAATGGCATTCTTAATCTTTCTTCTTCCCTCTTCAAAGTGAAAATAGTTCACTGCCCACTGAAATGTGGGTGCCTCATCCCACAGAGTAAGTGCATGCAGACACAGACACAAGGCCTTCTATTTATAATTGACTTGCTAGTTCTTTTGAAAACCACAAGGGGCTTATCCAAGAGCAAAGACATGCCTGGAAGCAGAAAATCCAAAATAGCCGCTGACAGTATATGTATGTCACCAACTCACCCCCCGAGACTCAAAAGCCCTCAGACATTTTTAATGAGCAAAAACTTTAATGAGCCAAGAGATGGTCTTTAATTTTCCTGCCTAGAGAAATCCAAGAGAAATTCCAGCACCAATTTATTTCGATGAGGATGAGAAACATATATATCTGTTGACATAATCCAGCAAAAAGTTTACACTTGCCAAAAGCGAGTTGAAAGATAATATTTCTAGGGAGTCTAGACATGCTTGCCACTCTTGAATGGCACAAAGCTGGCTGAGGGCTGCCAACTATGTTGCCCAACAGGTGATGATTCTTTGAAGGGAAACGGACGGCAGAAGGGAGGAGGGTGTTAGTATGTCATATTGATCTGTTTGTAATCTACAGCAGGGGGTTAGAAAGGCTGTATTTAAAAGTGGAGCAATAACGCAATTTCTGTAAATTCAAACATAAGCATCTATTTTAAAACCCTAAATGTTTTTTCAAGACTACATATATCCAAAAATACATACCTAACACATTAAAAAGGTTGTGTCTGTTGACAGTAAGTTGGGGTTGAGGGGTTAGAGTTGGGATAAAGAGGTAAAATAAAATAGGAGATTGGCCGAAACCTGTTTGGCTCAGTGGTAGAGCGTCAGTCTGCGGACTGAAAGGTCCCAGGTTCGATTCCGGTCAAGGGCATGTACATTCATTGCAGGCACATCCCCAGTAGAGGGTGTGCAAGAGGCAGCTGGTCGATGTTTCTCTCTCATCGACGTTTCTAGCTATTTCTCTCCCTTCCTCTCTGTAAAAAAAAAAATCAATAAAATATATATATTTAAAAATAGGAGATTAATTAGCTGTTCACAGACTGATAATGGATTAAAGAATACAAATTACTTTACTTGCTGTACCTATGGTGCACTAGGAATAACTATCAACAAATACCGTTGGTGCATGGTTTCCACATGCACAGATTCAATTAACCTCGGAGAGAACTATTTTGGGGGGAAAAAAGTTATGTTGTTGCTGATGTGTCTATACTATGTAGTTAAGCCTACGTACAGACTTCTTCTCTTTTCATTATTCCCTAAACAATACAACTATTTACATAGCATTTGCAGTGGATTAGGTATTGTAATCAAGAGAAGACTTAAAGTGTATAGAAGGATGCCCAAAGGTTGTATGCAAATACTATGCCATTTTATAAAACAGACTTGGGCAGCCAGACTTGGTGGTGGAGGGGAGGGGTTCTGGAACCAATCTCTAGACAACAGAGGGCTCACTGATTATTGATTCTATGGAAACAGATAGTCCAGAGGACCAAGGTATTAATATTAATGACACTTTGTGGTCCTAGTAAAAACTATCAAAATTTTTTTTAATGTATAATAATACTTTTTCTAATGTTCTTTCAGAGTGAAGTCTACTTGTAAAATTCCAGCCCAAACTGAACTCGGCATCCACAGAAGCAAGACCTTTCCAAGGATGTGGGGACGGTCAGAGGTTTGGACTGTAACCTACAGAATTTTGCCAGAATTGAACAGCCTCAAGCAAATATGGTTTTTAGTGAAATTCAATCCACTGTACTCACTATGGGGTCATAAACTAAGTCAAAAGGGTTCATTCATTTCTCAGTCTCCATGAATCTTTATATTCCTTTGGTGGTTGAGTATAGATGATTAGGTTTAACTACTTCTAGGTTAGTGATTCTTTTCAGTAAGATGTCAAAAAAACCACAGTTTTCATATCCTCCCCTTTACAATCAAGTAAAAAGAGAGGGGAGGAAAAAAAGGAAAGAAAGACAGCTGTTAATGATATGTAATAATTAACTCAAACTCAGATACAGAGGAGCCATGAGCTCAGGTCAGCAGTTAGCTCATGGGGAAATATAAAACTTTCACCAACTTCGTCCTATTTTGTTTCTCATCCACATTTCACCCCCTGAATTTGTACATTCCCACATAACTAATGAGCAGAGCCCTTTATGTATCTATTTTCCATATACAGACAAATATTTAGACCCTAGATTCATTCCTAGGAACAGAAAAATGACTAAATGCATAGCCTGCACACACGCACACAATTTGGTTAAATGCCACTTTGGCAACTTGATCAGGCAAAGTGGAATAGTCAAAGAGATGCCAAAAGGATTTTCCAAGCTAGGATTACTAATTCAACAAAGTTAAAAGCAAGGTAGCAGCATTTTCAGATCTTAATATTCACAATTCTAAGGAACACAGCTGGCCCCAGAAGGCCCATGACTCACTGTTTCATAAAGTCCTGTCAAATGTTGGGAATAACCATAGCATGTGTGGGCCTGTGATATTTTACTTGGGGCAGGATTGTGGTGGCAGGGGAGTAAGGGTACGAGAATTATTGCAAAACCCCTCTAAGGGCCAAAGGTAAGTGTCTGCAGACCTCGCACCTCACAGACTGCAATATGGAGATGGTGCACAGCAAGGATAATCACCTTCCCTTCCCCCCATCCAGACAGGAGGTGCCACATCTGATAGAAAGTGTTTCACACCTGCCTATGCAAATAACCAGGAAGTGTCCTGGCAGAAGGCAAGTCTACTCCACCTGACAATCATTTCAATAATTTAGTCATTTAAAAGTCAAGCCAGAGGTAATTCCCTCTCTGAGGAGCTCGCCCACATTGTCTGTTCTAGAAGGCACCTCCCGGCATTACTCGGTGTTATGGCTGGCACCGCGCACCCTAAGCAAGGCCCAGCGAGCACACTTGCAGCCTGTGTCTGGCTGGGAGCAGCAGAGTTCAAGGCTCCTTGAGAGGATCCATGGCTGGCTCCCCAATCAGAGGCGCAGGCTCGGGATCCAGGGGTTCACCACAGCCAAATCTTTGAAAAGATCTGTTTTGCTCTGAGTAATACCTCGCCATCTGGGCACACCTCGTCTCATGGCCCAATCCTAGGCTGGCAGAAGAAGAGGCAGAGCAAAGAGGGCCATGGACTTTTCAAACTTGTCCACAGTTTGGGATAACCTTGTACCTCATAGCAAACGGCCTTCCCTTGTGCGTTTTAAGTGGGACTTCAGCAATCCAGGCACAACAGGACGAACTTGGACTTCTTCTCCCCAATGTTCGCCCTCCCTCCCTCGCACCTGTCTAGTCATGCTCTCCCTAATGCTTCAAGGCTTTTAAACTGATCATCATTCTAAATGGTGCACAAAACCCCACATTTCCTACTAATGTCTTTGACTGACACAACAAATGAGGAAATGCTACAAGGAAACCAGCCTCTAACTGTGATCCCAGGAACAGCCTGAATTTCTTATGGGCTCACCTCAAAGTAGCACACAAAAAAACCAAAAACACCCCACACACGTGGTCATTAGAAGGTGGTTATAAAAGTCCAACAGCTCAGAACTTTATAGGCTAAAAAAGGAACGCCAAACATCTCTGGACTCCTTCCAACAGTATCAATGATTCATTCATTCGAAATGACGGCTTATATTAGGGCTTATAGATATGGGAATCCTTCCATGGTCTCCTAATCCGAGAGTACAGTTTGGCACCTCTCCAGAATATGAAAGCATTTGAGGTCTCTGGCATTAAACAAAGGCTTAACGAAGGATTTTGCAATGCCAGGTAGCACTGCCAGCAAGCCAGCTCGCACAACAGAAACGGAGGTCCGTCCGGACTGCCTCGTGAAGGGCATCTGACGGTCTGGCAGCAGGCAGGCAGGCGATGTGCTCAGGCTGAAATACACCAAGTGTCCAAATGCTCCGATGATAAAAAACTCACAATAAATCACTCTTTTGGTTTTTTTGTTTGTTTGTTTGTTTGATCAGAGAAATTGATACTTGGTAAAGTTGGAAAGCCAAGGAGAAAATGTGTTCCAGGAGTTAAGAGAGAGAAGAGATCAATTTGAATGAGATCTCATTATATTCAAATAACAACAAAATAATGGTTTTAGGATTTCCAAGGGTTTGAACTCGTGATGCCTCCACTCCAGATGTGTTCTTCCTCAAGGTTCCCTAACTCAGCCAATGCTACCCTTATTCAGGTGTACAAGCCTGATGCTCTCTGGCTTCCACTACTCTCAAAACTGACACAATCCTTCTTCTGGTGGACCCGATCTCTGCCTCTTCAGCCTCCCCCCAGATCTCTTCAGTTCTTAGAAGGCCTCTTCCTGCCTCAGGGTCTCAGGTCCTTTAGGCATGGAATTCCCTCCACATGGAATGCTTAGTTCCCTCCCTGCCACCCCCCCACACCCCCTAGTTAGTTCTCAGGCTCCCCTCAGATCTTCCTTACGTGTCATTTCCTCCAAGAGCCTTTGCTCACACAGCCAAATGTAAAGTAGGAACCACCTGTCCACACTCACAAACATGTGTGTACACCTGTTCAATGTCCAAGACTTGCTTCTAGACCAGAGGTTGGCAAACTCTCAAGCCACACGTGGCTCTTTGGCCCCTTGAGTGTGGCTCTTCCACAAAATACCACGTGCTGGCATGCACATACAGTGCGACTGAAACTTCGTGGCCCATGCACAGAAGTCGGTTTTCGGCTCTCAAAAGAAATGTCAATCGTTGTTCTGTTGATATCTGGCTCTGTTGACTAATGAGTTTGCCGACCACTGCTCTGGCCTGTGAGCACCATGAGGGTAGGAACCGAGCCTTCTGTGCTCACCATTACATACCCCTCAGCCGCCTTAGTACTCGGCAGGAGCACCACCAGCCTGAGGACTGTTTGCTTCAGAATGAAGTTTCTCTTCACAGAAAGGATTCAGAGGTGGGAAGAGACATGATGCTGGTTTTCAGAGCAGACTGAGCCCATAAAGTCTTTAAATGTCAGCAGAGATCTTAAGGCAAGGCTTAGTCACCTAGCCAGCATGTCTGTGCAAACCACTCCCTCCGAGAGCAGCTTGCCGCGGCCTCACATCTGCTCACCTCCCCGTGCTCACAAGTGTGGAAAACCCATCCTTCTTGGGGTGTGCTGGGCTTTTTGTCTGCTTGTTTGTTTGCTAGAGGAAAGAGGTGAAACATAAGAGTTCCTGAAACGGGGAATTAATACATTACAGAGCAGCAGGGCTCTTACAAGTGGTCCTTCCTAGGATGGCTGATTTGAGGACTTTTAGCTTCACCGCTCCAAACACAGTATAAGTGTCTGACTCTAGGTGGCTGAGAGGGGTCATACGGGGCTCGCTGCTCGGCAGTGGAAACCATGCCCCTGGTCTCTGCTGCCGTTTCTCTCCTGTTGGGAAAAGAGCAGAGTGCTCAGCAGGCAGTGGGGAAGAGCAAATGACATCATTTCCCCCCTCTTCCTTTGCTGAAGGTGATAAGGATTCCGAAGTCATACTGCACTTGAACTGCTAGAGCTGAGAGAGGGAAAAAGTGCCATCTGTTTATTTTGTGTCTGGCTGACTCCCTCTCTGTGAAATAATCCCTGTAAATGAAGCCTATTGCAGCGGCCACACCTTCCATTTCAAAGCCAAAAACGCAGCCTGTGTTTAAGTGACTAACATGATGAGGTACTGACCTAAGACAATATCGGTCTGTCTTTTCCGTGTTTTTCATGATCCCCGGAATGGGTCAAAGACTTGCCTTTAACCCAGACGCCGTGTCTGTGAAGCAACTCCTGAAGGGCCGTGAACGTGGGGAGAAGAATGACCCCTTTCTTGACTCTGCTTCAGAAAAGCAAACAATTGCAAGGCCTAATGGAAATGACCTACTGAGGAATCCTTGTGGAGAGAGCATACCCCCATCTCACCCCGCATACTGACAATGCCCATGTCTGGAAGTAACTGTACCGCAGCCTGAAGGAGGATGGGAAATGTCCTGGTGGGTTACACACATTTCATAAAGTCACCCCCTGTTCAGGCTTAGGAGGGAGCCAGGGATATGGTGACATCTACAGAATGTCCTGGCGAGGTCTGTTCACAGTGCGGAGAGGCGTTCCTGACTCTTTCCTTGTTCCTGCTCCAGAGAAGACTGCCTACCCAGGGTCCATATGGAAAGTTTTGGTTTTAAAGGAAGCCTTAACAAGGGCTAGATGGGAACGGACAGAAGGAACTCGGGGCGGCTTCACCACCCAGTGCCCACCTCTGTTTCCCCTCTGGTGCCCTCCTCCAGACCTTTTTTCTCGGGGACTCGGGGAACAGGCCTCCAAGGTAGCCAGTCTTTGCTTTGCTTAGCATCTGTGAGCCGCTACCACAGTGCCACTCCCTTTCCGGAAGCTTTCAAACCACAGAGATAAACCCTTCAAAAGATGGGCCCTGTGCCAATTTGTTGAACAACTGTCTTACAGAACCAGCCTCCAGGCATTGTAGAAACCAAAAGCTAAAGGTGAAAACTGTGGAATTCCTTAAATTCCTCCTCTCTGGCTCCCTATCCTACCCAACTCCAGAGAAAAGCACAAAGGGAACAAGGTAATTTCTAGACTACTTTTTTTCCTGCTCAGATGAGGCCACAGAGATACTCAAGGGTGAGAAACTGGGCAGACCCCAAGCAACTCTCACAGTGCTTTTTCCCTATTCCCCTTATTTCCCAATTCATGTCCCAGGGCCCTAGCAGAACTCCAGGAAAGGTTAATGAAGAAAGGAACCCCACGCCTTCCGTCCCATGAATATAAGCCCTGGGCATCTGCATTCCAGTCTTTATCACTTGACCTTTGCATTGTATATCTTCTCTCCCCTATCGGTTTAATTCATAGGATTCACAAGAATCTGGTAACTCCTAAATTTCAGTCCCTTAAGAAGGCTTATTAGCCATAAACTTAAGATCCAACAGTCACCATGAGCAGGTGGAGGTTGGGTCATTCTCCCTGAGCCCATGGAAAGGCTCCAGAGGTCCTCATTCATTTGCCTCTCAACACAGCCATTATTGCTTATCTTATTTTCAGCTCTTATAAGTGTATTTCTAGTAGCCCATGATCTCACTCATCTATGGGAAATAATGAACATAAACTGATGAACAAAAACAGACCCAGAGACAGGGAAGCATTGATCAGACTGTCAAACCTCAGAGGGAAGGCAGGGGAGGGTGGGGGTAAGGGGAAGAGATCAACCAAAGGACTTGTGTGCATGCATATAAGCCTAACCAGGGGTCACGGACAACAGTGGGTGGGGGCATGCATGAGGAGGGGGTTTGGGATGGGAATGGGGGGATAAGGACAAATATCTGATACCTTAATTAATAGAGAAATAAAAAAAAATAAATAAAAGGTAGAAAGGTAGAAACTGAAACATTTCTTTGTGGTTCTGTGAACCAGAACTGGCTTTGCAAACACACACTCCCTCCCCCGCACCCTCTGTGGCAGAGCACACCATTCCCAGCTCCCACAATCACCGTGGGCCTGGGCAGAAGGCAGGCACCTAAAGCCGAGACGTGTCACGAGGCCACTGGCGGGAGAGCAAGAATATCTAAACACAAACCGCGGCGAGAGCTACAGGCTAGCGTTTCCACAGATTCTCTTTGGCTCCTGGAGCTGCAGAGCACTGGCGGCCTAAAGATAACCCAAGTATTTACGAAGGGTCACTTTTAAATAGTAGCTTTAATACCACCAGTCACTTCAGAAGTATTTCCTTCCAGAGTCTGCTTCCATCTACACGGGCGTGCCAAGCATGCCCAACAATGGCAGCCCGCTGAAGAGATGAAAGCCCAGCAGTAAAGGGAAGGAGTCCCAAAGGGGAACAGACAGCTCCCGACACGCTGCGACTCTGTTCTGTGCCCAAATTTGGACTGCTGAGGAAGAATAACTCAGCTCGGAGACACCTTGTAGACGTGATCGACTGACAACCGTGGGGGATTAAAGAGCAAGGATGAAATTAGTTTGTCTCAATTAGTTTCTAAGCGGAGGCAGCAGAAACCATGGATGGCCACTATCCAGGAGCGCTTGCAGGAAAGCCTTTCCCTCCAAGAGAAAACTCTACCTCTCAGCCTGCTTAAACCACAGTTTGGCTGAGCAAAGAGAACGGCGTGGATTCTTCACCACATACTGTACATACACAGCCACTGTGGCCACCCACTAACCACAGAAGCGCCAAGTAGAACAGCTCCGAAGAGCCTACTGATTTTTTTTTTCTTCCTTTCAAGCTAGAGCCAAGGTTCCCAAGATCTTCCTAAACACCATTAAAATCTACCCAGCCCCTCACCGATCCACCAAGTGAGTGCACACTGTCCTCAGTGGCAGTCGGCCAGGGGCTGGTGTACAGGGGACAGGTGCTCAGTGAGCTATTTTCAGTTGCTATCAGATCAATCTGGAGCTGCACATGCTCCGTAGGCAGGCAAGTTCTGGTTGCATTTCAAACTCTGGGGCAGCCAAGAGACATACACCTTCCACAGCTGCCAGGGCAACCAGCTGCCCGGTGCTCCTCCCAAGACAGGGGCAATGAAAACAGTGTAACCTGGCCAGTCAACATGCCAGCGGGCAAGCTGTGCTCCCGTCTCCCTGCCCAGGTTATTCCGAGCTGGGCTTATTGACACTCCATGGCAACGCAGGAACAAAGGGCCAGCGAGAGGGATTTAAATGTCTCCCAAAAGTTGCTAGAAAAGTCACCCGCTCAGACGTCTGCTTTCATAATAAAAGTAGCCCTGGAGTTATTACTAGGTGCGCGTTGTTTGCCGCTGCTGTTTTGTTTGTGAACCGCATGGACCAAAGGTCTACCCTTTGAACTAAGGTTGGGTTTGGGTTTTTTTGCTTCTCTTTGTTGTTCGCCATCCCTGAATTGGAGGCCTTCGAAAATGCAGCCTGTGGCAGAAACCGGTTTGGCTCAGTGTATAGAGCATCGGCCTGTGGACTGAAAGGTCCCTGGTTTGATTCTGGTCAAGGGCATGAACTTTGGTTTCGGGCACATCCCAGGGGGCGGGGCGTGCAAGAGGCAGCTGATCGATGATTCTCTCTCATCGATGTTTCTAACTCTCTATCCCTCTCTCTTCCTCTCTGTAAAAAATCAATTATATATATATATATATTTTTTTTTTAATTTTTTTTTTTTAAATGCAGCGTGTGGGCTTCCCTGACAACACTGCAGGGGGACCACATTTTCCCATCCCTTTACCTCTCATCTTGCTGTGTCCGGTGGTCCACTTTCACCCAAAACTCTTCCAGAACACATTGACTGCCCCTACTTAATCTCTCAAGAGCTCTCACTGCTCCACACACAAGACCCTGCCAAGCTCGTAGGGCCTAGTCTTTCACCGGAATCCCTTCTCCAGGCAGTTGGGCTGATGGGACTTCCCAGGCAGCATCCTACATCGCCTCACTTCTCTGGGCTCCATCCCTGTCCCACCTAACAAGTCCTTCTCAGTCATTCCCTCACTAGTCCCGTGTCTGTTCATCCTTCCAGACCGCCCTGCCTGGGCTGGTGTCCCCAACCAAGCCCACTGTGACATGGAGGCCCTTTCTGCCGATGTTCCCTGTGCCGTCCTGTGACCTTTGCCCTATCCAACAAGACTGTGACTCCTTGTCATCAGGAACCACTTCCAGTTATGCTGACGTCACCAGTGCCTGCCAGTGTACTCATGCTGATTGATCAATTAGAACAAATAGTCTTAAGAAATTACAAGTGCTGGAGAGGTTGTGAAGAAAAAGGAACCCTCACGCACTGTTGGTGGAATGGAAATTAACACAACCACTAGCCCATCGCACGATATCGAGCACAGTAAACGCCCGACGCTTCCACGGGAGATGGCGGGTACTGCAGCGCGCTGCCAGGAGCCTCACTGCTTCCATAGGAGCCGTGCAGCTTCCCCCGGAGCCAGATGCGAGCCACCAAACCACAGAGCCACCGAGCCACGGGCGTCCACAGGAGCCAGGAAGGAGCTGCACCACTTTTCCGGGGTGTGGGGGGGAGGAACCTGTGCCAATTCCACAGGAGGTGGGAGGGAGCCGTGCTGCTTCTGCAGGAGACAGTCCTGCCAGGCCTGCGCTGGGCCTCAGAGGCTGAGGGCTGGCCCCCTGTCCCTGTAGTACCTGCTCCAGTTCCAGGGGGCGGGCTGAGCTGGGTTGTGGCTCCCGGTCCCCCTCTCTGTCTCCATCTCCATCCGAGGCTTCACCTGTGTGCGCAACCTCCTCCTATCAGGTTGTGACCCGTTATGGTATCCTGGCCTAATTTGTATATTTCCTCTTTTCATATAGATGGGTAGGGAGGTAGGTAGGTAGGTAGATAGGTAGATGATAGATAGATGATAGATAGATAGATAGATAGATAGATAGCATGGAGGTTCCTCAAAAAACTAAGAGAGCTACCATATGGCCCAGCAATGCCTCTTCAGGAGAGCCAAAGTCAAACACATGAGCTGTTGTCTTCTTTACTGTGATTTCAGGTATCTACCTGAAAATCTTGAAAAACATGATAGAAGAGGGTGAAGGGGGTCAAATATTCAGTGAAGAAAAGAGACTTGACTTTGGGTAGTGGGCACACAGTGCAGGAGACAGATGATGTATCCTAGAATTGTACACCTGAAGCCTATATGTTAGTAATCCTATGTCACCCCAATAAGTTTAATAAACTATTTTTTTAATGTAAGATTGTCTTTTAACTGAGTCTCTTCCCCCAAACTCAGAATAAATGCTTTGAAAGGATGTGCTCTCTTATCTCCTCAGCCCAGATCAGATCCTGTCTCCTAATATATTTTTTATGTTACAATAATAATTATTATAGCCAACATTATTTATTCATTTGTTTGTTGAATATTCATTGAACACCAACTACATGCCAGGCACTGCCTTAGATACTGGGAATAAAGCAATGAACACCACAAAGCCCCGGCCACCTGGCTCACCTGGTATGTATTGCCCATGACTCCTCACAACTACTCTGCTCCTGACTCCACAGAACACGGTGGTAACAGACCCTGAGGGGTGGAATAACACATACACAGAGAGACACAGTAAAGAAGACAACAGCTCATGTGTTTGACTTTGGCTCTCCTGAAAAGGTCCCGATTCTTACCCATGACCAAGAGCCCTCCCTTCAGAAGATACTCTTTGAGTAGTAACACCACCATTTAATTATCAAAAATTTACCCTAATCCTCTGCAAACCTGACATTATGAAGCACATGAACTAGGACATGATAGGAAATAAAAAGAAGCCACGACCTTGTAACTCCATATGGCATCTGTGGCATTCTTCATCAAAGAAGTCAACTTCTACACTGGATTGTGGGCATTTTCCCGTTTTTTAATTTATAACTTTCCTGAATAAATTGGATTTTCTTTAATTCCAACAGACTTGGTG
This sequence comes from Pipistrellus kuhlii, assembly GCF_014108245.1. Classification (NCBI taxonomy): domain Eukaryota; kingdom Metazoa; phylum Chordata; class Mammalia; order Chiroptera; family Vespertilionidae; genus Pipistrellus; species Pipistrellus kuhlii. The sequence goes on along the minus strand of NW_023425573.1, from coordinate 49,598,367 downwards.
TAGGTACCAGAATTCAGGAAGTAAAACAATGGCAGCAAAAATAAATAAATAAAAGAGCCCATTTCACACTACAAATCACCATTTGAATAAAAAATACTGAGTTGTGTTGTGTGTGTGGCTTTTTTAAGGTGAATTTCACCACCCCATTCCCAAGAGGACTTCCTTGTTCTTCCTCCTATTCCTTCTCTCCTTCCCACATCCCCCACATACACAGATCCTAGGAAAGTCCGAGCTCTGCTCTAACCCATAACAAAGAATTAGAAGCAGCATTACCGTGGATCTGCGAAACGCCGCTCTGCAGAGCTCAGATTCAGCCGATTAGAACAGGCAGCAGCTGCCGGGGTGTTATGACCAAGACTGAGAAAACACGAAGGTAAACTTCCCTCTTCCCCTCAAATCCCTAGCTTCAAGAGAGAGGATTGTCAGGCCACAGGAAGTTATGAGAAATAAAAGGTCCTAGGCCAGCTTCCTCAGAAAATACACAGGTGAGCTGTCAGAGCCTTCACCTGCGGGGAGGGGGGACATCTGGGCAGTGAACCCTTGGGAGCAGACTGCAGTAATCTTTTTAAAACTATGGGTAACGACCCATTAGTGGGTAGTGAAATCTGATCTAGTGGTTCGAGACAAGGTTTCTTCCTTCTTTTTAAATGAAATAAGACGCAATAGAACAAAAAAGAGAAGTAATAGGAGAGGACCTTAAACTTAGCAAGTGATCACTGTTTCATGAAATTTTTGTTTCGTGCCTGTGCAGGTCCTAGTCTAAGATGTTTCTAAATGTAGATGCACTGGATCTAACTCTAAAATGCTTCCTACTGTGAGTCACTGGGAAGAGTTTGAAAGCCACCCTGCCCTGTGTCTCACACTATTTTGGAACTGACATGCGATCTGAGTAATTATGACTATTTCACATAATCATTATCTGTGGAAGCTCGCCTGCGGTCATGCAGGCAGCAGAGGAAAGCTTCAGAGGACAGTTAGCAGTGTTTTGAAAGCTAGAAATTAATTTTCAATATCTTTTGTTTTCCATGCTGTTTATTTCTTCTGCTGCTCATTTCTTTTTAAGAGTTAAAGTTGCTTAAAAAGTTCCTGGACCCAACTTGTGTGTATGTGTGTATGAGAGGGAGTGGGAGGAGGAGGGAGGGAGGGAGGGAGGGAGGAAGGGAGGGAGGGAGGGAGGGAGGGAGGGAGGGAGGGAGAGAGAGAGAGAGAGAGAGAGAGACAGAGAGAGAGAGAGAGAGAGAGAGGGAGGGAGGGAGAGAGAGAGAGAGGGCGCGCTTCCTCATATCAAGCAATCCTCAAACACCAGCAAAGTATCTGAGAATTCAATCAGATCCCATGTGTAATGAGCTCGGTCCCACAAGACCACTTTCCACTTCGGGCGCCAGTCTCAATCAGAGATTCCCACCACCCCCTCCTTGGGTTCAATTAATTTTCTAGAATAGCTCACAGAACTCAGGAAAACCCATAGACTCACTAGATTACTGATGTACTACAAAGGATATTAAAAGATAGGAGTCAATGGCCAGATGAAAATATACACAGGGCAAGGTCCCAAACAAAGGAGCTTCTATCTGCCTGAAGTTGAGGGCCACCAGGGTGACACACACAATCTAGTTCCCCAGCATAGAAAGTCTCCAAAAAGGGAATGACAAACTGTCCTTTTTAGGGTTTTATGGAGGCTGCATTACATAATTATGACTGACTAAGTCAATGACCATTGGCAACTGATTCAACCTCAATTTCCCTCTTCTCCAGAAATCAGGGAATGAGACCAAAAGTTCCAATAGCTTAACCACATGGTTGGCTCCTACCCCTTAGGGGTGGGTGGGATCCAAAAGTTACCTCATTAACATAACAAGAAATGCCATTCTTGCTTTCATCCCTTAGGAAATTCCAAGGGGTTTAGGATCTGAGTATGAAGACGAAATATATTTTGGTCATCTGAATGATTGTAAATCACAATATCACAGGTGCATGTATGACTACAAATCTCCTGCTGTGCTAGCTTTTCCATAAAAAGAAAACAGCATTCATCCTTTCGCTCTTGGGACCAAACTTTGTAAAAGAAAAGCTTGGAAGCTATTGCACTGCCCACTCACTGTTGACTATAAAGAAATCATTTAATGAGCTAGGGTCCTGGATTTGTCTTCCCTTCTGTTCAATACTTGACATGATTAAATTTTTAGAGTCCTACCCACACCCCACTACCACTTCCTCTTATATAAATCTGCATTGAATATGGACATTTTCTAAGATCCACTGGAGGTGGGGGGGAGAGAGAGACTGGATGTGACTTTAGTTTAACTATCCACAGAAGAAACAAACATTCCCCAGGAAGGAAAGCTAAAAGGAAGCTTTGTCACAACTCACCTTGCATCAAATAATACACCATCATTCCATTAGATAAGAAAATGTGACAATAAAGAAATATCTTTAAAGAGTACAGCTTCATTAGATGTTTACATTTTAGGTCCTAGGAGTGGCAAATAGCTCAGTACCTCTCAATTATCTCCCCCAAAAAGTCTCATTTGATGATGAGTCCATGAAAAAGATTTTGTTCTGAATAAAAGGAATAAATTTATAGTCATGAGAAATGAGAGCAACAAATTTAATACCAACACATTTTTCTTATATTCACTCACCCCTTCAGGAACTTTCAGAATCCCCAATAATGAGAAATGCAAAGAAAGGCTTATTCTATTCTTCCCACACCAGTGGCCAAGAGGGGTACCTTTATGGTCTCTAACAAAAAGTCCATTGAAGTTATCCCCATCCTCCCCTCATCGGGTAATTGGGCTGGAAAGTCTGAGTGGTGATAGCTTCATAAATACTAAAATCTGTAAAAAAATTAACCAATTTTTCAAGTCAATACTAAAAATTTAGGCCAAAACCTCTTGCTCAAAACTCTGCAAAGTCCAGACTCCTTTAGTGTAATAAAATCTAACGATGGCTTACAAATTTAATAAAATGTGGGTCATCCTAGCTCTGAAATATTTCTGAAGAAGCAATATTGCATTGGAAGCACTTGTGTCATGGTCACCACCTGCAAATGCTCACAGGGACAAAGGGAAAGCCAAACGTGGAGGTGCCGGAACAAAGATGGACTTCTCCCTGGCGGCATAATAGTGGTGTTAGAGAATGATTAGTCTTATTAATGGGAAGGGAAAGGAAGGCTATATGGGTAATTAGGACTCAAGTGCTCTTCTCTGTGAGAGCAAATAAAACTCTTCCTGCAGCTAGAGTTGTATATATAATGAGCATGAAAAATGAAATACCGGTATGAGAGACAAGAGGAAAAACACAACTCAGGTGAAGCAGCCTCACCATGTGCTATTAAAAGATTTCATCTCAACCTTGTCAGCAGACGGGATTACACTGGATTCTAGCATGTGCCAGATATAATGTGAATGTGGGTGTAGCTAATTTAGGGTACCAGAAAAACGCAAAATTCTGAAGAAAATGGATAATGGTTGAAACTCCTACACACTATTCCTCAAAGTCTATCAGACCTTTCATTGGCTCCAGCCTTAAGCAAGAGTTTTAACCAATTCCAAAGCACATCCCCCAAAACCTACCTCATTAGGGTCATCATGAGGATTATGGGAAATAATGCATACAAAAAGGTTAGCCCAACATTTGACACATATTAGCCACTCCCTAAATATTCCTTCTAATCATCAGAGGGGCAGTTATAGTAAAGAGTATTTTCCCAACTTATTTGGTCTTTTCTGCCCCAGAGCATTTAGGATTGCATAGAACGTGAGCAATGTCCTAAAGTACACTCATACTAGCCAAACTCTACCACAATCACTGTTTGGAGCCTATTATTTGAAGAGATAAAAATATTCCTTGGCAGTATTTAAGAGATATTTGGGAGTAACTGGGAGACAAAGAAGAAAAAGCTTGTTGCTGTTGTTGTATCGGACAATGAAGAGTAACTACCACACAAAGTATATTAGAACAATATCTCTACAAGTTTCTTACTTACGCCCCAAGAATGCCATCAGCTTCAATGAAGCACAGTTAATAAGGACCATTATAGTTTTCTGTAAATATCAAACATAGTTCTGCTTCCTTTTAAACTTGGCACTCTAAAGCTCTTCACTAGACAATGGGGTTTATAGAAAGATTTTCTGTATCTGCTCTATTATTTACCTCTTTTGGTTCAGTATTTTGTACTTAACATTTGCTTTATGACTAATGTTGAGTATATTAGTGTGTATTACAATTAGGGGTTCTCAGTGGCTTTAAAAAATTCCTAGTAAATATATAAAAACAAAGAGTCTTTTCATAGAATATGTGTTTGACAGTTAACAAGTTGAGTTATGGAGAGAAGACACAACTAAGGCCAACTGCAATTATGATTAGAGCCCTCTAGGTTGTAGCACTCATTGGATATTCTGTTTAAAAAAATAAATAAATAAATAGAAAGCCACTTCTGCTAAAGAATATGTATTCTTTCCCCTTCTTGTAAACTTCCTAGCGATGGTGGTAGATTAAATGGCAAAACCTTAGTGGTAACCTGTTTCCATTTCAGCCAGACTAACTCGTTTCATTATATACTAGAGGCCTGATGCATCGATTCATGCACATGGAAAGGAAATTAATTAGAAGAAATATTTTAGAGGCCAGGAGAGGACTGCAGGAAAGATTGACCTGTCAGGGAGAGATCATGGGAGGTCTCCAGGGTACGTCCAGCCTGTCTCGGCCAGATCCCAGCGGCAAGCTAACCTACCGGTTGAAGCATCTGCCCCTAGTGGTCAATGCACGTCATAGTGACTGGTCAAACAGTCGGATACTTAGTATATTAGAATTTTATTATATGGACTGTTACTGTGGCATTAAAAAGACATTTGCTGGATTCTTTGGGCAACTTAAGAGCTAAAAGCAAGAAAAAGCAACCAATGGTATGGCTGATAATATTGGTCAATAAATGCTTTTTCCCCTTCTCTTTTTCTCATTCCTTTTCCACTACTTCTCTATTCATACTACATTTCCATCTCAATTTCTCTTCCATATTCTTTTTCTTTTGACCACGCCACATCCATGAAGTCAAATGAAACCCAGAGGCACTTCTTGTTATCACACAGAACCAAAGGCATAGAATTTGGAGGAACTTCATTCCATGACATTCTTTAGTTTTTGTTGTAGTGATCAGTGTTTAGCAATTAAAAAAAGAAGGAATATTTCTAGAAACTTAGCTGTTATGTCTCCAGACATTGTCAAATGTCCCTGGGAAGGTTGTATCACTGAGCTGAGAACTACTGTTAACCTATCAAATTGTCCCAACCCATTTCTTCTTATTAATCCCTTCAACCTAGGACCCAACCTCTCTTCTGTTTAAAAACCTCTAATTCCTTTAAACTTGCCATTCAGGATCTTTATTTCATACCCTCTTGGCACTAATTAAAATCACCGCAGTATTAGTGGAATGTTTTTAACAGCATTGCTTAGCACCAGAACCTACACTATAGACTCCCAAATTATTTACAACACAATGTCCAATAGAAATTTAATGTAAGCCATATTATGTAATCTCACATAATGTAATATTATTGGGTAACAAGAAAAAATGTAGATGTCCCTGAGCATGGCAATAGCTTTTTAGAGGCAAGATCCATGAAAAAAAAAAAAAAAATTACGGTAGACATTTCATTAAAATTAAAAATTTTGCTCTGTGAAAGACAATGTCAAGAGAATGAGAAGAGAAGCAAAAAACTGAGAGAAAATATATGCAAAAGGCACATTTTATACAGGACTGTTTCCCAAAACATATAAAAACTCAAAAATAAAAAATAAAAAATAAAAACCAACCTGATTTTAAAAATGAGCCAAAGACCTCAACAGACACATCAGAAAAAATACACAGATGACAAATAAGCACATGAAAAGATGCTCCACACCATATGTCATCAGGGAAATGAAAATTAAACCGACACCTAGTAGAATGGCCAAAATCCAGAACGCCGACAATGCCAAAGAGTGGCCGGATGTGGAGCAGCAAGAACTCTCATTCACCCGAAACCGGTTTGGCTCAGTGGATAGAGCGTCAGCCTGCAGACTGAAGAGTCCCCGGTTCGATTCCGGTCAAGGGCATGTACCTTGGTTTCGGGCACATCCCAGTAGGGGGTGTGCAAGAGGCAGCTGGTCGATGTTTCTCTCTCATCGATGTTTCTAACTTTCTATCCCTCTCCCTTCCTCTCTGAAAAAATCAATAAAAATGTATTTAAAAAAAAACAAAAACTCTCATTCATTGCTGATAGGGATACATAATGGTACTGCTACTTTTGGAAGACAGGTTGTAATTTCTTACAAAACTAAACCTACTCTACCATACAATGTAGCAATCATAATGTTTATCTAAAGCAGCTGAAAACTAATTCCACACAAAAATTTGCATACCAATATTCATAGCAACTTTATTCATAACTGCCAAAACCAGGAAGCAACCAATATGTTTCTTTAATGAATAAACTGATACATTCAGACAATGGAATATTATTCAGTGCTTAAAAAAAAAAAAAGGGGGGGGGAAAGCCATAAAAATATATGAAGGAACATTAAGTGCCTATCAGTAAGTTAAAGAAGTCAATCTGAAAAGACTATATACTGTATGATTCCAACAATATGTCATTCTAGAAAAGGCAAAACTCTGGAGGCAGTAAAAAGATTGGTGGTTGCAAGTGCTTAATGGTAGCAGGGGAAAAGGATGAATAGGTGGAACACAGAAAACTTTTAGAGCAGTGAAATAGTCTGTATGATATGATAATGGTGAATACATGTCATTATACATCTGTCCAAACCCATAGACTGTACACCACCAAGAGTAAACCCTAATGTAGACTATGGACTTTGAGTGATTATAATGTGTCAATATAGGTTCATCAATTATAACAAATGTACCACTTTAATGGAGGATATTAATAACAAGAGAGACTCTGTATGTGGAGGTGTAGGGGTATGAGAAATCTCTGTTCGTTCCTTTCAGTTTTGCTCTGAACCTAAAAAACAGTTTTAAAAAGTCATAATAAAGAGGAGGAGGAGAGAAGTGCTAAATCTGATAGGATTAAGAGCAAACTTGTTTACAGTAAGCCAAACCATACACAGAACATTCTTGCACCACTCACAGATGGGGATTTGTTCTGAGAAACGCATCCTTAAGTGATTTCATCACTGTGCAAATATCATAGAGAACATGCACATACACACGTAGATGGTATAACCTACTACATAACTCGGCTACATGGTATAGCCTGTTGCTCCCAAGCTGTATAAAACAATACAAGATTAAGTCATGTGAAAGAGAAAATGATGCAATGAAATGTTGTGGTAAACACAAAGTATATGATTTTACAGCAAACCTTTTTTAATAAGTAGAAAGAGTGCACTCTACAAGAATGATAAAAAAAAGTATAGTAAATTCATAAACCAGTAACAGAGTGTCATTTATTATCATTATCAAGTACCATGTACCATACGTAATTGTATGTGCTCACTTTTTTTACGACTGACAGTGCAGGACTGTTTACACCAGCATCTCCACAAACATGTGAGTCATGTGTTGATCTATGACCTTTCAGTGGCTATGAAGTCACCAGGTGATAGGAATTGTTCATCTCCATTATAATCTTATAGAACCACCATGGCATATGTTTATCTGTCCTTGGCCGAAATGTCACCATGTGGCACTTGAGCTACCTAAACAGCTGTGAGCCTCTTACCTTCCATACTTGGGGAGGGGAAAGCAATCATCATTAGCACAGGAAGAAGCATCACTCCATCTACCATTGTACAACTGCGGAGGAAAGAGAGAGATATAAGTAAGACAAAAAAATGTAACTGCAGGATGACAAGTTAAATTAAGCATACCACTTTCAAACTGCCATTCAAGGCCTTTCTTACAAATCCCCCTCACATATGTTGCCTTATTTCTTAGTATATTTAAACACATACCCTTTACATAGATCTAAACAAATTATCTTAAGGAGTTAATCAGATGTACCTCCTGCTGGTGGCCACTCTAAGGTGATTTTCTCTGAGTCTACCCTCTGACAAAGAACTCAACAGGGACAGGAAAAATTCTCAGCTACATAAGGCTAGGCATTCCCAAAGGATCTTAGATTTGAATTTTATCTTACCCTATTGAATGCAGAATTGGTGTTAAATTAAAACCTCTGAGAAGCATGAATAGACTGTTCTTACAGTATGATAAAAATTAGGTTGACTGAAATCATTCTTACAGTATGATAAAGATTAGGTTGACTGAAATCATTCAAATTACTGTGTTGAGCCTTACTTCCCCTTGCTCTTCCTATAGCCCCAAGGGGAAAAAAGCAAACCTACAATGTATCCCTCATCTTCTGGCAAAACAATGCTTTCCTTTATCAACCTCAAATTTAACAGAAGACAGACACAGCCAAGACAGGAAGAAATCATGTAGATGTGTAATATGTAAAACTGTAACTGAGAGAAAATAAGATACCTGATAAAAAATTTCAAGTTGATACTACCCTGACACTACATTGGCAAAAGATCAATGTTATGAGAAAGAAGACTACAAAAGAGAACTTTTCCAGTTGAATAAACTTGAAAAAGTTTCAGGAATATGATGACAGTTTGGTTATATGAGTTCTTTATTACAAGAAATAATTTTTGAAAATTAAACCTTTGTCTAGTTGTAATTTTCTGCATGATAAAAAAAAGAAGAAGAAAATGGGTGAAGTTCTTTAATAAATAGGTTAGTGTGCTATCTCACTCTTACATCTTCAAAGCAAAGAGCAAAAGCCTGCTGCTGTGTAAGCAGTTTAGAGTGGTACCTGATTCATTTTCTTAAGACCAAAATCTGAGGTTGGTAGTCTGGTTGTTCATTCTTCACACCCCCATCCTCTCTTACCAGCCTTCATTCCATTTGTTCAAAATTGTATTTCAACCTATCCCTTCTCTATTAACAAGATGAGGAAGGGGAGTAAAGGAGACATATTTATGTACCTTCCTTTTTTACTAAAAGAACATGAAATTTGAGTGAGCCCCTTTTACTGTTATTATGCCCATGCTCACATAGATCTTGTCTATAGTGAGCCTTTATTTGTAACATACAAACTACTTCATCTTGGCCCTCAGGGCCCTCCCAACCAGATTCCTCCAACACCACATCATGAACATAAACATAGCGTTGGTTCCATCTGCCTCAAATGCCCTAAGCCTGCTCTTCCACCCCTCTCCTACCCAACTGCCTCCTCCTGCATTAATAACCTAGCTCAAAGGACAAACACTTGGTGGAACACCTCTCTCTCAGCAGTGATTTCAACCCCCCAGGGGTCTAACACCACTCCGAATGAATTCATTGTCTATGTCAGTCTCCAGCACTGGACCACGTGTCTCCAAAAGGGTACATGTATCATACAAGACAACTCATTGTCTTGTGGAATTAAGATTCAAAAATATTTACCTTACAGCCCCGGCCGGGTAGATAAATTGGTTAGAGTGTTGTCCCAATACACCAAGGTTGCCGGTTCAATGCCCAGTCAGGGCACATACATGAATCAACCAATGAATATATAAGTGGAACAACAAATCAATGTCTCAATCTCTTCCTTTCTCTCTCTACAATCAATCAATACATTTTAAAGGTATTATCTTATACTAAATGTGTTCACCTAATAGAGCCACAAATAACTTGGGCCTTCATTTGGTCTCTGTCACAATTCCTGATGATAGTCTAGTATAAGAAGTACCTTTCAGAAAGAGTAGGAAATAGAATGTGAAAGTGTGGAGACTACAACCCCTTTTAAGGTTTCATTGAAGTGGAATTACAGCTTGAACTGGCTAGTTACAATAAAATAAGTCCTCCCCCAATGGGATGGGTTTTAAAACATTAAAGAAACTACAGGTTAAATACGTTATTAATCTGTAGAGAAAGGTAAGAAAATGGAAAGCTGATTTCTCCCTTCCAAGTAATTTTTCATTAATCACATTTCTAGAAAAAAAGCAGTTAACATTCAGTTGAATCTGTCATAAAGTTGTCTCCCTTCCTGGCCAGTGTGGCTCCATGGTTGAGCATTGACCCATGAACCAGGAGGTGGTGGCTAGATTCCAGGTCAGGCCACATGCTCAGGTTGTGGGATCAATCCCTGGTAGGGAGCATACAGGAGGCAGCTGACCAATGATTCTCCCTCATCATTGATGTTTCTATCATCTGTCCCTCTCCCTTCCTCTCTCTGAAATCAATAAAACATCTTTTTTAAATGTAAGAAAAAGAAGAATGCCCAATCTCAAAATAAAAAAATACGTAAAAAGTGACTTACATCCAATAAATGTTTATTATAAACAATAAACATTATTCTGAGTGACTTGAGATTTTCATTAATAAGATGTCATCACCATTAGCAGTCCCTTAAATATTTCATCTTTAATCTCTCTAAAATTTTTATTTTATGTATGTTTTAGAATAGTTTTTATTTTACATAAAACTTATAGCCAACATACATATTGAGAATGTATGCTCGATGATAGAGAAACATTGATCAGCTGCCTCCTGCACACCACCTATTGGGGATTTGTCTGCAACCAAGGTACATGCCCTTGACTGGAATTGAACCTGGGACCTTTCAGTCTGCAGCCCGATGCTCCATCTACTGAGCCAAACCAGTTAGGGCCCACCTTTCTTCTTTTCTTTCTTTCTTCCTTCCACAACTAATGAGAGACTAGTGTTTATTAGACTTTAGAAACTTAGAGTAATCTATACATATAAAAGCCTAAGTTACCAAATGACCAAACAACTGTTTCACTAGTCTCTATGATGTGCACTGACCACAAGGGGGGGTGGGCATGCGTGCACAAGGGCAGCCGCTCAATGCAGAAGTGTCCTCCTGGTGGTCAGTGCACTGACCACAGTGGGAGCGTCGCTCAGCTGATTGAGGGGCACCAGACATCGGGCTCACAGCTGGGAGCACAGGTGAGGCAGCAGGAGCCTCTCCGACCTCCAGTCAAGGCTGCAGCATGCTACCAAGCAGCGGTGGCGGAGCCAGGATGAGCGGGAGCAGCATGGAAACCCGCAGAACGACATCCCCTCAGAGGTTCCAGACTGTAAGAGGGTGCAGGCCAAGCTGAGGGACCCCACTGGTGCACGGATGCACTGAGCCTCTAGAAAGATATAAGCTTACTGTCTATGTTGGTAATCAAATAATCATCCAAAAGATTGTATAATTAAAAACTGAATTAAATGTAAAAAATTAAACATGGTTAAACATGAGTGCTAACAAAACAACTGAGAGTTCCTGAAGGGTGGAGGAACTTCCCTAGGTAGGCTATCCTACCTAATAAAGAGTAATATGCAAATTAACCATCACTCTGCTAAACCCACAGGCCACACCCACTATCCATGCCCACCAGCCAATCAGATCGAGTATACAAATTAATCCCAACCAAGATGGCTATAGCCACAGAGAGCAGGAGGGAGGCTTGAGTTTTTCCAGCCATAGAGGAAGCCAATCTTTCCACACACCCTGGCTGGCCTAGGCTTCCACTCAAGATTACAAAGTTTTAATTATAGAAGATAAATCCCAAGAAAAATGGTGCAGCTATGGAGCTAGAGAGAACAGGCTAGGGTTTCCCCCGGCAACAGAGGAAGCCAACCTTTCCACTTGCTCTGGGCAGCCTAGGCCTCCACTCCAGACTACAGAGTTTCAATTGTAGAAGGTAAATAAATTCCAGATACCAGGGCCTCCACTTGGGTTGCTGGAGGCATGGCTGGTCCGCAAACCACCACAGGCCCCTCGCCCAGGCCACCCCATGTCCCGAGGGAACCCCCACCCTGATCCAGGACACCCTTCAGGGCAAACCAGTTAGTCCCCACCCATGCACCAGGCCTCTATCCTATCTAATAAAAGAGTAATATGCAGATTGACCATCACTCCAATACACAAGATGGCTGCACCCATGTAATTAAAGATCCTGCCCCCATGTGGATACAAGATGGCCACCACAAGATGGCCAGTAGGAGAGGGCAGTTGGGAGGGACCAGGCCTGCCCTCTCAGATGCCCTCATTACACTCTCATATACCACTGTGAACTTTCACTCACTGCATTTATCATAATTAATAATTTCTTGTTCATACCTGTGTGCTTTTGGATATCTGCTTGCCTCCCTAGACTGTAAACTTGGTGGTAGCAAAATCTACCGTCTATTTTGTTCATTGCTACCAGAGCCAAGGAGATGCACATTTAATACTTGTTGAATCTAAATTTCCTCTAAATTAATTAGCTCAATTTAAGTTTAAATTCTAAAGACATAGCAATCTCTTCCAGCCCTTTCCTATGGCACACAGGCACATACACACCTGCAAAGAAGTGGTGGGATGAAGACATTCACCATCCCTCTAACATTAATCTGTAAAATTTGTTCAGGTAATAGTAAAAGTTATAAGTTAACAAGCTTCAAATTTTAAAACCAAGAATCCTTTCACTATTAAAAAAAATCTAAAAGACAATCACCATTGGCACTTTTTCCTATGACAAAGCCAAGAAAAACCCATGCCTCAAAATATCCCTTAACAGATCATAATTGTACAAGCAAAACTAAAATATTAATTTAGGCTCATAAGTATAAAACAGGAAAAAAAAAGAAAAAGAGGAAAAAAAAGGAGTTAGAAAATCAGTCCCCAAGCTAATCTACTGTTTATAGACAGAAAGCTCAAAATCTGCCAAAAATCTCTGGGGAAGAAACATCAGCATCACTTCCTGGTTGCCATTTTGCTGTGTCTGGAGTGTCTGTGCTGCTCAGTTCATTCAGCTATTACATATGGGAAAAGGGGGAAAGAATGTAGATAGCAGAATATTCTGGAATAAATGTCCTCATATTTTAATTATTAAGAAATATCAATATCCTACCATCCCAACTTTAAGCCCCAAGGATCTATTTCTAATTTTAAAATATACTAAAAAGATAATACCATCTTTAAAAGTAAAAAAAAAAAGTTAAAGTAAAAAATGTGGGTTGGCAAAAAAGAAATATTGATTGTGGAAAAAGAAAGTGGTAATAATTTCACAGTTCAGGGATGCCCTACTACAGTGGTTTACAAACATTTTGGTCTCAGAATCTTTTTATACTTTTGAAAAATACTGAGGCCCTGGGAGCTATGTCTGTCAACATTTACTCCATTAGAAAGTAAAAGGGAATTTTTAAAATAAGGTATTTCTTTTAAAATAAGAAGCATAGTAGCTTGTTTTTTATAAATAAAAAACAACTATAGGCGCCCCCCCGCCAAAAAAAAGAACAAAAAAAAAAACATACACACAATAAAGAAATAAATATACTGAAAAAAAAGTGGCACTGTTTGGCATTTTTGCAAATCTCAATAATGTTTGACTTAATAGAAAACAACTGGACTCTCATATATGATTCTACATTCAATCTGTTATAACATGTTGTATTGGCTGAAGTACATATAGCTAATCCAGCCTTGAACATATATCACTGGAAGAAGGAGGATCTCACGGAACCCCTGAGGAAGTCATGGGAGTTCCACTTGGACCACACTTTGAGAACCATCACCTTATTCTTTATTTGATTAATTCTTCTACCATACAGATACCACATGGTACATTTTAGGCTGAGTTTTACCCACTACCTGAGAAAAATGCTACTGTTCCACAGGTTTAAAAATCTCATTAGCCTCTCTAACATCAAGGAAATCAACAAAATCTATGGTCAAGGAAGAAGATATTAGATTTTTTTTTTTCAATATAGGAATAATATTTTATGGACACAACTAAATATTTTTTAAATGAGACATAAACCTGTCATAACCAAGTACTCAACTGCTCATCTCATTTAGGTTCAACCAAATCCTTATGTTCTAAGGCCAAAATCCCCAACTGAAAAAATCATAGGCTACTTACTGGGGATTACAGAATATTATCTGAAAGGTTCACAGCATGAATTTTTGTCTGCAGTATATACAATCTACGTTCTGCTCTTGGATAATCAGGCCCTATATCCCTAGTAACTAATCTTAATACTTCAGATATAGGGACCTCCTGACTCAACTACTCTTTAAGTCAGTACCAACTCTTAAGATGTCTCTGGACTACAATCTAGGGAGATAGTGTATTCCCAGGATAATTCTATAAAAACAGGCATATCACCAGGGCAGAGCAGAACTGCTTTCCAAATCCCATGGTATTTTTCAAACTCCATTTATAGATCAGTCTGATATCCAGTTAAGGAGCTAACGTTTAGCTCAATTTCTAACATGTGTGGGCTTGAGACCAAGTTTGGCATTTCTTTTGCTCATCACAATTTTACAGCTGGATAAAACCACAGATACACTCCAATACATTACCCCTACACACAAAAAATCACAAAGCATTTTGATATTGGTCACAAAGTAATCCAGAGCATAATGCACGTTTATTGTCAATTCTTAGTACTCATATTAAGCAATTTAATTAATAATTCATTTATGGCAAAAAATAAATGCTATTTCTAAAACTTATACTTATGAATAGCATACAGTTTTTATCCATAATATTGCAGATGAAGGGAACGTTATAAGATAAACCCTATGATTTTTCACCTCTTCCTAAAATTCTACCAAATATTCATTTGTCAGGGCTGGTGACCTAAACTCATTTGGTTTGTCCATTGGTTCAAGATATAATTTACTTATTAAGTACCTACTCGTACGATAAAGACTTTCTTGATACTCTTAATTCAGCATCTAACAACCTCTGAGTTAGAATGACTTGAAGGACAGGTTGTACATTCACCCTCCATGCTTTGAATGACACTATCCAGCTGAGTCCCTCACCTCTAGTGGGGCTTATCACTGTTCTTACAGGACAGTTTTTCTTTTTCTTTTTTCTTTTTTTAATATATTTTATTGATTTTTAACAGAGAGGAAGGGAGAGGGATAGAGAGCTAGAAACATCGATGAGAGAGAAACATCAACCAGCTGCCTCCTGCACACCCCCTACCGGGATGTGCCTGCAACCAAGGTACATGCCCTTGACCGGAATCGAACCTGGGACCTTCTAGTCCGCAGGCCGACGCTCTATCCACTGAGCCAAACCAGTTTCGGCTAGAAAACAATCTTTAATCAAGGTTATTTAGGTCATTTTTCAATCATGACCTCTTTCCATCTCTCTAAATTCAAAATTAGTTTTTTTATACTCTGTAAACTCAGGAGTTTTCCCTCTGCCCCTGAAGAAAGAAAAAAGATCTTGGTGTGGAGAAAAAAAATAAACCACCTTGACAATACAGCATTTCTATATCACATCCCCCAACCCCACATTTCAGTTCTCTTAGAACTCACATCTCAAAATAAAAACAGAAATTAGTGTACATCAGGCACTAGAACAAAGTTAGACCCAGTAAGACAAATTCTAGACATGAAACTTTGGGGGAAGGTATACTTACAATAACTACCTCCAAGTGGGACAAAAATCAGCCATTGTGTGAGAACAGTTATGCCTCTTCTATGCTCAAAAAGCAGAGAGAGAGAGACCAAGGGCAGCTTGCCCCAAACTACCTGGGCCTTCCCAGGGGTGAAAATGACATGGGCTGTCAGTTATAGCTGCAAAGAAAGGCTAAACCGAAGCCATCATACCATATAAGTTAAGTCAGGGTCTTTTCTCCAGTTCACAAATGACCTGTGAAATATTTTTAACACCACACTCTGTCTGAACTGGTGATGTGTAAGTTGCCAGGGCTCGGTTTTATATAGACTTCACTGCTGCTGGAGGGTTCTGGTGGGTGTTACTTTCAGAATATTAGCATGTAATTTGATCTTTGGTGATAGATGAATACAAATAGCTTCCCAGACAAGTCCTATAGAACTGAAATCCAGCCCCTGGGTCGGTTCATCCTGTAGTTAGAAGAACTAATTACGGATTATTTCAGGGGTGGGGGAACGTTTTGACTGAGTTACACTGCAAACATCCCAGCTGTGACAAGACATGGTTTGGAAAGGAGAGGGAAGACTGATTTTATCTGTGAAGGGCTGGGAGAAGACCAGGCTTAACTGAATAAAAGCAAGTGAACGATTTAAGGCTACCATGTAAGAAACAATAAATCTCCAGTAAATTTACTTTAATTGTCTACCGAATGAAACTGACTTTACTACACTACCAGATACATAGATATTAACGACACTAAGCTTCCGAGATTCCAACGTTTTGGTCACCCACTCCATGCCTTACTGGTATCTCAAGGCGTGTTTTATTTCGACACACTTGACTACATGGAAACTATCCATCGTGTTCCACTTCATGCCCTCTGTATCAAAT
Source organism: Pipistrellus kuhlii (assembly GCF_014108245.1). Lineage (NCBI taxonomy): Eukaryota > Metazoa > Chordata > Mammalia > Chiroptera > Vespertilionidae > Pipistrellus > Pipistrellus kuhlii. The sequence continues at coordinate 49,582,080 of NW_023425573.1, read as the reverse complement.
AGCCATGGCTCTCCTGCTTTGTTTCAACTGATAGGACCCCATCATCTCCCAGCTGTTTGGTGATATTCTCCTTGGCAGCTCAGGGCTCACTCCTTGCCCTCCAGTTTTCAAACTGTGGCTGGAACCATGTTTTTTAACCTACTGATAGGAAGAAGCCTGTTATCCTCCATGCCCTCCTTACCGCCCCCCCCCCCCACACACACACACATACAAAACTCTCAGACATGTATCTATTGAGTCCTTTAAAATCCCACTTCCTCAAAGTCCTCAGAATCGGTCACAATCCACTAGCTCCTTTCTAAGTATGCCTCAACTTTCCCTTTCACCAAACAGTGCAGACTTTTCTAGTCCTCCCATTACCAGACATGGCGTTTCAGGCACTGGCCATCCGACACAACTGTCCCAATTCTAAGGCTACTATGATTAACCTACCGGAATTTGAAGGGGGTAAATGGGAAAGGGGCATCAGCTCCAGGGAAGTATATTTCTTTTCTCTCCTTTTCTCTCTCTCTCTTCCCCCAAAACCCACTCTCCCTCTCTTTTTTTTTCTTTTTTCTTCCCCACTCCCCCCCTTTAATAGGAGACATATTTCTGTGGAGGTGAGAAAAGCACCCTTTTTCCACCAGCCTAGCCAGGGCCTTCCTTCCCATCCACACTCCACCTCCCCAGCCTCACCCCTGCATTCTTCACAGCACTTACCGCCTGTGAAACTTGTTGTTTGTTGGTTGATTTTGATGGTGTTTCCCCACCACTTTCCTCCACGCACCAAAATTTAAGCAGCACGGAAGTAAAAGCTCAGCCTTGCTCATGGCTCTATACCCAGGCCTGGCACTTACTAGGCACTCAATGTAAATTAAAACGCATGCGTCTTAACTTCTCAGTCTATGCTACACTTTGGTTTGGGTAGAAAGAGGAAGGTAAGGTTTACGGAATTGTGTGCAGCCTGGCAAGGAAAATTAGCTGGGGGGTGGGAGGAGAAGGAGGTTGCTCCATCTCCTCAATTTAATCTAGAAGCAACCAGGTATTTGAGATAAATTAAAAGATACCATTTGTAACTTGGATTTCAGTTTTCAAGGGTGTCATCCAAGAGAGGCAGCCAAACAAAAAGACGGCTGGCAGGCTCCGGGCAGAGCAGACAACTCCCTGGTGGACAATATCCCATTTGGAAAGGGCTCCTTGGATCTCCAGTTGCAGACACCAGCTGATCCGCCCAGAGCCATCCCCAGTGACCTCTGAGACAGCTTCTGTAGCTTGAAAATATATCTCCTACAAGTCAGAAATTGACACATTATCTCCCCACCCCTGTCTTCTAACAGTTATTGACGTTATTTGGAAAGCCATACTTCCATGCCTATTAATAACCTTCAGAAAGAACCCCGAGGAAGTGTCAAGAGAAAAATAGACTGGCTGATGGGAGCCAAAGACTCAATCAGAGGCTACCACTAGCAATTAATACATTTGAAGAAAAAGAAAGTTATAACATCTCTGTATCACATGTTAGGTATTCAGGAGACTTCAAACAAAATACTTAGCCAATGAATTCAAAGAATGCTAAGTCAAGAAGACTACCCATTGTCTTTACAGAAAGGAACTCTTGTGAAGACCCTTTATCTATCTAAACAGAGCAGCACTAGCAACGATGCCAGGGATTTATGCCTACCAAGCTACCTTTAAATCTTTATGCTTATTTACTCCTTTATAAAGCTTCTCCAGGTGGCATCTTTTTTAAAAAAAATTTAAATATATTTTTATTGATTTCAGAGAGGAAGGGAGAGAGGGAGAGGAAAAAGGGGGGGAGAGAAAGAGAGAGAGAGAGAGAGAGAGAGAGAGAGAGAGAGAGAGAGAGAGAGATATCAATGATGAGAGAGAATCATTGATTGGCTGCCTACTGTACACACCACACTGGAGATCGAGCCTATAGCCTAGGCATGTGCCCCTGACTGGAATCGAACCCGGGATCCTTCAGTCCACAGGTCAACGCTCTATCCACTGAGCCAAACCAGCTAGGATTCTACGTGGCATCTTAAATAGCATCCAAATCAATCTACTCTAACATCATGGAATAACAAATTAACATTAATCCTTAAAAAGACTTTTTTTAAAATTTATCTTTATTATCGAAAGTATTATTGATGTCTGCTTTGTTTTGTTTTTTTCTTGTTGTTGTTGTTTTCCCCCATGGACCCTCTCCTCCCCTCTCCTCCCTGATTCCACAGTCTGTTCATGGTTCTATGTCTCTAGATCTATTTTGTTCATCAGTTTATTTCGTTCATTAGATTCCACATATGTGTGAGACCATGTGATACTTGTCTTTCTTTGACTGCCTCATTTCGCTTAGCACAATGCTCTCCAGATCCAGTAGCAAATGGTAAGAGGAACTCTTAAACCATGGTCTTTCTCCTCTCCCGTCTAGAATGTGATTAATGGATTTCTCTCACAGCTTAGCTTAAAATATGTTTTTGCCAGTTGAGCACTAAAGCAGAATCAGATAATTGTGGTATGACTCAACAAACGCACAGCTGTTCATTTAAATATATCCATCGAAAGTATAAATACAATTGTGAGAAAGAAAATGAGCCATGTACATGGGGCCAGTGCAGAGATGAACAAGCTAGCATCCAAGTGACCACGACAGAAAACAAGGAGGAGGTGGGGAGATGAGGTGGGGGCAGTTCCACGCAGGGGTAGAAAGAGACCAGAAAACTGATGTGACCTAATACCACCCATCCCAACCCAAACACTAAATAACGATGACAAGGCATTTGTTATAATAAAAGGAAATGTGCTCTACTAAGTGGGGAGAAAGAAACAAATTTAGGAAATAGATGATGCTCCCAAGAGGCAGATATCTTAGAGGGTAGAACTGATGAATCTGATCTGTTATTAAAAACACAAGCAGCCTTGGCTAGTTTGGCTCAATAGAGCACAGGCCCACAAACTGAAGGGTTGTGGGTTCAATTCTCCATCAAGGGCACATATCTCAGTTGCAGATTCAGCCCCAGTCAGGGCACATGCAAGATGCCACTAATCGATGTCTCTCACATTCTCACATTGATGTCTGCCTCTCTCTCCTCTCCTTTCCTCTCCTCTCCTCCCCTCCCGCCCCTCTCCTCTCCTCCCTCTCCTTTCCTCTCCTTCTCTCTTCTCTTCTCTTCTCTTCTCTTCTCTTCTCTTCTCTTCTCTTCTCTTCTCTTCTCTTCTCTTCTCTTCTCTTCTCTTCTCTTCTCTCTCTCTCCCTCCCTTCCTCCCCCTCTCCCCCCTCCTCCCTAAAAAAATAAAAATAAACAAATCCTCAAGTGAGGATTAATTAAAAATCTAAAACTAAACAAAGTCCCGAGGCAGAGGACAACAGAAAGAGAAGTATTTTCACCTCAGTCCTCTCTCCACCATCTTCGAACTCAGGGATTATGAAATCATGAGAATCCCTCCAATAGTTGCAAAGCTAATCACTGAAACATACCACCCTGTACCAGGCAACCCTTTTAGAGTTGTGAGAGTAACAGTTTAGCATGAAGAAGAGGAAACCAAAGAGAAGACAGAGAGTGTGAGGAGGAGCGGGGGAGCACTGAGGAAGAAGAGTGGCCAGGCCGGCACTCTGGTCCCCACCTGCCTTCTCTGCAGGGACCGCCGGAGGCCCTGTCAGTACAGGAGAAGCAGAGGCACTGAAGAGACTCGGTAATTCTCTTCTTTTAAAATGGAATTCAAAATAATAACAAATAAAAAGAACATTTAATTCATGGTGACAGTCTCCAAGCTTTCCCTGACCATCAAAAATTAAGATCTTCCCCCAAAATAACCTCTCTGATAGGGGTTGGGAGGAAAGGGACTTAAGTTCATGCTTAGCCTGACTACTCAGTCTTCCTCCATGAAGACCATTCACATCCTCCACATTTACAGGCCAATCTGTCCTATATTATTATGAGCAACAACTATTTCAACAACCACCACCTCCTCAGCCCCAAGTCCTCCCATATCTCTCTCCATCCTTTCACAGAAAACTTTCTAGAAAGAGCAATCTACACATCTCCCTCATGTTCTCCCTCTACTCCTCTCCATCACTGAAACACCTCCTGCTAAGGCTCTAGTTCACTGTAGACTTCACCTTATCCTTCACATTTATAAGGAGCTTCCTCAGCACTGGTTCCCAAGCCTCATGCCCAGAGATTTTGATGCGATTGATCTGGATGAGGCCTAGGAACGCCCCAGCATGAGAGATCTCACTTGTCCCGCTCTGCAGGATGGCGGTGCTGATAACCGCCTCGTCCCCGGGTTCTCCCCTGGCTGGGATTCAGTGGCCCCGCTCTCTCTGTGGTATCTACTTTTAGGTAGGGTTTGGATCTTCTCGATGTCCTTGGATGGCAGTTTCCTCTTTGGCCAATCACCCCTTAAACCTTGTTCTCACTCAAGATGTCACCACAGTGTTTTAGCTTCAGTGTCACCAAAGTAAGACCAAACAAGCAGGTTAGGTTGTAAGGCTCTCATTTACCCAGGATAAATTTCCTGCCTCCCGGTCTACTCCTTCCTTATGGACATCTTTCCCTACTGTTTTTTAAATGTTTTTCTCCAGATATTTTGAATAAAAATAGAAACAGAGATAAAAGTATAACAAACCCTATTTTTGACCTCCCAGTTTCAAAAATAAACAACATCCTACCACCCAGTTTCAAAAATGAGTATTCTTATTTTCTCTATTCTGCCCATTCTCTCCTGGGGTATTTTAACAAGAACCCCCAATGTCACATCATCTCATCCACAAAGTCTCTAACAAATAAGGATTTTTTCCCTAAACATCAATATAAAAACAATATGTCACCTAACAAAATTGCAAGTATTCCTCCTCCAAATATCACCTAAAAGCTGATCAGCATTATAATTTGCCTAATTTTCAACAACCATATACACCCCCAAAAATAAAAAAAATAAATGTGGGAGGATGGGATAGCCTACCAGAGCAAAATTATTTTTATTGCTTTTCAGATATCACAAGTAGCACTGTGGTGGCAGCCCTGTGGCCATGTTGAGAATACTGTGTGTATCCCATGGAAGAAAGCAAATGAGTAACTAAGACTTACTCGAAGCCTGTCATCCCCTGCTGTTCTGGAGAAGCAGAATTCTGTGTGGAATTAAGGAGATACAGATGTAATACAAAAAAAGGGTAAATGAGAGCCTTACAAGCTGAATTGGAATTGGAAGTTTTAATCCTCTCTCATTAAAGAGGCCTAGAAACAATGATCTACCCAGCAGCAAACACTCCTGGTGTCCAAATTGTAATGTAAAAATACTATTTCTTACTAAAAGAAATGGTATTGGCCCAGCCGGTGTGGCTCAGTGGTTGGGCTATGAACCAGGAGGTCACGGTTTGACTCTCAGTCAGGACACATGCTGGGTTATGAACTTGCTCCCTAGTGTGGGGTGTGCAGGAGTCAATCGGTCAATGATTCTTTCATCATTGTTGTTTCTATCTCTCTCTACCCCTCCCTTCCTCTCTGAAATCAATAAAATAAAATGTATTGGACTATGAGGTTGCAATCACTGAATCCAGCCAGTGGGAACACAGAGATAGAATGATTAGGTGCTTCAACAAACTGTGAAGAAAGGAAGGGAATAGAAAAGGAACCTGAGCCGGGACCGGTTTGGCTCAATGGATAGAGCGTTGGCTTGGGGACTGAAGGGACCCGGGTTCGATTCCGGTCAAGGGCATGTACCTTGGTTGCGGGCATATCCCCAGTAGGGGGTGTGCAAGAGGCAGCTGATCGATGACTCTCTCTCATCGATGTTTCTAACTCTCTATCTCCCTCCCTTCCTCTCTGTATAAAATCAATAAAAAATATATTTAAAAAAATAATAATAATAATAATAATAAATAAAATTAAATTAAAAAAAAAAGAAGAGGAACCTGAGGTTTAAGAGACTTAAAGACATAAAAAGATGGGCAAGACTAAACTATAGTAGCTAGATATATGCATGAGAGTAATAAAACCATAGAGAAAGGCCAGGAAGCGGTTATTATGGAAATTAGGAAAGTGGATACTAATCAGGGGGAGAGAGACTATGAATGGCATAGAATATGTCAATGGACTGGGGAAGCTGCTAGCATTCTGTCTCTTGACCTGCCTGGTAGTCACAAAAATACTCACCCTACTATCATTTCACTATGCTACATACGCTTTGTGTGGATATCTGTATGTGAGTTTTATTTTACAAGAAAAATAGAAAAGGAGAACAAAGCTGTTGTCTTAAAAAGGTACAGATTAACACATACAACATACACACACACACACATGATAAGGAAATAATAGCATTCCATATCATGAACAAATGCAAACATTTGACAGATCTGTGTTACAAATAAGTTTATGTAATAAATTCCTGAAATATCATTTTTTTCTTTCAAATAGAAAAGTTGTTTTTTCAAGTTCCAAGTTTACTAATTTTTAAAAAAGAAATAGGCATCAGTCATAATCAGAAGTCAAAATAAACATAACACAACATCATATGATACAATGGTCCTCCCTCCCACTTACTTCAATTATGTAAGTTTCCTGGGTCAAAGAGTCCAAATAATTTTCCCAAAACACTGTACACCGTTATCAGCAAATAAGAAAAATTAACATCATAAAAATGTGAACCCTTTCTCACAAAGTACTTCCACACATTTTACCCTATCCCAATAATAATATTACTAGGTTTTAGAGAGGAGGGAGTGATGACTAGGTATATTTATTTAAAGTGAATATGATTTTTTTAAACATACATACACAAATAAATATGAAAATTCTATAGAATGGAACTACCCCTATCAAAAAGAAAAAATCAGCCGAAACCGGTTTGGCTCAGTGGTAGAGCATCGGTCTGTGGACTGAAAGGTCCCAGGTTTGATTCCGGTCAAGGGCATGTACATTGGTTGCGGGCACATCCCCGGTAGGGGGTGTGCAAGAGGCAGCTGGTCGATGTTTCTCTCATCGACATTTCTAGCTCTCTATCCCTCTCCTCCTCTCTGTAAAAAATCAATAAAATATATTTTTTTTAAAAAGAAAGAAAAAATCATATTAAGCTCCAAGAATAAAAAATAAAAAAAAACATAACAAACAACACAAACTGTGATCCTAGTATACGCATAGGCATAGAGATCAATGAAAGTAAATGGATATCCCAGAAATAGACCAAAATGTGTTTGGGAATTTATAATTCAAAAAGAAACCAAAGGAGAAAAGTTGGGACTATTCAGTAAAATCAGTTTGATCAGCCCATGACAGACTGCTAATTTTCTACTAGAATTCCCTCCATTTTTTTTCTTGGGCCCACGCTGACCAGCAGAGTCTGCATGCCCCACCCTCCCTGGCAGCCAGAAGTGCCCACATGACTTAAGTTCTCACCAACAGCAATAGAAGTGATGTGCGCAACTTCTGATCACTTGACCCGGACTTTCTCCTCTGTCCTTCGCACTGAGGGAACCCAGATACGATGGCAAGCCAGCTATGACCATACAGATAACGGCAGTGACAATTACAGGGACCTAGGAACATGGGATGTTCTGCTGACCTGCTTTGCTACTGCTGGGACTATTAAATGAGGAAAAACTCAACATTCATGTTCTTTGAACCATAGTACATTTTAGTCCTTTGGTTACAGCAGCTCAGCCCTCCCTTAATTATTAGAGCACCTGGAGAAAAATTGTTGCATTCATACCTAACATTCCAAATGGATCAAAGAATTAAAACTAAAATATAAACACACACCAAAAACACATGACACTATAAGGAACCATAAGATAGGTTTTTAACTCTAGGAATGGAAAAGGTCTTTTAACTGTGATTCAAAATCCCGAAGCCACAAAAAGTTTGATTATATATTTATCTCTATAAGTCTTGTTGAACTTCTTTTATTGATTATCTCTTCTACTTAGCTCTATGGAACAAGAATTGGGATCTGTTTTCTTTACTACTGTATAGCCTGCTGCCTAGAACAAGTACCATCCGAGGTATTCAATAAATACTTGTTAAATGAATAAATTGGTAAACCTAAGGATACAAAAATTTAAGTAATCTGCAGAGCAAAATAATTTTTATACAAATTACCAAATATAAATGTCATATATTACAAGGAGAATAAAAGGCGTGACACTCATTTTATTAATACATAGGAGCTCCCATGAACAGATAAGAAGATTAACGACCCAATAGGAAAATAGACAAAGGACACAAACATAAAGGAAATAGAACAGGAAATAAAAATCGAGTTCAACTTATGAAAAGATATTCTATGTCGACCAAAATAAGAAAAACGCAAATCAAAACTACCTTAAACTGTCATTTTTCACCTCTCCATTTGGCAAAGAAAAGAAAAAAACCTACCAGTTTGACAACCGTACTGTGACCGGCCCGGGTGTGAGGAAGCAGTGTTCTCATCCACTGCTGGTGAAATCTGAAACTTTGCAAGCTCTATGGCTAGAGCAACTTGGCAATAAATTTCTACCAAAATTAAAATGTTCGTACCCTTTGACCTGTCAATTCCACCACTAGAAATGGATCCTACAGATATGCCCATAAATGTGTTTGAAATGATATATGTACAAGGTTATTCCCTACAGACTTGTTAATGAAAATAAAACTGAAAACGACCTATATGGCCATCAATATAGTACTGGTTAAGTAAATCACAGTGCAGCTCTAGCCAGTTTGCATCAGTGGATAAAGTGTCAGCCCTCAGACTAAGCACATGTGTCAAACACAAGGCCCTCGGGCCAAATCCGTCCCGCCAGGCCTTGCAATGTGGCCCGCACCACGCTGTCATCACTGCACTCCGCTGCGTTTCCATCACAATGACAGTTTATGACTGTTCAGTAAACCATTCGGCCCGCGATTTAGGCTGGATTTTAGATTTTGGCCCCTTCTCTGATTGAGTTCGACACCCCTAGACTAAAGGGTCCTAGGTTTGATTCTGGTCAAGGGCATGTAACTCGGTTGCAAGCTCAGTCACTGGCCCGGGGCAGGGTGCATGTGGGCGGTAACCAATCAATGTGTCTCTTTCACATTGATGTTTCTCTTTCTCTTTCTCTCTGTCTCTCTCTCTCTGTCTCTCTCACACTCTCTGTAAAACTCAATGGAAAAATATCCTTAGGTGAAGATTAACATAAATAAATCAGTGCATCCACACAGTGGAATACTAGACATCCATATAAAAAGAATGCAGTATTAATTAGGAATAACTTCCAAGAAATAATATTTCAATGGAAAAAAAAAAGTTACAAAACAATCATTACTATTTGTGTTTAGAAAAATGGCAATAATCTATAGGTTACATACTGGTATATGACGTATGATCTGAAATCTCTGCAAGAATGCACAAGAAACTGGTAACAGTGGCTGCCTCTAGGAAAGATAACTGGACACTTGGGAGACTTATATTTTACTCCTGTCCCTTTCTAATCTTATAAAGATTGATTATATTACTTTCCTAAAAATAAATATTTTATAAAATAGCAAACAACACAAATATTCATTCCCAGCCCGATATCTGAAAACTTCTCTGGTGAGTCCAATCATCAATTACTCCATGAAACTACTAAGCTGAACAATTTTAACCCCGCTTCATAATTAAGAATCAAAGTGTTAATTGCAATTAACTACCACCATCATCTCCTCCCTCAAATAAGCATACATACAAAATATAAGTCAGTTTCTTAATTCCATCCCTTTTATTCATTACTTCCTCTTAAAACTACTTCAACCTCATGCCACCTTAAATGGGCATGAAAATATCTCAAACGCTCCAAAGATGGTAGCCAAAACTAACAACTAGGCTAATATATTAATGCAGCCCAGTGCCAAAAACTTCCTTCCAGATTCCTGAGATGAAAATTTGACATAAGTTACACCCCAGCAACAGCCCCAAAGCTGTGTAACATCTGCCTTAGGAAATAAAAGCTCACATTCTTAATGACTAAAAGGCCAATGTCAACAGTCATGACTTTTGTTTTTTCCTTAATGTGAGGTTTCCCCCCACTGATATCCCCCTTTAAATTACAGGCTAACGTCTCACTGGAGGACTGGTTATTATTATGTTACAGCCATATGAAAAGCACTGAGCAGTCATTACTTAGACTGAGGCTCTGCTGAAAAGAAAAAAATTCTCCTTAAAAGGGAAAATACTCACAACATATGAAATAGAAGGAAAAACCAAGTCATAAAACCAAATGTACAGTCACCATCGATTTTTTAACATAATTAATATGCCTAGTTTGTTTGTAGAGGAAAGGATCTGTATGTGAAAATGTGTCTTCAAAAGTATTGGCTACTGGTAAAAGAGAGAAGGAATGGAGAAAATTATATATATGTAAGTATAAGCGCGCGCACACACACACACACACACACACACATATATACACACACACTAGTGGCCAGGTGCACGGAATTCATGCATGGGGGGTGGGGAGGTTTCCTTCAGCCCAGCCTACACCCTCTCCAATATGGGACCCCTCAGGGGATGTCTGACTGCCAGTTTAGGCAGTTGGACATCCCTCTCACAATCTGGGACCACTGGCTCCTAACAACTCACCTGCCTACCTACCTGATCACCCCTAACCACTCTGTCTCTCGGCCTGCTCACCCCCAACTGCCCCCCCCCACCCGGATAGCCTACTCACCCCCAACTGCCACCCCCTGCAGACCTGACCACCACAACTACCTCCCCTGCGGACCTGTTCACCCCCAACTGCCCTCCCCACCTGCCTGCTTGCCCCCAACTGCCCCCCCTGCTGGTCTGCTCACTCCCAACTGCCCTCCCCTCCGGCCTGATCACTCCTTAACCGCCTCTGCCTTGGCCGCGCCACCATGGCTTTGTCTAGGACATCCAGAAGGTCCCCCGGAAGGTCTCCCAATCTGATTAGCATATTACCCTCTTATTAGTATAAATGCCTGTACTTTATACTATTTTGTGACATTTGAAATTAAATCAAAAAACAAACTTTTATATAAAGAACAAGGTTTTTTAAAATAATGAGTTAGACTTCCCTTAAAAAGAAAGCACTTGACAGCTACTACAAGTCCTTCCCCAAAAATGACAAACTAAGGAGGCTGCACAGAGCAAACCTGAGTTCCTTGCTTCTGTCTACACAAGTTCAAATCATATCTGAGCAATCCCAACATTTAACCCCGAGAGACACACACACACCAACATTTAGCATGGAAGGCCTCTTCTCAGAAACAATTTGACTCTAGTCTAAAGCATGTATTTGTATCACCTCCAGAGCTTAACACAACCTGAACAGCATTTCATCCCAATGGTAAGACTTCTGTCCATAGATTTCAAAAGACTCCACAGGGATCATATTATAATATTAACATGTGGTCCGGGAAAAGGTAAAAGTATGGAGACAACATGAAGATCAGTGGTTGCCAAGGGCTGGGGTGCGGACTGGGAAATAGGTGGAGCACATAGAGTTTTCAAGGCACTGAAACGATTCTGTATGATACACTAATGGTGGAAACAAGCCATTATACACTTGCCCAAACCCATAGAATGTACACTACCCAGAGCAAACCCTAATATAAACTATGGGCTTTGGGTGATGATGTATCAGTGTCAATGCCAATGTAGGTTCATCTGTTGTAACTGATGCACCGTTCTGAGGTGGGCATTAATTGTGGGAGAGGTTGTGCATATATTAGGACAGGGTATATGAGAACTCTCTATACTTTTTGCTCAATTTTGCTATGAACCTAAAACTACAGTAAAACATAAAAGAGCAGGGGAGGGGAGAAGAGTGGCCCTGTAAGGTGAAAGGAATGGCAGAAGCATGTACATGGAGGGAAATGTTGGTAGTAGTTGAACAACTTGGCCAAAGTTGAAGAATAACTGTGCGGCTCCATTGGGAAAAACAAAAAGCCTACCTTCAAGGCAATGCAAGAACTAAGGCTGATTTCAAACTTTCTTATAATAGATTCATATAAACTGACGAAATGATCATTGCGGCTAAGAAATTACCGTGTCGATTTGATCTCTGCCAAAGAGCATTAAAAGAGGTGATTTGTTGAAATGGCTCTGAGAGCTCCCGGGAAAGCTGACGCAGCTACCTTAGAGCTGGTTCCAGGTCATATCTTCCCGCCGTCCTTCAAGCGCTGTGCTCCTGTTCAGAGCTCCGCTCATTAGTTCACCAGGGACGTGAGGAGGGAAACTCCGGGAATAATGAGAAATCCCCAGGAGCTCCGATGCGACGCTCACGATGCTCACAAGCGACTCGGGCTGCAGAGGGAAAGAAGAAAGAAAAAACAGTCTACACAAAAGAAAACTCTGCCATTGGGAATATACTGGCTAAAGGAAGTGCATACTTGATGAGCCTCTCCATTGGAACCACAAAACTAAAGCTGATTTACAGTTAAAGCGAGCATGAGGAGGGATTGAGAAACACTGGCACGCAGCATGTGAGGTCACAGACCCATACTGCTCCCAAACAATTTGCCACATGACGCAAAACCAAGTCAGACCTGCAGCTGGTAAATTTCAAGATCGAGTTCTTTTAAATCCCACATTATCATTACAAAACAAACAAATAAAACCCAGGGCTTTGCATATATTCACTGTTCTATGGAGTTGGTCTGAAAATATAAAGTTCAGGCAGTGCAGAGAATGCAGGGTAGGTCTTTTCTGGACACCCGGCCACTTGAGAGGCACCCCATGTACCCGAGCAGCTAGTTTCTTGTTGTCCGCCCACAAACAATCTGGTTTTGGTCCATTTTCAAGCACCATTCTCAGTTGCTGCTAGATCTAGTTCAAAGGCTCCTAAAACAATGATGGAAAAGGAGCACCCAGCGGAAGGGAAGGGGGCTCCAGATAACTAACCAAAAACAAAAAGCTTCCCAAGCTCCCTTTTCCTTTAGGAAGACTTTCAAAACATCAACATTTGCCAAAGGAAGAGGAAATTTTTATTAGAACCAAATTTTCCCATTCGGAACAGTTAAGTGACACAAAACACTGAAAAAACTTACTTCTTTCGGAAAACAGCGTTGTTGGTTTTTTTGGTTTTTTTTTAACCTCAAGGAACATGTTGCCAAGAAAAATTTCACGTAAATACATCCAAGCACAAAACAAGCCCAAAACACGGCATTCCTCAATAATTATTTGAAAGGAAAATCACATCAACCTTGAAATCCAAGGAAATACTTTTACAAATAATGTCAAACCTGTCCTCGCTTCGGTTTAAATTGAAGGTCACAATCATTTTGATTTTAAAATGGTAAGGTGCACTAAAAATGAGACACACACCTCCCTACCCCCCCCCCCCACCTCCATTGAAAGATCAACCAGAAATGTGACATTTTCTACAATCACTTAGTGAAGTTAAAGAGTAAAAATTCATTTGCAGAATGGACATCCTTAAAAACAAATTCATCAGCGAAGCAGCCTTCACAAACCTTGAGTTTCAGAACAAACTGTTGAAATCCTGGTATTTTCCAAGACGCTGGGCCAGGGAAATTTGGCAGGTTCACACTGAAGTTGCTTTTCCCGTTGCCAAACACCAACTGAAAGTTAGGAGAGGACCAGTGCTAAGTGGCCCTGCCCAGGGCCCTCCAGGTCTAATTTATAGGTACGTACTGTTAAGGAGCAGGTAGAGATAAGCAAGAAAACAAGAAAATTTTCTGATTCTGTTTTTAAAACCCAGAGACGGGCTTTTTATAAAATTACAATGGTCCGTCTACTACCCTAACCCTTCCACCTTCTCATTCTTCAAAACTATGTCCAGGTTCTCCTGCTTCTTCTATTCAGCCCTCTCTAATGATTCTTTTACTTTCCAGATCTTTCCACTCTAATTTCTCTGGTATTATAGCCTATATGACTCAACCTGGCATTTAATCCTCTGCCTTGACCTGAGTTTATCTCAATTTATCTAAGTTATACTAGATGAGGGTCACAGATTCTTCTGCTGCTGTATTCTTCTTTTTCCATAGAACCTAGCATCTAGCATATATTTAAAAGTTATTGGATAAAAATCATGTCTCCAAATTAAACATAATTTTATATCTGTTTTAAAATTCATCAGCTCTCACTCCATGAATTGAAGTCAAAACCATGGTGTCCTGCAAGGAAGAACTCAGCTTGATAAAGTGGGAGCTCAAGTTTAGAGGAAATTCTGGACACTTAACTCTTCAAACGTCCTCCTGAGAACCAATCTCCCCAAAATACCTTTGATGCCAATAAGCTAGCTTGGCAGAGCCTGAAAGACAGTGTAGAGCAGTTATGTTCAAACCCCCAAGTGTGACTTTTTAAATAAATTTTTAAAGACACCAATGCACCAATTAAAATCAGTGCTATGAAACAAGTATCTATATAGCAAACTCCAGCAACGTGTCACAAAACTTTCAATGAGCTGAGTTTTTTCCATGTGTTGGGCGATGGAGGCTTAATTATTGGCAGCTAATCATGCCCAGTGCCCTGTGATAATGTGACCAGAAAGGTCAGAGGCACATTCCTGGGAAGTGGTGGAAGCTGAGGGTGAGGAAGGGGAAAAGGAGAAATCCAACGCCAGCTGCAGGCTTACCCCAGCACTACCTTTTTATGTAATACAATTTAAAAGAGCACACCTTGAGTCATTGTCAAATGACGGGAGCTGACTAACAGGCAAGCATAAAGGCACTTAAAATCAAACAAGTTTTTGGCAGTCAACATAGCAGCTAAGCAATAGGGGGGGGGGGGGGAATTCAGGGCAAGTTCTTTCAACTTTTTAGCCACAACTGTATCCTTAGCCTCTAGAAATCATGGCTTCCAAATACTGCAAATCCTTGGCATTTCAAGATATCAACTCTCGCCGAAACCGGTTTGGCTCAGTTGTTAGAGGCCTGCAGACTGAAAGGTCCCGGGTTCGATTCCGGTCAAGGGCATGTACCTTGGTTGTGAGCACATCCCCAGTAGAGAGCATGCAAGAGGCAGCTGATCGATGACTCTCATCGATGTTTCTAACTCTCAACTCTGTATCTCTCTCCCTTCCTCTCTGTAAAAAATCAATAAAAATATATTTAAAAAAAAAAAAAGATATCAACTCTCGGATGGTGATGGATGTTAACTAGACGTATGGTGGGGATCATTTTACAATATATACAAGTAGCAAATCATAATGTACACCTGACACCATACTTTCCCTTCTATCCACTCAAACCCCACAACCCAAATCAATCCTGGTGTATCTTGCCATAGGATTACTACTCACTGAAACCACTCTAGGCAGCAGCACATGCTAGCAAGCGCATGACTGAGGAAACAGCCACACCCGATTTTCCAACCTCCTCAATGTGAGCTTCCACAAATCACTTCACCTCTGTGTTTCAGTTTCCTTTCCCATGGAACACAATAGATGCCTCCTATCTTGGAGTATTACTAACAATGCCAGCTATCATTTAGTGAGCCCTTGGTTCTAGAACTGTGCTTAACCTCATTCGTTTTATCTGATTTAATCCTAACAAGACAAAAATTGAGAGGAAGGTAGTATATTCCCATTTGAAATATAAGCCCAGCCGGTGTGGTTCAGGGTTCAGCATCAACCCATGAACCAAGGGTTCGATTCCTGGTCAGGGCACATTCCCTAGTTGTGGGCTTGTTCCCCATTAGCCTTCGCAGGAGGCAGCCAGTGGATGATGTTCCTCTCTCGTTGCTGTTTCTATCTCTCTAACCCTCTCCCTTACTCTCTCTCTAAAAATCAATAAAACATTTTTTTTAAAGATAAGAAAACAATGTTAGAAGGGTTATTAGTAGGTAAAATTGTCTGAGATCATACTTTTTAAGTAAGTGGCAAATCCAAGAATCCAAGTTTTGCTGACTCTCAAATCTGTGTTCTTAATTACCAGTAAGTTAACTTCCACCTTGACTGTTTGCAAGAATTGAACTGAATGCTCATAGAAGACATACTTTTTTTTTTTAATATATTTTTCATTGATTTCAGGGAGGAAGGGAGAGGGAGAGAGAGATAGAAACATCAATGATGAAAGAGAACCATTGATCAGTTGCCTCCTGCACAGCCCCTACTGGGAATCGAGCCTGCAACCCAGGCATATGTCCTTGACCAGAATTGTACCCGGGATCCTTCAGTCCACAGGTTCTGGCTGGTTTGGCTCTATCCACTGAGCCAAACCAGCCAGAACCATAGCAGACTTTCTTAGTTCCCATTCCTGTTTTCTACTTCTTAGAAAATAAGAGAAGTGCTAAAACTGTGGCAGAAAAACATGCATCTCAAACAGTAACTCAAATCACCTGCACAATACTACAAATATCCTCTTGTTCTGACTCTAATATAATATTGTCACAGCAAAGAGTATAAAATGTTGCGTATCCTTGAAGAATAATTTACTCCAGGCACTTGGATTTGGGGGGGAAACAGGTTTGATCTATTAGTAATTCTGGAGAAATCAGCTGGCTTCCAAGCTGCCCAATCTCCTGGTGGAAAAGAAAGTAGGTCATATGCCCCAGACAACTAATAAACTCCGAGGACACCACACAGCACAAAGAACAGGGAGCGCCACTTAACGCTGGGAAAAGATAACTGCTGATTGAACCAGGAAGTTTGGAGGAGCAGGGAGATATCGCAGATCCTGTTCTCTGGGTGCTTCCAAATCATAAATATACATACAATAGGCATTAACCTTTGGGACTTGGGAATGAGAAATGGGAATTCCCAGGAATTTTTATGGAATGCAAATTATAAGTTATTCTTAAAATGCTTCCTAATATGTTTTAATCATTATTATGGATATCTAAACATAATATATACTAATAAGAGTAATATGCAAATTAGACCAGGGCCATGGTGGTGGCAGGCCGGTGGCGGCGGGGGTAAGAGGGGTAGTTGGGGGCGAGCAGGGTAGCAGGGAGGACAGTTGGGGGTGATCGGGCTGACGGGGGGGGGGGGGGGGGGGGGGACTGTTAGGGATGATCAAGCCAGCAGGAAGGGCAGTTGGGGGTGAGGCCAGCAGGAGGAGAGGAGAGGGGGAGACAAGTGGGGGTGAGCAGACCGGAAGAGGGGGGCATTTGGGGCAAGCAGGCCAGTGGGAGGGGGAGCATTTGGGGACATCAGGCCTATGGGGAGGTGGGCAGTTGGGGGCAATCAGTCTGTCAGGGGTGGGCAGTTGGGGGGGGGGGGGCGGTTGGGTTGACCAGGCCAGAAGGCAGAGTGATTAGGGGCGATCAGGCAGGAAGGCAGGTTTGAGGTTAGGAGCCAGCGGTCCTGGATTGCAAGAGGGATCCCAGATTGGAGAGGGTTCAGGCCAGGCTGAGGGACACCACCCCCATGCACAAATTTCATGCACCAGGCCACTATTTGTTAAATAAATAAGAAAAACTTAGTAGAATTTACAAAGAATTGTAGCTTATAACAAATATTCGAAAGCCAGAAAATGCCAGTGAACAGTCCTGGGTAGTAGTCCAACAGTGGGCCCCATCCAGCCTGCAGCCTGTTTGGCAAACAAAACTTTTATGGGAACACAGCCCACTTGTGCATTTTACGTATAGTCTATAGCTACTTTCACACTGAAACAGCAGAGCAAATAGTTGTGGCAAAGCCCATATGGCTTGCAAAGCCTAAAATATTTACTCTCTGACCCTTAGCGTGTTGACCCCTGCAATAACCTGCATTTGGATGTACAAGCAAAGTTAACAGCACTACCCAGCGTCACATGTTGAAAATGGCCATTTTAAAGACTTACTTTGTTTCAGAAACGTATTTCTTGGGATATTATTCACAGGATTTGTGTACTCTATGCTGTACATATAAACATGTTATTTTATTTGCATGGATGACTCACCAGGAGCAGCAGACAGGGCCATGTAATCTACAACATTGCAACATCAACATCTACCAGTAATCACGACCACGTCTCTCCTCTGGGCTCCCATCCTGACCTGGATCTGGGAAATGTCAATCTTATCTTTCAACTCCATAAGTTAGCTTCCAACTTGACCTCAGTGAATTCCTCAACTCTACAAATGACTCTGTGTTGATTATTTAATTCTCATGTGAGAATCAAAATACTTTTCCCTATTTACCTGACTGATTAACTGTTTTGTTTTGTTTTCAGGATTTAGAAATGCTCAAAGAAATCCTGGGAAGGAGTTCTGCGTTGGAAACACTATTTTCTCAGGTATATTTTTAAATATTGAGTAGGGGTCAAACTCACTAACTTTTAAAGAACAGAGGAAAAAGAGATAGAGAGAGAAGGCAGACATGAAGAAGAATAAAATATCCAGGGTCTTTTATGGAAAAGATTAAGGGAAGACCAGTTAAAGTGAACATAGGATAACAATGAGATTTCCTAATACTTTGGTCCCAGGAACAGATTTAAGGCCCAAGTATCAGAGCCCCTTTCTCCTACAAAATTTAAATTATAATCTGGCTGAAATAAGAAGCATTCACTGTGAATTATGACAGAAGTGAGTATAATTAAGCACCACACTGTATTTCTGAAGATAAATTGTATGTATATATATATATATATATATATATATATATATATATATATACATACACACAATATATATATATATATATATATATATATATATATATATATATATGTGCCTAGGTGACCTTTTGACAAGTAGCTATGACACACACTGACCACCAGGGGGAGGTACTCAATGCACAGGCATGGAAACATGAAACAGACTGATGAATCTCAAAAGGAAGGGAAAGGGGGGGGGGGGGATTACACAAAGATCTTATATGCATACTTAAAGGCCTGGTGCATGGATGCATGCACCAGTGGGTCCCTCAGCCTGGCCTATGGGGATCAGGCCAAAACTGGCAGTCCGACATCCCCAAAGGAACCCTGGATTGCAAGAGGGCACAGGCCAGGCCGAGGGACCCCACCATTACACGAAACCATACACTGGGCTTCTAATATGTATAATCTCAAACATCCTTATTTGAATCCATTCATCTATCCAGCCAAAGACTCATTTATTTGTGGTAGAAAAATGAAGCACAAGAATCCAGGAGAAAACTTAAGGGAACAAAGGCTGTGAGATACTATAGCACTAAAAGGGTTCTAGGCTTGAACCAAAAAGTCCTGGATTGATCCCAGCACTGCCAATCACTAGACATGTAATCTTGGGCCAACTGTGGGAGCCAAGTCTCTCACAGGCCAGATGGGCACCATGACGTTCTTGTAGAGTTGCCACATATGACATACATCACATACAGTGAGTGCTAATAAGTGGGAACTATTATTATAAATGCAATAGTTAAGGAGCAATAATGAAAACTGAGAATCATAAGAGTTGAATTATTAGGTTGAATTATATAGAAAGGTCAAAATTGGACCATTTTGTCTCATAAAAATAGCAGTTTTTAAATAATTATAAAGGTCTGTGCAAGGGAAGAACATGAAAAAAATAATACCCCATCCTCACTGCCCCACTGGTGGCAACTTAGAAGAAATCCAGACACCAGATGGGAAGGCTCGAGACTAAAATAGAGTTCCCTTTTGTCAACTCCCACTAGACAGGAGGTGTGACTTCAGGGAAAAGATTCAACAAAAGACAGACAGGGAGACAAAGAAACACACACCTCACTCCTAGGTATCCCACACAATTCCCGCATTCTCTCCCTTCTCCCTTCCTGCCTTCTCCTTCTTTTCTTATTTCTTTCCCTACACAATGCCCAATGGTGTCTTCTGTTAACCAGTTTGGAAAGGAAGGAGCATTTCTGGTCAGCTAATGTCACCAATTGCACAGTAGACCTTGTAGAGCACTTAGTAGCTCAATAAAGAAATCCAATGGGTCTGTCCCATTTCCGCCTCCCCTCCCCACTTATGTTTCTATCTTCTCTCATACCCTGGGTGTTTATTTTTCAAATCCTGTGAGTCCTCACCCAGTTTATGAGTCTGTGGCTGCTCCATGGAATCATGTCAACTCCTGCATGAGTTCTGAGTTTCAAGACATCCCACTAGCCCAAATCCCAGAGGCTCTACCCCAGCTGTATCTAAGGCTCAAAAAGATTCTGAACGAGGAATTAGCATACCTTGTGTAGAGAGGGATGGAGAATAGGCAGAGGTAACAAAGGAAGAACAAGCCATTTCTTCCATCCTCCCAACCCACTCCTCCCAAAACAGAACCAGATTTCACTGGTAACTGGATAGTCTTTCTCCGGGTACTGGGTGCAGCTTGTATGTATGTGGGTCCCACTCCCACTCCCACTCCAAGCACTCCAGCACTCCCAAGAGACACCGTGTTTTATCTGTTGTCTCTCAGTAGCATGTGATGCTTGATGATTACCGTCTCACAGAATGCTGTGAAGGCTTTCATCATTCATCTACTGATCTCAAAGCACTTTGTAAGCGTTCACAGGGATGCCACCCACTGGCCAGAACCAGATGTTCTGGTTTTTTAAAAGGGTGTCTGCATTGTTACTCCTAACCTTTAACTGCGGTTCCTGCGTCTATATACCCTCACCAGACCACTAGACCCATAGATATTAGCAAAGCTTCGATGGGGAGCTTCTTCACAGTAGGGACCCTGTATCCAAACTCCTGCTGTATGCCCAAAGCCAGCTCTCAGGTCTCATCAGACTTATTTAAGTATCTGTGGCATGAACGAAGCTTAAAATTACAGAAAAACAAAACAAAAGAATTAACAAATTCAAGCTCATAAATTTGGTCAAGAAAACTTCTTTATCAGTAAATAGCTGAGTTTCTATTCTGGACTTAAATTCAAAGCAGAGCAAAAAGTACCAAATGCTCTTTATTTAAGTGGAACAGGTTAACACAAGAAACATAAAGAAATATATCAAGCATTATAGAAAAAGTATTACTTCATAAAGGCAGTGTTTAGTTTAGAATGGCAATATGTTTTTTTAATACATCTGTCAACTAAACAACTACTCCAAATTAAAGTTAAGTTTTTCAAAACAGTATCTACAGAAATTTCCAGAACTATTGAAAGAGGGGATACCAAAACAAGTGAACAGAAAACTAAAGCTCTTAAAAACTATTCCTCCAAAGCCCTCTTGCAAATATTTATGTCACTTAGCAATTTAAATAAAAGTTTCACCAGATCACTTTCCCTAATTAAGGTTCAGACTAGGAAAGAAACTGCTTGCCTCCCATGCAGAGAAAACAAGGTAATAAACAAAAAACACAACAACTGAGTAAGGTAAAAGTAAATAAATAAACAAAAATAAACAATATATTGTATAGCTTTGTTTTCTTGTTGTTATTGTGTGTCTGTGTTCAGACTACATCTCCATAATCATGTCAGACAAGCTATCCATTTTATATAACGTAATTGCCAGTCCTAAAATGAGTGATCTGAAAAGTTAACCTGCAAGTTTGTTGAAGAGAAAAACAGTCTCTTATCTATCTTTTTAGTGTTATAATAACATCTCTTTCATACTAGATAGTCAACAAGTATTTGCTGACTGATGAAAAGTGATGTTGACTTAAAATAAGATTAAAGTCAAGAATTCAGGAGATTCTGGGTCTACACTGAGGGAGCAGCCTTGAGTTCTTCATACTCAGCTCTATAATCTCTATGGTATTCTCGCAGGGATTTGTCAAGGTACGATGGAGAGAACACTGAACTAATTAATGAGTTAGACACACCCTGTTACTACAGCTCTGTGAGTGGAAAGTCGCTTATCCTCTCTGGCATTCATTTTTCCTAACTATAAACTGGGAATGGTGGCCCAAGTCACTAAGCTTCTCTCCAGCTCAAAGACCTTCTGCTTACTAGACATTTCTTTTACAATTTCTAGCAGGATCTCTTAAAAAGTACACTAACAGGAAAGGCTACCTTTTTAATTAAAGATGGTTTTTTCACCTACTCCTCAACTAAGGCATCCAACCCATTCATTAAGAAAAAAAAGTAAGAGTAACATTTCTCATTTTATTTAGCAATTTAGTTAGTAAAACTCACAGAGGTTTGCTTTCAATCTGATTTGCGTATCAATAACTTATTTGCCAACTGAAAGATAACTGAGTAAGAAAACACACAAGAAGGAGTAGAATAACCGTGGGGTCTATCAAGAACAGCCTCTCAAGGGGCATGAGGATACATCCAGTTCCCAAAGCAGGGAAACTAGGTGAACAAAACTAAAGTGAGCATGTCCACCTCACCCAGCACCTCAAACCTGCTCATCTTCCTTTATATTCTAGCTCAGGCAATGGAACCACCAATGACCAATCCTACGACAGAGACATTTACCTTCCAAAGCTCACCTCTGCCTTTGTCCAGCCCTACCGTTTCCCACCAGCAGCACTCCAACTGCCTCTCCATGATCTCCTTCCTCCTTGTACCTTCCACAGTGCAGTCAATGTCCCTTGAGCTGCCTGTCCTCAGCTCAGCTGTCAATGGCTCTCCTTGGCATGTGCAAATTCCCTGATTTCCACGACCTGGCCCAAGACCTCTCCGACCTCATCCAGTCATCACCCCACAGGTACCCTAATCACACCTTTCAGCTCTCTGAGGACACCACAATCTTGTTCACCTCCTGCCTCTGCACTTGCTTGCCTGAAATGCTCTCTTCCATCTCACAAATTGCTATGTTTCAGGATGAACACAAGAATCACCTCTGATGGAAGCCTTCCCTGAAATCCCCAGGCTCACACCCTGCCCGAGTTATATGTACCCTCATCTGGAATTCCAAAACTGAATGATCACAGAATCTAAAAAGTACATTTCATTTTTTTTTATTTCACTGCCTAGTAAATCTATGGATTCCTCGAAGTATTATTTTTTCATCTCTGAAACATCAGGAATAGTCTTGCAAGCAATAAGGTCCTTAATAAATGTTGATGGGTGGATGGGTGAACCATGATAATGAATTCAAAGCATAAGAGAAACCCTCCACAGGAAATGAACAATAAAAATTATGCTAATGGGGGAAAAGGAGGCAGGCTTACCAGAATCCACTCTCAGGGTTGTCATGGCTTTTAATTCAAGAAAACAAAAAACAAACAAACAAAAAAACCTCTCTCAAATCCTAAATTATAAAGACTAAGAGAGAAGTAAAGTGTTTCTTACAAAAAAAAAAATGTGTAAACGAAATGTGTACTCTAAACTTCCTAATGACTTACATATGAAAACTGGGAAGTATTCCCACTCTAATACTATAAGCACAATCTTTTTCTAAATTACATATACAGAAAAGTAACTTGAAAACAACATTCCATGCCATGCTAACACTGTAATATTACTGGAAATTTCAATGTTGTCAATAAAATGTAAGAAAGAAGATGCCTCATCTTATAAGAAAAGTGTGAAAATCTTTCCCAGAAAATTATCCCCGAGATTGTCACTTGGCACCAGGCCCTGATACAATTCCCGTGGCTGGGCTCTAACTCACTGGCTTCCTTCCAGATGTCATCATTCAAGGTGCCGGGGACCGGAGTGGGGAAAAGATGAGTTCTTCTCATGACAAAGGTCTTCCCTACCACACCAGCCTTTCTCCCAACCCCAACCTTTTTATACCACACAGTGAAAAGAAGGAACATATAAATTGCTATGTAATGCAACTCAATTTAATTTAATAAGCATAAAGAAGGTAACAGAAAGGACGCAATGGACCAAGTTAAATATTAAGTAGGAAGATCCGAGGAATAAAGTTGCCTGTTATTAGCACTCACTGGCTGGGATCACTAAGCTTACACATGAAATTGCTCAATGCATGAGTCATTTCAAATCATAACTATACTGATTCATTTAATATGTCCAAGCAAACCTGCAATAAAATGACCTAGAAGTCTTGAGATGCAGCTGATTCCCCAATCAAAATAATGGGGGCGACAGATATATTTTAGAAAAATAAAAAACATAAATGTGTTTAGAAAAAAAAACCTTCAAAATCCTATTGTTTTCACAATAGAAATGGGCAGAAGCATGTGAAATTTTTGAGTTTATCAAAATTGGGCATGTTTGTAAGAAAATAGTTGAGAGTTTATTGCTCTGGGGGATTCCTTTGCAGTCCATTAACACTGGTACCCCCTGAGGGGCTGGTGCAGGAACTCAGCTCCCGTCCCATTCAGATCACAGGATGATTGGGAGCCCAACCTTTGACTTCAACTTCGGTGATTTTAGCTTTAAAATCAGTCTTACATGCTGATAGTTTCTTTTGGGGGTAATGAAAATGTCCTAACGGATAGTGGTACAATTCTGGATTTACTAAAAGCCTCTGAACTGCACCCATACAAGGGGAGTTTTGGTATATGAACTAACTCAATAAAACTATTATTTTAAAAAAATAGAAAGTTCTTCTACCTTTTTCTGTACAACTTTAGCCCTTGAGTGTATGCTGTGCTGTGCCTGTTAATGACATGGACATACTGTATCCAGATTCATTTTTATGGAAAAAGCCAGAGGCTTGGAATCTCACAGTTTGGAAACTGGACCTATGTCTGTCACTTCCCAGGCTCTGGAATCTTGAGCACCAGTCCCCAACTATAAAACAGGCAAACACCACCCACCTAGCGGATGAGGAGACTGAGAATCTGCAAATCATCAGACAGAGGGTAACATGGCAGAAAATTAAAAGGGAGCAGGCTCTAAGATGGGAAATGTTAGGTGTCGGGAGAAAATAAAAGGGAAGGTGCAAAAGCAGGAAGGATGTAGCAAGTGAAGATCCTGAAGGAAGCCAGCCTACCTAGAATCAGGGCAAACCCCTCTAGAATCCTCCTTGGGGGTCCCAGGATCCTTTGGGGTGGGATTGATGAGGAGTGGGAAGGTGGGGATGAGTCTGCTCCCAGGAGCATGTGCTAGTATCCAGACTACATTATCTATCATACTTAAATCTCTGGATTCCTTACTTCAGAAATTTATAAGAGTAACCACGAAGTAGAGATATTTTCTATATTTTTAATCTTAAGTGTCATTAAGCACTCAGTCCACTAATGGAATTATAACCTCTTGATTTGAGTTGCTATTAATTAGAGCACATAGTTTTGCACCAAGATTCATTTTTATAGATGAACTCTATATAATAAAACATGCCTGAAGTTGATCCTTAGCAGTCTTTTCATCACAAGCCTCAGGATTCCACACCTGTGATTAATTTATAGCAACACAAGTTGAAACATCAGCTTTCGATCATTTTGTGATATTGCAACTCTTAAGAAGCCACTTCCCTGACAATTAATACAAACAATCTATATATTTACCATCTAAACCCAAATTCCCAACTGACCCGGAATTTAATGTGAAGTGAAATCTTCATCGTGGTTTTAATAACACTATTCTCACTTAAAATGTGCTCTATTTGTCCAAGCAAAAATTAAAGGGGGGGAGACCTTTAAAAAACACATAAAATGTATGTATAGGTACATGTGTATGTACACACACACACACACATACACACAACTAGAGACCTGGTGCACAAATTTGTGCACGGATGGGGTCTGGCCTGGCGGCCTGTATCAGGGCTGATCAGGCAGGGCCAGCTGTGGGGAGGGGCCTCCATCGGTTGGCTGGCTGGCCCCACCCCTGGTCAAACTCCTGGTAGAGGGGACAATTTGCATATTAGTCTTTTATTATATAGGATATAAAGATATAAACTTTATGCCACACATTGCTTGCCTTGAAAAGCAATTCAAGATGCTCTAAGAAGACTAGCAAGTTACCAGCCCTGTCCTCCCCCAGGTGGAACACGACAGCCAGTTGAATTCTGTCACTCAAAGTTCTTCCAGAGACAGATGGGTTAACTAACCAGTCTTCCTCAACTGCATGTTAAAGCGCCTGGAGACTGCTCTCCAGTGGAGCTGGGAAGTGAGCTGAGTATCGCTGTGATGGGATTCTTTCAATCAGAAGACAGGACGCTGGAAGTGCAACGTGAGTATAAAAAGGAAATAAAAACATTCGCAAATTTACCCTTCATGCTGTCAACAACTCTAAGGAAAAATTCCACTGAGTTTCAGGTCACTAAACTCTCAACCATTTCATAAGCACTTGTCTCCCTGATTCTGCTTTTTAATTTCACAAATCCCAGAGGGAAATGATGCTGTTCTGGAAGTTTAAGAATGGCTTATTTTCTAAAATTGGCAGGAAGGAAAAAGCTAGCTTCTGTTAGTTCTAATTTTGAATGCATTAAGTACTGGAAAAGGGAACTCTTCGATAATAACCTTATTTTTTTTTTTAACATTTTAGTTGTTTCATGTGCAGCATTTTTGTTGGTTCTACCAGCATTGCTGTGCAGTCAGGTTTATTTTAAGACAACATGCTGGCATAAATTCAACTGTGTCTCCTAGACTCTTAGAACTTTTAACCAAATTTAGTCTGGTTTAACACAACCCTGAGGTGTCCTTCCTGAGTTTTTCCACTTTCAATATATGAAGAGTGGGTCAGATACATGTCTAGAAGTTATTTTATTTTAAATGTCATTTTATATAAACCTTTATTGTACGCACAGACATGGACACACACACACACACACACACACGTGTGCATACATGCTTCAACTACTCCTTCAGAGTCACCATCAATACCTAATGCCTTCAGTTAAGGCAAAATCCAATAAGGTAATATTTTGGGGGGAAGACAAATAAATATGAATATTTCAAGGAAGTCGGGGCATGCCATGGTTGGGAAAAGCTTCCATATGTGAATATGTTCTCTCTCTAGCAGGAGACAAGAGGTTCCCAAATGTAAAATTTATTGTCCATCCAACAGCAAGAATGGTAAAGAAACTATCTTACACACATGTTTACTGCCAATTGTCAAATACAATATGAATCCATAGAGATAGTACATACACACACATATGTAACACATGTTTATGAATATATATTCAATCCACACACTATACTAAAAATGCAGCTACAACCTTCAGTGAAAGCTCTAATTTTCTTTATTTAAAAAAAAAAAATTACCAGCACTCCATGCCCTACCCCATGCCAAGGTGTCCTCCATCACTATCATCTTACTGCTCAATGCTGTAGTTAAACCCGGAACTGGGGCGTTGTCCAGTGCACCCATAAGATGCCAGTTCGATTCCAAGTCGAGGTACATGAGAGAGAGCAACCGATAAATGTTTCTATCTCACCTCTCCCTCCCTCCCACCCTCCCTCCTTCCTCTCTCTCTCTCTCTCTTTCTCTTCTCTCACATCAATAAGCATATTTTTCAAAAGAAGAAGACCTGAGGCCAGACTGCCTGAGTTAGGATTCAGGCCCTGCCATTTGCTACCCTTAGAGCCTTAGGTGCATAGCTTACTGTGCCCCCATTTATTTCATCTGCAAAATTAAGATTTTAAACAGTATGCCTGTCTCCCAGACTAATTGTAAGAATTATTGTAAAGCATTTATAATAAAACATGATATATAACCACCTTTAAAGGGTAAGCCATAACTATTATTGATGTTGCTCTTAATATCAGAAACATAATCTTGACTTTTGAAAAACTCATTTCCTTCCTTTTCTTAATAGCTCTTACACTGTAATAACTACAAAATACAGTCACTTGGTTGTGCCTTTGAACTCATTTCTTTTCTCACTCTGGAAGACATAATAAAAGGCAAAAAAGACTGTATTGCGGAGTTGAATTTGAAGTATGTCAAACTTTTTTACTTCCTTAATGAATGATGAATCACTTGTAATAGTCACATGGACTACAATCCAGCTTTGCCCCACAGTAGGACTGAAAACCAATGGTGAAAGTCAGAATCCTTCAACCAGTAAAGTTTACTGATAGACTAAAGGGAAAATTTCACGTGGATGACAAGTATATAGACTCCATCCCCCCAAGGTTATCTATTGAAATATAATGAAGAGAAATAGACACAAGTCACCACCAACCAATCAGCCAAAAACACCTTTAATTTAATATAATTTATCTATTATTTATCAATATATAAGCATATGTGAATGTCTATCAAGAATACTATGGAGGCCAAACCCGGTTTGGCTCTGTGAATAGAGCGTCAGCCTGCAGACTGAAAGATCCCAGGTTGGATTCTGGTCAAGGACATGTACCTTGGTTGCGGGCACATCCCAGCAGGGGGTGTGCAGAAGGCAGCTGGTTGATGTTACTCTCTCATCGATGTTTCTAACTCTCTATCCCTCTCCCTTCCTCTCTGTAAAAAATAATTTTTATATATATATATATATATATGAATACTATGGAGCCCTGGCTGGTTTGGCTCAGTGGATGGAGTGTCAGCCTGCAGACTGAGGGGTCCCGGGTTCGATTCCTGTCAAAGACACATGGCCAAGTTGTGGGCTCGAACTCCAGTGGGGAGTGTGCAGAAGACAGCCAATCCATGATCCTCTCTCATCATTGATGTTTCTATCTCTCTCTCTCTCTTCTTTCCTCTCTGAAATCAATAAAATAATATTTAAAAAAAAAAGAATACTATGGAATAATTTATACTATATAATCCTGACATGAAAACCCAAGTGTCACATCTAGCACTCACTCAAGTCCTTTAAACACATGAAATTAACACAGTGATGCCCTGACATTTAGAAAAAGACAAGCTGGCACAATAGTGCAAACAGGACATGTCAAATGCCAGTCAGGATCTAATAAGAATCCCTGAGGAATCACATTTCCACAGAACAGTCTCTCTAGTTGGCCGTCTAAAGAAAAACTACACTTCATACTTAATAAAAAAAAAAAAAAATGACTAACATAAAGGCTCTATCTAAAGAGACATAGTTTTTGCCTGGGTCTCACTTTTTGCCATCTGTAGTCACAAGAGAGAAGAAACCACACTTGAGTCACAAGAGAGAGAAGATCCTGTGGCCACTGGCCACTTGGTGTGGCTGAAAGTGGCCTGCAAGAGAGAGGTCTGCAGCTAGGATCCTGGAGATCGCTCACAATCCACAGGTAGTTGCTAAATGAAAACACGGGTTACTACACTGAAATCAGGACTTGTTGCTCTGCCCTCCTCTTGTACCCCGCGTCTTCACTTTGCACTCCAAGCTCTCCAATTTCTGATGTAACCTGGACAAGCCTCCCTCCCAGCCAGGCCAGCACCGGGCACTCTTCTCAAGATTGACTTCCCGCAGGGAGCTTGGGCGCCCATCCTTCCTCCCCCTGTCCCTAGCTTTGCCCACCAGGAAATGGCGCAACCCTCTAACAGCAAGACTGTCCTCTGCAGCTCTGAGTCCCCATCCCCAGTAGTGTGCATGATGAAGGGCACGCACGCAAGCGAGTGTGCTGAAAAATAAAGGACTGTCTCTCCCCCTCCACAGAGACCTTCCAGGATTTAAAAGCAATGTGTGGCCAGGCGAGCATGGCTCAGTCGTTGAGCACCCACTCATGAACCAAAAGGTCACTGGTTCAATTCCTGCTCAGGGCACGTGCCCAGGTGGCAGGCTCAGCCCCCAATGGGATGCGTGCAGGAGGCAGCCTATCCATGATGATGCTGTTCTCCATCGATGTTTCTATCTCTCTAGCCCTCTGCTTTCCTCTCTCTCTAAATAGATAAATAAAAATGATTTAAATACATAAATAAAATAAAAGCAGTGTGTGTCCTACCCGGACCACCAGCATTCTGATGGGTCTGGATAAAGCACAGCCCACACCCCCCTCTTTGGATGTCCACTGCAATTATGGGCAATAAATAATATACTGCTGGTTCCTGTCACTTGTTTCATTCCAGCTGCACCCAAGCAACAATTCCTCTAGATTTCTATCCCTTTTACCTAAGAAAGGAAGGCTGCAGATACCAACTTTCTCATAAATGGCAAGTCTGTGGCACACGACGGGGCAGAAAAATAAACACTCAAATATGTATCTCCTCTCTCCCCCTCCTACACCAACAAGTAAAAGGTTAGAGTAATGGATTTTAACTAGCAGGAAACAAGTACAGGACTTAGGTGGACAGGTCAGCTCTCCTGGATTTTCAGAGCTGCCTCTCTATTCGTCTCAGCTAGCACTTCTCTCCTTCCCTCTTCTGGCGACCAGAGGCTCCCCTGGCCAGGAGACAGAGTAAGTTCCCCAAGTCAGAGGGCTCCGGCTCGTGGCGGTGCAGGACCAGGGTCTGAGCAGAAGCCTTTCCTCAGAAGTACACACAGAATGAACATGACTTAATCAAGCCTTTGCCACTCTCCAAAAGGAGATATGAAAAAAAAAAAAAAAATTTGCTACTAATTTTAAGCATAGAAATTCTAAGATATTTGGGGGCAACTACATTGTTACATCTCTGACAAGTGACTATTCTCCTGGTTCTTAGCTAGAACTATCAAACTTTGACAGTAACTCTTGGATACCTTTTATATAAATTAACAATTTCTGCTGTCACAAAATCAAACCAACCCAGAAAGACAGGCTTGGAAACTACCAGCCAAGTTCATTCTGCAAGGAACCACTAAGCTTTAATCAGATGTGCTTCGATTTCTGGAACCTCGAGCATTAAGAAGGGCTCAGCAAGAAACATGGGCAAAAGTAGGAAGAGAAGGAGGAGGAGGAGGAAGGAGGAAGAGGAGGAGAACAAAAGAACCGCCCCCAAGCCAGTCACTTAGCACAGGCTCCTGACTGAAAACTTCTGCCCCTTTGCAGCTGTTGTCTCCTGCAGTTGGCACAGGGCGCTGCCAGTCTGGAACCGGTTTCCAGTGAGGACAGCATTGTTTTATTGGCTACTTAGGCAGTGCACACACCATTAATGGAGTTTTTATCTCTCCATTTTCCTGTCAGTACAGAACCAGCCAGTCTGACTCTGTTATTATCATTAAGAAAGCTTTTTTTCCCCCTCCCCACACACACCACACACTCGTTAATCCAAACAACATCTGGGAACTTCAGCCGCTATCATATAAAAGGGAAACAGATTTAGAGGGAACAGGGGAAATACAGCTCCAGCCACACTGAACAGCAACTAAATCCCAACAGCCAAACTTAACTTGCACCACCAGTATCTCTGAAATGCTGTTCACTTCAAAAAGGCAAAAATGCTTCCCACCACATTTCTTTATACCTCCTCTAGACCTTTGCTGTGTGTGTGTGTGTGTGTGTGTGTGTGTGTGTGTGTGTGTATGGGGGGGAGAGGGGGAGAGAGGAAGGGGGACAGGGGAGGGGGTCCATTTTGACATGTAGCTTTTGTTAAAAAAAAAAAAAGGAAAAAATATTACTGCTTCCTAGATGGGAAGTTCAGTTGTGAAATAAGCCAAGAATATTTGGATGACTGTTAAAAGAATGCTTTTTTTTTTTTTGCTTTTCCGGAAAGGAGAATAAAAAAGACCCTTTCTGAGGGAGTGCATCTCTAGTTTACAAACTAATAGGGAAAAACTGGCGCCACCGAACCCAGAAAAGATGTCCTCCTGTAACAGACAGCTGTCTCCTCGGTAGTTTAAGTGTGCTTTTTGCTGAGATCATGCTCCGTGAGTCATGGAATCAATACAGGAATATGCACTGAGCCAGCCACCCTGCAACTGCACAAGGCAGAGCTGTGTGGCTCAAGCTACCCAGCAACCCTGTCCCTTTCCTGTCCCCGGCACCTGCATCTGGGGGCGATGTATATGGGCTTTCCACTTCCTGCCTGAACACGCCTCCATGGGCCCTCCAGGTGGGTCCTTCCAGCACTGCTTCTGTGTCAGTAGAACCTAGAGGTTGCATACCTCCAATGTGCTGATGTCCGGCAAACGCCTCAGGCACTTCATTCCCACTCCTTTTTTCGGTTTTCTGTAACGCACCAATGGCAGCTATACTTAAGTCAGAAAGGACTGACTTTCCCACAAAGGCTCCTGACCAAGTAGAAGGCACAATCAAAACATTTAGAGAAAGCCAAAATCGGAGCGTCGTGAAGGTTAATAGTTTACTTTTAATTTATCTTTTTGTTCCATTCAGCAAAAAAATAAAGTAAAATAAAAAGGGAAAATCACTAACTGTCTGAGCCACAGGCTCCTGCTCCCTGGAAGTTGGCCTTGGAGCCCCTGGCAGTCTGTGGTTAATGACAGTCTCGGAAACCTGATCCTCGCGCAGTGGGAGATTTGAGTAAGCACCGGCCTCTCTCTGGTCTCGCCTTTCCATTGTCCCACCCCGCAGGGCCAGCTGTTTCTGACAGCCAAATTGCTGCGTGCTAAGCAATGAAGGCTGTCAGAGAAGGAATTTTCATTTCTATAATGCATAGGCCTCTGCGGACAAATTAGACAGCTTATGGTGCTGGCTGCAGGATGCTGCTCCGGGCTTGAAGCGCTGCCAACACGCAGCCTTCCCTCCCCTCCCCTCTCCCCAGCCCCAAGCCGACAGGACAGTCACCCAAAAAGAATCGGAATGGCCAGAGAGAAACAGAACACGTGTCTTCCGCGACATACATAGCATATGTCCAGAGTAGCTGTCCAGCCACAGTCTTGGATGTAATGACACATGGTGGGAGCTAACAGCTAATGTCACACCATGGAGCTGCCTCGCAGGGCGGCCATTAAGACCTCCTGTAATTGGATATCCCGCAGTGAGTATCCCTGGGCATCAGCAAAATCAGTGGCCCTCAGCTCCTAGGGCACATGTGTCAAACACAAGGCCCGCGGGCCAAATCCGTCCCGCCAGGCCTTGCAATGTGGCCCGCACCGCGCTGTCATCACTGCACTCCGCTGCGTTTCCATCACAATGACAGTTTATGACTGTTCAGTAAACCATTCGGCCCGCGATTTAGGCTGGATTTTAGATTTTGGCCCCTTCTCTGATTGAGTTCGACACCCCTATCCTAGGGGATACCAGGCTTACCTAGAAAACACACCCAGAATGCATCCCTTCCTGAAAGCCCAGGTGATGACCATTATGCAACAATGCAGGAGGTCCAAGAGCAAGAGGCTCCATCAGGAGGACAGCGCCTCCCATATGAACTTCTAGAATTGTTCTGTGGGAACGGCCTGCCTCCCCAGCTTCGGTACTCACCACTCCCACCACCACCCACTTCCTACCACCCCTGACTTTGTACTGGGGCTATATATGCCCCCTCCTAGTCTGCCTGAACACTGGGGCTAGACCCATCAGCACACTGCATTCAACTGTGAGGTGGTACGTAGCCTACGCTGGTCAAATCAGATTGGACCTCTCTGGGTTTTACAGGAACTGCTAAAATAAATAAATAAATAAATAAATAAATAAATAAATAAATAAAGAACAGGGTCCCATGGACACTGCTTGAGTCCTGGGTCAACCCAGATCAGAAACCTACCCTGCCCAGACCACCCCAGAATGGCAGCCATTAGTGTCTTAAGACTAGTCCTGGACTGCATTTTCTGTCACTTGCACATGCCAACTAATAGATGAACCATCACGCCACCCTAAAAACATCCACAGAAATGCACATGTTATACTTTTATCACATAAACAACAACAAAAATGTTGCATTCTGGGTTCTTTCACTTTTCTCCTCTAATCCTTACATGCTAATGGGAGCTAAAATATGCAAACCGTCACCTGATTTTGGCCCCTTCTGCAAGGCAAGTCTAAATATCTGACCTGAATTCAAGGAGAAATGAGCTAAATTCATGATCCACGTTTTCTTTCGGTGCCATAAATCTCAACCCAAGCTGGACCTTATGGCACAGAGGAAGTGGACTCCGGTCAGTGAGTGGTCCGTCAGCCCCATGTCCATGGAGCCAACTCGGGGAAAGGCCAAGAAACCACTGCAGCCCTGCACAGAGGTGGGGGTGGGGACACCTGCTCTTCGGCCGGAGGTTCAGGTCAGACAAAGCACAAGCACCTGCAGGCTGACAGCTGCCAAGGCCATCACGCGGGCCACATCCTGCAGCCCTCCCGGCTTTATCATTAACTACTGTCTGGCCAAGGAGGGCAGGGTTTGGTTGAAGAACACCGGGGACTTGAAGGCGGGCGGCACATCCAGAACCAGGGTGGGCTCGCAGCCACTCACTACGGCTATAAATATCCTCCTGGCTGCTGGCCTGACAGCAACCACAGTTCCTGCTCCCCCGTTGGGAATAGAACTGCGGCCCGTTCCCCAAAGAAAGTCAGCACAACCACGCATGGCAAAAATGATGAGATGTGCCTACGAGCGCACTCCATGCTCAGGCAAGCCATGCTCCTCACCCTCCTCTTGTCCATACTTGGCTCCCAATCCTCAAAGATCAAAGGGAGACTTTAAAGATGCAAACCACAAGAATGGGGTTGCAGTCTGGTCCTTAGGGAGAACTGTAGCACACAATGGCTCAAGATTGTGATAGAAAGGAGAGAGGGAAAGAACAAGGGAGGGCATGAGATCCACTCACTCTCAGCCCCTTTCAAGCATGACAAAGAGGAGGACTATCAAAACTTTATGTTAACTCTTTTACACGAGGAATTTAGGACAAAGGATGGGGGTGGAGGGAGCTTGCACTGTCTCCTCACGTGGAGAAAACAGGAAGAAGGACAAGAAGACCACTGAGACTGCTTAGACAAGGAAGTCATGCAAATAAATAAATAACCACATTTACCTGGATGCTTCTGAGAAAACACCGAAATTCCCAGGACTGGCTTGGCCTTAATGTCTGAAGATCCACCCTATCCTCTGAACCCAGAGATCACCCACTACTTTGAGAAAAGGCATTCTAAAACAGCCCTTGTTTTAGCCACTGCTGAAAAACAGAACCTAACACGATCCAAATACTGAAGAGGGCCCTGGATTGAGGTCTGGGTACCATTCATCTCCAGGGCCTGGCACAGCACTGGCCTACACTTGGTGTCCCAGCATATAACTGCCCCAGCATTACAGTTGGAAGGGCCTCCCTTATAACCGACTGTATAGAGCTCAGAGAGTATTCTGAACCCAATTCACTGCCTTTCCTCCTGTCATCATTCATGTACTTAGCCATAAAGTACTGAGCACCCACAGCTAGCCAGGCACCATTCCGGCCACTGGAGGTCAACGCCACATGCAATGCAAGTCTACCTGCGGCCAGAACACTCCACCTGGAAGTTATTTCTTTCATTCATGTAACCATGTCCCCTGCTATAGGCCCCAGATCTGAGAAGATTTCCTCCATGGTAAGAGCAAACATATTCCCTATGTAAGGAATTCAACTCGTAAACCAATTAACTCTAGAAAGTCTTCAACAGTCACTCACACCACCAATATTCCAGGTCACACGATGGCCCTTTCTCCTCAATTTCTAGCACTTTGTGCCCTGACTTTCATTTTCAACCTGAAAACCCCAGAAATTATCTCATATAGAGAACAGCTTAGGAGAAGTCATTTTAATCCAAAATATTGACTCTGAGCAGGGGACTGTTCTAAGGTTCATCTACTGTGGTTTCTTTTTTTTCCTTTATCTGAAAACTAGCAAGGTAGTGTATGAATTCAAGGTTTCCTAGTACAAAGAATAATATATCTAATCACATCTCTATTATAAAAGCCAAGTGATACTGAATAAACCTCTGAGATTTTAATAGTCACGGAATTATTCCTATAAATATAAGTTTAACACTAATTAAACCATAGTCTAAAGTATATCCTTCCTTTGAGTTTGGAGGTACAAACCTTAAGGAGCTGAAAAATGATGAATGCTCAGGCTCAGTAATATAGTCAGTAAGTGTGTTTTCATTCATTTCATTTTCCTATCTTTCTACAAACTAATCCAATAAATACCGTACAGCCAGATTGTAATGGCCAGTGTAGTCAGCACTGCATAACACAACAAACTGATGTTCTGCTTACTAAATCCTACAAGTTAGATACTTACTGTGGGTGACTTGGAAACATTCCTAAATACTGCTAGCGCCCTGGTTTTCTCTGCAAAATACGTAGTAATAATAGCAGCCACAGGTTTTGAACACTTCCCAGGTACCAGATACCGCTATGCGAGAGATTTGCATACATATTACCAAACTTAATCCTCCCCACATGGGTAATAACACAACAGGAATTATTACGGACACTTTAGAAGCTCAGAGAGGTGAAGTAACTCCCCTAAGGTCGCACAGCTGGAAAGTGGCCGGATGAAATCGACACCCACACTTGTCCGACACCATCACCCATTATGATACAGTCTCTGCATTCCTTTCCAACCACAATATTATGGGAGGGGATTAACACCCGCCTTGTGGGGCAACCTTGCTATAGAATGCTGCCCCTATAGGCGATGCTTACATTTCACAGGCTTATGAGTGATATTAGGACTTGTGGATGTAAAAAAACAAAAACAAAAAATTCCAAATGAAGATACCATCAGCTTGAGAAGACCCCAAAGGTTGAACCCAGTCACCTTCCAAAAGCTTCGTACAAAACACATCAGAGCACATCTTAAACTATGATAGGGTTAGACTTGCCGGCATCCCTTCAAAGACTGAAACTAAAAAAAGAGATACTATCTGATAACCTTGAAAGTCAGCCAAATGAAGGAGAGAAAATGGCTGGGGAAGCAGCCTCAGACCCGTGCTGACTGCTGAGCGGAAGGAGCACCTGTGCTGAGGGCGGGCCAAGCAGCCCAGCCGGCAGGCAGGTGAAGCTCTGAGGCATCTCCAGGGGACAGCGAGGTTGGGGGCTGCCCTTGGCACAGCCCTCCTTTGTGCTGAGGGGGATCCAGTTCAGGCGCCCTACCAGGCCTGTCTTCTAGGTTTGTAAAACCCACTGGAAAGGATTCCAGTGGAGATAAAGACTCCCCGGAGACCGGGCACAACGAATTTCCAACTAACAGTGACGGATCTGCCAATCGGCCTCAGCCTCTCGGCTCTACCTGGCAGCCCTCCAGGCCCGTGGTCCCTGCCTCCCCCCCTTCCCCGCAGAGCCTCTGCGCTGCTGTCTCAGCTCTGCAGTGCCCATCAGCTCTGCTCCCTGCCGGCCGCTCACTCACCTTCCTGAGAAAGAAACGGCTCCCAAAAGAAAACCGCCAAAAATTAATCAACAAAAGCCTGGTGGGGGAGAAAGACCACTTCCTGTCTCTCAAAATAGCACCCTCACAGTCGCCATGCCAGGACCTTTAACATCCCATCTTGTGCTTTATTTTTCAGCTTCTTAAGCACCGTGTGGCTAGCCAGGAGCTCGGGGCTATAGAGCCAAAGAAACCTCTGGCCCTCAAGGGCTTATGGTCTAGAACACAGGTGTCAAACACAAGGCCCGCGGGCCAAATCCGTCCCGCCAGGCCTTGCAATGTGGCCCGCACCGCGCTGTCATCACTGCACTCCGCTGCGTTTCCATCACAATGACAGTTTATGACTGTTCAGTAAACCATTCGGCCCGCGATTTAGGCTGGATTTTAGATTTTGGCCCCTTCTCTGATTGAGTTCGACACCCCTAGTCTAGAAGATGAGGCAGGAGTTACCCATTAAAGGGCAGCAGAATAGGACAGAGATGAGGGGTGTCCAATCATGTAGTGAATCCAGTAATGTCAAAAGGTCAAAGAAATCCTCTATGGCTGCTGGCTGAGGTGGTGTAGTTGGTTGAATGGTGTCCCCACCCAAAAAAAAAAAAAAAAAAAAAAAAAAAAGGATATCGCCACACCTACCTAACTGCTAGAGCCTGTGAATGGGGTTTTATTTGGAAAAGGGGTTTTTGCAGATGTAATTAAATATGGATCACAAGATGAGATTGTCTTGCTTTATCCGGGTGGGCCCCAAAACCAATGACAAGTGTCCTTCTAAAGGGACACCAATGGAAAACAGAAGGCCACGTGACAATGGAAGCAGGAAAGGGTTGGTTATGCAGCCACAAACCAAGAAATGCCAGGAACCACCCCAAGCTGGGAGAGGCTGGGAAGGACGGGAAGGACGGGAAGGACGGAAGGACTGTCCCTGGAGTCCTCAGGGAAGCGTGGAGCCCTGCACCTTGACTCAGATTTCTGTTCTCCCAATGGTGGAAGAAAAACAGCTGCTCAGGGGAGGATCTACCAAGGTGGGCCCAGGCAGGAGGAAGACACCACACAGAGGGAGAGACAAGCTGATGGTGGGAGAACCATGGGGAAATGCCAGCCACTGCATTAGAGAGGAGAGAAAGAAAAGCCTGAAGTGTAACTTGGGGTGAAATAGCAACTCGAATGTGTATCTAGGTCATATTAATTTTACTAGTTAGTAGGGGAGTCACCGAAGACATTCAAGCAAGGGAATAAAATGTACAATGTGGCATTTAAGAAAAATTAATCTAATATTGAAAAGGAAAGGGAATTAGAAGCAAATATTCAGCAGACCTTCCTTGTGTGAGGAAAGATTCGTGAAGAATAGAAACCAAGTGTCTAATCCCCAGGATCTGTGAACATTCCCTTGGGTGGCCAGGGCGTTTTGCAGATGTGATTAAATTAAGGGTCTCGGGACAGGGGGATTATCCTGGATGATCCGGGTGGGCCATAAACTGAAGTGTCCTTTTAAAAGGAAGCAGGCGGAGGTTTAACGAAGACATAAGGCAATGTGACTAATGGAAGCAGGAAGAAGATGGAGGAGGGAGCCACAAGCCAAAGGAAGTGGTCTCTCTTCTCCAGAGTCTCCAGGACTGTAAGAGAATTAAACTGTGTTGTTTTCAAATACTAAGTTTTTCACAGTGTGTTACAGTGGGAACTGCAAACCATGTTCTGTGTTTTCTCCTCTGAAATTCAGATAAACCTTTCTTCCCCTAAATTCTTTCAGAAAGCTTTCTTTGGTGGTTTTCCCCCTACCTGCTCCTGTTTCATTTTTCCGAAGTTCACGTTCAACATCCTCTGCTTTAACAATTCCTAACTCAGTGGCTTTAAGCCTTTGTGCATCTTAAAACTCAACATTATTACCTACATATGCCCATACAAGGAAGGGGAGAGAATCTTCTAACTCACCCACCCATCTCCCTCCAGAGTATGTAAGAGTAAGCTGTTTCCTTCTGGGGTGATGAAAATGTTTTAGATTGTCATCCATGTGATCCTTCCATAGACGAATACAGATGTAAAAATGTATTCAGCTGTATGCTTAGGATCTCTGTATTTTGTGCTCTACCCCAAAAAAAGCACGAAAGAGAAAAAGGGAATAAGCTGATTCCATCGATTCTCCTCTTGAGAACAGGAAATTAGGCTTAAAGTCTACAAAGGAGAAGAAGGAAAACAACACATGTCACACTGGGGCACTGAGGTTTGAATAAAGAGACTGAGGATAAAGGATTTGTATATATGGCCCCCAGGAGGATTTGCAGTTAAGCCCTGAGAAAGGCCACCAAAGGAATAAACTAAAAACAGAGAAACATAAGAAACGAACTAGAATACTAAGACTTTAGAAGGGGGTTCCATAGGAGAGTGCCTTTCAAAATGTTTAACCTCCAACTATAATTTTTTTTTTAATCTTACATATCAACTTATTATATGCATCTATGTATAAAATTGAAAACTTTCATAAAACAACTCTTACAACAGGGTGGGGTTTTTTTAATCCTCACCCGAGGATATGTTTTTATTGATTGTTTTTGGTGTTTTGTTTTTTTTTTTTGTTGTTTTTTTGTGTTTTTTTGAGAAGGGGGTGGGAAAGGAAAGGGGCGAGGGAAGGGGGAGGGGAAGGGGAAGAGAGAGAGGGGACAGAGAGGGAGACGGAGAGGGAGAAAAGGATGTGAGAAACATCAATCAGATGCCTCCTGTACGAGGGTTAGAACCCACAACCCGGGTATGTGTCCTAACAGAGAATTGAACCCCAGACCCTTTAGTGCACAGAAGGACACTCAACCAACTCAGCCACTCTGGCTAAGGCATAACATGTGAGTTTTCATTCCCAACTTTTAATTCCTTTTACTTCTAACGGTGATGGTGACTCACTAAACTGACCCAGTAAATCATCGGTAGGGATTAAACAGAACAGGAAGAAGATGTTGATAATATTAAAAGGGCTAATATCCCCTAATTTTATGACTACAGGGGAGAAAAAATATAGGAAATTTACTTTACAACAGAGAGCCAATATAAAAATAGTTTGGAAACCATCTGTATTAAAAGGAAAGTTTTTAATTTTCTCATTAAAAATTTCTGCTTAACCACTGCCAAGTCCCAGCCCAGCTGGGTCCCAAATTTGAGGCTCAGTTAGATACTGAATGTTCAATTCAAGGAACCTATCTGCTGTAAGCTATGCAAAGGAAAACAAGATATGGCCCTTGCTTTCAAAGAGTTTATAATCTATTCATATAAAAAGAAAGGAAAATAACTACAGAAGAATATAAACAGTGATGAGTGCTATGGAAACACGGAGGAAAGAGAAGCTGGTTTGGGCCAGGGGAGGAGAGAGGAGAAAGGCTGTGTGGAGAGAGAAATGGCATTTGAGCTGGGTTGGGATCACGGGAAGAGGAACTCAAACACAGCTGAGTACAGAGGAAGTCTGGCAACAGGAGGCTGTGGCAGACTTCAAACATGGCCCCAAAGTTAGTCTCTCCTCCCCACTAGAGCTGGCCGGACAGCCTCTCTTCTTGAGTCTGGGCTCTGTAACAGCTTGGCCAAAGGATTATGGTAGAAGTGACACCGGGACAGTTTCTAGGACCAAGCCTTAAGAAAGGAGCCGCTTCCGTTTCCGGTCTCCTGAGACACTTACCCTTGGAACTCAGCGGCCATGCTCTGAGGAAGCCCAAAATAGCCTACGCAGGGACCACATGTTGGTGTTTCGCTGACAGCCCCAGCTGAGCGCCCAGCCAACTGCCAGCATCACCTGCCAGCCTGGGAGTGACACAACCTTCAGATGGTTCTGGCCCCCAACCTTCAAGCACTCCCAGCTGAGGCCCCAGGCACTGCAGAGCACAGACCAGCTGTCCTTACTGTGCACTTTCCAAATCCCTGACTCACTACACTCTGAGCATAATAAAAGGGCTGCCATTTCACGCCACTGAGTGTAGAGTGGTGTCCTGTGCAGCGGTAGGTTGACTAGCACAGTGTAGTTAGTACAAGAGGACACGGGAGAAGATAACCCTGAAGAAAAGTCAGAAGGAAGATGCCACATGTCTTCAAAGTCAACCTATGTGGTCTTCACTGTACAGGGGTGAGCCGCTGATGGGTTGAAGGTCAAGGCAATCATATGATTAGGTTGGAAGATTGTATTAGCAGCAGCTAATTCAAGGAAATTTCCAGCAAGCTCAGAGAAACACTTGAGGTATTATAGATACAACAGTTTTGAGTGCAGATCTCGTAACTGTCCAAACTAAATGCTTAAGAGGGAAAGATAATCTGAAATAATCTGACATTTAATCTCGAAGCAAATCCCACTGGCTCTGTCTTCAAAGTACATCCTGATTCCAACCAACCTCTTCTCATACCTCCTAGCTTGGTCTAAGCCATCAGCATCTCTCATCTAAGCCAGTGCTTATCCAACTAAATGTACCTTCCAAAACCAACCAGAGCTTCTGTAAAACACTGTCTGTCCTGTGAGTTGGGTCCACTGATCACATGTTCAGTCATGGCAACGTCAAAGTGCCATAACAGTTCCTGAACACTTCTTCCCAATGCCTGTACCTATTGCAGTACAGAACAGGAACAAACAGTGCTTGGGACGAGCACTATGGACCATTGTTTCCAAATTCCCTACATACATCGAACATTGAGATTTGGGAACAAGAAATTGAATTCCTAGAAATTTTGGAAATCAAAAATAATTTTTAAATATTTCCAACATTCTTTAATGTTACAAATATCTTTTAAAGGTTGCTTAGTAAATAAGAAACATTAAGTGAAGAGTGCTTACAAAAACTGAAGCGCATAAAAATTACTCCAACACTGAAAAAATGACAACAAACGTTAATGTCTAGTAGTCAAATAACCTAGCTCTATTCAAATACCATCACTTTGCAGACTCACAAGTCAAAATTTAAGGACCTGTTTTGCTTCCAAAGCTTATTATCTCGTGGCACACTACACATAGGATTTTTGTTTTTAAAATACTCTACACACAAATTTATTAATACTTATTTGTAAAGTGACTCCCTGCTAACAGTAGGCAGGGCCACAAATAATCATGTATAACCTGGCAACAGCAACAAGCAAGTTAAGTCGTGACCACTTACTTCTCCGCGTCCCTCTCTTGATTCCCAGAATAGGCAACCTTAACCTTCTACTCCGTGTGTCAGCGATTCCTGCTCTGGCTTTCAATTTGAAGTCGGTAGATTCCTTAGAGGCAATTACATCTCTATGTAAACTGTGTCTAGTGGCTACCATAATGGACAATTCAGGTATGGAGAATCTTAGAGTAGGAAGACTAAGAAGAGAGGAACACGCTATCTCAGAAAATCCCAAAATTGGGGGGAGGGGAGGCGGCTGGTGGGGAGGAAATGGTCCCCAGGGAAAGGAACAAGGAAGTTGAAGTCGGCAGAGAACCAAGTCTGGAAGGACTAAGCGATCAATAGATGCTTTGAAAAATAAAAATGAGGAAATAATGAAAACAGATGAGAGACACAGGGCAAAGTCCCAGACAAATTTTGAGAACAGATTTTAAAAAGTAATAAACCCTGGGGACCTGAATACTAAGAGCAGGTTATATAAGATTAACCTGATTTCCTTTTTCAATAAGCTTTGGAAGCTAGAAGTTCAAGGAAAAACTTCTAGATTTTAGGGAGGCATTTGATAAAGTCTCTTGTGAGAGATCCAGATGGACAAAAGAGATGAGCAGATGTATCTGTACGTTACGCTCGCAGAGGGTACTTGTGTGTAAAGAACCGGTGTCTTCCTAAAGTTACGGAAATGGAACCCGGCGTGTGTAACTGGCTATTGGTGTAGGCGAGACCTGGCAAACTGAAAACCTGATCAAGTTCAATTTAAGGTCCTTCCTGTTGTAAAGGGAATAAAAGACAAGGGCACAAGTAGACAAGAAGAATGCAAGGGGAAGCGAGACCTAGCAGCATCTGTAATCAAGACTCTGAGATTTTTGTGGGTAGTCAACTCAGCAAGTATCTCAAGGTAGCCATCTGAAATGCAGCAC
Organism: Pipistrellus kuhlii; assembly: GCF_014108245.1. Taxonomy (NCBI): domain Eukaryota; kingdom Metazoa; phylum Chordata; class Mammalia; order Chiroptera; family Vespertilionidae; genus Pipistrellus; species Pipistrellus kuhlii. The sequence continues at coordinate 49,539,349 of NW_023425573.1, read as the reverse complement.
TCTGACAAGCCTGTATGTCAAAAAACTAGAGGAGAGAAAAATCCAGTCAGGCATATGGCAATAGGTCTAGATACCAATTGCAAAAGACTTTCAATGAAACAGAAGCACGAGGGACGGTGGGCAGGATGGTGAGGACCACTTGGAAGCTCTGGAGAGATTTTTGCGTGGATAACAGAAAATTGGGGTGAATATTATTACAGTTCCAATCAGATAAATATAGCCTTATACTCTAGTCTGTACAGCTAAAAAAGATCTATAGCCAAAAAGGATAAATAGCCCTGACCACTGTGGCTCAGTTGGTTGAGCTCAATCCATGCACTGAGAGGTCACAGGTTTCATTCCCAGTCAGGGAACATGCCCGGGTTGTGGGATCAATTCCTAGTGGGGGGCATGCAGGAGGCAGCTGATCTATGTTTCTCTCACACCAATGTTTCTTTCTTTCTCTCTCTTTTTCCATCTCATTCTTCTCTCCCTAAAATCAATGAAAACATTTTTTTAAAAGGATAAATAGGAGCTGCATTTATTACAGACAAAATAAAAATTTCAATAACCACCTTAAAACAGTCAGAGTTGTCCAAAGGCTGAGTAAGGCCTGAGTAGATACTGCATCTCCTAACTCTGCAGAATGTCAACGAAGCCTAGGGGTTCACTCGGAGGGTACATATAATGCAGGGCAATTGCAGGGTTTAAATAACTCCTCCAAGCCCTATGACTCTACCACTAAGAAGGCCCCCAAGGAAGTCAAGGACACCCCTAAAACGCGTGCATCAGGTCCCAACCCATTTCCCAGAAACATTTAATGAACGGAGCACCTTAGAAGGCTATGGGCAGAGAAAGAACGATGACCATAGGCTGAAGAGGTGGTGGTAGCAATGAACGTGGACTCATTTCTTGGAATGCTTCCTTAGGAAGCAGCTTATGAAAGCTACAACATTCAAAACACCTCTTTCATGCTACAGAAGATATAGCCTGTTTCTAAGCTCAAGGGGAAGAACAACAAAGAGAATAAATTGGAGAAGGTTGAGGGAGAAGGGCAGAGAAAAAATAAGGAGCAAGGCCTTGGGAAAGGAGACGAGACTCAACCTGAAAATACTGGCACAGAGCAAGTGCCGGAGAACATGTTGAAGACACATCTCCACATGTACAAACACAGGTACTTAAAAGTATTCTCAAATAATTATGCAAACACACAGAAGATAGGTACCGATTGTACGACAAATATCACTGTCTGCCATAGTTCCATGACCCTCTAAATGGTATTAATTCCTAGCAAATACAGTTTACAGGGAATCCCTTACAACCACACAAACATCAATTCCTTTGAAACAGTCAAAATGTGATAATGCCAAAACTAGACAAAGCAGGGGAGGACTCTCTAACAGATTTAACCCCAGGGTATATTAGGTAATGGTAATCTGGCCATACCAAGAGGCAGAATAAAAGACAATAAAAAGACCGGGCATTCATAGATTACTTTAATCAACAGTATGTTGAGATGTCTGAAAAAGTTCTCCCACAGACTTATCCCAGTAGTGACATTTTAACAATAATAACTCAAAACTAGTGTTTAAACTACAATGAATAGCTCCATGCTCAAATATTTTTCCAAACAGACCACAGCAGCCAAATGATTGTTACTTATTTGAATTACTGTAATATCCTTCCTGTTCCTAGTTTCACAATTACCCAGATAATAAAATAGATTGTATTTAGTCTGCTCAGAATGCCCTGACAAAATAGCATAGGCTGAGTGGCTTAAATAACAGAGATTTATTTTCTCACAGTTCTGGAGGCTGGGAAGTGGGAGGTCCAAGATCAAGGTGCTGGCCAGTTCGGTTCCTGAGGAGGACTCTCTTCCTGGTTCACCTTCTGGCTGTGTCTTCACATGGCAGAGAGAGGGCAAGCTCTCTGGTAACTCTTCTTATAAGGACCCTACTCCTATTATAAGGATCCCACGCTCCACACCTCATCAAAATCTAGTTGTCTCCCAGAGACCTCGTCTTCAAATACCATCCCATTGAGGGTTAGCACTTCAACACATGAATGTGAGGAGAATGCACACCATTCAGTCCACAGATGGACAGACAGGAAATTTTAAAGATCATGCTCAAAAACTGCTGCCAGTGTTTGCTTCAAAATCCAAATCTAATCAGATCTTTCTCCTCTCTAAACTTCCCTACTGGCTAGCATAGTCTGGTAGTATTTTCATCCTGTAGCCTCCATCCACCTTTCACATTGATCCCATATGTATCCTAAACTGTAGTTATAAACTACATGCCTTTGGCCCTACCCAATTTGCTTCAGTGTATAGAGCGTTGGCCTGCGGACCAAAGGGTCTCGGGTTTGATTCCAGTCAAGGGCACATACCTTGGTTTCAGGCTCCTCCTGGCCCCCGGCCCTGGTCAGAGTTCATGCAGGAGGCAACCAATCGATGTGTTTCTTTCACATTGAAGTTTCTCTCTGTCTTTCAATGGAAAAATATCCTCTGGCAAGGATTAACAAAAAAAAATCTACACTAATAAAAGAGTAAGATGCAAATTGACTGTACCTTTGTGATGCCAAGCAGCCAATCAGGAGTGAGTATGCAAATTAACCCCTCCAAAAAAAAAAGATGATGGGTTAATTTGCATCCCAGCCACTCTGGGCCTCTGGGCAGCATGGGAAGGTGGAAAGGCAGCTCTGGGCCATAGCAAAAAGGTGGCTCCGGGCCGGAGCGAAGGCAGTGCTGCTGGCAGCCAGGGGAAGGAAGGCCCATTCTTGCACAAATCTTCGTGCATCAGGCCTCTAGTAAAAAATAAATAAACAAACTACATGCCTTTGACCTTACGCCAAATATTCCCTACATTAGAATACCCTGCCTCTACATTGCCAGGATAATTTGCAGTGAATCTTAAAGTGTGAACTTAGTTCCTCCTTAGGTCAGAACCTTCCCTACATCCTACCCACCACACCAGGTTAGGTGTTCCTCCTCCGACCTCATGGCTGCACCTTCCACAGGCCTTGGTGATAGCATGTGGCAAGCTATACTGTAATGGCTGAGTGACATGTCTCCCTCACCAAACTGAATTCTCCTTGACGCTAGCAATAGCACCTCTGGTCCCTGTTTCATCATCACTTATCAGCACAGGGCCCAAAACATCATTGATAATAAAAATTTAAAAATTTAAAAGATAGGGAAAAACAAGAATCAAATAGACCACAGAAGAGTTTGAAGAAAGAAAAAGAAGATGGGAGCATTTTTTTATTCCTCACATCTCACATCCATGTCCCTTAGACATTTCTAGTTAGTTGGAAATCTGCACCCCATTTTGACGCTTACCTCCATCGCCAGGAAAATGGAACACAATGTAGAAATAGTTGGAAGACCAAGAGCAAAGAGAAAGGGAGAGAAGGGTGGCACTTTGCCACAGAACTGGCCAATACAAAATGCACAGCGAAGTGCTTATCCACACAACAAGCTTTCCACCTTCCCAATGTTAAGGAGGCCACTGCCTTGTAACAAGATTCATACTTTTGGACTCACCAACCCCCCAAAAGAAAACTCTGACCCGTTCAGCTCACAGATGGCTGAAACTGATTAAAGCCCCTTCCCTAGAAAAGCTGCTTTAGCCTGTGCCCACTCATCAGAAGCGCCAACTTTATATACAAGAGTCAGAGCAAAACTCTGGGTGGTCCTGGGGAAAGGCTGTATAAGCTGTAAAGTGCCCGCTGTGAAAGCCAGCGGTCATTACCATCCCACTTACCCTTGTGAGCGGATGGGCCTTCGGCAGGAGGGTGGCTGGATTAAGTGCAGGGAAATGACTTTATGCTCTGTCTGACTCATAGTTTGCCTTTCTCTCCTCTCCAGAGAAACAAGCTCCTAATGGTACACTTTGTGATGACCAAACTTTAACTCATCTGCCTAAATCTCAATGACTAAAAAGTTCCTTGCTTCCTAATGAGAAAGTGGCCTGACATTTTAATGTAAACTCAAGAAAGGGAGTCAAATTTTCACTCCTCGCCCTCAACTCGCCGCACCCTAAAAAACAATAAATTTTAATGTAGGCTGAAGCACAGATTCTTAGATTTGCCTCTACAAAAGCGATGACATACCCCCAGCCCTAAGAAGAGGGAGAACAGAGCACTGTAATGCGCTTTTGTCCTGTGGCTATAATTAAGGCTGAAGAAGCCTTCTGTTCTCCCCTCTAATACATCACCAGATCTGAATGACTTCTATGTCGTCCGCCTCTCCCCTTGCTGTGCTCTCTGTTAAAAGTGTCTCCCTATCTTTCCAGTTCCCCCCGAGGGACTCCTTCCTGCTTTCAACTTTCCACGCTCACTCAAAACCTCTCGGTCTCCAGTCCTAAAACTTGCTGATTCCACTTCTTTATTCTCTTTCATCATCCTAACATCGAATCGTCAATGCTTCACGGGAAAGATGTTGTTGTTTTTTTTCATCCACAGTGGTCCAGTAGGATCAAACGGAGAATGTGCAATCCCAAAGGACATCTCCCTCGGTTCAAAATAAGCAATATTTGCCGCGTGCCCGTTGTGTGCCGTGGAGGGGCTATGAAGCAGGATGGGCTTCCCTGGACTGGAGCTCCGTGCGAGGCGCGGACTCGGCGCCCGAAGTTCTGGGGGGTCTGAGACTCTTTCCTGGTAGGTGAGGTCTGGTATTAAAATATAAAGAAATGCCAAAAACAGTGCGACAAAAACTGTGTGTGTGTTTCAAATATTTGTAGACTGTAACAGGCAACGTCTCAAGATAATTACATGGTCCAATAATGAGACGCAAGTTCACAGTTGTGTTGAGTGATCCGCCTTCTTTCAGCCCTGCTGGTGTCTGTACTTCTAGGCCGTAACATTCACAGGTGGAAGCCCCTTGTGAGTGGGAAGCCCGGGCCTATGGGTCCTCCTGCTCACCACCCCCTCCCTCTCAAGGCCTCCACACAGTAGTGAGTGAAGGAGTCAACAAATAACTCCACCAAGAACACTTGGTCTCAGCCCGCAAGTGATGGACAAATTAAACTAACTGGGAGGGATGCGGAGGGACATGCTCTCCACCCACACCCCTCCCCAAATGTAAGGGAAGAGCCATCGTGCCAGGAGACCAGGATTCCACGCTGGGTCCATCCCTAAGCATTCATCATAGGCAAGGCCTTTTGCATATATTTAAATGTCAAGGTTTTTCCTCCTTTTTTTTTTTCTTTCTGTAAAATGGAATAACACTATTTTCAGCCCTGTCTTCTTAAGAGGCTCACATAAGGATTTGAAGTTGCTCTGGAAAATGGCAAAGCCCACCACAAAGGGGGAGCTGCATAAGAACAAAGGCTGAACACTTAATCACATGCTGACTTATCACCATAAAAAAACAAAAAAAAACAAAAAAACTTTAATGACATTTACAAACATATAAATCCAGAACGTGGCCCTGTTGTAAGGGAAGAAGGGGACAAAAGGTGAATGGCTATGATTTGAAAGTAAAGCGACTTTATGGAGCCCCAAGGATTCTGGCAATCTTTCTGTGAATCTATGAATATGGATGGTAATGCTGATTCCATGTGGAAATGATTTCCATGAGTAACCAAAAGATGAGGACTCCCTAAACCTTATTCCCTAAGGTCCCACACTATCCCAGGCTTTTTCTTCAGTTAAAACTTTCTAAGAAAGAGTCTCTTGCTCTAGTCACCTCCTTCCTCGACCCACTATAACCTTGTTCCCTCCCTCCTGCTAAACTTATGCAAACATGACTAATGACACCCTAAGCTGCCCAAACAAACTGCCCTCTAGAGCTTATCTATTTGGTTCACGGACGACCCTGGGGCAGCTTTCCCTTTCTCTGGGTCAGTGAAGGAAGGCACACTCTCTGTAGCATCCCTCCGACTCCTAGGTCTGCTCCCCCTCTTCTCTTAGGGTGCTCCTCCCTGTACTCACCCTGGGGACCCAGGACAGATTCCCCCTCCCCCTTCTCCCAGGGAATCTAATCCCACCTAGAACTTCACTGCCACAACTTGCGAGTGACTCTGGTCCGTCTCCAGCCCTCTCTTCTGAGCTGTAACTCTCCTTCCGATGACCCATTACACAGCTCTCCCACAGCCTCTCAAACAGGACTTGTCAAACTGAGCCCCTCACTTCCCTGCATTCCCTGCTCCTCCTCCTCCTGTCATGTGATCGCCGTCCACCCCTGCAATTCTCCTCCTGCCACCCCAGCTCAGATCCGTCACCATGACTCTGGACCCTCCACCCACCTCTCCAGCCACATTTCTCACTATTTCTTGCCCAAAATGCTGCTCCCCCGGCCTCTCCATGAGTGTTTCTCAAAGTGTGGCGCGTGGACTACGGATGACCACCCCCCCAAAGTGACGTTATGTGGTTCTAAAATGTTTCCTTTTCCTTTCAGTGATTCATGCTTCCTTCTGATGTATTTTAAAATAAATCCGCAAGGGGCACATCCAGGCTGCATTGAACAAAACGTCATGCGCGTCAGAATAACCTGGGGACCTTTACACATGTCAGCACCGAGGGGACATCCCAGACCAACCAAATCACAGCCTCGCGGGGTGGCGATGGGCCTCCGCTCTGTGAACTGCACACGTGCTTCCAATGCGCAGACATTAGAATAAACCTGAAATGGGCACTTAAGGGAAAGGGCTGCCCCTTCTAAAGAAAGTAAATAACCAGTCTATGTATGGTGAACAGAAAGGGCGCCCCAGGCCCCCTGGTCTGCCCAGGACATTAGCACTGAAAGTCTGTCTTCCTGGGATACCCCTCCGTCCCAGGCAAACTGGGCAGCTGGTCACCCTACTGGGCAGTATCGGAAGTTCAGAAATGAGTGCGAGCATTTCCCAAAATGTGTTCAGCAAACTGCTACCATGCCCCTCCCCAGGGCATTAACAGCTGTGTGGCTACAAATGGTTCCACCACGGAATAAACTTGAGAGACCCCAGGGATATCCCAGGATAGAGGAGGAAGCTAATGGTTTTCCTCAATGCCGGCTTCTCAGAGCGTCCAATGCACTACAGTCTTTTACTCTGACTGAGAGGAGGATAGACTGTCCTGCATTCCTCAAAGTACTTGAGGCCGGATTTTTTTTTGTGAAGCACTTAATCAGGTAGGTTTTGAGAGATTTCTTGTAAGTGCTGCCTTCCCATACTTGGAGGCAATTTCAGGAAAATATAAATCTGATCGTGTTACTTCTTCATTATCAAATCCCATGCTTTAAAATAGTCCAGACTCCTTAGCGGGCAGCCTGTCCACTTTCCCAGCTCTCCCATCTTTCCTCCCTTCTTGTGCTTCAGTCCAATGTTTCTCAAACTTGTAGAAGCATTTACATCACCTGGGGAGCGTGTGGCAATACTGGCTCTCATTCAGGATTGGGGTAGACCTGAGACCTGCCGTTTTTGGTGATGCGTGCTCACAAACGATGCCATCACTGGGGATCCAGGAACAGACTTTTGGGTAGCAAGGTTCTGGTCATGTTCAACTCTAGAGGACGCTGTCTTGCCCTAGCTGGTATGGCTCAGTGGACAGACTGTCAGCCTGGGGACCGAAGCATCCTGGGTTCAATTCCAGGTCAAGGGCACATAACTCGGTTGCGAGCTCAATCCCCATGCAGGAGGCAACCAATGGATGTATCTCTTTCACATTGATGTTTCTCTGTGTGTGTGTCTCCTCCTCCCTTCCACTCTGTCTAAAAAAATCAAGGTATGTACATTTTATGTATTCGAAAATGTGTCAATGATTATCATTAGACATTTGTGCTAGATAGCATATATTTTCACTACCCTTTAATTCCAACATATCCTTTTGTGAGGATTACCAGTAATGGCACATTGTGGTTTTCCTTTAAAAAATAAATAAAATAGCCCTAATCGGTTTGGCTCAGTGGTAGAGCATCAACCTGCAGACTGAAAGGTCCCCGGTTCAATTCTGGTCAAGGGCATGTACCTTGGTTGCGGGCACATCCCCAGTAGGAGGTGTGCAGGAGCAGCTGATCGATGTTTCTCTCTCATTGAAGTTCCTAACTCTCTATTCTTCTCCCTTTCCCTCTGTAAAAAAAATCAATAAAATATATTTTAAATACATAAAATAAGACAAGTAACTAAATAAATAAATTAAATAAAGGATGCTGTCATTCCTATAAGCCACTGTGCCTGAAAGGTGCTTTTGCCAGCGGGTAACTTCCTACTCACCCTTCCAGGTGGTCCAGAGCATCATTCCCGGGAGAAGGTGGCAGCTCTGTTTTATGTTTTGCTGCTCCGCTCTGTAGCAGCTTGATTGCTTATTTCTCTGCCTCTCCCTAGGCAGCTGTCTGACAGCCTTCCTGTGCCCAGTGCCTGGCACACTGTAGCTACTCAGCAAGTCTGCATCGAAGGAGGCCGTGGCCACGCAAAGGAGGTAATGCATGGACTCGGCTCTGGGAAGACGTTTCAAAACTGAGGCTGTGATGCAGAATCAAACCTGCTGGTTGGGGTTCTGTGGTCAGGAACTTCTACCAGAGTCATAAGTAGAATCTACATTCACGTCGCAGAGTTCAGACCACAAGGGAATAGCATCAGCTGGTAATTTACACACACAAATAAAACTCCCCGGTTTCTTGCAATGAAAACGAAACCCAGACAGTCTTCCGATTACCATTTAACAGCCTAAAATCACCAGGCACGGTGGGAAATCAAACACCATTTGACCCCTAATCCTGTGTTCATGTACTTTGTAGAGAATCCTTCTGACAATTTTAAGTTTAAACAAACCTTTGTGAAAAGAGTACCCAGCAGGTTTAATGTACTTACTGCTGTCAAAGTCATAGGCAATGCATCACACTCAAAAGAGCATTTGAAAATGTGTCAATAATTATAATTAGACACTTGTACAAGATCTAATATACTCTCACTACCCTTTAACTCCAACTGATGTGAAATTAAAACCAGTTTCTTGAAAGTGCAACTCGCAGATCATAATTTAATTCTAAAGCAGATATAAAACCTGTCACACTACAGAGATACAGTACATTTTATGCAGGAGAAGAAAAGGCCATGATATTGTAATACATCATTTTAGGTAAGGTGACCACCCTTAATACTGAAAGGGCAAAATACATTACCGAGGTGACATAATCTTCCAATATTTACTTCACCCCTTTGTATTTAAACATTTCTCTTCAAAATTATGTACTACTCACAAGCCCAAAGGTGATAGCTATTAATATGTTGATATTCTTCCCTATTGGTCTTTCCCCCCCCCCCCCCCCATATCCGTATACATATAACTACAAATCTGGACTCGTACTACGTTTTATGTCTGTTTATGTTTATGGAAGTGTATTATCATACTATACATAATTTATGTATATGAAGTTGTACTGTTTTAGTGTCCTGCTTTTTCTACAGAACGTTGTCTCGTATAGTTCCCATCGTCCTTCATTCATCCCAAAATTTTCTGCATGCCTAAGGTAGTATATATAAGGCACAGGATAGACACACACACACACACACACACACACACACACCAAAAAAAAAAAACAAAAAAAAAACCACAAACATAGTCCCCGGTCTTGCCAGCTTATATGGGAGTATATGCAAAGTAAATATATAAAAAAAGAATCAAACTAGATAAAAATGCCAACAAAATCCTCTTTGGGAAGGTCATTTTAAGGTAAGATCTTTCCCTGAAAATTCATGTAAAATAATATTTTTTGTGATCACATAATGTTACATGTTATAAATTATAATATAAGTTACATATATATAGGTTATTATAGAAAATTGTTTCCATTTTTCTTTGCTACTCGACAGCTAGATGAATAAATTTGTATACTTAAAGAACTTTAGTAAGTGATTTTTTTCTAAATGAGTAACCAAGAACTTAAAATATTTTCAGGAAAATTACATTTACATTAACAGCCCCAAGTTTCCAAGTCTTTCAAATGAAAAAAAAATCCAGGATGTTGCTTAATTTTGAGGGACCAATTCTAAAGAGAAAAAAAAATGCAGTACAGGGAATAAACATGAATTTTACACTAAATTTCACTTACTTGGATTTGAATATTTAAGTACATCTAATTTGGTAACCACCAAAAACGCCAACCATCTTATTAAAATATACCAGGTAAATACATCAGATTTTCCAACAGTCCCTATTTGCCCTCTTCATATTACAAAATACTTTGAAAGATCAAAAGCTGACTGCTCTGATCTGCCCCAAAGTCATAAATAAAATGTTGCTGTTTCTTAAAGAGTGTCTATCATTTGCCTTTTGCCTTTTTTGGGGGGGGGGGGGGGGGCGCTATTATAAAAATAAAATTTTTCTCTAAGTCTGAAAATCCATTGCTTCTATTCGTGATCAATAATAAAATGCTGACAATATGAGTTTCTTGGCCCACTTACCACTCACTGTATTAAAAGAAAAGAAAAAAAAGATAATCAGCCATATAAGGTCTGCTTTTAACTCAAAGCACAAACCAGACAGAGTGCTTTAAAACAATCAAAGTAAAGCTGTGGTTAGCAAGGCTTCTGAAGCCCGGGGCTCTTCACAGACTCAAAACTTTCAGGAGGGGAAAAAAATCATCAAGCTCCATTTACTGGAAGGACCAAAAAGAAGGCAGATTGAAAGTGAATCAACAAATTCTCCAACTTCAGAAATAGCTGAGCCTATGCCCTTCGTGACAGATAAGAAGATACCAAAAAAACAAAAAAAAAAGGTTTAAGAAAGTGACTTCCTTGGGCCACAAAACTGACTTACACCAGAGATCAAACTAGTGGTGAGTCGTAAGGGTTGCTTTCTCACTTCCATCAGGCCACACTGCCTCACTAATACAACTCCAAACCCCTCATCATGGCACAACCTGTGCTGTAAAGAAAGATGTAAATGGCCTTCACTTCAGCAATTTCAAGTCTTGATATTCATTCCGAGATATACAAGAGAAAGACATGCAGGTCTACATATACATCAATATATAAATCAGTAAGAAGGTAAAGCAGTGCATGTAAGAACAGTCACTGCAACACTGTAACATAGTATTTACTAAAATAGCAAGTAAAAGACTAGTTAAATAAATTGTGATACATCGACACAATGGAGTCCCTTTTAAAAGAGTAAAGAAACTGTTTATACTGATAGGAAAAACTTTCCCAGATACATTGTTAAGTGAAAACAGCCAGGTACAGAACTGAAAAGTGTACTATATATGTATAGGAAAAAAGCACTAGTATATGTTTGCAAATGTAGAGAACATCACTGGAAAACTATATTAATTTTAGTGATGGTTTTTCTCCAGGAAGGCAAAGTAAAAGACTGGAGGACAAAAGCTACCTTTCACTATATACTTTTCCCATCTTTCAAATCTCTTATTGAGCACACGTAATGTAACATAAATATCTTTCCTACAACATAAAATATCACAATGAATAAAAATATATGGGGGAATCATAGAAACCCATATTAACATGCACATGTAATGAAATTAAGCTATCTATGAATTAGAAATAAAACCACCAATTTGAATTTTTTTTTAAATAGATTTTATTGATTTTTCACAGAGAGGAAGGGAGAGAGAAAGAGAGCTAGAAACGTCGATGAGAGAGAAACATCAACCAGCTGCCTCCTGCACAACCCCTACCGGGAATGTGCCCGCAACCAAAGTACATGCCCTTGACCGGAATCAAACCCAAGACCCTTCAGTCCGCAGACCGACGCTCTACCGCTGAGCCAAGCTGGTTTCGGCACCAATTTGAATTTTTATTTAAAAAAAAAAAAGGTGTATGACCCTGGCCAGTATTTCAGTGGTTAGAGTAGGGGTGTCGAACTCAATCAGAGAAGGGGCCAAAATCTAAAATCCAGCCTAAATCGCAGGCCGAATGGTTTACTGAACAGTCATAAACTGTCATTGTGATGGAAACCAGCGGAGTGCAGTGATGACAGCGCGGTGAGGGCCACATTGCAAGGCCTGGCGGGACGGATTTGGCCCTCGGGCCTTGTGTTTGACACATGTGGGTTAGAGCACCCACAGAAGGGTTGTGGGTCCAATTCCCAGTCTAGGGCATGTACCTGGGTTGTAGGTTCCATCTCCGGCCTCAACTGGGGTGCATGTGGGAGGCAACCAATCAATGTCTCTCTATCTCTCTCTCTCTCTCTCTCTCTCTCTCTCTCTCTCTCTCTGTCTCTCTCTTTTCCCCTGCTCCTCCCCCCACTCCCCCCAAAAAAAAAATCAATGGGGAAAATATCCTTGGGAGCATTAACAGGAAAAAAAAAAAAAAGTTGTGTGGCCCAAAAGACCAACATTCTAGAAGAAAAAAAAAAGTCCCTGAGAAATGAAATGCCCTCCTGGACGACGTACATGCTCACTCCCCACATGCGAGAAGGATCCACTCCACCTGTGCTGAGAATGGCCTAAAACAATAAGCCCTTTAAGAATCAAAACAGAACCAAGTGGGAGAAGGGGAGCAACCGGGATGGACCTCACAGATTAAGTAACAATGAGCTGGAGAGAATCCCAAATAAACACGCTAAGATAAAGAAGAAAAAAAGTCATCTGAAGTTTAAAAGGACATTCCATTCTAAACTGGCTAAAGGCAAGAATAAATGCCAGGCAGTCATCTCCGGGAATGACTACAGCAACCACTTTGTCTAGCACCTGTGACACAAAACACTTCATTGTTAGAATGCCTTTCACCTAAACAGGCAAGGCTCTGCGAAATAGGCATAAACATAAGTTACAGATGTCGCCCGTCAGACAGTAGACCTGTCTTTGACTCTGTAGCAGATGTTTATCAGTTCCCATGTTCAAATGTCGCAGCCTGTTATTGCACACTCCTTTATTCGGATAAACATTTGATTATTTGCTAGATAAGGGCACTTGACCCAAAAGAGTCAATGAGAGACTTTGAACTGTCTATAGCTGGTTCGTTTTATCATTCAAACTTTAGCCCACTTCTTCCTATTTCTAAAAGGGACCTTTCCCCTAGATCCGGTGACCCGCGTGGCCTCTTTTTCTGCATCCTCTCACAAAACTAACCGCTAATACAAAGCCACAGCTCCCATCCCTATCCACCAGGGCTCCAGTGCCACATTTTCCACACCTCACTACACTCAGCAAGCCCTTTGCTTTGTACTTGCTCCACCAGAAGCTCAAACTCAACACCATGCCCTATCCCAAACCAACTCCTCCTAACAACCGTCTGCTTTTGGTGTCTTGTTTTGTTTCTTTGTTTGTTTTTTAAGATCAATACCATTCTCCCAATCATCCAGGTTCCAAAGTCAGATACGTTTGCTCCCCACCCATCCTTCCCTCTCTTTCAAAAAAAAAGTAAATAAATAATAATAATTAATAATAATAATTTATTCACCCTATGGCTTCTGCAGCCCAAGGCCAAAACCCTAATTCTACCCAATTTGCTGTACCTTTAGCTCCTGGGCATCCACACTTTCCACTAGACTCATTCATCTGTGACCAACACAAGGCTATAGATTATAGTATAGTATAGTATAGTATAGTATAGTATAGTATAGTATAGTATAGACGAGGGTCTCAAACTCATATGCCTATACTAGTATACTGGGACAATGCAGTTAGCACGCAGGAGTAAGGCAGACTAGGGAAGGAGGGAGGGAGGGAGAAAGGGTAGGAGGGAGGGAGGGAGGGAGGAAGGGAGGGAGGGAGGGAGGATTCTTCGTGATGCTGGGGCCTCAGTGTCTGGGAGAAAACAGGAATGAGCTGGGCTGCGGTGAACACGGCATACATGTCTCCTCAGACAGACATGATTACAAGGAGCTTCGGCAGGTTTCTGCAGGAATACAGGCCTGGTGCTGCCAGAGCTTTCCATTTTGCAGGAGCAGGTGGAAATTTGGATTTTTAGTGGGAAACTTCCCCATGTTTAAATGTTGGGAACCGTTTCAGAAATACCAAACAGGCCCCAGCTATGAGGTGTAGTCAGCCCCAGCACCACCAGCTATAGAGCATGATGACTTTGGAAAGTACGGCCTGGGTTATAAGTTCAGACAAGTGACCTTCAACATTTCCATCACCCTTCTGAGGCTCAGTTTCTCCTTCTGTAAAATAGGCATAAAAAGAGTAGGTGCCTCAAGGAGTGGGTGTGAGCATTAAAAGGAGAATGCAAGGGGCCTGAGCAGAGCTTCCTTCTGAGGTATTATGTATTATCTTATTGTGGCTAGTTTTAGAATCAAGTCTAAAAACATTAGCCTAGCGTTCAGAATTAACCATAATTTGGCTCTAAATCTCCATTTCTAAGCTTTCATTTACAGTGCTCCCCTTAAGATATTCAATAAGGGCCTCATCACAAGAAACAACAACAGCCTGTAATTACTGAAATCGAGAGTCTAGGTCAGTGGTCGGCAAACTCATTGATCAACAGAGCGGCAAACCGCGGCTCGCGAGCCACAGCCGCAGTTTGCCAACCACTGCTCTACACAGTCTTGTCACATCACAAAGAACTTCCAGGAGTGACCATACATGCTTGGGGATGGGGGGTGGGGTGGAGAAGGTGGGAAGGGTGTGCAAACCTAGTGACTTAACAAGCACTGGCCACCCTACTTAGTCTCCTTTGCCCCTGGAGTCAGTGCAAATCGGAGACACCAATTTGCTGTTCCTTCCAGTTGTCTCAAGTCTTGATGCCTTTCCAAGAAGCTGCACCTCAAGGCGCTGTGTCTGATTCTACTGATTAAAAATATGTGCAACTATGTTTTGTACAACTTGGCTCCGATACAAAAGCCAACGACTCAGACTTGCTTGCCCCATTCCCTTGTTTTGGAATGCTGCCTACTCCGCAGCCTACACACATAGAGATAACTCTCAAAACGATAACATCAAAATGGTATCTTCCCGAGGCCAGCCAGCCAGCCAGCCAGCCACTTCCTCAGAGGTGTTGGTTGATCTTTATCTCTGTATCTTGTGACCAAGGTACTCAGCAATCCTGCCACACATAGAGGTGTGATTCTTCAATCTCTTCCTCAAGTGTATCTGAAGTTCGACTCAGTTTTACTCAGCCTGATAAATGCTGAAGGCAGGAAGGACGAAGAGGGGGAGAGAGGAAGGGGCAGGGTAAGGCAGGGAAACCTCCATAAGGACCATGACCATGGTGACTGCTGCCACCGATTAAGCGCTGTGACATCTTTCAATGCAGAGCTGTTTGCCTTTCTGAACGACAGGTGTACGAGGTCATCTTCGCCGCCTCCCTCCTGTCCTCCTGTGCCGGCACTCCTGCCGCCCCCTCATTACTGAAAGCCACCATCCCATTAAAATATCATCTAAATAAACACCAGCTTACATTAATTAGCCCCACCTTTGATGCTGACTGGGATCAAGATGAGAATGAACTCTCTTGGAGCTGGTCCAAAGCACATATTAGTCACTTTAATCTGATTTAGAGAAACAAGCGGAGACCCCTTCACGGAGAAAAGAACAATGGGGTGAGGGGGTGGTGGGGGAGTACAGGGTGTGGACCTTCTGTAGAATGTCTGAGACTCACACAAAAAGAAAAACAAAATTCTCACCCAGATTAGCAACTGTTCGATAAAAAAAAAAATAAAAGAAATTAAAAAATTAGGGCTGATTTCCACAATACCTAGAATTGTTTTGTTTTGCGGGGTGGGGGGGGGGGGGTCAAACTGCTGGTTAGAACCCATTAGCTAGTTGTCAAACCAATTCAGTAGACAGAGACCAAAAATTTTTTAATAAAAAATTGAATAGAAATTGGGAAGTACTGCAATATTATTAAACTTGCAACTCTGCTTTATTTTTAATATGTATGTGTGTACTCAGTCGTGATGAAAAATGAATTGCTGAGAGTCAAAAATGTTTTCAAAACACTGAAATTGAACATTCATGTTTATATAATCTCTGAAACTGAGATTTTCCATTTTTTAGTAGACCATACTCATAAAGTCAGAGACTATTTGTTCTTGCCACCTGTTGGGCACAACGGTTCAGTTCTTCAAGTTCAAAAGTGCATTTTAAAAAAAATCAGTTCGGCACACTAGTCTCTTACCATTTGCCTCATTCCCCAAAAGGAAGGTAAGGGTCACTCTAGAAAACCACCCACTTTTCCTTCCTACATATATTTCTATTTTGTGCCAAGTCCCTAACTTCAAGTTACAAGCACAAAAGCTCCAGCTTTAGGGTGGCATCTCCTAAGAGGCATTCACATACCACTTAAGGAGAGTGACAGTACATTGTATTTTCACCCAGAGTGCAACAGCATTCATTCATAGCTCCAATAGTGATAGTGGTGGATGCAGAACTTGGTTTAAAATATCACCTCATGCCCAGCTGGTGTAGCTCAGTGGTTGACCAAATCATCAGGTTTGATTCCCAGTCAGGGCACATGCCCAATTTGCAGGCTTGATCCCCAGTGAGAGGTGTCAGGAGGCAGCCGATCAATGATAATGATTTTCTCTCATCTCATCATTGATGTTTCTATCTCTCTTTCTCCCTCTCCCTTCTTTTCTGAAATCAATAAAAATATCATAATATTCATTCATACACTCTCTCTCTCTCTCTCTCTCTCTCTCTCTCTCTCAATCCAGCCCCTGTACACCAAAAAAATGTTTTTTCTCAAGTTCGTTTTATGCACATTTTTCTCAGTACCCTCTCTCTAATCGCCAAGTGTCATCGGATATCTAACATCTATTTTTGTCCAAGATCACTCCTACCTTCCTTTATACCTTCAGTGCATTTCTCATCAAAGTCAAGGTTACTTTTTGGTACTTGGATCAATAAAATTTTCATAATTGGCTAGAAAAAGAGCAAAAACTAGAGCAGTGTTCGGCAAACTCATTAGTCAACAGAGCGTCAAACCACGGCTTGCGAGCCGCGGTTTGCCGACCACTGAACTAGAGCAATCTTATTTTCACTGGCATGCACACTGCATGGTGGCTAGCAAAGGCCCATCCTGCTTTCACAGATGAGCAAGTCTCCCAGCCACCCAGTATTCAAGATCTTGGTTGACTGCCCACTCAAATGAACCCTGAAAACCTATCAAAAGAGGAGTTTACTTTGGATCTCAACCATTTACTTTGGATCTCAACAGCCCACATGGCACCCTCACATGAGCTCTGTCTACTTCACTGTTTTCACTGTCAACTGTCTGAGAACATGCACAACAGGAGAAAGTCAGTGAAAGACAGTCAGTGCCATACACGTCGGTTGCTGGCTCGGCGGGATATAAAACATTAGGTGAGGTATTCTTCCTAATACTGGAGGTATCATCCTTAAATCCAAATACGATCAGAAAAGGAAACACCAAGTACAAGTTACAATATTTTGTTTTAAAGGGGCTGTATAAAAAATAAATAAATAAATAAATAAATAAAGTTCTTTCTACCTAGAATGTCTCTTGTCCCTGCTTCCTAAACTCATTCCTAAAGACTACTGTGGCTGGTGTCCTCTTCTCGGAGACCCATTTCCTCGAGGACTGAGCTCCTTTGCTCCCCTAACATGCAACCTTCCATTCATCCTCCCCACAATTAAAAAACAATTTATTGCCCGTGTGGTCTGAGCCAGACGCTGTGTTCGGTGCAAGAGATAGACAAACGATGAATAAGACACAGTCCTTGCCCTCCAGGAGCCCAGTGAGAGAATTTAAATGGTTTTAAATTGGTGAAGGGGGATGAATTGTGTGGGACAAATAAATGGAGGAATAAATAACTTGAAGTCCTTGCCCTCAAAGAGATCAATCATGTCCCAGAATAAGCCATGAAGCTGATAAAACGCTAGGGGCGGGGGGGAAAAAAAAAAAGGCAAGCCCTGAAGAATTGGGCTCTCCCCAAAAGTGGGGGGAAGGGCGATGCCGAGGAACAGCCATGCCAAGTTGGGCCTTGTGATGAGAGAACTGAACGACTGGAGACGCGTCAGTGCCTGTGCTCCATGGGGCCGCTGACCTTGCCCCATCCTCCGGAAAGGCAACCTTCTCACAATTTGGAAAGACTGAAATGTACAGTCCCTTTCCCAGTCGCAGAGGTAAAAGCCAAACACCCAGAGCAAACAATGAAGCAACCCACAATGGGCAAAGTGGAATGCTGGTCAGAGACGAAAACCCCAAAATCAAACAACGGCGCGGTGGTGGCTCCGGAAAACAGCTCTCACGGGTCCCAGAAGAGACTTCCGACGTCTACACAAGCTCGGGTTTCCAGAAACGCAGAGAAGAGCACAGGAATACTATTCAGCGGTGCCTTCGGTCTGAACACTGGGGGGCAGGGAAGTATTTGTTTTAACTCTGAAGAGGAAGCTGCTGGGTCTCTTATTAATTTGGGGAGCGTAAGTTCAAGCAAAACTACATCCCATCTGAACCCAAGGCCGCGGTGTGCCAAGCACAACAACCTGATGGAGCTTTTCAAAAGGCGTCTTTAATGGGAATGCCCTTTCCAACGGCCAGGGCCTGGTTTGGAACCTCTGATTCCTAAACGAGCACGGCAGGCGAGAGCAGCCCAGGGCCAACTGCGGAAAAAAAGAAGCGGTAGGCCTTCCACGCCGTTCTTCTGAGCGGCGGGAGCTGGCCACGGAAAGAAACCCAACGTTTTCCCTCCAGGAGATCAAAGGAGGCCTTCTGTACCAGGAAGCCCAGTTCAAATCCTCATTTCCAGGAATAAAGCCGCCGTGCCCAATCCTTGCTTTGGGGAAAATAAAACGAGAGACTGTGTGAACTCCCAATTAAAGTCACCAGTGGCTTTGTCCCGGCCTCGCCCGGTTGAATGCTGTGAACAGTTTTACTCACGTGCTGCTCTAACTGAAATGCCGACTCCCGGGTCTGAACAGTCACACTTACCCCTGGGTAAAAGCCAGAGCATCCGAACACGTCATGACAGCATTCTTTGTCCCCTCGGAGCCCTCCGTGTGTAAGACGAGGTGATGCTGAGAAGTGCCAGCTCTCCCCCGACCACAGTCAGAAGCCCCGCTACAGCCCATGCTATTATTGCAGCCTCAATCCAGGGATCCCAGGCATTTCAAAGTTCGTGTTACGCCACTTTGCTTTTACAAAAGACCTACAGTAGTACCTGTTCTTACTAACGGGAAATCAGAAGAGGATTTTTGCTTTTATGGGGAAAATAAAGCCCAAAAGGAAACTAGCATTTTCTTTTCAGGGAGCTCTTTACGAGGCAGCAGCACCCCGAGCGGCGATGAGTGGTACCCCCACACTCCACACTCCTTTCCCAAAAACCACACTCAGTATCCCAGCACTGAACTGCCGGGACTTCTGAACTGTCTGTGAGCAATCTATGCTTTATCTCCATTTATTCTGTGCATTCCTGCTTTTAGTATATGATAATGCTATTTTTGGTTTTCTGTGTTATTTGGTATGATTTAGTAGGTTATGTTGGGGATCTGGTGATGCTCAAAAATGTTTCCAGATAAATGAGTGGTAATTACTTTTTTTCCTTTATGCTATTTCAGCTTAGGAACGCTTTCATGGGAACTCTCCAATTCAGAGAGCGGAGAAAACCTGTATTGGAAGTGAGAGTGGAAGTAGGAGAAAACAGAGGGGATATGCTCAGTCTTACTTGGGTATAACAGCAATCATCTTTGCTTTAAATTATCACCTAGGGCCTTGTCAATCAGCCATTTGTTCTTATGTGCCTGCTTCACACAGGCACCACGCTAAGTCAGAATAGTGCAGTGAAGTATTCCCCAAGTAATCATTATGTTAATGGTTATGTTTAATTATCTTCTATAAAAATTATGTATCATGTATGTAGGTGACAAAGTCTAAAATCAAATGAGCACCCAAGAACCTATTCCTGAACCCCAAACCAGAATATCACCAATACTGTGTCATCTACTACCTCCTCTACATTATCCCCATGTTCCAACAAAATACACACATACACACACCAGATAATTATCCTGAATTTGGGGGTTCAATAGGAGTAAATGTATCTTTATAATTATCTCCTGTTCCTAATAAGTGAGTTTGCTTTCCAAATATGGCTATGATATATTGTTTCCCCTTAAAAGATGATGTCTTTGAAAAGGTGCTTGTTGCTAAAAAAAATTAAAAATTAAAAAAATTAAAAATAAAAAAAGTTACAAGAGTATGTGAAACTTGGCATAGCTAGGGTAAACTCATGAAGACAATGCATGAATGAATGAAATTTGGCAAACGCTGGAGAAAGTGGCAAGATCATGGGTTCCAGAATCCCACCAACTCCCAATTGAAACCCCTGATCCCCATTCTCTAGTTCTACAACACTGGGCAACTCAATTTTGCCAAACCTCAATCTGTTATTGTAAAGGAGTAAAATAATAATAATAAAACATGTGGTTATTGTAAAATATAATTAACAAGTACATGCAGAGAGCTAAGCTCTGTGCCTGGTACATACCCAGCCCCCCTCCCCCAATCGTCATCTCTGTCATTGAGTTCACTCAAAGCATATCAAGGGGCTTTGCCACTGTCAATAGTTTACTTCTTCCTAAATTCTAACAACTTGTGTGCTGATGCCTTCCCATAAAAATCAATCAAGATAAAGAGATCCAACAGAACAAACACAGAGGACAGTTCCCAGGTTCTAGCTCTTCTTTGCCTAAAATACTCTATAAGTGCATGGATTCCATCTTCACCTCATGACCTTGAATAGCAAGATCATTTTTCAAATCCTTATCTGCCCAGTCCCTCCCTCTCCCAAAAAGCTTACCTAGAAGCCTATCTAGCCTTACTCAATCTAGCCTATTAGGACCATCAGGGGACTAGGTCAGTGCAACCTAGGGTGAGACAGAGATCTAATCTCTCTATACTGATTCAATCGCTGTTATCTGTTCCATGGACAGGTGCAGAAATTTTGGAAAAATCACTATTTTGGGGGGGAAATCACTATTAATAGAATTAAGTTCCTCGCGTCTGAAATTTACAGGTATACAGGCATACCTTGTTTACTGTGCTTCGTTTTATTGCGTTTCACAGCTGCTGGGGTTTTTTGTTTGTTTTTTTTTTACAAAGCAAAGGCAAGATCCTCCTCCTCCACCTTATTGTGATACTGGCTTTGGGATGGTCTGGGAAAGAAGTTGCAATACCTCCAACGTATGCCTGTAATTGCATTCCTCCATCTTTACTCCAGATCCTTACTATTCTTAGAGATAACATGAAACTTACTGGGTCCAAACGATCCCTCCCTCCCAAGGTACAGAAGTTGTACAACTACTACCGAAATCAATTTTTATTTAAAACTACTCTCACGGTTTCAAGTAAAACTCACCTGTGTTCCACTGGGAAAGAAGAGCATCAACCTAATCTATACCCATCTCAGCCCTTTGTTTCTGGCATCCCTACCATCTATTGCAACTTCATTCACCACCTTGGAGTATTTTCATAAGTAACAGTACAAATGCTATTATTCAGTGCACAATTCCACCAACTTAAGGCCTATACATTTCAGCTTTAAAGGACTTCTGTTGTTGTTGTTGTTTTTTTTTTTTTAAATTCCAGGATAGAAAACAAATACAACTGAATCACACATACAAAGTGATTTGGTGTGAAAAACCCGATGATCCAAACCCTGTCTAAGCCTAAGGTATCTTCTTGACCAATCGGTGAAATGGGTGAGGCCCTATTTCACACGGAGGCATACTGGAAAGCTGGATGGCAAACCCAGTGTCTGAGGTCAGCACCAGTCTGGTGTCTGCTGGCCGCCCAACCCTGGGCCCCTAGCCAGCCACCCACCTCCAGAGACAAGTGCCAGGGCATGCTATAGTGTTTCCATTTAAGGCCTGCCACTTGGATCGGCCCATCTCTGAAATTTCTTATCACCACCTTTCCAGGAAGAATTTTTTTTGGGGGGAAAGGGAGGTGGTGTCTATTTTTTGGGCTGTCTGCATCTCTCGAGCAGGGTTCTTTTAAAACCACTGGGTCATGGCTCAATTTGAAGCCTTTTTCAAAAAATATACAAAATATGTACCAGATCAGCCCTTTCTTCTCATGTTAACTCCCAATTAACACAACTCAAAAAAAGAAAGAAAGAAAGAAAGAAAGAAAGAAAGAAAGAAAGAAAGAAAGAAAGAAAGAAAGAAAGAAAGGAAGAAAGAAAGAAAGAAAGAAAGAAAAGGAAACCCAATAAAAGTAAAAACATTGTGTGACTTGTTGAAGGAGCCTAAGGTATCTTCCTGGCCAATCGGTGAAATGGATGAGCTAGCCAAATTAAGCACAACTTTTTAACCAAGGCTTTTTCTTCTTCTTCTACTAAGTGGAATGTCTTCTTCTTCCCTAAGTTGCTTCCTCTACAGCTTCTCTCCCATGCAAGGGGCGTCCAAAAGCTCCAGGGGAAAGAAAGGGGGTGAGAGACTCATCTGGCACAAACTGGCCAGGGCTGAGCCAGTCTAGGAGCAGACGGAAGTCAGTGAATCCGGCGGCCCCAGAGGCCCCGCCGCGCTCCCCAGCGCGCCCGGGGTTCTAGCCTCCCTGTTTTGGTTACAGTGTTGAAGGAAGGGTTTTCAACTTGGCAAAGTACCGTGCAACATCTGTAACCACATTTGCCTTCTGGGGATCGGAGGATGAATCCCACATTCCTGGCTTTGAAGCTTTTTGAAACTGCAGCTAAGGAAGCACGGAGAGAGGGAGGGAAGGAGGGAGTTGAGCTGAGTTTATTGGCTGTCTCTCCCACAGAAAATTCTTCTTGGAAGGAACGGATATTTTGAGGGTGAGGGTGTTGCGCCCATCCCTTGACTCCCTTACCAAGACCAGCCAGGAAGGTGAGCCCCGCGGCGCGGAGAGGCAGATCCACTTACAAGTCCCAGGCGCTCACCCTGCAGGAGGAGTTCACCCCATCCATACACACACACACACACACACACACACACACACACTGCACATCAGAGACACCCCCCCCCCACCCCCCAACTCCATGCCTCTGCCCTCTCCCACATCCCAACCGCAGTTCAGGCCCAGAGCGAGGCAGTTTTGCTCCGAGGCTGCTTCCCCCACCGAGAGAGAGGATCGAGCTTAAGGGGAGAAAAGAATGAAAGCGGGGGGGGGGGGGGGCGGAAAGGGGGGGCACCGCAGACGCCCACCCCCCCACCCCCAGCCCGTGCCCCTTCTCCCGCCAGGCTCCCTCCTCCCTCCCTCGATCCCCCCCGCTCCAGGCGCGGCCAGCGACCTGCCCTCACCTCTGGTCCCGCCGCGGCTCGGGCTGCGCCGGGGGAGGCGGGTGCGAGCCGGCGGGCGCTGCAGGTCGGCGGCGCGGGGCGGGGCGGTGCAGCCGGCGGGGAGCCCGGAACTCCGCGGGGCCGAGGGCCGGCGGCGCCCCGAGCGAGCGGCGTCTGCAGCGGCGCAGGGCGCGGGGCCAGCGGCTTCCCAGCCCGCGGACCGACCGGCGCGGCTCGGCCGAGGAGGAGCAGCCCGGCAGCGGCGGCAGCGGCGGCCACCGCGGGGAGAGAGCGGAGGGAGGGCGGGGAGGCGGGGTGAAGAGCAGGAGGAGGAGAAGGAGGAGGAGGAGGAAGGGGAGGGGGCGGGCGGAATAAACTTCCCGAGGCGCCGCGGCACGGGCTGGGAGGACGGCCGCGGGCGGGGCCGGCCGGCGGAGGGGGCTGGCCCGGGACTCGGTCGGGGAGGCGATCGCCGGGAAGCGGCCGAGTTCCCCGGTGCGGGGCGGGCGGCGGCGGCGGCGGCGGCGGCGGCGGCGGCTGCACGGAGCCGGAGCCGGAGCCGGAGCGGGAGGAGCGGGAGGAGGAGGAGAAGGAAGTGGCTGCGGAGCGCTCGGCCAATGGGTGTCTGGAGCTGTGATTAACCAGGCAGCAACACATCATTTCCTCCCGGCGCCGATCCAGGGAGCCGGGAGGGAGAGGGGAGGCGGCGGGGCGGGGCGGGCCCCGCGCCCCCTGCAGGCGCCCGGCCAGGGGCGGGCGGCCCGGCGAGCCCCGGCGAGCCTGACCCCGCCGCCCCCGGCGCGCCCCCGGCGCGCCCCGCGCCGTCTCGCCGGCCGGGAGGAGGCAGCGCGCGCGCCGCCCCCCGGGCTGCTCGGAGGCGGGGGAGCTGCGGGGCAGGCCGGGCCGGGCGCCCGCGGCCGGGGTGGGAGGCGCAGAGGCGCGCGGCGCGGGTGAGAGCCCAGGTAGGCGCGGGCGGGGCGTCTGGACAGCTCCCCGGGGCGGCGGGGGGCGGGCGGGCGGGCTGCCTCCCTCCCGGGCGCGGGGGACTGCGGGCGGCGCTCTGCGGACCTCGGCTGGAGTCCTGCCTGTCAGCCTTGGGCTGCATTCTCCGAGAGAAGCCTCGGCATTTTCATCCAGGCCCTTCTGATCTGCCTTCAGATGCCCTTCCACTTTGCTCATGTCCTCCTCGGAGCTTGCCATTTTCCCAGTCCACCTCATTAGTAATAAAAAATATGCGGAGTTGAGAGGAGGGGTTGTATGGGGGGCGGGGGGGAAAGAAGAAGGGTCTGCAGGCATCTAGCTCTGTCCTAGGCGCCAGGGGAGCTTACAGTGGAAGGGAAGGAACACACCCCGCCGAAGAGAGGCTGACAACCTCGGCCCTTGGTTACACAAAAACACTCCAGGGTGCTAATATTACCCACAGCATCAGAAAGGATCAAATGTTGCATGATGCCTGCGAGTGTTAAGGAAAGCACTCAAGCCATTTTCTCTACCCTTTAGAAGCTTACAATGTGCAGTCCTCTCACAAAGCAAAATAAGAGCATGAGAGCCATAAATGGGAATACCATAAAGAATTTTTATTTCTAGACTCACTTATGCAGCAGACATTTATTGGGTGACTGCAGTGCTGCAAAGGGCTGCAAAGGAAATGGAAGAGCTGGGCCCTGCAGGTCAAGAGTTTACAATCTAATGAGGAACACAAGACAGACATACATGGAACAGCTAGAAAGGGATCCCAGGTATTGCAGAAGCAAGAAGATGGAGAAGGCCAGGCACATTTTTTTATTTTATTTTTTTTCTCATAAGGGGAGGGCTTTGTTCCTATGTGATTGGTGGGGATCAGGAGAGGAAATTCCAGGTCAGGTCAAGCAAGAGTGCCTAGATGGATCCTTGCTCTTTAGAAGAATATCACAGGGACTGCAGTGTTACTTGGCCAGTTAGAAACTGAATGACCTTGGGCCCGTTTTACCTCTCTAAGAAGGGACGAGAGCCTGTCTCCTGAGGCTTGGTGTGTGGTTCCAATGAGATTACACATATGGGGAGGTTGTTCCAGCTGCTGTGTACATGGTCCTCAGTCCTGTGCATCGCAGCTTCATTTTACTGGCCGCTTGTTGGTGACCTTCTCTGTGGTCTCCCCTAGGCTGTAAGCCCCATGAGGGCAAGGACCAGGTTTGACTGTGTTCACCCACATATCACCTCGCCTGGCAGATGGCACCTGTGGGTGCTCAAATAAAGGTTTGCTGAATAAATGAACTAGTGAATTCTGCTTATACTTCCTTTTATCTGTTCCTTCAGCACTGATTCCTTCTTATTTGTGGCTGACTCAATGCAGAAAATCCTTTAACTCCCCCTTTTGTGACTAACTTGTATTCCAGGAATCTATCTTGGAGGATTCTGGGTCGTTCTTCTGGGCTTGTAACATAAATTGATTGATGGATGGATGGGGTGTGTGTGTGTGTGCGTGCGTGTGTGGTGTGTGTGTATGGTGTGTGCATGCGTGTGTGTGCGTGCGTGCGTGTGTGTGTGTGTGTGTGTGTGTGTGTGTAGCGCTGGAGGATACAGCTCTCCACACAAGCCTCATCCACACAAGGACACCGTCCTTTGGCTTTGGACACCTTAATCCGGAGTTTCTCAACCTTGTTACCAGTGACATCTTTGGCTGAATAATTGTTGGGGGGTGCTGCCTGGTGCATGGTAAGATATTTTGCAGCATCCTTGACCTCTGTTCATTAGATGCACGTGGGATGCCTTCTTTCCATAGTTTTGACAACCAAAAATGTCTCTAGACATTGCCAAATGCCTCCTGGGGGCAAAATAGTCCCCTACTGAGAACCACTGCCTTACCCTAACATATAATCCATTGATTTAACTCAGGTGGAAAACACACCAGTAAAGAAACTTGGAAGAAATGCATCTTCTGTTATTCTAAGATACTCAAATCTCCGTCATATGTTTCAAGGAGCAGGACTCTTGCTAATTAATTGCCTGCTGCATTGTGAGTTGGCATCGCTTCTGTTTTCTGCATATCCTCCTCCTTTACGCCCAGATCAACATGTTCATTTCTAAAAGTCAACAGCTTTCCAAAACTATTGGGAAATGGGGCCTTGAGCAACCTAAAAGTCCTGTACAGTATTTTTCTATAAAATTTAAGGCATTTCTAGAATTTTGCAGAGAGTTTTCTTGTCATGGCTAAGCTCTTAGACTTACAGACAATAACCATGGCTTCTCTGCACTCAGATGTGATACAGAATATAAACTGTAATTTTAAAAAATGATTTCATTTAAAGTATTAAGCATGCAACTACATTGAATGATTTTCTTTCATCCTGAAGCTATTTTAGTTTTGGTTCTAGATAGTGTTTCTTTTACAAGGATAGAAGAAAACATGGTTTATTAAAACCCATATAGCAACACTTAGCTTAGTTGTACATATCAACTTCCATCAGCAATTTGGTGGGGTGTTTGAGAGCTGTTGTTGTTGATGATGAGAATCCTGATTGATTAATGTACTGCTGTTCAATTTCTAAAGGATTCTTGAAGAAAAATAAAGATTAATGGTTGAAGAAGTGAACAAATTCTGATTAAATCTGTTCCTCAGTATGGGCACGGAGAACTAAAAAGGGCGCTCCTAGTACTGTGTTTATGATGTGAGCTGACACTTTTGTTCAGCAAAACAAAATCCTCTGTCTCACTAAATAAAATTATTTGAAGCACGGGTTTTATGGTTATTTGTTTATATTCAATTTTTGTATAGTGGTGTGATGGTCACAAGCATTTGGAGATTAGTTTACATCTAGTTTAGTGATTGTTCACTTTTAAGTTGAGCACTGAAGACTAGGTAGGCATTCAAACTACTTAGAAAATATGCAGAGTTTGAGGGTTGGATGTAGTTTGTGGTAAACTGATTCTACCAGTGGCCTGGTGCATGAATTTGTTTATATTAAAAGGAAATGAATTAGAGGAAGTATTTTAATATCACTGTTTGCCCTTTCTCTATAATAGAAGTGTCAGAGATGAAAGAAAATTAGTAAAAATGTACATGAAAATCTAAATATAGAAAAGCCTAAGTGACCAAATGACCGAACGACCAGTCGACTGGTTGCTATGATGTGCACTGATCACCAGGGGGCAGATGCTCAATCAGGAGCTGCCCCTTGGTGGTCAATGTGCCACTCAGCTGACTGACAGGCGCCAGATGCTGGACTCATGGCTGACAAGTGCGGCTACAGCTGCAGGCGCTTCTGCTGCCTCGCTCTACCGAGTGATGGCAGCAGGCACAGCGGGGCCAGAATGAGCAGGAGTGGCATGGTGCCTGGCTTGGGCTCGGGCTCCTCCTGGCCTCCTGCTGCTTCATGCACAATTACATCCCATGAGGGATTCCGGATTATGAAAAGCACAGACCAGGCTGAGGGACCCCACTGGTGCATGAATCTGGTGCACCTGGCCTCTAATAATATATAAATTGATTTATATATATATATATAAAGTAAACAATAGCAACATGATATAACAACAAATATTTTCCATGGAATTTTTACTGTCAGAATCTTCGTTTATCATTATTTTTTTTTAAATATACCTGGTATTCTGGAAATATATCATTTGGACAAACTTTGCCCTTGCTACAACATCAAGTGGTGAGTGCACATCATAGCAACTGGTTGGATGGTCAGACACTTAGCATATTAGCCTTTTATATAGAGGCATTTTGTTAGACTGAAACTAAGACCCAGACCCTTAGGAGATCTCCATGTTCTTTAAGAAATCCATGAAATTTGTGCTTTTGCTTCAGTTATAGTATTTTTCAAAGAAATTAATATCATATTTAGAGAAAGTAATGACATATTCTTTATCATATGACCATCATGCAACTATGATCCTAGTACTCGTTTTTGTTATGTACCTATAAGAAATGCAATTTATCCAAATGATCTATAATAATAAAAGGATAATATGCTAATTAGACCAGACGTCCTTCCAGACAAACCTGGGGCTGCAAGGGATGCCCGGAGTCCAGGTGCCAGAGGGAAGCAGGTGCCGGCAGCCAGGGGAAGGAAGGCCTACTCCTGCACAAATTTCATGCATTGGGCCTCTAGTATTCCTTTTTTTTTTTTTTTTTTTTAATATATTTTATTGATTTTTTTACAGAGAGGAAGAGAGAGGGATAGAGAGCTAGAAACGTCGATGAGAGAGAAACATCGACCAGCTGCCTCTTGCACACCCCCTACCGGGGATGTGCCCGCAACCAATGTACATGCCCTTGACCGGAATCGAACCTGGGACCTTTCAGTCCGCAGACCGACGCTCTACCACTGAGCCAAACCGGTTTCGGCGGCCTCTAGTATTCTCATAAAAATATGGAAGGCATTGCTGAGGGCCTGTGGGAATTTTTTTTTTTTTTTTTTTTTGCCTTTTAAAGATGTCTGTTTATTATTCAAGCATGAGAAATATTGACCCAGCTGCATCATAACTTTTCTTAGAAAAGATGAATTAAAAGGCCTTGACATTTGGAATTTGTCCTAATCCCAAGGCCCATTAAAAAAAACAAAAACAAAAACAAAAAAACTATGTTCCAAAGTTCAAAGTGACTGGATCAGAATAGTAGGGGGGTGGAAGAGAAAATCGTAACCAGAAAGGGTCACTGAAAATCCTATCAGACCTGGCACCCTTTTCCCCAAAAGGTAAACATTTAACCAGTCAGGACAGACACTTATTTATCTTCCAGTTAAACTTTCCCAGGTGTATGAATGACTCATTAATTGTTTACTTTATACAAGACTTTATTGGCCATCTACCATATTCAAGGAACTGTGGGAGCTACACTACTCAGGGAGTCCTCCAACTGCCTACAGTTACTCACCACTTGGGAGAGTTAATCCAGTCACTCCTGGCACAGGTTACATGCAAACCAATGCGTGGCTATAGGCCAACCATGTGTTAAAAGAGGCATTGCAAAACCATTGCAGAAAGGAAAGATTATTCATTAAAACGACGTTAAAGCACTTGGAAAAAAAAATTCTCACACCTTTCCTGAAAATATTTCCAGAAGGAAAAAGAGAGTAAAAAAATATTTTTTTTAAATTATAAATTAATGCAAAGCAAATATAGGTAGATACTTATCTTTGGATGAGAAAAAGACTTACTAAATAAAAGGTATAGAAAAAAATTAAAAAGATTGGTCGGCTTAATTATGTAAAAAAAATTTTTCCTAACAACTTTTTAAAAATATATTTTATTGTGTGTTTTGTTTTGTTTTTTTACAAAGAGGAAGGGAGAGGAATAGAGAGTTAGAAACATTGATGAGAGAGAAACATTGATCAGCTGCCTCTGCACACCCCCTACTGGGGATGTGCCCGCAACCAAGGTACAGGACCTTGACAGGAATCGAACCTGGAACCCTTCAGTCCACAGGCCGACACTCTATCCACTGAGCCAAATCAGTTTTGGCTCCTAACAATTTTTTAAGAAACAATCGAAAGAAGGGGGCTGGGCAAGGTGGCTCAGTTGGTTGGAACACTGTCCTATACACAGGAAGGTTGCAGGTTTGATTCTGGGCCAGGGCACATACCCAGTTTGCGGATTCTATCCCTGGTCCAGACGCCTATGGGAAGCAACTTATTGATGTTGCTCTCTCACATCAATATTTCTCTCTCCTTCCCTGCCTTTCCCCCTAAAATCAATAAAAACATTTTTTCTAAAAAAAAGAAGGGGAGGGAAGGGAGCCAAGTAGTGAAGCTACTTACAACATATACTCAAACGGTTAAAATCTTTATTTTTAAAAAAACTTGTACAAATCAACAAAATGTGCACTCAAATAGACGTTATGAATAGTCAAACACAAAGGTATTACATATGAACATTAGGGAAAAGTTTACAAATTGAAGAAAAGAAAATAAACAAAACAGAGATAAAATATTTCACACAATTTGTCAGCAAATGAACATATTCTCTATTGGTATGACTGATTTTACAAAGGACATTCCATTGCTATAGAGAATGTAACCTGGAAAACAATTTCTTGAAAATAATTAGGTGATATGTATTAAATACCTTAAAATGTATATGCTATTATACACTTTAATCCAATTTTAGAAATTTGTGCTGTGAAAATAGTCATCAATTACACAAAGATTTGTATAAAAGGATAATTATCAATTTTGAAAATGCCAACAATAAAGCATAAGTTGAAATAAAATTTGAATGTAATATTACAATTCTGTAACCCTCATAAACACACAAAACCCTCCCCTCACATATACATATGCAAAGATGAAAGACTATAAGAAAATATTCCAGGATGTGCAGTAATTATCTTTGGATCGTGGATATGGTTGACATTTATTTTCTTTATACATGTCTATGTGTTCCAACTTTTCTATAACATTACTTTTATAAATAGAAATAATAAACACTATAGAAATAGAAATTCACCTATTTTAAAGGGGTCTGACAACCATGGAACAAAACCTAACTAGTGAAGAACGTTTATGGATTTATGTTTGTGCAGAGGGAGGTAAAGTGTAGAAAATGAAATTTTTAAAAAAAATATATTTTATTGATTTTTCACAGAGAGGAAGAGAGAGGGATAGAGAGTCAGAAACATTGATGAGAGAGAATCATCGATCAGTTGCCTCTTGCACACTCCCTATCAGGGATATGCCCGCAACCAAGGTACATGCTCTTGACCGGAATCGAACCCGGGACCTTGCAGTCCACAGGCCGACGCTCTGTCCACTGAGCCAAACCTGTCTCAGTGAGAATGAAATTCTTATTTGGCATGTTCATGCTCTGCTTCCAGGTCCATCTCCTTCTGAAGAACGTTTCCCAGAGGACGCGGCCTGCTCCCATCCTCTGCCAGCATCTTTATGAGCATCTCCTTGTAACCTTGAGGGCTAGATGGCCACCAGCCTGTTCGTGGTCTTGCTCACATTCTGAAGGTGTTTAGTTTCTCATAGACTGACTACGGTTAACTTGCAGATTTTTTAAAAGCTAGCCCATGGATGAATGCCCACAGGATGATCAACTTAATTTCTTCCTCAAATTAAACAAATATACTTCAAATATAATCTCGGTAAATCCAGCATTACAATCGCTTTTTAATTTTTAGGGAACATTCTTTTGGCAGATTGGTCCCTCTGAGCATTGGCATCATGAAGACATTTTCATGGAGAAGAAATCAAATTGATTTTTCAAATTTTATGTAGCCCCACTCTACCAATATCTAAAGTCCAAAGGCTGCCTTTTTATTGACCTATTTTTTAAAATAAATTACTTTTGCTATTTTTTTTATAATATGTTTTTATTGATCCTTTAGGAGAGAGAGGAAGGGAGAGGGACAGAGATAGAAACATCCATGAGAGAGAAACATCAACATGGATTGGCTGCCTCTTGCATGCCCCCTACTGGGGATCAAGCCACAACCTGACCAGGAATCGAACCAGCGATCTCTTGGTGCGTGGGACAATGCTGAATCCACTGGTCCGCACCGGCCGAGCTTATCAACCTGCTTTTGCTTAATGAAACTCCAGGGAGCAGCTGCTAAGACTAATTACATATAGCAGAGGACATACTGTGTGACCTTAGGTAGGCAGATAACTTCAGGTTATAGAGCCTAGCTCCTCCGCAGGTATAAAGTGAGGTGTGGGTTGCATTTCAGAGGTCTTTCAGTTTGAAAATCCACTAGTTGAGTTGGAATTCTTAAACTTGTTACCTGAAGTTGCTGATACTGCACTGGACGAGGAGCTTAAGATTTGAAGGAACAGACAGGAGGCCAGCGTGCCTGGAGTGAAAGGGACATGTGGAGAAATGGAAGAGGACTGAGAAGAGGACTGAGGTGGCTGGGCTCAGTCACAAAGATCTCACAAGGACTGGACAAGAGGAGGGATTAAAAGGTCTCAAGCAAGGGAGTGAGTGACAGCTTTGCTTAAGATCATTTATCATTATACCCAAGACCTACACATTCCTTTGCTAACAAAATGTTTCCCTAATAATTATTTTATACTTCAAATATAATAATCTTGGTAGAATTCAGTATTACCAAATACACAAGTACTTATGGATATACTGTATAGTGAAAAGTAAGTTCCAGAAACACCTGTTGCTCAGCCACCCACGTCCCGCTCCCTAATGCAAGAAATTTGTAGATATATGAATGTATTTGTCTATTCTCTTTTGCTTTAGCAAAGATTAGTAGCATGCTGTATACTCCCCTTTGCTTTATTTTTTTAAATTGGCATAACAGTATGTCTTAAAGATTATCAGTTCCTATTGATAGTCGTTGCTATTACAACAAAATTATTATACCCAAGTTTTGACTACTGTTATTGTGTCCCCACTCAGGGAAGCAAAGACTCATAAGACTTGAAATTTGAAAGGTACCAAAATCTCATGTAGTCCCAGCCCTAGTTTTTACATGTGAAAAAGTTTGACCCAAAAAGGTCTCCTTACGGTATCATAGGTGGCTATGATGCTGGATCTTCAGTCTGACTATACTTTCTGATCATAAAGTTATATATGTTGTAATTAAATACATGTTTTAAACAGTATGCATGGTATGACCCACTGTGCATTCTTTAAACCAGTATGTATGATGCACAGAAATGAGTTTGAAAGGCTGACAGTGGTCATCTGGAGATGTGACAATGTGGTGATCATTACACTTTTTTATTTTATTTTTTAATATATTTCATTGACTTATTTTACAGAGAGGAAGGGGGAGGAACAGAGAGCCAGAAACATCAGTGAGAGAGAAATATCGACCAGCTGCCTCCCGCACAGCTCCCACCAGGGATGTGCCCGCAACCAATGTATTGATACATGCCCCCGACCAGAATCGAACCAGGGACCCCTCAGTCTGCAAGCCAATGCTCTATCCACTGAGCCAAACCGGTTTCAGCCATCACACTTTTTTATAGCAGCTTCAATGAGATATAATTCATACTACACAATTTACTCATTTAAAGTGGAAATTCAATGGAGAAAGAGAAGAATTTTTATTGAATATAGTTTTGTAGTTTTTTAATATGAAACATGAATGTATTGCCTAATACAAAATTTTAATTTAAAAAATAAGAGTAAATTCAATGACATTTAGAATATTCAGAGTTGTTCAACTATTTCTGTAGTCAATTTTAAAACATCACCCCCCCCAAATAAAACACTATAGACATTAGCAGTCTCTTATCATAATTACACTTTTTATTCTTATGTGGTATTTTTTCTAGAAGATTTTGCAGCTTTTATAATAAAAACATTGATATTTCTACTTTTATAATAAACATAAACAAATATAAATTAGAAGTACAATTAAAATAAACCAATGTTTACTATAAAAGTAAATATACAGCAGTAATAGAGAAAAGTATTTCAAAGATGGTAAAATCACAATGGTGATTTTATTTCTAATAAGTAATTAGGCATATGTATTTTAGATAATGTCCTATTGGTCTTTTCTATGCATAGTCATATATATCAATAAAATAGTTTTTTCTTCTTTGTTATATTGTGAACATTTTCAAGTCCTTACATAGTCTCTGAGTATGATATTTTTAACTGATTTAAATCTATAGATATACCACAACTTTTAGCACCATCTCATTATTTCCTTAGGCTAGATTTCTAAAAGTAGGAAAATACATCCTATTTTCAATTACCAAGTAATTTAAACTGTTTCCAGTGGTTTGTTCAGCTCACCACTTTATCGCTGTGCCTCTTATCCTTGCCAATGTGGAAATTTTAAAAATTCTATGGTTTAAATTGCATTTATTTGATTGCTAATGAGGCTCTCCCTTACTCAACTGCTTGTATTTTTCTAATTTTCTTTTCAGTTAATGACCTTTACCTCTTTTTCCACTGGAATGTTAGTGTGATGTTTATTGATAAGAGTATAAAGAATTATTTTTTTTTCCTGCTGAGCACTAAAGGTAGGAATTCCAATCTATATACACTTTTAAAGATTAACTTAGTTTTCACTTACTATTTCCCTCATTTTTTTGCAATGGAACTGACTTCCTTTCTCTGGAGGACTTTTCAAGTCTGTGGTACCAAAGAAATTCCTAGGGATGAAGAAGGGGGCAGTCTGTGAAATTCCTTTTATTTTCATAAAATGCTTGTTTGCCAGTTTTATCCTAAAGCTCCAAAAAATTGTACTGTATTTATTATCAATGATATAAAACTTGCCTTTGATTTTCCTAAGTAGCCAGATAAGTTGTATTGCCCCAAATTCATCCATCCTTATGAAGGGTAATGTCAACCCCACATGGTACGAGGATATATATAAAATGCCCCAAGCCTCACTCCATGTCTCTCTTTGACAGACATGAGTTTTTAAGCCAGTGAAAAGTCCGAACTTTAACTATGACTCAGTTCCTCCTAGTGCTCCACCACAGAGCACAAAAGGCTACCAAATCCTTTAGTTTCCAACACAGAGATCCAATTTGGAACTTAGGAAGTAAACGTTTCACTTTTTAACTGCTAAAGATGTCATACTGATCACATCTAAGAAACTGGAGATTCCAAATGTGAAACACTTCAATCTCGTTCTAATGGAGAGGACCTTGGGAGGTAAAAGAAATACAAAAACAGCAAGAAAAAAAGTGTTGATGACAGTGATTATTTCTGGATTTAAAAAACTAAATATGTCCACAGAACCTATTTGGTGAAACGAGTGAGAGGAAAAGGCAATTTATTGACCTCAGTGAAGACACAGCAAAGGTGGTTACACACAACCCCTCATAGAACTGAGATGGGCTTTTGGTTCAGAAAAGCTTACTCTTTCTGCTAGAGATCTGGGTTCCCTGCTGACAAAAATTAAAATATTTCAAAAGTGTAGATTTGTTGACAAATCGAGTATTCATCAGAAATTCTTCCACTGTGAATTGTCTGCTTCCACTTGATTTCCAGTTATGTTTCAGGTAGCAGTAATACTGAGTAATCAAACACAGCCTGAATTAGGTACTATTTGATTGTGAAAAATTTTAAAATTGCTTTGTATTTTAACAGTCATCACTATTCAGCCATTGAAATAGAATGGTGGGGTTTTCTGTTTTGAAGGCTGGGAGCACTATTTAAAAATAAACTTCATCCATTATGTCATTCAATTCCTTCATTTTCACCAAGCATCTGTAAAACAATGGACATTTGCTTACCCAATCATAAAACCGTTATCACACCTAAAAAAATTAGTGGATTCCTAACAAAATTAATGATTACTTGGTATGTCCAATCCCCAGTTCAGATTCTAATTGCCTAGATTTTTCTCAAAAAAGACTTTTATCAAATGAAGATGTAGACAATGATTACATATATCATTTGGTTGTATGGTCTTTTAGTAAGCATCCTTTAGTTTTGGGATCAGTTCATCCTCCCTGACTCCCCAACCTATTTATTTTTGTTATTGTTGTTGTTGTTGTGGATAATGATGATGATGATGATGATGCCATTCCAGTCAGGGAATATGCCCATGTTTCAATCCCTGGTAGGGTAGGAAGGAGGACAGAGAAAAAGAAACATTGATGTGAAGGTGTAACATCCCTACCTTATGAGGTTACACTTTCAGATCAATGTTTCTCTCTTTCTCTCTCTCTCTTTTCCTCTCTCTCTAAAAATCAAAAACATATTTAAAAACATAGAGGCTTAAAGAATTTGAGTGAATTCCCCAAAAAGAGGTAGTTAATCAGTACAATGTAGAATTCAGGTCTTTTAATCCCATTCTAGCACACCCCTTCCCATATATCATGTTGTCAAGCCGTCATTTTACAGTATTTATGATTTAAGCAATCTAAATGTTCAGAAAATATTGTTGCTTTTTAAAAAACCCACTTATACCCTACTTCTTCGATGTTTGTTTACATTTAAAATTCCTCATAGTTTCATAGTCAGGATTTAAAATTTGTAGCTTGCTTTTCCTCAATGTCCGGCCCGTTGAAGTTACTCTATAAGTGTTACTTTCTAAAAACATACCAAAATTAATTGAAAATCTCAAGTTTTCCAAGAATAAAACAAAGTATAAAAAATCTCATAGCAGATCAATAAAAAGTTCTAGTGCTTTCACTCAGAATTTGAAGCAAAACTAATAAAAATGCACCTACAGCAAAAATTAGGATCAACTATTAAAAACTTAGAAGACTTCAAAAACAAATTCACTTGCTGTAACCTATTTTAGTTAAGTAGAGCTTATATCTTTCTATTGGTGATAAATTAGTACATGAAATAAAGCATGGCCATTGGTAATCTACACTGAGTAGCCAGATTATTATGATCTCTGAACGCATAATAATCTGGCCACTCAGTATATATAAATATATATATATATATATATATATATATATATATACATACATACACACACACACACACACACACATATATATTAGAGGCCTGGTGCATGAATTCGTGCATGGGTGGGGTCTGGCCAGCCTGGCAAGGGGGAGGGGACATGGGTAGTTGGCCGGCCTGCCTGCTGGTCAAATTCCTGATCGAGGGGACAATTAGCATGTTAGCCTTTTATTATATAGGATATACACTGAGTGGCCAGATTATTATGCCTTCAGAGATCTTAATAAGCTGGCCACTCAGTGTAGATGTTCCCAGGAAGCACAAAGGTGGAAAGGACACAGGGAAAAAGAAGATGGAAAACACATCCTTTCTCGTCCATTTCTTACAGGCTTCAGAGAAGATGCAGAGAAGGAAGCAAAAATTAAATCAGTTTCAATAGTTCCAGCTTTGTTCTTTTTATTATTTTTTAAATAGGTTTTCTAAAATATGTTTTTATTGATTTGAGAGAAAGAGAGCAAGAGAGAGAGAGAGAGAGAGAGAGAGAGAGAGAGAGAGAGAGAGAGAGAGAAACTCTGATACTCTGATGTGAGATCAGCTGCCTCCAGTATCCACCCCAACCGGGGTCCTAACCCAAAACCTGGGCATGTGCCCTGATCAGGGATCCAACTGGTGATCTTTCGGTGCACGAGATGATGCTCAACCAACTAAGCCACACCAGCCAGGGTGAGCTTTGTCCTTTTTAAAAAGTCAGCCAACAAAGCGTTTTTGAAGCCAATTTTAGCTAATAGGGACTTCCTATTCACATGGGCTGTATGCAAACTTCCTGTCTTCTAGAATTCTGATGAGAAATAGTTGCTTTCAAACAACACAACTTCCTCACATAAAAATGACAAATTCTTGGCCACATCTTCCCCTCAGTCCTTATACGGTTGTTAAACCAGAGGTCACAAACTCTTGGGAGTTTGTTTATTTCAGTCCTTAATAGATCTGAAGAGATTTTATAATATTATTTGTTACAGTGGAATATCTGCATGGTTGCTGCTGATTTTTTTCTTTTTTAAGAAAGAGAAAAAGCCTCTTGTTTTGAAAAACATGTTTTTAAAATAATTTTATAGATTGCAGATTTTGTAAACGATCCCCTTAATTGTTGGGAGGGGGTTCCCAACCTCGTTAATGTCCCCTTAGCATTAGGCTTTTGTTCCCTCGCATTGGAATATGTCATTTTCTCCAGCAGACTGCATTTCTAGGGTATAATTGCTGTCTCGATGTAAAAGACAACTCATGTGCATAAATTTCCACTCACTGAAACAAGCCTCTGCCGTCCCTAATTTTAATGCAGATGTGATGGGGGGAGGGTGGGGGGGGAGAGTTGCCCTTACTTCCCCAAGCAAAACGAACAGATTACACATTAAATATTGTCTTTGGAGCCAGGTGCACAGAAACAACCAATTACCTAGACAGCTCATCAAGTCCTGATATGTTTACCACATTGTTTTTTGTTTTCCCTTTAAACATTTGAGGGAATTATTCTGGAGGCTTTCATTTCTCTTTAATGAACAGAATATGCTTATTAATACAGGCCTCTTTTGTGTGACTCACTCACAGTTGACTCACAAAAGCCTCTAAAACCATGTTTGAAAGTTTCTAAGCTGAACTTGAGTTCCTGAGAAGACGAAGCCTTCTTACTACAAAGAAGGACCCTGCTTCTGGTTCTTCTCTTTGCTAAATAATATCTAGAAAAGACTTGAAGGAGGAGAAGGGCCGTGAATTGAAAAAGGGAGGTGGATGGATGGTGTTTCTGTCCCTCCTTTCTTTCTTTTTCTTAATATATTTCATTGATTTTTTACAGAGAAGAAGGGAGAAGGATAGAGTGTTAGAAACATCGATCAGCTGCCTCCTGCACACCCCCCACTGGGGATGTTCCCGCAACCAAGGCACATGTCCTTGACTGGAATCAAACCTGAGACCTTCCAGTTCGCTGAGCCAAACTGGTTTTGGCTGTCCCTCCTTTCGATGCGTTTTAATTGTGTATCCTTAAAGGACTTGTATACAGTGGGGATCTATGAGATTTCGGTCCTTGGTCATCAGATCATCTTGAATTTTTATGCATGTAATTACTTCTTAGGGTTTCATGGAAAATGCTGATGCCTTCAAGACCTCTTTCAAGACTTGTTTCTGTTATTCCAAGAGACTTTTACCACTTCCTGAGGAGGGGCCGTTTTAGATTCCCAAAGAATGTGAAGCATAAACAGAGTGGTGTGTCAGCAAAGATGTAATTGGTGCAAACTATTGGGAAGGTTGGAGGCAGGAAGCTCTGTGGTGGGCATGCTTGACAATGGAAGGTGATGTTTTTGGAAAGCTCGTGGGAAGGCTCAGTGGTAAACGGCCTGGAGATGGATCATCGGCTGGTGGAGCCAGGAAACAGGCCCCACTTGAAGCAAGTACCCCAGCCATTAAACTGTTTACCCTCCAACCCTCCGTTGGAAGCTAGGGGGAGCTCTAAGCAAAGGAGGTGAAAATGTACAACAGGAAAAAAAAATCTATATGTGTGTGTATGGGATCACAGGGCAGAAACAAACTGTAAGTCTTATGTTTTTCTTTTTAATAAAGCAATGTGAGACATTTTAGGGAAGGTGAAACTTTCCAATGCAGAAGTAGAAAGAGAACTTGAAATCATCAAGAAGACTGCAAGTGATTCCCATACATTATGGTCGAGTTGGAACTGTGGAAAGCAACTTGATATGACAGTGCAGAATTACAAGTGCACATGCCCTTTGACCTTGCAATTCCATTCTAGGAATGTTTCCTGCACATGGTCCTCACCCAACTGTGCAATGATGTACATACACGGTTTTCATTCTAGCACTATATGCAGAAGTCAAAGGTTGAAAACAATCTAAATGTATTAATAGGATACTGAGTCTCTAAAGTATGACACATCCTTACAATGGAACACTATGAAGCTTTTTTTTTTTTTTAAAGGAAGTTCTTAATATATTGATATGAGCTCCTCAATATAGTAGAAACTGGATTGGATTGGGGACAGAAAAGTTCAAAAAAACTGGGTCATGTGCTTCCGTTTGAGTTAAAAAAACACACACAACACAACAGCAACTATACTGGCTGGTATAATTGGACAAAAATTCTTGGAGTGGTGGAGGGAATGGGTGATGGAAACAACTGAAAGACCGAGACAGGAATAAGATGTTTCACTACTCTGAATAGCAAAGAAGTTCAAAGTTTGAAAAAACAAATTGCTAGGTTTGAAGTGAGGCCGTCCTGGTGCTGTGCATGGGTTCTAGCACTTTCTGACTCTATAACCTCCCATCTTCTTTTCTTTAAGTGGAGAAGATACGACTACCTGCCTCCTGAGGGCGCTGAGGATATTAGATGTGGGCACGCATGGGGTGTGCAGTGGAGGTTGTACAGGGCCTGGATATGTGCAGTATATGCTGGTGGTTATCACCATGCTTCTTATTAATATTATCACCGCCTTTCTCACACACAAAAACTGGGTATTTGGGGGAGAGAGGGGAAAGGGACAGTGGGAGTTATGGAAGTGACTACTAAACCAGAGCACCCTCAGCTCCAAAGGGGCTGCTGAGGTAGTCGATATCACCAAAGGCACTTACAGGTCACCTCTGCACCTGGCACTCTCACCAGCAGAACTGACAAATAAGGACCCTCTCCTGAGTTTTATAGCTTGCCCCTCTTCTTCCAAGCTCTGATTGGTCTGGCTTTGGGGCAGGATCCGTTCAAGGCTGAGGACAGCGCACTGTGGCCCAGGGATGATGGTTCATCCAGCATTGGAATCAGGGGTCCACCCAAGAAAGTTTTCCACAAAAGAGCTGTAGAGAATAATTGAACCATTGCTCTGCTACAGCCCCCACACTCCTGTTTTTGTCCTACCATATTCACTTTTATCATTACTGAATAGTCTTCTTTAAACTTGTTCACTTTTTAAAGGCAAATGCCCAGTTTAGCCTCAGCCCCTGCAAAAATGTCTGTGAAATCATGAGTACTTTGTGTCACTCGTACTTTCCCCCTAATATGTCAGAAGAAATGTCTTGCTTTTAAAATCTAAAGATTCCAAAATCATTCATACACGCACAGAGGTGGGCTTATGGCACTTTGGCAAGCCCAGTCGCTAAGGATTCTAAAATTCACATCACACATTCCATTTCATAGAGAACGAACTGGAGGCGTGAGGCAATTAACGAAACTTATTAGCGATGCTAAGCAAATGTGGAAAAACTTTAAGTCAGGTACTGGGCAACGCTGTGTCTGCTAATGATGGGGCCAGGCTGTCGATCTTATTGCTATGCAGACAGTTTAAAGAGATTTTTTAAATGCTCTCCTATCTCCACACAGAGAATCAACTAGGCTAGAGTAAAAACTTGATCGACTTAATACTCTGGTAATGATCCCAGTAACTGAGGAGGGGGCAGGGGGAAGCCAGTGAGTTTCTTTCTACTCAAATTCCATCTCATTTTTATTTTCTCTTAATGTTTTTTTTGAATCCCAAGTTCCAAAACCTGTCTCCTATTATGCAGTGCAAACGAGAACAGATGGGGAAAAGTTATGTTGGAAAGGGCTTTGGAGGGCCACGGGGAAGAGAAATATGACTATCCAATGTGTCACACACCAACGTGCAGCTGCCACCAGGCCCTCCGCA
This sequence comes from Pipistrellus kuhlii, assembly GCF_014108245.1. Classification (NCBI taxonomy): domain Eukaryota; kingdom Metazoa; phylum Chordata; class Mammalia; order Chiroptera; family Vespertilionidae; genus Pipistrellus; species Pipistrellus kuhlii. The sequence continues at coordinate 49,498,340 of NW_023425573.1, read as the reverse complement.
GGCCGCGCTGTGTGCGGAGCTCGGGTGGGGCTCAGGAGGCACAGGCGGACTACAGGGAGGGGCCGCACTGACGGAACTTGTCGCTTTACTTGTGTTTCCTTGAAAATATGAATAAAGAGCACAGTAGCAGCACAGCCAACAAAGGAGATCAATTCAAAAGCCAGCCTGGGAAATGGTGAGCTGTACCCAAGTTTCCTAAATGTTAACCAATAATCAGCTTTATGCCTCCGCATTTCTCAAAGTCAGCATTCAGGCCTTCTCTCCATCCATGAGTTATTCTTCTATAGAAAGGTCTTACTGGCTTACATGCATGAGGTGACCTTCCAAAAAATATTTTTAATACTCACAGGGTGCCTGTGCATTCACTAAATTTTTCAAAGGCAGGGCAGTGGACCTACCTGGTTTCAAATGACAGGTCTGCAATTACCAACTGTAAGACTTTGGGCAAGTCACTAATTCTATGAGCCTGTGGCTCATCCTATATATAATAAAGAGCTAATATGCAAATGGTTATCACACCCTCATGCCCTCATGCCCAGAACTGCTCAGACACTCAACACTGGGGAGAAAGGAATGAGGACCAGCCAGGGCGCAGCTTGGGAGAGGGACAAGCCATCCACCCTGTGGTCCCAGGTACCAGTGGCTATGCCTTCACCTGTGTCTGTAGCCTGGGAGAGGGACAAGTCGCCCACCCCACTGTCCCAGGTGCCGGCCCAGGTACTGGGTGCCTGCAGCAAGCTAGAGGGAGGGAAGCCCAGGTCCTGGATGCAGGGCAAGGCAGAGGCAGTGAGGGGTGATCAGGCCAGCAGGGGAGCAGTTAGGAGCAATCAAACAGGCAGGCAGAAGTGGTTAGGAGCGATCAGACAGGCAGGCAGGCAAATGGTTAGGAGCCAATGGTCGAGGCAGTCGGACATCCCCTGAAGGGTCAGATTTCAGAGGACGCAGGCTGAGCTGAGGGACCCTTCCCCATAACCCACCAGTGCATGAATTTTGTGCACCAGGCCTCTAGTCATTTATAAAACAGAGCTAACATGACTTACTTTGTGGGCTTGGGGGTTCAAGGCAATATATATGAATACCTGGCATAAGAACATTGCTCAATGTATGGCAACTATTATTACTGCAATTATCGGAAAGCATAGAAAATGTAGTTCTCTCTTTTCTTTGAATTCAATATAAAAATACTGTGTGTATATATGTGTGTTTGTGTCTAAGACTCCCTGAATCTATGTTGAAAGTAATTATAAGGTTAACATAGTTTAAATTCTTTGATTTTAATGGTAATTCAGGTCATACAGATGGTATCTGGGAGCAAATCTTCATGTTGTAAGCAGTTGTGGAATTAAGTCCTGCAGGGAATTCCTCCAAAATTACCCTTGTCTTTGTAGAGTAAGTATGCAAAGTCTTCATATCATAAACACTGTTTTCCTTCCTAGAGTAGTTCATAATTTACTTAGATCAAAATTGCTGGAGGGTGGGGGAACTTTAAAATGCAGTTTCCTCAGCCTCCCTCAGACTATATTCTCAACATCTCTAAGGTATGGAGGTCAGGCATCCTCATCTATATATAAAAGGCTAAGTGACCATCTGACCATCCCACCAGTAGCTATGACACACAATGATCACCAAAGGTCAGATGCTCAAAGCAGAAGCTGCCAAGCTGAGGTGACTTGGCAGCTGCGTTTCTTGGGTGATGCACCTGGAACCAGAGAGGAGGGAGCCCGATTCCAGGGTGTGTCACCTGAGAACCACCCTCTTGCAATCCAGGATCCCTTGTGGGATGTTGGAAAGCTGGTTTCAGCCCAATCCTCAGGCTGAGGGACCCCACTAGCCAGAGGAACCCCACTCATCTTTCAAGCCACACTGACACCCCATGTGTGACTGATTGAGGAGGGACCACAGGACTTTGGCTCCAAGGCCTGTCGGACCCATTTTTCCCAGTCCCAACCCTCCAGACACGTTCTAATTAATTTCCTTTCAATGTGCATGAATCTGTGCATCGAGACACTAGATTTAAATAAAAATGATGGCCCTGACTGGAGTGGCTCAGTTGTTTGGAGCATTGTCTCATACACTGAAAAGTGGTGAGTTCAATTCCCAGTCAGGGCACATCCCCAGGTTGCAGGTTTGATCCCAGATTGGGACAAGTACAGAAGGCAACCAATCAATGTTTTTTCTCATTTCTCTCTCTCTCTCTCTCTCTCTCTCTCTCTCTCTCTCTCTCTCTCTCTCTCTCCTTTCTCTCTCTCTCTCTTCCTCCCTCCTGCCCTCCCTCCCTCCATCTCTCCCTCCTCCTCCTTCCTCACTCTAAAATAAATAAAAAAACACACACAACTATTATAAAAATAAGTAATTTTTTTTTAAAAAATATATATTTTATTGATTTTGTACAGAGAGGAAGGGAGAGAGATAGAGAGTTAGAAACATCGATGAGAGAGAGTCATCGATCAGTTGCCTCTTGCACACCCCTCACTGGGGATATGCCTGCAACCAAGGTACATGCCCTTGCCCGGAATCAAACCCAGGTCCCTTCAGTCCCCAAGCCGACGCTTTATCCATTGAGCTAAACCGGTCTCGGCTTTTTTTTTTTTTTAATATATTTTATTGATTTTTCACAGAGAAGAAGAGAGAGATAGAGAGTTAGAAACATCAATGAGAGAGAATCATCAATCAGCTGCCTCTTGCACACCTCCTACTGGGGATATGCCTGCAACCAAGGTACATGCCCTTGCCCGGAATCGAACCCGGGACCTTTCAGTCTGCAGGCCGACGCTCTATCCACTGAGCCAAACCGGTCCCGTAAATTTTTTAAAATAATGATGATTCTTAAGCAAACTGAAGCTTGAAAACCACTTCCTTAAGGATTAGGGACGATGATCATTCTAATTTTGAATGATCAAAATTATTTCCAGCTTTTCTCCCTCTCCCATCACACACAGCCTGGCCCAGAAATGCAGCAATTACTTGTGAGACAGAGGTTTGGATCTGGTAATTCTAGAACCTTTCTTCCCTTGTGGTTCACGGTGTCTAGTTAAGGCTGGACTATCCATACTCTCTTTGTCCATAGGAGGCATTAGCTTGGTTATAGTTTGTCCTATGAGAGTGGCCATATAGCCCAGAGTGCCTGGGGCAACCCTGGATTACCAGCATAGTTATTAATAGAATTCTTTATCATTATCAAAAGTTCCAAGTTTTTTTATATCAACCATACCATTACATTAGATCTACCGAAACTTTGGTTACACATGTAGGACATGATTGAAGACTGACAAAATGTCTAGGATTTGTTATTCACTAATGTACAATGGAACTCCTAAATACCATCAGAAACAATGAGGGCATGCTTTGGGTTGAAGTGACATGGGAATGATCAAAGAAAATTGTACTCTTTCAAGTTGTTCCATAAACTGGCATCTAGAAATGAAGGGCATGGGAACACTAAGAATTTCAGACTGATTAATATCTTCTCTCTCCTCCAAGTAGTTGAGCAAAAGACATGGGTGTTGGTATCATATACGATATTATTCCCCTTTCTGCTTATTAGCTGTGACCTTGGGCAAATTGTTCAATATCTCTGAACCTCACTTTTCTCATGTATAAAAAATATACTAAGGCTTATTTTAGTTATGAGAATTTAGTGAAATATGTGTGTAAAGCACCTGGTACCTTGGTTGGGTGCTTGATAATGGTATATCTGCCATTATTCTTTATTTAAGAATATGTTTTTATTGATTTCAGAGAGAGAAACAAAGAGGGAGGGAGGGAATCATTGATCATCTGCCTCCTGCATGTCATTGAGAACATTTAATTCCCTGATAGGGAATTAAACTGCAACCTCCTAGTTCACAGGTCAGTGCTCAACCATTGAGCCACATTGGCTAGGCCTACAACTGTTCTTTTCATCAGGGCCACTCTGCACTGCAGTTCTTCCAAAGGCACATGACTTTTTTTTTTTTTTTTTTAATTGATTTCAGAGAGGAAGGGAGAGGGAGATAGAAACATCAATGATGAGAGAGAATCATTGAGTGGCTGCCTCCTGCACCCCCACTACTGGGGGTCAAGCCTGGGCTTGTGCCCTTGACTGGAATCGAACCCGGAAACTTTCAGTCTGCAGGTCAAGGCTCTGTCCACTGAGCCAAACTGGCTATGGCAGCACATGACTTTTAAAATAAAGAGTCTTCACAAGGACAATCATAAGGATGCTGTGGAAATGGGAATAGATTCTTTTCCTTCCTTCCTTCCTTCCTTCCTTCCTTCCTTCCTTCCTTCCTTCCTTCCTTCCTTCCCATCTTTTTTTTTTTCTTTCTACTTTTCCCCCTTTGTTTGACAGATTCAAAGTCACAAACTCACTTTTGGATAGAAAAGAAAATAAAGGATTAAAGGGCCAGTATTGACCGAAGATTGATCAAGAAAAGCATAATTATAATCCTAGGTGAGGCAAAAAGAAAGAAAGAAGAAATGAAAGACTAGAAGAAGAAAAAAGGAGGAAGGGAGGGAAGAAGGGAGGAGGGAAGGAAAGAATGGAAAGCAAGCAAGCAAGAAGGAAGGAAGGAAGGAAGGAAGGAAGGAAGGAAGGAAGGAAGGAGAGAAAGAAGGAGGAAGGAAGGAAGGAAGGAAGGAAGGAAGGAAGGAAGGAAGGAAGGAAGGAAGGAAGGAAGGAAAAAAAAGAAAGCAAATAATTTCACTTGAAAGTAGGGGAGGAGGAGAGCATGGTGGGGTGGGCATAGTCTATTTTATGGAAAAGATGTTACTGTTCCTCTAACCATTGCCTTTCACCAGACTGCCATTTGGGTGGGCGGGATGAAGAAATACTCTTCTGTTAAAACTAAAAGCTTTGAAGTGGAGACAAACACAATCTGGTAGTATTACAGAGGTATTATTCACCCTGATGACTCACACTCTTTGGCTCCCACACAGCAGAGGCAAATAACATCAGTGACCTTGAAGATGTTGGCCAAGTATAGATCCAGCATTAAGGCCTGATTTTTCAAGGGAGTGTGTGGAGAGAAAGAGAGACAGAAAGAGAGAGAGAGGGAGAGAGGGAGAGAGGGAGAGAGAGAGAGAGAGAGAGAGGGAGAGAGGGAGAGAATAGGAGAATACATGTCCAAGAATAAGAATATAGGGTGAGCAATTCTAAAAGGCCAAATAAAAACTCAATACTTAAACACTAACTTAACTAGCAAGTACTTACAAGGAAATAACTATTGTGCGAGTAGGTTTTAGATCAAATCATTGAAAGATGGGAACATTTAAAACAGTCATTCTTAGCTAGGGGTTGAATATGGAATTTAGTACCTGTTCCGGGACTCAAATTTCACTCATCATTTTAATTTATCATGACTCCCTGAATCCGGTTTTCTGAGAATAATGCTTTCAGTGTTCCAAGCCACACACTGCTCTATACTCAGGGACCCACAAACTACATTCAGACAGATGCAGTCCCCAGGCCTTTGCCAGCATGCAATGGGAAGCAGACCATAAAACAAGGGTGAACCAGAACATGCAGATGTGCCCACAGCTGCAGAAATGGTAAGCAGAGTCATGGCCTTAGACCAGATGCTCCTTGTGGTCTAGAGAAAAATTGTCAACATGGAACATAGTGGCAATGTCAGGTTGATAGAGATAATTAGTTCTTGAGATTATACACGAAGGCCTCAGTAAAACAAAAATAAAACTGTGAGCATGCACTGATCTGAAGCTAATACCCCCCCCAAAAAGAACCACAAGAGTGAAATACAGAAAGGGTCTTCAGTTAGGGAGTCCGGCACATGGAATAACCAGCGGTGGTGGCAGAGCACAGCACTGTAACCCTGAAGAATCGCAGGTCAGTCCTCACCTTTGTATGAACAAAGGAAGTTTGGATGGGAAAGGCTGCAGAAGATGGCTTAGAGGTAGAATGGAAACAACCTGGCTTCCTATAACTTGTTCACAGTGTAAGTTCCCAATAGTTTACGGTTATGTTTGTGGTCATATTTGTCCCTCTGTGTTTCCACTTTATTAAAAACATTCTCATCTACAGAGATGCATATGGGTTCTAGGAAGTAAGGAGTAGTTTGCTCAGAATTCATAGCTACAGTTTTTAAAACTCAGGATCTTTCTCTTTGCAAGTAGCTGGGACCCAACTCAAAATCCCTAAGGAAAACGGGGACTTGATTATTTTAACAGTCCTGGTTCCCCAGATCCCAAAGACTGAAATGGAGGTGGGTCTCAGAAACAGCTGGATCCACACTTACATGTTAAGAGGAGTCTCTGTCTCTTCCTGGTCTTTGATCCTCCATCCAGCTGCTCCGGCCCATCCTCTTGCTGACTGCTCACCTGTGTGCCGTGCTCCTGAGTACAGCCAGGAAATACAACTACCAACAGGTTGCAGGTTCATATTCCCCCCCATTTCAGAAAGAAGCAAGACTGAGCTTTAATCTGTTAGTCTACTTCCAAATTCCTGGAGAAAGTCTATGATTGGCCCAGTCTGAGTCAGGTACTTATCCCTGGGTGAATTATCGTAACTGTGGCCCTAGAGTAACACTTACTTAGTTCCTATCACAGCCATAGTTGTTTAGGTGTGAGAGCTTAAGAAAAGGGTGGCTTAGACCATACAAATGGTATCTGTACACCAAGATGCTTTTGGCTCTCAGAAAAGATTTTTACTACCTCATATAACAAAAAGTCTTGTCTGAAATTTGGAGAGTCTGGGATTCAAGTCAATGCAATTAAATCAATATTTACTAAGTACCTACCATATGCCAGACACTGCCTTAGGTGCTGGAGATGTTTGAGTGAATAAAACAGAAAAGAAAAAAAAAATCCCTGCCTTCAGGGAGCTTATGTACTAAGCTTACTAGTACTATAAATTCAGACTCAACAACATTAACAAATTCCCCGGTTCTTTGTTCTTTTAAACTCTGCCAAACCCAGTGTGTCAGCTATAACAATCTCTGACAAGAAGGCTCAAGCTGAGACCCAGAGTTTTAGCAATTTACCTGGAGTCACATACCTGCCAGATGAAGGAATTGCGAGTCCAGATTCTGGCCCAGGGTGCAGTGCTCCTTCTTGCCCTAGGGGAGGGGAGGGGGGCCTGGCCTCCCAGATGCACATGGCTACCTGCTCCCTGGGAAAAAGCTGGGGTTTAAGAGTCAGAAACTGGTGGGGTATGACTACTAGAGAGGGAACTACCAGGATTTTTGCTCCTGCTGCATTGGGGCTTCTTGGGTCAAATGGCTCTCCAAGGCTTAGAACTGACCTCTTTGTCTGGTTAATGTCCTCCCTGGGGCCATGGTTAGGAGATCAGGAGAGAGCCTCAGGCAAGGTGCCTGTACTTCAGGGCTTCTATTTGCAAAGGTGTTGGTCAGAAGGAAAGAGGCTGATGGCCATCTCAGTAGGCAGCTTTCCTAAACTGCAGAAGAGGAAGGTTGGGCAGAAAGCATACAAAGGCTGGAATTTAGAGATTCTGGGCTCAGTCCCTACAAGAGAACAGCCAGAAAGTTCCTAAGGTGTGGGAGGGCATCATTTTGGCAGTGGTTGGGGAACATTGTCTTCATTTCACTTTAACCAAGAAAGGTACCTTTGAATCTCAAGTTCCCAACTTTGATATAGATGAGTACTGTTCAGTGGTAGAACCTAGAAACCCGAGGGAGAGGGGGAGCATAAATTTAAACAGAATTTAGATAAACTTTAATAATGCAGAAGGGAGAAAAGAAGTAATCATAGATAATTACTTCTATAAAATACAAACTGGAGACACATCCTAACATATAAAGAGCCAGGATCCATAATGTACAAAATGACCGAATGGATGACCAAACGCCAAGCTGCATGCACAGCAGGCTCGGGTGGGCGGGGACTGATGGGTGGGCTGAACTTCTGACCTCTTGGTCCCTCCTAGGTCATGGGCACCACTGTGATCCAGCACTTGCTGCTGCTGCCAAGGCAGATGCAATGCGATTGGTTGGGGGCGCCCTACCATCACCCACGATTGCCCCACAGAGGGAGGCCTAGGCTATCCGGATGGTAGTGGTGGGAGGGGCCTCCCTCTGTGGGGTGATCATGACTACTCGAGGGTGCAGGCCAGGCTGAAGGATGCCTTCCCCCCGCCCGAGTGCATGAATTTTATGCACTGGGCCTCTAGTCCTATATAAGGAGACAACAATAAACATTCATATTAAGAGACAAGGAAGTCATCATAAAAAGGTGATAACTACACACACAAAGGAAATTTCAATTGTGTTTACAGTGTTATGGGTACTGAGTTGTGGGTACATGGGTATGTGTTATATTATTCTCTATGCCTTCCTTTAATTTTATGAAATATTTCATTTAAAAAAAAATAGTTTGGCTCAGCGACATGGCTCAGTGGTTGAGTGATTACCTATGAAACAGAAGGTCATGGTTCAATTCCCAGGTTGTCGGCTTGATCCCCTATGTGGGACACGCAGGAAGCAGCCAATCAATGATTGTCTCTCATCATTGATGTTTCTATCTCTCTCTCCCTCTCCCTTCCTCTCTGAAATCAATAAAAATATATTTAAAAAATAAGTTTGGTGTCATTATATTTATTTATTTATTTATTTATTTATTTATTTGGTGGGTGTTTTTTGGTTTGTTTTTTTTTTTTTTTGGTTTGTTTTGTTTGTTTGTTTCTTTGTTTTTAGAGTCTATCAATTGTAATTGGATGAGCTGTCATTAGTGAGCAGAGGCGAGAGGGGGAAAATTCAATTCTGAAGGAAGAACCAAATCTTGGGTCCCTGAGCTTAGCTCACCAGCAATATTCCTCAAATCTTTACAATCGCGGTGCCTCCTTCCTTCCTCTCCCTGTCTCCTGCCCCCTTGCCATTTCCCCCTTGACGTTTGGGAGCTCGGTTGCCCCCTACAATTTGCCACTGCCTCACTTGCACATATCCATGGGTATGTGTCATTGTTCCTGAGTCAACTTTGCTTTTTCAAAAACACAATATGTTATTAAACAAAATCCTTTCTCTGTTCTGAACAGCAGATGGGTGGTTGGGGTTTTAATATAGATTGAAGAAAATAGTGTACATGCTTAGTCCATCCACAGGCTAATCACCTGCCAGGGTTTCTTGAGTCCTGCCAGTGTGAGCTTCCCCCACCCCCACCCCCAGGACCCGTTTCTGAGTCACATAATGGTAACACATTGCTATAAAAATGCTAACTTCTCTTCTGTTGTGCTTCTGCTGTTATTCAGAAACAGCCAAATGGATGTTATTGAAATCCGGTCCCAAAAAAAGGTTGAAATTGCTCCCCAGCTGGGCCTAAGACCCTGTGTGCCAAATTTCAGCCTAAAGAGAATTCTTATATTTGAGTCACTGTGTGCAGCTGAAAATATGAGGTTTGAGGTGGAAATGCTAACAGACTCTTTAACTATCATTTTGCAAACCATGTGATTATAGCACAATGCAAACCTCCTCTGGAGCAACTCCTTGGCAATAGCAACCGAAACAAGACGTCTGGGCCCTGCAGTTCTGCCTTTACAAGCTTCTGCTGGGCTAGCAGCAGGCAGAGAAGCCTGGCGATGGCACTGCCGACATTCCTGTTCTTGCCGAGGTTAAAGGATGGGCCCGGGGGGGGGGGAGCTCCTGTTAACTGACGGAAGTGTGTACAGTTCATGCCTTCACACGGCTCCTTGGAACACGGGCTCATGGTCACCCTTGCTTGCTCTGAAAGTGTTATCGCCAACACAGTGCTTGCTTCCAACCAGACACGAATTGTTTGCCACCTCTAGTCCCATTGGCTTAGTCACACTTGCTCCCATTCCAACTTGGCAAAAATGCCCGCACTGCTTTGCCACTTGCTTCTATCATCTGGCATTTAAACGTGGGCTGAATTGCTCCTCAGTAATGTCCGGGGCCACGGAGATCCTCTGGTTCCAGGCTTCAAACACAAGTTTCAGGTGGCAAGTACCTAAATATAGGCGGTTCCCATCAGCTGACCCATTCACGGACCCTTCTCAGGGTGGAAAGTCCATCATCGGAGCTTCTGGAGGGCGGGCCCCCAGAGTGCTGTTTCCAGAAGAGATCCTCATCACACCTCCCACCACGCAGCCCTTTCTAGGTGCTGTCAAAATGTGGCTCACCTGTTTCCATCACTTACTAGAATCTAGTAACTAGATGGTCTGCTTTAGGCAAGACATTAACCACACTGGGTCTCGGTGTCTTCATCCATAAAATGGGGATGGCACCTGCCTTCTGCCCAGGTGTAAGAACCATAGATTGTGTTCCTTACATTGCAATGCATCATACACATTGTGGGCAGGGTTATTAGCTCCAGAATCACCTTATAACCTCAAAATGCTAATCTGAGTTAAAACTGCTGTTGAAGTCTGTAGGAGTGGATGTATGGTAAAAGACCTGCTCGCATTAGAAATAGCAGGCCATGAGTTCTAAGAATCAGTAAGTGTTTAGCAGATGCTTCATATGCTCTTGGTTCTCTGTTAGGTAGGGGTTACAAAGGGTACACAGAAAGTGAAGACAGATCCCTAACTTTAAGAAGAATATAAGTTAGCATGAAACACAGAATACTTGTAGATAACCCAGATGCAGTATCAGTGCAGAAGTGAAGAGGAAAGGTGAGGACTGGAGAAAGAAGGGTGGCCTCCTGGGCCAGGCATGCTGTGGATAACATTGCTTGCCGTAATCAAAGATCCCTTCTTCAGGGGATTTGAGCTTCTGCCTTCCATGTGGCTTTAGCAGGTTTGCCCGTCACAACATCATGTGATTATAACAATGCAGAAACCTCCCACGAAGCACCTTTCTGTCTACACATGCAAGTATATGCCCCAGGCTTGGCTATCACCACATCATATCCTTCTAGCCAGAGTGACTGAACAAAGGAATGGTGTTTGACCCAAATTATGTCAATGAGCTGTTCTCCCTCTCCCCTCCCCGGAGATGACAAACAGGGGAGAAGGGAAGCTCTTTCTTGTGGGTTATGCATTAGAGGGAGTATGATGTAAGCTTGGAGCTTTCTGTTGCCCTTTGTCAGCCCCTTTAGTCTAGAAGAAGGATGTCTGTAGAAGGAGAGATTAAGTTCAAGGCAGGGTGAGGTGGAGACTGGACATGTGAAGAGGGTCCTAACAGCACTGTTTGGGCCTCTGACATCCCTGAGGCAAGCTCTTCTGTTCTTCCTGAAACCAGACTTCCATTTGGTGCCTACAGGGGTTGGGCTTGGATTTTCTTCCATTTGAACCAGGAGTCATAACTATTGGTGGACTTTGCATTGTGTAATTAAAAATAGGTAGAATTTGGATGTGCTTAGGGGAAAAGACAGGGTATTCTGGTCAAGGTCCAGAGATGAGAATGTTTAAGGAATCTGAGAAAATCAGTCCCAGATCAGCAGAGGAAAGAAGTGAATAGGTGAATTATTAAGGGAAAGGCCAGTTTGGTAGTTTCTTCCAACTAGATAATAGTTGTGGTTTGATTAGGAGGAAACAAAGAGTTTCTAAAAATAAGATCAAGGAAAACTGTATTTGTTTAAAGGCAAAAATTAAAGTCTGTTTATTAGTCTTCCTGGGCTGCCGTAATAAAGAAACCACAGACTGGGTGGTTTAAGCCACAAGCATTTATTTTCCCACGGTTTTGTCAGCTAGAAGTTCATGGCCAAGGTACCAGCAAATCTGATTTCTGATGGGAACTCACTGCCTTGTAGATGGTCACCGCTCACCATGTCCTCCTGTTCACCAGTGGGAAAAGCACACGCGAGCTCTGGTGTCTCTTCCTCTTGTCATAAGGTCACCCCTTTTACCAGATTAAGACCTCACCCTCATGAAGTCGTTTAACCTTAATTTTCTTCTTAAAGACTCTGTCTCCAAATACAGTTACATTGGGGAATGGAGCTTCTTCACGTATGAGTTTTAGGTGGACAAAATTAAGTCCCCCTAAACATATGTCAAAACTAAGAATAGGAGAAAGTGAGAGTAATGAGGCTCTTCTACAGGGCAAGTAAGAGGGTAAAGCGTTGCAGCTACTTAGGAGAAAAATCTGGCAAAATGTAGCCATGGTGTATCATTGCATAGCTAAGACCCAAGCAGTTCCACTCTGAGATTTGGAGTCTTTTGTGCCAGTGCACCATGAAGTGCATTCAAAAATGATTTTTAAGATTCCTAAGTATGTATTATTTTTAAGAGTAAAAAAAAAAAAAAATGAGAGCAGCATAATGTCCATCAAAAGGAAAATATATTTTGACACAATTAATCCTATATAGAAGTGAAAAATCTTAGAAATATATGTATCAATATGAATAGATCTCAAATATACTAATAATGTTGAGAGAAAAATCAAGTTTTTGCAGGATGTACAGAAGAGTACAACCAATCAGTCAGTTGCTGGAGCTCACTAAGCCCTTGTTCACTGACATCACATGGTAGCTTGAAAGTGGCCATGGTGGGAATATTTGCATATATTTAAATCAGGGTTTTGTTTTGTGTGGGGGTTTTTTCCTTCTTGGAGAGGCAGTTGTTAACATTTACCAGGATACCATTGGATAACATTTTTATAAAATATTTAAAACACAATATATCATAATAGCTACATAAAGACAAGTATTTGGTATAATAAACACCACATTTAAGACAGTGATCACTTCTTGAAAGGAAGGAAAGGAATATGATTATGGAGAGATATAACAGAGGCTTCAGTTGATCATTAAAATTTTTTTCCTTGCCGAAACCGGTTTGGCTCGGTGGATAGAGCGTCAGTCTGTGGACTGAAAGGTCCCAGGTTCGATTCCGGTCCAGGGCATGTACATTGGTTGCGGACACATCCCCGTAGGGGGTGTGCAGGAGGCAGCTGGTCGATGTTTCTCTCTCATCGACGCGTTTCTAGCTCTCTATCTCTCTCCCTTCCTCTCTGTGGAAAATAAATAAAATATACTAAAAAAAAATTTTTTTTTTCCTTAAGGTAGGAGCAGATACATGAGTATTAGTTTATTTTACACTCTGAACTGTTGTGTTTTCCTGAAACACTTAGTAAATCAACGAGAAATGGAAGCCAGTTCTCCCATATAGTCAAGTTCTGGAGACCAGGCAAGAAGAGGCACTAAGTCTCTACCCTTAAGCTCAGCAGCCAGGGGGAGATCTGAGGCTCTCAGATTTGGTCAGGTGGGTGAGACCAGATGAATCTGCAGCTTCTTTGGGGCTACACACATTTGATCCTGAGGTACCAGAAGGAAGAGGGAGAAAATACCAACACAATGAAGAGGCGCAACACCTGAGGAAACTCTTCCAGGTGGTAAGCAGGGTCATTTCTGAATAACCCTTCAGCTCTAACTGGCCTCTGCAGTCCACCCAGCAGGCAGGGCACATTGAGCTATGGGTAGCCAAACAGAGCTTGTATTGGATAGGTGCTTGTTTCTAGTCCACCGGGGGTCAGAAAAGAACTCGGCGCTCCTAGAAAGGGGGCAAGTGTAGGAAATGTTAAGGGCAGATTTACAGCAGACATCCATGAGGAGATGCTTGGAGGGGATGACTTGGTTTCTAGGGGAAATATTGTTAGCCTTTCTGTGTAGATTTCTGGCATGTTTTCATTCCTCGGTGAGGTGAACTAAGTGCCCCACTTTAATGACGTCCCCCTCGCTCTTGAAAGCGAGTTAATAAAGCATTTATAGGCTGGCCTGGATCGTGTACCTCTGCCTGACCTCCCTCCTCCCCTTCACATTTAACGACACAGTTTGCTCAACACACCATGCTGTTTCTGCACATGCTGTTCTCTCTTCCTGGAATCCACTCTCCCACCCACAGTCCTGCTCTTCCTCTAAGCTCCTCCTGTGTGAAAACTTTCCTCCCACCCCTCCGCATGAGCCGAGTGTATCTCTTCTCTTCTGGGCCCTCCTCCTCCTAGGAGACCATCTCTCTTTACAAACAGTTCAGTAGTTACTGCTCATCTGGCCCTCTCCCCCTCGGCAGTGCTGAGCGCCTTCGTGACGAGGATCCTGTGTATTTTAACTCCCTATCCCAGGGCCTAGCATCTTCTCCTCTGCACCCTCCCCCTTTTTTTTCTCTTTAAAACTACCTGTGAACACTGGTAGTTTTCACTGGTAGAATTCACTGGTAGGCGAAGAAGCAAGGTAAGACAGGTGAGGATGCCAAAGACTAGGAAACAGACACCCGCTGGCACAAAAGGCATATTTCCATTCACTTGTGGAGTTTCATCCGACCTAGTGCTGTTTGTAGAAAATAAGCCATCGGAAACACAAAGGCTTGAAGTGCAGAGATGGCAGGGGTCAGGGATGATTTAAAAAAAAAAGCTCTTAACACCTCCTTCCCCTTCAGCTGGGAACCTCTCCTGCTCCTTTTCTTGTGTCTCCTGACCTGGTCTGCAATCTCCTGAGTTGTTGCCAATAGCTCACTGTTTCGCTGTTTTGTGTGTCTTATGCCCTGAGTTCTGTTCTGAATACAACACTAGTAGATTCCACTAATTAATTAAATTGTACTTCATAGACTTGGAGTCAGGGCTCTTGAATACAGCATGCAAATTTATGCAACATATGCAAATCACTCATGTTCTCAAATTCCATGAACAGAATCTGGTAGTCTTGAGATAAAAAAAAGAAAAACCCCTGCCAAGCATCATCTCTTCTAATTATTACTTAATTCCCCCTGCCCCCACCCTTTAACATCGCACTAACACTTTCAGGCTTGGCAGAAACTGGTAGAAAAACAATTGAGAATAGGTTATAAACGGGAAGTTCCTTAAGGGCAAAGATCCTGCAAACTATTTTGATGTTCTCCAGTGGCTCCTAATATACTATTGAGCCCACATATTCTCCCCCCCCCCCCATATTTTATTGATTTTTTACAGAGAGGTAGGGAGAGGGATAGAGTTAGAAAAACCAATGAGAAAGAAATATCAATCAGCTGCCTCCTGCACGCCCCCCCCCCCCAACTGGGGATGTGCCCACAACCAAGGTACATGCCCTTGACCAGAACCAAACTCAGGACCCCTCAGTCCATAGGCCGATGCTCCATCCACTGAGCCAACCCTTTTTACATAGGGCACACCACCACCAGTCATGACTGCTAAATTACAAATAATTCAGGTAAGAAAAAGTTGAGAGTCCTGAAAGCTTTGTAAAACGTGGCATTTAAGTGTTGGAGCAAGGAGATGATGCCCTGCCCTAATACCTGGGCCATATAAATATAAATTAATTAAAATTAAATAAAATTTAAAGATTCAGTTCTCAGAATAGCAACATTTCAAGTGTCTAACAGCTGCAAGTGCCTAGTGCTTTTTGTGCAGAGCAGCATAGATATAGAACATTTCCATCCCTACAGGAGGTTCTACTGGACAGTTCTGGTCCAGATACTTGCTACTCAAAGTCTGGTCCTTGGACCAGCAGTTTGGCATCACATGAGAGCTGCTTGGAAATGCAGGGTCCCAGACTGGACCATGGATCCACTGCATCAGAAACTACTACGTTCTACCAAAATCCCAGTTCATTCACATGCATATCAGAGTGGGAAGCATTGTTTTCACTCTAGGATGGAAATTAGGTTCTTAAATTTTAGCACGCATCAGAATCACCTGGCGGACTTACTCAACACAGATTGCTGGGCATCAGTATGAGAGTTTCTGATTCAGTAGGTGTGGTTAGGTTCTTAGGGCTGCCATAACAAATGACCACAAACTGGGTGATTTAAAATAAGAGAAGACTATTCTCTCTCTCTGTTCTGGAAGCTACCAGCCTGAAATCAAGGTGTTGGCAAGGCCATGCTCCCTCTGAAACCTTCCTTAGGTGGGAAAATTCTTCCTTGCCTCTTCTAGCTTCTGTGATTTGCTGTCCATCTTTGGTGATTCTTTTTTTTTTTTTTTTTTTTTTAATCCTCACCAAGGGATATTTTTTCCATAGGTTTTCAGAGAGACTGGGAAGGGAAGTGAAAAGAGTGGGGGGGGGGAGAGGGAAAGAGAGAGAGAGAGAGAGAGAGAGAGAGAGAGAGAGAGAGAGAGAGAGAGAGAGAAACATCGATATGAAAGAGGTATATTAATTGGTTGCCTCCTGCATGTATATCATCCAGGGCTGGGGATCAAACCTACAACACAGGTATGTATCTTTGACTGAAATTGATCCAGTGAACCTTTGGTGAGCAGGCTGATGCTCTAACCATTTAGCACACTGACCAGGGCTATTTGATGATTCTTGACTTGAAGCTGCTTAACTCCAATCTCTGCCTCCATCACCATATAGCATTTTCAGCTTATGTATCTGTGTCTATATCTGATTCTTCTTCTTATAAGGACACTAGTCATATTGCATTAATGGCCCACCCCACTCCAGTGTGACCTCATCTTACCTTAGCTAATTACATCTGCAGTGACCCTAGTTCACATTTTCATGCACTGGCATTTAAGACTTTAACGCAGCTTTTTGAGAGGGACACGATTCAATTCATAAGAAAAGGTCTAGGGTGGCATCTGATAATTTGCATTTCTAACAACTTCCCAGGTGACACTGGTGCTTCCTCAGGAACCACACCTTGAAAAACCACAAGTCTAAAAAATCTACAAAATAGGACTCCGTAGAACTTAATGTTGGATTATACTCTAGAAATAACTGTGTTCAACTTCCCAAATGTGCATAATTCCATTTTAAAGCACACATGAGAGATTGTCATCCAGCCTGTGTGTGAATATATTCAATGACAGGGTTCTTATTACTAGCAGAGCAGCCTTCACAGCTATGCCCGGGAAAATTTGCACCCTTTGAACTTTCAGAATGTCTGCTATATCTAGGCATCTGATGGCAGCTGAATGTCTCAATATTGAACTCTTCCTTGCCTTTGTGTGACAGAGTTCTCAGAATCCTCTGGATGCTGGCTTCCTCCTGAGGGCATGCTTGTTGAGATTTTTGGGAATGGTAATTATGCCTTCCATTGGTTATGAATTAATTAAAAGTAGACACAGGAATCCAACAGGCGAAGAGCAAAAGGTCATCCTCACTTTCAGTTAACATAGATGGGAGAGTAGAACCTGTACCTTCGGCACCATCAGCCTTCCCACTAACCCCACCTCGTTGCGTTTATCTGACACAGTCAGATGTAGAGAAGCAGGACCATTGACTCTACGCCACTGTACAAAGCTCTGAGGGTAAGAGTTACAGCTATTACCACAGAAAGCCAGGCACCTCCGCCAGGAGAAACAGGTTTTCCTGAAATAGAGAAAGGAACACTGTCCAGCGTCTCTTCCCCATGCTAACCAATCCAATGAGATCTTTTTCCTCTGGTTCCCTGTTTAGCATCCATTCCCACAATTTCCCTTCTTTCAAACAGAACCTGGGTACTATTTACACAAGTCCTCCTCTTCCATGTTGCCCAAACTTCTCAGAAAGCTGACCCTATTCTCTCTCTTTTTTTAATGAGTTTTTAAAAAATATGTTTTATTAATTTTTTACAGAGAGGAAGGGAGAGGGAGGGAGAAGAATAGAAAGTTAGAAACATTGATGAGAGTGAAACTTCAATCAGCTGCCTCCTGCACACCTCCTACTGGGGATGTTCCCGCAACCAAGGTACATGCTCTTGACCAGAATCAAACCTGGACCTTTCAGTCCACAGGCTGACATTCTATCCACTGAGCCAAACCAGTTAGGGCAAGCTGACCCTATTATCAACTCAAGCCAATCATAGTGACTCTGATCCCCTCACAAGTGATTGGTTCCAGCATTTAGGCTTAAGCCAATCAGTGCATGGCATTATTCTAGCCCGTAGGGGTGTCGAACTCAATCAGAGAAGGGGCCAAAATCTAAAATCCAGCCTAAATCGCGGGCCGAATGGTTTACTGAACAGTCATAAACTGTCATTGTGATGGAAACCCAGCGGAGTGCAGTGATGACAGCGCGGTGCGGGCCACATTGCAAGGCCTGGCGGGACGGATTTGGCCCGCGGGCCTTGTGTTTGACACATGTGATTGCTGTTGGACCAGGGATGAGCATGTGACACAACTTAGCCTAATCAGACTAAAGGTGAGTATTTTGTTCAATAGTTGGAAGAGAGACTTTCTAATGTAGAGGCATTTTTGTCCCAGGACAGATGGTAGCCATCTTCTGACCATAAGAGGAGTCAGTCTGAACTAAAGCCTCCACTGAGAGGCTGAAAGAGTTCAAAGAGCAGAAAAATAGATCTCAGCTCCAATGGCAGCATGTTTGCTCTACGTTTGTATTTTTTAATTACAAAAGATACTAAATTGTCTATGTTAGTTATGTCAGTAATTTTTTTTTCATTTCCAGGTAAAATAATTCTTACCAATAAAATACTCAAATATTGTTTTCATGGGTTAGTAGAAGTGGCCTCATGGAAACCTGAAGAAATAGATCTAAGTCCTTAACCACTCCCCCCCCCCCCTCCCCGCATTGCTCCATTTTAGTGCCTTAATGTGGCTCTTGAAGTATGTGCATTTTACTGGAGAGATTACTCCAGACACTGTGCCACCATCAAGTCCCTGGACGCAACACACACAGTACCTGCCACGGAATACACTCTCAGCAATCATGTATTGAACAAATGCAGCTGGAGACTGCATTAACATTTTTATCAGACACATAATTGTTGTCATATTAAGTTCAGATGAACTAAAGCCCCTAGAACATTTTTATATAAAATGATGTCAAAGCTGTCTGTCTCTACCCTGTAAGTGAGCAATTGCATTGTATAGGAGTTTCCTTTTTTAAAAACTTTTTAACCTAAATAAAGGCCTTGATATTTATTGTTATTCAGTTGTATCTGGATGATTCCAATCGAGGTTGCATTCAGTTGATGTAATTTTTGTGATTCCATCATTTGTCATATCAGCTAATCTTCCTATTTTGATATGATTTTCAATACAAAGGTACACATTCCTTCTATATCTTCATTGGAATCAAACAGCAAAATGTTGGCTGAAACTGCAAAGAAGAGAAGACTGACTCTAGGTTCCCTCACTGCTTGCCAAAGCAGCCACTCTATCCCTCTTCATGCATTCCTAACTTGGCCGGTAAAGTAAGAACATCTGCTCTTCCAGAAATGTCGGGATCATAACTTCTACCACTTCTAGTTCACTTCCTCTATCTCCAACCACGCTTGGTGATTGGTGAATTTTGGAGAAGGCACTTAAAATGCCTCAACTGAGTTCTTTGACGTTGCCTTTGTTCAGGAGCCTGAACTGTCCTCCTCTACCAAGCACTGAGGTGCCCCCTAGAGGGAGGCCCACAGTAGTGCAGCTGTGCCCATGACTGGATGGGGAAGTTTCGCTGAGTGAAGGCTGGAATATTAGAATAGAGGACAGATTGTGGGCACGTTATCAACCATGTTCTCCCATCAGTTTTATTCAAAGCTAAGATATATTATTTCTCTGTTGGGTTGATTCTTTAGTTTATTCAATATTTTATAATTTAGACACATAAGAGCAATGTAATACTAATTAATTCTTCCCCCAATTCAACCTTAAACAACACTCTGATTGTTCAATGACTTCAAATCCATAAAAACATATTACTATTGAAGCCTTCCATGCAATCAAGATTAAAGCAAGATTAAAGCAATATTCTTTAATTCCCCTAACCTGATGAGTAAATAGTAAAACTAAAAAAGGACAATAAGTGAGTTGCGTATGACTTATTTTAAGCAAACTGATTATAATTTGAAGTGATTATTGTCTTAATGCAGATTGCTATTACAAATTATCATAAACTGATGGCATAAACAACAGAAATTTATTTCTCACAGTACTAGAGGCTGGGAAGTCTGAGATCAAGGTGCCAACATGGTCAGGATCTGGTGAACTCTTTTTCTGGTTTGCCATCTTCTCCTTACGTCCTCATCTGGGGTGACAGAGAGAGAAAACTAGTGAGTGCATGCTGACTTTGGTGTCTCTTCTTATAAGGGCACTAATCCCATCATTGTGGCTTCACTCTCATGACCTAATCACCACCCAAAGGCCCACTCTCCACATAATATCGCATTGAGAATTATGGTTTCAACATCTATGAATTTTGGTGGGAACACAAGGATTCAGTCCATAGCAATTGTTATGTTCTTTTAAGAAGTATATATTATCTGTGTATTAGTAAAATCTAGATGAGTACTACAATGTATCAGCCTCCAAGTTACACCTGCGTAGTTTCCATGATTCTCACCACCCCCCTTTCTGAAAATCAGGCTACCTCTCCATATCTTGTCTTTGAATCCACTCTCATGAGCCACAATTCCTCTCAGATTTCTGTGGTTATTTAATGACACTTGAATTTCCCAAGGTCCAAAGACTTGAACTCATTGAAACAGCCAGGTCAACTACTACAAAGTCTTATTTCTTGGAAAAATTAAAACAATCAATGACAACTGTCACTCCAAATTTTCAACTATATATAAGAGATTCAGAGATTCACAGGCAGTAATAACTTGCTATTTTGCTGAGGAATTAGGCTCTGGCCCACTTTCAGAATTGTAAGTGGCATCACCTTTCTTAGCAGCTTAGTCAACTGCCCCACATCCCCATCTCAATTTTTTAAATTGCCTTTAGAGAGAGAGAGAGAGAAACATTGATTCATTGTCCTACCTATTCATGCACCATTGGTTGATTCTTGTATGTGCCCTGACCAGGGACCAAACCCCCGACCTTGGAGTAATGGGATGACCCTCCAACCAAATGAGCTACCCAGCCAGGGCATGTTCTGTGTTCTTACTCTTTATACCATCATGGTGATTATGACTTGTCTTTATGAAAATAATGTTGAAAAATGGAGTATTTTATTTTCTTGTAATTGAAGTAAAAAAATATGTCTAAATAAAAAGATGACTTTCTTGAATTTTAATGTTTGTGAAAGCCTTGAGTCAAATGTCTCATGAATGCCTGAGGGATCATGCACTTTGGTGGCATGATGATTAATTGAAATATTGATTTGCATTGTGCTGTCTGTATTTTTCTCTTCCATTCATTCCAAGAAGGTGGTTGAGTCATCAACTGACTGTAGCTGAAGTTGCTTCAAGGTATCTTTCCTTCTTATGTGAAAGGCTGAGCATATTGAAAAGCTTATGCTAGGAGTTCTAGAGGAAGATCAAGAGAGAGAAAGAAAGAGAAACAGATATTTTTTTTATAAACAGAGAAGGGTTAGAATTTGATGGGCCCATAATGTCCCACACCAGGGGAAGCAGAAAGACCACAGAGGGTGCAGCCTCCAGCCTCACTGAATCCCACTTCAGCAGAGAGCACCAGGCTTCTGTAGACCAATGGAGTGAGCAGAGAGAACAGGAAAAGACCATGCGACCTGAAGATTAGCTATTTGGTAGAAATTGCTAAGTTTCATCAAGAGCTACTTTACCTCCCCTCCCTGGGCACACAGGTCAACTCTGCTTCCCTGCATCTAAGTGGAGCTGGGTGACTGAGGAAGTGTGGGCTGCAGTAGTGTATCCCACTGCCATGCCTGGCTCTTCAAGATGCCTCATGATCTTTCCATTGCCACCTCCAATCTCTCTCTGGTCTGAGGGGCATGAACAAAGGATTGCGATGCCCAGGACATGGCTGGAAAGAGTCCATGCTGGCGGCACCCAGATTCCTGAGTTAACGCTTGAGCAGAGCCGCCCTGGATGGTTTCCTGACCAGGATGGTCACGTTACATTATGTGTGAGTAAGAAATAGACTTTTTTTTTTTTTTTTAAGACATTGTGAGTTGGAGTTTTCTATCTAATAACTAGCTTTAGTTACCCTGCCTAATTCAGATGTTCTACCCCACTTTCTCACACAACACAGATGCCCCCCCCCACACACACACACCCACTGCTCATATCAGGAGCAGAGGAAAGAAGGGACCCAAAGACTAGCTCAGATTGAATTTCTTGCCAGAGTTGCATTTCATTTATTTAAAGTAAATGCATTCTTTTGAAACAAGACTTGACATTGTAGACTAAGAGCTTCACCTCATTTCTCTATCTGAACTCCTTTTTCTTTCTGGAAAAGACATACATTGAGGAATCTGTCTTCTCTGACAAATGCTGTTCCTCAATACGCACTTTCCTGCCAAGGTAGGTAGGCACTAGCTCTGTGATCCCCCAACTCCCATCCTCTTGCTTCCAGCCCTCCTCGGACCTTCCAGGGGATGGGTGCAAGCCTTAGGGAACTGGAGAGCAGAGAGTAAGCCTTTTTTTTTTTTCTTTCTTCTTCTTCTTCTTTTTTTTTTTTTTTTTTTTTTTTCCAGGTCTATTGCCTCTTTAGTCCATTAATTAGATTGAAATTTTAACGTCAGGCTGCTCTGCTGGTCTCTAGCTAGTGCTGTCACCTGAAAAGAAACACTGCCGGCCACACACACGCTTCTGACAGCAAGAGCCGCTCAGAGCCCCTCCACGCCTCTGTTCCAGAAATAATCCAAGGAGGGGGCTGATACCTGTGAGAGCTGAGTGCTGAGGCCCTCTCTGTCCGCTTCAAAAGAGTAACTAGCCTCCGTCTGTCCCTGTTTTGTGTTACAGCTCTTCCTTTTCCGTGAAAAGCCCCTGCTCTCTATTCATCACAAAGAATAAAGAGCTTTTCAAGTGCGCGTCGCTAAACCCAGAAAGGCACAGAGCTATTTTTAAGAGGGTTTCAACCCTGAGGGGTTGCACCAGGCCAGCCTGCCGGCAGCCAGGTCTTCCAGGGAGGCCCGGGGCAATCTCAGCCTCTCCTCGGGAGGGCACCTGCAGGCAGGAAGCTCCTGGGGTACAACCATTCTAGTCTCTGGCCCTCAGACAGCCCTGCTGCCTTCCTACCTGGCTGCTTTAGGCAGAGCCTCGCCAGGGAGTTGCGGGGGGGAGTGGTTTTTCTTCTCACCCATGTGAGGTTTGCCTGCTGCCTTAGGTTTCTCACATCCACTTCCTCCAAATAGGAAACAATCTGCTTGATTCCCATCGGGGAGCAGGGAGAGGAGGGGGACCGTCTTTGTGTCCTCTCCTATCTTCGTCAAGCCATATGCAACTGGCAGCCACGGCGCTACTCTCTGCGGGAAGAGGATAATCAGGGCTGAGTTCCCGAATGCAAGGAGGCGCACGCAGAGTCACCTGCCTCCTGTCCATGGGGACCGAATCCTTGTGGCCGGGGGTCAGCCTGGAGTTCTTCGGGACGCCATGCGCTTTAGGAGTGGGGAGGGGCTTTCCGATCCAGAGGACCCGAGTTCAAGTCTCAACCCTCGAAGCCTCGTTTCACATGAGGATAACACTCCCCTCCTGTCAGAGGTACTGTGGGGAGGACCCCCCCCTCCTCAGGTGGGTCTGGAAAGGTTTGTCAGGCCTGCGGTGCCACACGCATGCTCATGGATCTGAGCACTGGTGAGATCTGTGCTCTTACTCTTTCCAGAGCAGAAAGTGGTGGTGCTGGATGACAGAGGGGATACTGACAAATTGATAGAAACTATTAATGGTTCAAGATGATGGAGATTATTTTTCTATCCTCCCATTCCATTAAGCTTCTCCACCAGAAAAAAAAGGGGGGGAGGAGGGGGAGAAGACATAGAATTAAAATTATTCCATTGTTTTCGTGGCTTTGGTGAGTATAAGACATGCACGTATAATGAAATGGTGAGAGGAGCCAAAACCGGTTTGGCTCAGTGGATAGAGCGTTGGCCTGCGGACTGAAAGGTCCCGGGTTCGATTCCGGTCAAGGGCATGTACCTTGGTGGTTGCGGGACATTAGGGGGTGTGCAAGAGGCAGCTGATCGATGATTCTCTCTCATTGATGTTTCTAACTCTCTATCCCTCTCTCTTTCTCTCTGTAAAAAAATCAATAATATATATATATGTAAAAAACAAAATATATATATATATATAACAAAAAAAAAAAGAAATGGTGAGAGGAGAGAAAAATGATCAACAAATGTCATACAAAGAATGGCTACAGGAAATAGAAAAACTTACAAGAAACCATGTGCTATAGAGTATAGAGGTACAGAACTTACAGGGATATACTATTATATACTATTATTATTAAAAAAGCCAGGAAAAATATAGGCAAAATGGAATGATCAGATCTAAGGGAAAAGTTTGTCCACATATATACAGCCCATAAAGTTATACTGTTACCAAGATGGGGCAACCAACTGGCTCTGAGCTTCCAGGAGGCCAAAGCGAAAAGGGATCTATGATGTTACCAAATTTATGTCTTTCATGAGGAACCCCCTACTACTACCAATTCCCCATCCTTTTTTATCATAAGCCTTATAAGCATGGGTATTTATCTTCAGGAAGAGAATACTTAGGGAGTTTTATTATGGCATTCTTCAAGTATTTGATGGGCTGCCAAATAGAAAAAGGAAAGATTGCTTTGGGTAATTCCAGATCACAAAACTAGAATCAACGAGTGTAAGTTAAGAGGAACAGATTTTGGTTAAAAATAAAGAACTTTCTAACAATTAGAGTTGTCCATAAATGGAATGAGCTGTCTGGCAAAGAAGTGAGCTCCCTGTTACTGGAAGTGATCAAACAGAGGCTGGCTTACCATCTGTTAAGGATAAAAAGGATTTGTGCATAATGAGAGAATTATGCAACAACATAATACAAGGCTCTTTGTGACAGTTTTATTTATAATAGTAGGAAAGAAAATAGAACCAAGCTAAGTGTCCAACAAGAGGGTAGTCAGATTATTTATGGTACCCTCATACGATTTATCTTTTTACAGATGTTAAAAATAAAAATAAAAATGACATGGGAAATGCTTAAAATCTATTACTAAGTTTAAAAAAGCAGGCTACTAAAACAGCATATATATAGTATAAAGGAAATGTATGTTTGGAAAAATAACACCACAGAGGACATTCATGAAACATTAATAGTGATTACCATTTGTGTTAAACTCTGGGTGATTTTCCTCCTCTGGGCTTCTCAGGGTTTTCCAAGTTTTCTACTTTGAGTACTTACCACTAGGTAATTAGGAAAAAAGTAGCAAAAAAGAAAAAACTCCGCAAGAGTCTCTTATTAACTTGTAGATTAAACTAGATGATCCCTATAGTTTTTCAAACCTAAGATTCTAGAATCTTTATTTAAATTCAGGTTGATTATTTTTCTCTTATAAAATAATGTTTCTTAAAAATATTTTAATCAAGTATAAACACCTCTCCACTAAAAAAAATATTAGTTTAAATAATAAGGTTTCAGTATAATCTAATGCATTGCTGATTGCTGTAGCCATTTTCAT
This sequence comes from Pipistrellus kuhlii, assembly GCF_014108245.1. NCBI lineage: Eukaryota > Metazoa > Chordata > Mammalia > Chiroptera > Vespertilionidae > Pipistrellus > Pipistrellus kuhlii. The sequence goes on along the minus strand of NW_023425573.1, from coordinate 49,473,219 downwards.
CTGAAGTCTTTTATGGAAATATTAGAGGCCCGATTCATGTAAGAGTAGGCCTTCCTTCCCCTTGCTGCCAGCACTGGCTTCCCTCTGGTGCCCGGGGCCTGGGCTTCTCTCTTCTGGCCTCCCACAGGCACCTGGGACCCAAGTGGCTTCCCTCCAGGCCCGGCTTTGTCAGGAATGAAGTCTGGAAGGACACGTCTAATCTAATTAGCATATTACCTTTTTATTATTATAGATGTGAGATATAAATTTAAAAGTTAGCACATTAGCCTGGCTGGTGTGCATAAATGGTTGAACATTGATTTATAAACCAGGAGATCATGGTTTGATTCCCACTTAAGACACATGCCCACGTTGAAGGCTAAATCCCCAGTAAGGGGCATGCAGGAGGCAGCCAATCAAAGATTCTCTCTCATCATTGATGTACCTATCTCTAACTTCCTCTTTGAAATTAATAAAAATATGTTTAAAAATAAATAAGTAAAAGTTAGCACAGCAGAATAGAAAGAGCTCAAGAATTGGAATCAGAAACCCCTGAGTCTCAAATTTTGGGTCTACTACATACCAGTTTCCTCAACTTGAATATGGAATAATAACAACAGTAAAATTTATACATGATCCACTCTGTGTCAGTCCCTGCTTACATGCTTTATATGCAATGGAATCTTTAAAGCAATTCTCTGAGGTGATTTTGATTCTTTTTATTTTTAAGATGATAAAACTAAAGCACCAAGAACTACAATATTTTGCCAAGGTTAGACATCTAGAAAGGATGGCAACCTTAGGCAGTACATCCATCCAATCTCAGTATCTGTGGTGTTAACCACTGTACTGCACTGCCTTAGAGAGCTGTGGACAGACTGATTAAATGAACACACACAAAGGATCTAGCAGAAAAGTAGGAAGTCAGTGTGTTAGGTTTCTCCTGACCTTTTCCACAGCTGTGGGAAAGACTTGTGGTTATCTTCCCTAGGACTGCATTCAACCAGCAGGGCAGTGTGGCTCTGGGGTGGGTTGTCTCTGTTATCCTTAGCACTCATGTCAAACTTGGGGTATTAGAACTCATGTCCCCCAGGACTCCATTATGGGACCAATTCTTTAATATTTCATCAATGATTTACATGGGTAGAACAGAAAATAAGCCTCTAAAGCTGACAGATGATACATGCTGTTAGCAGATGACACCCATCGTCAGCTAGGAAGGCTAGCATCCAGGACAGGATTAGAATTCCACATGGCCTGGCAAGATGGAGAAGAGGTGGAGGCAAGAAGAGTGAACTTCATTAGTAACTAGCACAGAAGTAATACATTTATTAAGAGGGACACTTTATACCGGCACAGCAAGGCCAGTGACTAATAATGAATGATTGTTGCTGGAGAGAGTTAATGGTTAAAGTTTCTCACAAGGTGGAAATAAGACAGAAAGTCAAGTATGATTCTGGAAATGTACTAAAAAGAAAAGACTGTTTGGGGGAAATCAGTTTTTCCATTATAGGTCATAGTTTTAAAAGTCTTTTTTGAATGCTGTGTTGTTGTTTTTTCCTGGACTTCTTGGAAAAGACACATGGAAAAAAAAAGAAATCTTTATGATTGCAACATACAACCTGAGGAGATAGTAAAAGAATTGAGATCTTTCATTAAAGAAGACAATTCAATTTTAGAATTGCATTCTTTGCAGCATCTATGTGCCAGCATTTGTGGTTTGTGCTAGATGCTAGGAAACAGAGAACCAAGACCTGGTGTCTGCCCTTGAGAAGCTCAAAGATAAGAGGATAATCACTTTAGGTTTATAGAGGCTATTATTTCGATCTCTGGCATATGCATAATTCCTGGCTAATTCCTATACATCTTTCTCTTATCTCCTCTTCTTTCCCTTTTTTCCTCATTTCTTCTTTTCTTTTTCTTCCCTCCCCTAAATGTTAGGTCTGTGAGTGGGGCCCACTAGCACGGCAGGGTTAGCCAGGTATATTCAGTGAAGTCCCCTTTGAGATTTTGCCACTATACCCAGCCCCTCTCTTCTATTATGGATGATATAATAGATTTCAAGGCAATTCTATAAAACGTATCTTTCATCCTCTATATACTCCAATAAAATCGCAGGCAATGAAGCAAGGCTGGATAGAGAGAAAATAGGTTTTTAGATGCTAACTAGATCAGTTTCATTGGAGACAATGCTGGAGTAGATATATTCTAAATTTTTAATATTAAGGAATTTGAACTTTCTCTGGTTGGTGACAGAAAGTCAATAAAAGTTTATGAGAAAGGAAGTGATGAGATACAGGGTTTTAGGAAAAGTAACTTGTGGTAAGTTGTTAGGGAATAACTGGAGGCAAAGATCCTGTTGCCAGGTGGTTATTAAGCTATAAATAATAAGAACCAGCATTAGGCAATAGAGCTAGAGGAGGCAGAAGATGTGTGGAAGTGAGAGATACTGTAAAGGAAAAATCAATAAGACTTGGTGCCTAACTAAATCCAAGCATCAAAGTAAAGAGAGAAATTGAAAACAACCCATAGATAATAGAAGTGATGTTTGGGAAATGAAAATGTCATTAACCAAAATGAAGCTGTGGGAAAGTGAAGGTAGTTTGTGGTAAGGGATCATGATGGGTTCAACACTAGATAGGTTGTCTTTCTGTTGATAAAATCTATATTTATATATATAAAAGCCTAAGCGACATCGCAACCAAACGGACGACCAAACAGTCTGTGTGGGGCAACCAAGCCCACAGGGGAGTCAGTGAAGGGTGATCAAATGACTGAGCAGCAGACTGCATGGGGTGACCAGGCTGACAGGAAGGTTAGTGAGGAGCAACCAAATGACTGGTGGGGGGTGTGTGGCAGTGAGGGTTGACCAGGCTGGCTGTGGGGACAGTTGGAGGTGACCAGGCTGGCATGGGGGCAGTAAGAGGCGATTAGGCAGGCAGGCACATGAGCATTTAGGAGCCAGTCATCCTGGATTGTAAGAGGGATGTCCGACTGCCAGTTTACCTGCAGGACATCCCCTGAGGGGTCCTGGATTGGAGAGGGTGCAGGCTGGGCTAAGGGACCCTCCCCCGCCCATGAACAAATTTTGTGCACCAGGCTTCTAGTATATACATAAAAGCCACATATCCAACCGGAAGCCAAAAATAGATTTCCTAGGAAATCGTCACAATGATAATAGTGTATTTTGGACACCTCCACCTGTATATCCCACTCCACATGCCTAAGACTGAACTCTACTGTTATTCACAAACACAAATTAAGCACTGATTAATTTTCTTTTAAACTCCCGGGCTACCAAACTCAGAGTCATTTTTAGTACCTTCATCCCTCACCCTTCCTCTCCCACAAGCAACTAGTCACTGAAGCCATTGATTCTAAGAGCAAATATGTTGTTGTTTTTTCAATTCCTATAGTCATAGTTAATGCTTGCATGCTTTGTTGCTTTAACTATCACACAGGCATTTTTAAACAGGTTTTCTCATAACACAAGTCTATATTTTTCTACTGCTTACAGAATGAAAGTCAAGGTCTTCCAGGAATAAACATTCCTGCCCAGCATAATCACTGGCAATATCTAGACACAGCCAACCTGAAAGCCCTACCTGCTTCCCTGCCCTTCTTTAATGATACCAGGCATTTTTGTACCTGAGGTGCTTCTAATGATACTGTACCATCTATTATTTTGAAATAACTTTTCTCACTTAAGGAAAATATCTTTCAAGTCTGAGTCACATGCTAGTCCCATTGTGAGGGCTTTGAGGGCTTCTCTGACTTCCTATTGCTTGTCTCTCTTTAAACATGATGCTTTTTTTCTTTCCCCTTTTTTCTTTTTTTTCCAAAAGCCTGAACCAGAGAGGTGGGAGTAAACATAGAAAGAAGCAAAGATTGTAATGAAAAAATAGGCAAAGCATTGTGGAGGAAGAGAGTCACGGAGAAGGGACAAGTTTAAGATAAAGGGATAGTCTTAGCCAGCCCTGGTTAGGGAGAATTATGATGTACAAGAAAAAAAAAAATAGATTAATCTGGCATTGAGCATGTTTGGGTTGAGATAACAGCAATGAACCCAAACAGAGCTCATAATTGAAAAGGCTTACTGAAATGAAAAGGATGGTTGGGGCTAGAAAAACGTATTTGGAGATTACATGTCTACAATGCATGGAGACAGAAGAATAGAGGAGTCTCCTAAAGGAGGTCTCCCGACAAGAGGCTGTTCCAAGACCCGTCTGAATGCAGAGCTGGAAACGGGACCAGTTTCTGAGATGAGAGGAGGAGGTCTGACTAGCAAAAACACCAACGACTGGCCACCATGGTGAAATTCCATAGTTTAGTTTTCCTGAAATGTGCATTTTTGTCTTTAAACTTTAATGGGAAACTTTCCATTTCTGAGATGTTATTTCTGATTTGAGGACACTGCTGATTCTCTCCTCAAATTGGTTCCCTTTTGATTGTAACTCTTGATAACCAGCAGTGTGAGAATCAGTCTTTGCTCTTTCAAAAAAGGTATCCCACCCTTAGCCAACAACAACCTAATATTAGGCTGTAGAATTTAAAGGGAAGTAGTTTAGTAGAGGCTGGTTTTCACATGATCTGATAACGTTTTAGGGGGTGCGGGGGGGAGAGAGGGCCTGGAATAAGATGTGTTCAAATGGATTCAATTTGACCAAATCACAGCTTTTGAAAAAAAAGAGGTTCTTTCTTGTTTTTGGAGAAATTTATTGAGATAAAAATATTATTAAAAAAATACATGTTTGTTGCAAAAAGTAATTCAAGCAATCTACAAGTATAGAAGTAAATATAAAAGCCCACCAGAGAAAACATTTTGGCATATATCCTTTTAGGCTTTTTAGAAGAGATACACAATCATATCTGCACATGATCTTTTCTATTCGAGACTTGCCCAACTTCCACCATCTCATTCCCTCTAAAAATAACAAACTCTAGCAATTAACAGCTACATTAATAAGGTTACGTTTGTCAGCATTTACACACACATTCCATTTCACACAAGTTATATCCTGGATCCTCACTCTGCTGTTCAGAAGTAGGCAGGGTGGGATTGTTTATGTCACTTTATAGACCATTTCATTTGTCCATAATCTCAGAGCTACTTGACCTGAAGAAGTTTCGAGTGCACTTGGTTGCTGCATACCAAACAGCAAGTTTATTTCCTGCACCACACTGATTCCCACGGGGGATTCCACATCCAGGTCTCCCTAGCCTCAGTCAAAGTGCCCTACAGAGCAGTTAGCTCAAAACTTAACTTAGGAAACAATTTTGAATATCATGATGCACTTGCTTAGTAGTTTTCTTTTGAAGAGGAAAGGGTGGTTTTCCAACTTGATCTGCCAAGTATCTAGATCACACCATGAAGTGATGAAAATGGAAAGTAAAAAAAAAAAAAAGTGCTATGGAACCCCACAATGACATTTTTTTTGTGTGTGTTAGAAGGTCACAATGACATCTTTATATATAATCTAGATAATAAATAATGCTGGCAATGGACACATCCATTATTGGACAACGTGCTGTTAAAAAGAAAAAGAAAAAGAAAAAGAAAAAGAAAAAGAAAAAGAAAAAGAAAAAAAGAGAGCAGGCCCCAAATGGAGTTGCTCCTGCTGAGTCCCATGGCACCAAACTGAGACTTAACAATTTAGGTCCAGCTCTGACTTGCCCAGAAACGCATTAAACCTGTGGATCAGGATTTACCTGATCAGCAGTAGTTAGGTGACCGGCCTGAGAGACACTTGCCATCCCCTAAATGAAAGTAACGGTGTACAAAAAGTCCTTCATTTTGTTCACCTAGTCAGAGCTCCTTTCTATCTGCTAGATTGGATTGCCAGATTAAATTATTTTTGCTCAAATGAACTCAAAAGTTTTAATATTACCCAGGCCACATGGCTGGATTGGTTTAGAGTGTTATCCTGTATGCAAAAAGGTTGTGGGATTGATTCTGGTCAGGGCACATATTTAGGGTGCAGGTTTGATTCCTAGTTTGGGCACACGTGGAAGGCAATGATTGATGTTCCTCTCTCACATCAATATTTCTCTCTTTCTCCTTTCCTCTCTGTCTAAAAACAATAAACATATTTTTAATTGACGTTTAAAAAATTAATATTATGACAGTTTTAATAAAGGAAAATTTGAAGGAGAGGTCCAAGTTATAAAATATTGGAATGAGCATTACTACATTTCACTTCTGAGAATACATTTCCCCCCACATTTTAATACTTGGAAATAGGCATTCATCTTACAAATCCGTGGGCCTTTGATTTGGTAGAGAGCAGTAAATGGACATTCATTGAAACAAAATTCTTGTCTAAACTCCTACATTTCCCCATGTTGGGCAAATTATTTAACCTTCCAGTGTTGTGAACACAAAGGAATACATAGAAAGCTCACTACAGACTACACAGGAGGTGCTTTTAATAATAAGTAATGTTTTTTTGAGGGTTTACCCAGTTCCAATTACTGTTCTTAGCACATTGAGAGAATTTCCTTACTTAATCCTCACATTGAATCTCTTAGGAAAGTCCTATAAATACTCTAGTTTTATAGATAAGATTGAGAAAGTTCAGATAAAAATAGTTATAGGCTAGTCCTAACCAGTTTGGCTTAGTTGATAGAGCATCGGCCTGCAGACTGAAAGGCCCCAGTTTCAATTCCAGTCGAGGGCATGTACCTTGGTTGTGGGCACATCCCCAGTAGGAGGCAGCTGATTGTTGTTTTTCTCTATCCCTCTCCCTTCCTCTCTGTAAAAAAGCAATAAAATATATTTTTTAAAAATAGCTATAGGTTAAAAAGTGGTCATGGCAAAGCTGGGAGTTAAATAAGGAAGTACAAGTCCAGAGGCTTCCCAATTACCCCCAATACTGTTGACCTACTTGTTACCTATAATTTCACATCATCATCTTTTCCTTTTTCCTTTTCCATTCCTTTATGGACTATTAGCTGATTTTGATATTTTATAAACTCAGATACTTTCAGGATTATAAACACTGAAACTGGTGAGGTATGGCAAACATTAGGAATGAAAAGTAATATGATTCTCAGCCTGTACATACACACACACACATACACACACACATGCACACACACACCACCAGATTGACCTTTGGATTACCTTTTGCACAGTGGCAAAACAATTAAATAACACATCAATTAAACAAACAAACAAAAAAAATCCCAACAATCTTATATGGGCTTTTTAAAAAGTAAAGCAAATTAAATTTATTAGAAATTGCTGTGGGGTCTACCAGTTTAGGGGACTTCCATTAAGTTTCCAAGTAATAATATCCATTCAGGTAGCTTTCAGAAATACCTGTACAAACTTTTAAAAAGCTGAAGGACAATACTGAAGAGGAAGGGAATGTAGCTATTACTTGGTAGAGAGTAGGTGTTTTGTTGTTATAGGGAGAGGGGGCAAAGTTATATTCAGACATTGATTTTGTCTTTGTCAGCAATTTATGTAACACAGGTTTGTTTGGGTAATTATAAAAATTTCATAAGGCAGTAACATGCAGGATAATGTCTCTTAATAAGCCAAATTAAAAAAAAAAAAAAGAAAAGAAACACAACACTTCATGGCCATAATAGGTTCATTATGCCATTTTTCCAGGAGGTGGTGGTAAAGGAATAAAGTCCAAATTTAGAGGTGTACCTTCTCTACAAGTTTGGTTTCTTGGAGAACTGGCTTAACCAGCGAGGAGCTGAGTATCAGCTGCCACACAAAAGCTAAAATCCCCTGATGCTAAAATATGACGTGAGGAAATGCAGCTGCCGGAGTTGACGGGCAGAATGAGTTCTTGAAGGGCCATGCTCAGCGTACTGACACTGTCTGTGAGGAGAGCTGCAGGCAGGAGCTAATGCCCCAACGCTCCTCACAGGAACAGGTAAGCCATGTGTGTCTTGCCGATACCCAAACTCCGGAACAGTCCTCACAAACGCTCAGTGTCTATGTCATAGATACAAGTTTTGTGTGCTTGATGCTTCAAAGGGCAGGGAATATTCAATCATTCAGAGTATGGAGCAAGGAAAGATTTATTTAAGGAGAAGGTCCAGCTCAAGAAGATAGGAGAATCATTCTCAAATCCATCTTGAGAGAACTCAAACTCAGGCATCTTGAATGTCAAAGGAAGGGAGGATGAGTGAGGCAAGAAGCGGGATTGTAAACAGCCTGCCCCAAAAAGGGAGCCAAGGAAAGGCTGGGAATTCCTAAACCCCTTTGTTTCTGGCCCACCCGTGGAGCACCACATCTGAGTCCAGTTCTAGAGACTCCTGTACTTGGTGCATATTTCCCCACCTATCCTAACCAAGGGGTGTTTGAGCCTCCAGCAGAATTCCTCTGGTTAATTAGCAGTCTGGCAGGAGCTAGTAGTCTGATGGCCATCAGAAAAAGTAAGCATTTCTTTCTGTTGTAATAGCCTTGCCATAGCTGCTTTTCTCCACGTGTTCTCACCAATAAGCCTGCTGCAGGGCCCCTAGGCAGCTGAGCTGCTTAGTGCTTATCAATGACACACATGATGATATCCTCACAAAACTTACTTCATCCTTTTATTAAAATTAGAGACTCAACGAAACCAGTTTGGCTCAGTGGATAGAGCAATTCCGGTCAAGGGCATGTACCTTAGTTGCAGACACATCCCCGGTGGGGGTTGTGCAGAGGCAGCTGATCAACGATTCTCTCTCATCGATGTTTCTAACTCTCTATCCCTCTCTGTAAAAAAATCAATAAAATATATGAAAAGAAAAGAAAAGAAAAATTAGAAGCCCGATGCATGAAATCCGTGCAAGGGGCTGGGCCCTCGCAGCCCCAGCTGGCCTTTGCAGCACCCTCTTTGTCCATCTGGAAGGTCCTTGGGCTGGTCATGCAGTTGTTTGTTCTAATTAGCATATTAGCTCTTTATTATATAGGATAACTTTACTTCTGAAAACAACATTTTTTGTGTGTGTTTTTGTCATAAATAAGAGAATTAAAATAATTTCACTTAAATCATAAAGAAGTTGATATGGAAATTTTTGGACTGAAACACGCACAGTGTTTCCTGGGCAGGATGGCTTCCCCAGGATCCTCGTCTGTCAGAGTCCAAGAATGAAACCACGGTCGAAAGATGGTGTAGCAACGGCGGGAATTTATTGAAGAACAAGCACAGACTGCCCTCTCCCTCTCCTCTCCACAGTGGGGATGGGATGAGGAAAGAATCCCAAAGAGTTTCTTTTTCCCAGTTTATAAAGGCTGCAGTTTTTGTGCCCTGATATCCCATCTGATTGGCTACTATTCTGCTTTGATTTGGTCACTATAGCAACTCCTGAGCTCAAAGGTCAAATCTCACAGGAGAAATGTGAGGCCCTCCTTTATTTTGTAAATATAGACCTTTTGCTACTCCCAGTTCCCTTATCCTATGTAAATGTAACTGCTGCCCCTCCCAATTCCCTTGTCTTCTGGAAATGTAACCTTTTGCAACTCTATAGCTCTGTGTTTTTTCCATGGACCCTCCTTGATTTGAAAAAATTTCCTACATTTCCCAATTTCACCCCTAAAAATTCCTGTTTCCAAGTGGATTTGAAATCATTTTAAAACAATACACTACAGGAGGGCTCCAATATGAGATTTGTATTGAGCACCTCCTATCAAATATGCTACCTCTTGGTACACACCTGGGCTTGGTTCCAGGACCCCATCCCACCTCCCCCAGACCCTAGATACTAAAGTCTGAGGATGCTCAAGTCCCTTACACAAAATGACATAGCATTTGCATACAACTTATGCACATCCTCCCATATCCATTAAATCTAATCTAGATTGCACATAATACCTAACACCAAGTAAATGCTAGGTAAATAATTGTTATACTGTATTGTTTAGGGAATAATGAAAGAAAAAAATGTCTGTACATGTTCAGGACAAACACAACCATTATAGGCCCAAATACACATCAGCAACAAACTGACAGCATATTTTCCATCTGTGGTTGTGAGATAGCGCATGTGGCAAAATGCCTGTAACTCATAAGGGCTTCAGGGAATGTGAAGGAGATAGTAAGACCAACCCAAAACAGATTTATGGCATAGGATCCCCAGAGACCAGCTCAACCCAACGAGGCTACTAGTTTCACCTTCTGCTAACCCCCAGCCTCATTATATGCTCATTGTAAGACATTGGCTTACAATGACACACCCCTCAGGTCATGATAAAAGGTGGAAAGCCCATGTATGGAAACAAAATCACCAATGGGGCTGGGGCTGATAGGAGAAGTCTTTCCCATAAAACTTCTAAATATTGCTCCCTTTCATTGAATGCCCTACCCCTCAATTAAATGAGCCTCGATTAAAGGAGTAAATACCACTCAGAAGGGGCTGCCCTGTCTGTGGAGTAGCCCATTCTCTGTCTCTCTGTTTCTCTTTAAACTCTGTGCTGGCTCACTTTGAATTATTTCCGCGAGAAGCCAAGAACCCACAGTGAGTCACGGACACCTGGGTTCCCAGAACCCCTGAACTCCTGCTTCAGCTCCTTGAATCCACAGATTTGAAATTTTCTAATTATGATGGGCCCACTCTAGGAGTACCTTCTCTTATCTCATGCATCTTTCTTTACCTTACAGCATTGTGTGGAGGAGGGATAGAGGTCCCATTTCCAGATTACCCAGTTAGACTCTGCAGACTCAATGATTGTCCAAGGCCTCCAAAGCCTCAGCTTTTCCAGTTCATTCTGCTGGCCCAGAGGTCGATGTATCATGAAGCCAAAGAGGAACCTTAGGTTTGACAAAAAGCTCCGAATCTCACTTTATTCATAGTTTTGTGCTTTCTCTTTTTTAAAAAAAAAAAAGTTTTAAAAAATATATTTTTATTCATTTCTGAAATGAAGGCAGAGAGAGAGAGAGAGAGAGAGAGAGAGAGAGAGAGAGAGAGAGAGAGAGAAACAGCAATGATGAGAAAATTATTGATTGGCTGCCTCATGACCCTCCGTACACACACCCCTTCTCCCCCACTCCCACCCCCACTCCCGCAACTGGGGATCAAGCCCACAACTCAGACATGTGCCCTGACCAGGAATTGAACTGTGACCTCCTGGTTCATAGGTCAACACCCAACCTCTGAACCACGCTGGCTGGGAGGTGCTTTTTTTCTTAAAGAATTCCCTCCAAATTTTATTAATGTCATGCTTCTCCAAAACCCGGATGGGAGTCAAGACTGAATAGCAATCAACTTTATCTGGTCAACTTCTGACTCCAGCCTCCTCCAGGGGTAGAGAACACCACCCACCAGAATCTCTGGCCAGCCCCAGACCTGGGGACCTTACACAGCCTGCACTTCGCCTGCGGGCCTCCCTGCACTCTCAGCATTTAACTCCCACACTCGCTCCCCAGCTCCCCAGGCACAAATGCTTGGAGGGCAAAGTTGTCAACATTTTTACAACTTTGGTTTTTCTATTAATTGTAAAGTTAATAAAAGTCCTAGCCAGCAGGAAGTGAGATGCAAAAGAAAAGAGTGGATCCCTTCCAGACCTCTACAACTCTCAGATTATGCTAAACCAAGAGCAAAAACCCTCTTTAGCATTTCAAAGGGAAGGCAATTGTATTACTAAGCCTCACTCAACCGCCTCCAGACTTTTCTCAGCCAGAGAACAAAGGGAATAAAGCAAACAGCACTTCACACCCTTATTCACTGGAGGTTGAAAGGGACCTCCCACTATATAAAAGTCCTTCTAAAGGTCAGTTTGGGAGTGCATTGAGGAGGTGGGCACCGGCCCAGGGAACACAGTGTTTACCACCACCCTCTGGCGGGCGGCTTCTGTTTTCCTTTCAGCATGTGCGTGGGGCACATCTGTCAGAATTGGACATTTTCATCCCTGATTAGTTTTTGCTGGTGGTCAAGTTATACTTTCTTTGCCCTCCTCAGTAGTTTTTCATATTTTTTTCTTAATATTTGTATTGATTTCAGAGAGGAAGGGAGAAGGAAAAATAGAAATATTAGTGATAAAGGAGAATCATTGATTGGTTTCATTTTGTCTGCCCCACACTGGGGATTGAGCCCGTAACTTGGGCATGTGCCCTGACCAGGAATCAAATCAGGGCCTCCTGGTTTATGGGTCGATGCTCAACCACTGAGCCATGCTGGCCGGGCTATTATATACATATATATATATATATTGGGATATATATATTATACACACACACACACACACACACACACACACACACACACATATATATATATATATATATATATATATATATATATATATATATAATTTTTTTTTATTCCATTTGAACTAAGAAAGGAGGGCTACCCTGAGCCAGGAAAACTCCCTGGAGATGATTGTTCAGTCATACTCATCATGCTGATAGCTACTCTTTGAGTGTATTACATGTATCAAGCTCTGTGCTGGACACTGGGCTGGGCTCTGGAAGGATGGGACAATGTACTAGCTGGTGTGGTCTCAGAGCTGCACTTCAGTGGAGGGAGACTGACACTGAACAATGAAACACACACTCCATTATTTTTTTTTCTTGTGCTTTTATTTTATTTTATTTTTTTTATATTTTATTGGTTTATTACAGAGAGGGAGAGAGGGGGATAGAGAGTTAGAAACATTGATCAACTGCCTCTTGTACACCCCCTTTTGGGGATGTGCCTGCAAACAAGGTACTTGCCCTTGACCGGAATCGAACCTGGGACCTTTCAGTCCAAAGGCTGACGCTCTATCCACTGAGCCAAACCGGTTTCGACTATACTCCATTATTTAAGTACAATCATGAAGGCACTCAGTGTGCAAGGAGGGCATAGTATGACAGTGGCTGTAAAAGAAGGGAATTCTTTGAGAAAGCAAAGGAGTGGGAGTTAGCCATGTGCCAGGACAGATAAAATCATGCTGGGTATAGAGGGGCAGGAAGCAAAAGTCACTGACCTGGGAAAAATATGGCCTGGCACAGGAACTGGAAAAAACTAATGTGGCTGGAACCTAGAGGGGAAGCTAGAATGGAGCTGGGCACCATGCAGAAGTGTTAGGGGCAGAAAAAGAATGTTGGGGGCTATCTATAATTATAAGAAATATTAATATGCTTTCTTAACCATGATTGTTTTGTTCTAATTAAAGAAAACATATTCTGACCTGGCTGGGAGCTAAGAGTTAACCTTGGAATGCAGTCTAGTCTCATCCAAAAGCTGCCTATTAATCATGGAATGATTAACAACCTTGTTGCTGCTCTTTGCAACCCCTTTCTTCTTTCTTTTGCCTTCTTCCCCACGTAATCTTTGTCCTTCAATCTAGCCCATATAAGCAACTGGCTTATGGGTGGGTGGAAAGCATACTTTCATGGATGACCCTCTGCTCTCCCATTCTGCTGGCATTATTGGAATATAAGCTCATACATGTTCAACCCAGTCTCTGCTTAACTGGCTCAAGTAGTGACAGGCAGTCAGGGCCCATTTGTCATCCGGTTTCAGAAAGGGAATTTCCTTAGGGCTGTTAGTATTCTGTGGGCTTTTGTCGTCTATCTCCAAAACAGTGGAGAGTTGTTATAGGCATTTAATGAAGGAAGTGACTTAGGAAGTGTGTAGAGAAAGAGTTTTAGGATTCAAGGGACTGATGCAAGGAGATGAGTTCAAAAGACCTATCAAAAGCCAAGATGAAATGTTCTCAAATTTTCATGAATTGCCTGGGGATCTATCAAAATGCAGATTCTCATTGAGAAGTAGGGTCTGAAATCTGCATTTAAAATCCCACACAGCTTGCCCACACCTCAAACCCTTTGGTAGCAGTTTTAAATCAAGGTGTTTGCAAAGGCGATGAAGAAAAGCTGACACGTTTGAGAGCTGTTGTGTGGGAAGTCTCACAGGTCTCTGACAGGTGCAACTCGGTGAAGGGGTCGATGTCCACTGAGGCAGGAGGCAACAGAAAAGAAAGAGCAAGTTTGGGTGGGAAGTGAAAAGCTCAGTGTGGACATGTTGAGTTTGCTCTTTCTTAGGAATTTCTAAGTAGGCTGTGGTACATATGGATCTGAAGCTCAAGAAAGAGAAAGGAAGCTGGAGATACAATTTTAGGAGTTATCAATATGTAAATGATAGCAGAAGCTATGAAAATGGATGCTATCAGCCTAAGGAGAGGATACAGCAGGGGACACTAACTCATATGTGTCCTGTCGACCATCTGTTGGTCTTCTCTCAAGTATCCTGGGAAGATAAGTAGCCCAAGATGAAAGGAGTATGTAACACCTGAAGGGGGAGGAGAAACCAGCAAAAAAATAAAAAAAAAATAATAAATAAATAAATAAATAAATAAATAAATAAATCTGAAAAGAAAAGGTGAGAGAGACAAAAAAAAAAAAAAAAAAAAAATCACAAAACTTGCTACCCACCCAACAGTCATTGCCTTTTTTTTTTTTTTTTTTTTCCTTCTCTTGCTGACTGAGCAGGTTTTAGACACAGAGATGGCTTGAGATGAGGAAAAGCAAAGCATCCCTGTAGCCCCAGTAGATGAGTTGTGGTTGATGTAAACCACCCAGTAACCTCATTTCACTCTGCTTGAAGATTGGGCCAAGAGTGGACTCTGACCAATGAGACATAAAAGGGCAAAGGTTGGGTTGAGTGGGGATTCGAAGAAGACTTTTTTCTTTCCTATAAAAAGGGACAAGAACAAATAAGGAGCTTCATGGCACCACTACATCCCTTCCATGACCCCTTATCCCCCACCCCCTTTTTTTCCTGCTCTGAACTGAGACATGGTGACAGAGCAACGTCAGTCATCCTAGGGTTGAGACGAAATGAAATAAGGGTGAAAACTCAACAGCTAAGAATGGTGAAATTAAAAATGGAAAATGTCCATGTTGCTGACAACACAGCTGAGACACTTAACTGCTCTGCAATCCCCTCCTTTACTAAATGAGATGACAAATGCCCATACTGCTTAAGTCACTTGAAGGGATTCTGTCATTTGAAGCTGAATGTTTTTCTAACTATTAATTAGTGTGTATTATATAGTGGCATTGTATGATGTAGATATGGCGTTAAGTAGACATGGCTCAGGTAGATACAGTGTTTTTGTGCTTTTTGAGTACTTTCTCATCTGTAAAATGGAGATAACAATTGCACCTGTTCCCAGAACTCTCATATACTTTTGGTGGTAGTGTAAACTAGTAAAGGTGCTTTGTAATTTGGCAGGATTTACCAAAACTAAAAATGAATGAAGCCTAAGACCCAGCAATTCCACTTCTAGGTAAATCTTAGAGACTCTTAGTACCCAATGAATTGAAAGACATATACAAAATTATTAATTGAAGCACTTTTTGTAGAAAATAATTAGCATTAGTCTAGATATCCACCAGGGTTGAAAACACATAGTAAGCTATAGTATATCAATATGATAGTATACAATGGTACAGTTTAAACAGATGAACTAACTCTCGAGATACATATATATATATATATATATATATATATATATATAGACATGGATGGATCTCAGAAACATAATGCTGAATAAAAAAAGCAAATTGCAGAGTGGAATATGCAATATGATCCATTTATATATATTTTAAAAGCAGACACTACACTGAATATTTTTGTGGATCTGTAAGTCTATGGAAAATAGATTGGAAAAGCAGACATTAGATACACTCAAGAATGAGGGATACAGAAGATAAGAAAAAATAGGGGTCACGTCTAGACAGATGATTATATCATGCCAGTAACAGAAAGGAATGACTGATTGAACCAATTCAGTCCTGTGCATCTGCAGCTCGACCTTAGAAACAAAATAAAACAAAATATAATGGTATCACTCTTCCAGGATTAAGTGACATAATAGCCCAGGGTCTGGCACATAGTAAGGGCTTAACAAATGGTGGTCATCATCATTATTGTTTTGCCCACCTGCTGGGTTCTGCCTTTTGCTTTCTATAAGCTCCTTCTAGTACAATAACCTTAGAAAGATGGCAGTTTGGTTGGGTACTTTTCTCTGCACCTAAGTTTCCAATTCTCCTTTATTGATTTGAGGGCTGTAAAAGCAAAAGTACTGGTTTGGGCCAGGTCTTGTTACACTCTGAGGCTACTCTAATGGTTTTTTTGTGTGTTTTTTTAAAGTGCTCCAAGTCATATCCAGTGGCAGTCCCAACCCACCATTCCCCCAACAAGCACAAAGAGAGAAAGCTTTACTAGTATAAACCCTTGCATTTTACATAAGAAGCTCATTTGATCTGAACAAGATTGAGCAAAAAGGGAAATTTTTTGGTGCATGTGAACACTGGGGCATTTTAAGAAAAAGAACTGGCTTCAATCAACTTTTTCAACTGGCTCTGAATTTTCACTGCCGTGCACCTACCTACTTTTCTACCACAGCTGAGGGTCTGTGGCTTGCAATGTTCACTTCCAAGTGCCAATTATTGAACCGGTTCCTCAAGTAACTGAAGAAGCTCTGACTCACCTGGATGGAAAGAGAAATTTATGGGGAGCATCCTCTATAGCTCATAGAGTTCAAGGAAATGCTGAGAGCCAGATCTTGGGAAGAAAAGGAAGCAGGAAACTACAGGATCTTAGTAAAAAATACATCCTCTTTCTTTAGGTCATGCTGTTGCAGAAGACCGGAGAAAAACCAAGCAACACTTAGAGAAATGGAGTCACACAAGGGGTAGGATACTGGCCCAGCAAAACCAACACTACTACACAGCTAAAGGTAGTTTGCACCTTATTAGAGTTCCAAACGTCACAGATGAAAAGATTTAATATTATAGCTTCACTATTCATTTGTTTAGTGACTTGAGGAGCTTAAATTCATAATTCTATCTTTTCCTTTCTTACGTCTACAGGTATAAGTTTCAATAAATCAATAATAACTTTGCACTCAAAAGGGTCTCAGATCTCTTAAGGGAGTGATTCTCAACCTTGCCTTGGCTGCACATTAAAATACTTGGGATATTATTTTAGAACGAGCACAACCAGAGATCCTGATTTAATTGGTCTGGGAGGAAGAGCTTTGACATCAGTATTTTTTAAAAAGTTCCCCAGGTGGCCCGGCCAGTGTGACTCAGTGGGTGAGTGTCGACCTAGGAATAATAAGGTCAGGGTTTGATTCCCAGTCAGGTCACATGCCTGGGTTTTAGGCTCAATCTCCTGTGGGGGCCATGTAGCTGATCAATGATTCTCTCATCATTGAAGTTTCTATGGTTCCCTTTCCAGGTGATTCCAATGGAATAGACGGAGAGGGATAGTTTGCTCTCAACCCAACCCACTGTCCTTCTACAGAAAGTCCCTTGGTATCTTTGAGGGGTTGCTGTTCAGGGTGTTTTACTGATTCCAGAGAGGGGAATATTTTAGTCTGCTCAGGCTGTAATAACGAAACGCTGTAGGCTAGGAGGCTTAAACAACAGAAATGTGTTTTCTCACAGTCTGGAAGCTGGAAAGACCAAGATCAAGGTTCTGGCAGGAAGCAGTTCCTGGTAAGAGCTCTCTTGCTGACCTGCGAACCTCTTCACTGTGCCCTCCCATGGAAGAGTGGGAGCAAGCTCTCTGGTGTTCTTATACAGACATAATCCTATTGGATCAAGGCTTCACACTTAGAACTTCATTTAATCTTAATTCCTTTGATAAAGCCCCTATCTGCAAATACAGTCACATTGGGGTTTGGGGTTTCAACATGAATATTGAAGGAGGTTGCAGCTCATTGGGCAGTAAAGTGACTCAAATTGTTAGAAAGCTCTTCTTCCTACTAAACCCAAACCTTTCCCTTCCCAACTTCTTTCTACTTCTTAGTCTTCAGAAGAACTTCTGCAGAAAGAGCTGAGAGAAATGGAAGCAACCAACACAACAACTATTTTGCTAGGTGTTCTGCATGTATTGTACTTCTCAAGCCTCTGGAGAATAGAGTGAGGAAGGTGTCATTATCCCCAATTTACAGACCCGAAGGCTGATGTTAGGGTGGATAAACCATCTGCCTAAAAGCATAAAGCTGATAGGTAGCAAAATGAGAATTCAAACCCAAGCCTTTTTGCTTCCTAAATGTGTGTTCTTTCTAGCATTATGCTGCCGGAGTCATCTCTCCTACTCAAAAAGCTCTCTCCAATATAGGAAGGTCAAGTTGCCTCGTAGGCTTGAAAGCTGTGTCTGACTCCTGAGAACATTGCTTGTGCATACAAATGCTGCTTCTGCTCCAGCTTATGTGTTTAGTTATCTTTCCCTCCCTTTCTCCCTTTGATTTCATTCTTTCATTATCTACATTTTATCCTAGCTTTGACTTACTTCAGCCACCTTGTACTCATGTTTTTCTTCAGCGTCCTTTCTGGAATTCTTTCATTGTACAAACTAGTATAGACCCAACTTTTGCATGTGTAAGAATCACACTGAAATACTCTGATTCGAGGTGGGGCCCAAGGATGTGCTTTTTGAGTGCTCTCTCAGGGGACATTGTTGCAGCTGGTTGGTAGACTGCACTTGGGATGTGCTTGTATAAATTAGCTCTTCAGCCTTTCTAGTGAACTGAACTGTAGAAAGGGTTGCACATGCTTGTTTACTTTCTCCTCTGTAGGACCTACAATTATGACTGGTGCCATCAGAAAAAGTTTGGAGAAGCTAGAATCTTTAGGTGATGGGTGCAGAGAACCCCTTTTCTGCCTACTATCTTTTCCCCCTTTTTCTGGAACAGCGCTTCTCTTTTATTTTTAGAAAGTGCTTTTAGTTCACTCAATGTGACCCTGGTGGGTCTGTCAATTATGGGATGTCTCTTCTGATTGGTGGATACATAAAACTGCCATTGTTTCTCAAATTTTGGTTCTAGAAGCAGATTGCTCTTTGAAAACCCAGAGCTTTTTTCTTTTTCTTTTTTTAATGTGTGTGCATGTGTATCACATGTTTTAAGTCAGTCCATTTGAGAGTGGGCATAGGAGTCAGGAGAGCAGGTTGAGATGGGCACACCGTTTCCCTGGACTCAGTGATTGGTCTAGCTTGTTCTGCAAATGGCTCACGAAGGGTCAGTCAAAAGCTTTTTTTCAGCCTGGCTAGTGTTGCTCAGTGGTTGAACATTGACCTATGAGCTAGGAGGTCACAGTTCCATTCCCAGTCAGGGCACATGCCTCTCATCATTGATTCTATCTCTCTCTCTCCCTCTTCATTCTTCTTTGAAATCAATTTTTTTTAAAGGATACTTTTTTTTTTTTTTTTTTTTTTTTTTTTTTTTTTAGCACTGCCACCAAAGCTTGGAGAAAGGGATCTGTCCTTGCAGTTGCTGAGTGTTGGTGATGCTGCGGCCATCTTTGCCCTCACATAAGGTAGCCTACCTACACGTAAGCTAACCCAGAGGAAAGTAGATCCAGAAGATGAAGAGAAAAATGGATAAATGTTGATGGCCTTGCATCTAGCTTTGTTGAAGTCAGATTCCCTCTTAAAGCGCCCATCCCCCTGAGTCAATATCTACTGCTTGGTTTAAACTTGAGTTGAGTTTTGCTTCTTGCAACCAGGCTTACGCTATAAAATGTGTCTATCTTGTGCAACACTGCACCCCCCAATGCTTAGCAACCAATTCCTGCTCACAAAACACCCACCAAAAGGATAAACAGAGACTTCTCACTGCACAATTACTTTTCTGGGTCTCAGAATTGGCTAAAATACTACCACACTTTCTGGTAATTTCATGCAGAAATTGATTTGGATTTTTTTATTTTTTATTTTTTAATTCCTATAGCAGATACTGGGATGAGACAGTGATTAAGAATCTTGGCTCTGGATTGGGCAGAATTGGGTTCAAATGATGACTTCACAATGTGCTACTAGGATGGAAACTCCCTGAGGTTCAGTATTTTCCCATAGTAAAAATGAAGGTAACATTATTTATGAAGCAATTATCACTCTGGTCTGCTCCATTCCTCTTCCTCACTCCTTTTTTCATAGCTGGACCTGCTCCTCTAGGAAGAGTGAGGTGAACTCTACTTGGAATTCAAGTTGAGAGTGAAAACCCATGGAGCTGGAAGGCAGTTTAGGTAGAGTCACCTCTCAGTGTCCTTGACAGAGAAAAGAACAGAGCACTGAGCCACAGAGTTGTCCTTTCTATGTGCTTAACCCTGTTTGTGCAGCTCTGCTCACTCACAAGCCAGTCCAGTGGCTTCCCATAAATCTCTTTTGTTTGTGTAAGATACAATCAAAGAGCCTTAATGAACCAATCCACCTCAAAAGCCAGCTTTGAGAATTAAATATGATGATACATGTGAGGTAATTTGCTCATACCGGGAATATAATAAATGCTTAATAAATGTTAGCTAGTATATGGCTCCAGTTTGACTTTCTATGTGTTGGATCCTATGTGGTTAAACAGATCCCTGTGTATTACCCAGAAGTCAGCTCTGTGAGATGCTCATGTGAGAAGCAGCTTGTCTGTGAACTGGAACCAGTACCTATTCTTATGTATTTAATGAGGGTAAAATTCAGATGGAGAAATTCTGATTCAGTAGGTGAGGGGTGGGGATGGGGTGTCTAGAGCTCAAATTTGAAACCACCAACTATTTTTTCTATCTATGGTATCTTCATCTATATGGGATGTCTCTTCTGATTGGTGGATACATAAAACTGCCATTGTTTCTCAAATTTTGGTTCTAGAAGCAGATTGCTCTTTGAAAACCCAGAGCTTTTTTCTTTTTCTTTTTTTAATGTGTGTGCATGTGTATCACATGTTTTAAGTCAGTCCATTTGTAGCAGGCCCCCCAAAATATCAGGCCTGAATCCCTGAAACTTATAAATGTTAACTTGTAAGGAGAAAGGATCTTGAGATGCAGTAGCTGATGGGCCCTAAATGCCACCACAAGTGTCCATATAAGAGAGAGGCTGAGGGAAATTCCACTCACACAGAGAGGAAAAGGCAATGTGAAGACAGAGGCAAAATGGCAGTGATGGGGCCCCAAGCCAAGGAATACTGACAGCCACAGAAATTGAAAGAATCAAGGAAAGGATTCTCCCTAAAGCCTCTGGGAAGAGAGGGGGTTTGAAGTGGGGGGGCAGTGAGGAGGTGGGTATGGACCTGCTGATGCCTTGATTTCTGCCGAGTGAAACTGATTTTGGATTTTGGCCTGCGGAACTGTGAGGGAATACATTTCTGTTGTTTGAAGCCACCACGTTTCTGATAATTTGTTACAGCAGCTTCAGGAAGCTAATACCCCATCCTAATAAATACATTTGTCAAATGTATTGAAAATCTGCTCATGGAATGCTGCATAGATAGGAACTTTATTCTATTTATATGAACAATTTGGCTTTTCTATCCTGCTAATTTGCCAATAAGCAGAGAAGAGTCGTTAATGCACAGATTCAGCTCCTCCCCTGGCATCGCTTGGAGACGGCCCCAGTGAAGCACCCGTCTGTGACAGGCACACGGGTTGATCTGCTTCTAATGCAGTTTCCTTTGCTCCCGGATCTGAGTTGCAACCTCAAAACCCCTAAGCCCCTTTTGAAGAAGAAATAAAGGAATGTGGCTGAGCACAGGTAATAAGCCCTTTCCCCTTCATTTCTACCTTCTCCCGGAGCAGGAAACTGGCCCATTGCACAATGGCCCTTTGGGATGGGGTCAAGTGAGGTCAAACCTCGTGGGGGGAAATCAAGAACAATGCTGAGGTCTTCTGCTTTTTTTCAGACCTCTTCCCCTCAGGCAATGATCATTTTAATTTTTCTAATACTTTAAAGTGATGTACCAATGTTTGTAAAAACACATGCAGACAATGTGGAAGACTGCACTGTAAATAGTTTACGTTCCTCTCTACATCTTTCCATTTTACTTCCTCCCATGTTTAACCACTGTTAAAAGTTTGTTGTTTCCTTTCACACATTTCTTTAAATACTTGTTCACTCACTCTCATGTAAATAGATATACAGGATTTTTTTTTAAAGTGATAACTATAATAGGGAAAGCTTAAAGGGCAAATCAAAGCAACTCCACTATGCCAAGATCAGGATCAGGGTTATGAAAAATAGAACACTGATACATGAGCTGAAAACATCTGGGTAAATCATTAGGATTTTGAACTCCGGATTTCTCTGAATCTTGGCCTGCAGAAGTCATCTCCCCTCTGCACTAAACACTAGCACTCTTCCCTTGTCTGGAGACAATGCAGCGCCTTTCCTTGCAGAGTAGCATGAGTCTGCTCCCATTTCCCTTCCTGGTCTTTAGACCTATAGCAAAGGTCATGTTCCAACAGGACACTACTGGAGACATGCTGGCCTGATGAAAAAGGAAAGAGACTCTATTCATAGGTGTCACATCTCCTAACTACAATAGAATGTATTGGCAGGAGCTGGGAGAGCATTATAAGACTGCAATCTGACATTTCTCCATCAATCACACTGGTATAACATTCTAGGGGCTCAGAGCACTAATTCATGCCCCTTGGAAAGAAACTGTGGGCCACGAGGCTGTGGTAGGCACAGGGGCAGGTCTCAGCCCATCATCCGTTACCCCAACTGGCCCTTCTTTCATGACCCCCAGTCCCCTGTCTGCTGGCAGTCCCACTCTCACTGCCACTGCTCCTATGTGTTGATGGTACAGAGTGATTGGGGCCAGTGCCAGCAGTGGGTGCAAGCAGGGCTGGTGCCATCAGTGGGTATGAGCTCTGGTGGGACCATGGAACATGGAACCAAAGAATTTTCAATAACCACCAGACACTTGCCCCAGTGACAGTGACTGATGCCCTGTCTTTTGGTCTGGTGCCCCTGCTCTTCTGCTCCACCATCCTGCAATGGCCGAAGCCCACCATGTTCCACGCTCTACCACCTGCTGCCAATGCCCACCGTGTTCTGTGTGCACCCCCTGGTTATCAGCTCATGTCATAGCAACCGGTTGTTCAATTGATCTGCCATTTGGTCTATTTACATATTAGCCATTTATTATATAGGATTGGATAAAGGAAGGCTTATTGATTTGTGGACACTCTCAAAATATAAAATCCTGTCAAGGATCCCAAAAGATGGTGCAAATTCACCACTAGTATGGATCCTAGAAGTGTGGAAAAAAAGGATGACTCATGCTAAATTAATTTAAGATGCCAGAGTTATGGTGGTAGACAGTGAAGAAAGGGATTATAAGGTTTAGGGAAATAAAGTGAGTTGTAATTTTTTTTGCCAGTGGAGGGTCTTGCCTTCAATTGGTAAAACAAACACCATCTGTAAAGCTCAATAAAGTGAAGTACAATGAAATGAGGTATTCCTGTATAAGTAAGGCTGGGAGAGACACTAGGTGATTACATACAATGGGAAGGACTAGTGGATACATCATTACCAAGACCATAAATAATGCACTGGTGAGAGTGGACCAGCATCATTAAAAAGTTTAGTAATGGATCTCCTTTATAAGACAGAGTTAACAGTAGGAGAGGCCATTACAGAACTAGGCCCAATGATAATATGGGGATGTTAGGACTCCAAAATAATGTAGAGTAGGCAGTGACACTTAACTGCCAGAAGTAAGGTGGATGCAACTTTATTAATAAGTAGCAGAGTCATCTGAGAGCCAAGAGGGGTGGGATCGTCTAACCTGCAGAAAGTAATGGAGATGACTAATGGAACACAGTATCCCTCAGGGCCAAAAGGATGGGCATCCAGCAAGGGTATGACTCAGCTTGTACTGTCAGAAGACACACAAAATGGTCACTAAACTGAGGGAAATTATGTTATGATCCCTTGCTCAGCTACTCGACCTGAATTAGCTTTCAGGTACAGAACCCATTGACTGAAGAGTCACTTATAATTAGGTATCCCAAACATTTTAGAAACTCGGAAAATAAGTTTTTATCTGATGCTGATAATCAATAACCTAAAAAAATCATCACCATGATCTTCCTGTTGGAATGATGGCTTTATGGAGTCTTGATCAAGGTCCTGCTTACAGTAAATCTATTGGATCTGTTGATCCACCAAGCACTCATTTTCAAAATCTCCAAATATGTAATTGGGGTCGACCTATGTAGTAGTTGATACAACTCCAACTTTGAGTTCTTGGCCTTTGGAGGAAGGGCTCTCATAATGGGGAAGTCCAAGTAGAAGCCTCTGAAGATACTCCTCAATTCCTCAATCTCATCCAAGGACCAAGACCCATATCAGAACCCCAAGGTAGATGGCAAGAATTAGTGCAATCTTTAAGGATACAAAGGTTGTAGGGATGAGGAACTCTATCATAGCTCCATTTAATTTGCTAATCTGGTCAAATACTTCTTGGAAAATTATAGTTTAGTGCAAACTTAAACAAACTGTCCCCCTAATTGCAGCTATGTACTAGATATGATTTATATCTTTGCTAGAGCAGACTAACATGATTTCAGGTACATGATCTATGGCCACTGACT
This sequence comes from Pipistrellus kuhlii, assembly GCF_014108245.1. Taxonomy (NCBI): domain Eukaryota; kingdom Metazoa; phylum Chordata; class Mammalia; order Chiroptera; family Vespertilionidae; genus Pipistrellus; species Pipistrellus kuhlii. The sequence continues at coordinate 49,448,935 of NW_023425573.1, read as the reverse complement.
TGGCAAATGCATTGTTTTATATTTTAATAAAAAATGGCATCAGGAACAGTTTGCATTTATATAGAGTGTGTAATAATATATATTTGTTAGAGGCCCAGTGCATGAAATTCATGCACTGGTAGGGTCCCTAGCAGTTGCCAGCTGCTGGATGGGCACTCCCTCCCTTCTTCCGGCCACCTGCCTCCACTGCCGCCACAGGCTAGGGCCTCCCTCCCTTCCCCTGGCCAGCCCCGCCCCCTGGTTGAACTCCTGGGTCAACTTCCGGTTGAGGGGACAATTTAATTACTATGTTTTTATTATATAGGATGATTTTGTCCCAAAACTATGTTGACTTTTTGCTTTTTATAAGAATACTAGAGGCCTGGTGCTTAGATTTGTGCACATTGAAAGGAAGTTAATAAGAAGAAATATTTTAGAGGCTGGGGAGGGACTGTGGGAGAGATCCAAGGCATGTCTGGCCCATTTCACCCAGTCTTGATTGGCCGGACCCCAGCAGCAAGCTAACCTGCAGGTCAGAGAGTCTGCCTCCTGGTGGTCAGTGCACATCATTGTGACTAGTCCAATAGTTGGACACTTAAGGTTGCATGTTAGGCATATATATATATATATATATATATATATATATATATATTTAGTTTAAAGAGATGTGGGCCATCCAGACAACCCTTAGAACTTTATACTGACCCATTACATCCATGATATTATGTTAATTGGGGCTAAAGGATAAGAAGTGGTTAGCACACTGGGAAACTAAGTAAGACACACATGCTCTTAGGTCACTTCCCCTCGACCGGAAGTTGACCCAGGAGTTCAACCAGGGGGCGGGGCTGGCCAGGGGAAGGGAGGGAGGCCCTGGCCTGTGGCGGCAGTGGAGGCAGGTGGCCAGAAGAAGGGAGGGAGTGCCCATGTGGCCAGAAGAAGGGAGGGAGTGCCCATGTTTATAGATAAACACTATAAAGAATCAAAGCCCTGGCATATAAGTAAAAAAATTCAGGCATGTCTTCCAAAATAAAAGACAATCATTATATCTTGTATTTCTGACTACAAAGAAGGAACTCCTATGCTTGACAGATTGTTCTCAGTTCCAAAGAGAACATATTCCACACTAGAGAATACTTCTCCAGCACATATACCAAGTGATGAGAAATGTTGTCAGCCTTGAGTAGATCACAGCACAATTCAGAATTCTTCTGCAAACCCTGGTTGTAGTGCAAGCAGCCCTGCTGTTTGGGCTATAGACTCTGCAGTTTCTGTGGTATCAGAGATATCAAAGGCAGGAAAAGCTGCAATGCGGTGCCCAGGCTTATGGCAAACCCTACTAGGAAAAGAACAGTGCAGAATCCTGAGATTCTGGTACTACAAGGAGAATTACATGCTTAAAAAATAAACACCCAGCTTCTGGCCATTGTCCATTGGTAGAGAAGAAATGCCTGACCACAAACGACCATGCCTCAGAACTGCCTATCAGGAACTGGGTTTGCCTGGAGCACTCAAGTCATAAGGTTGCTTGAGCTCTGGGGCTGTTTGTTGTAAGATGAGCATGAGTTCCAAGCATGGGAAGGGCTAGAGAACAACTTACACAGCCTGTACTCCAGATGGTCATGACCTTCACCACTGTGCCCCAGTGCCTCTTGCTCACCTCACTATGATTATATCAGGAATCTCTTATCACCAGCTGATGTACTCCACACTTGGTTTTCAGATAGAACAGGTCCGTATGTGGGTGCTGGAAAACAGAAGCAACTGCACTGCAGCCTCATTCTGAAGTGTCTTTGAACAACCGTAGTGAGGGAAAATTCCCCTAATGGGCAGAGAGTTGGGTGATGCACGTTGTTTGCCACTTTTTGCCAAAGAAGTGACCTAAGATGACAATCTATCCAGACTAAAAGGCAAGCCACAGTCTGTTATAAAATATTCACAAGGACTTGTATTCTGAATATCTAAAAGCTCCTACAAATCAGTATCAAAAGAAAACAATCCAACTTAAGGAAAAAAATGGACAAGTCTGAAAAGACACCTTAAAAAAGAAGATACACAAATAGCCAATAAACATGAAAAGGCACTCAACTTCATTAATCATCAGGAACATGCAGTTAACACCACAACGATATATTGTACTATTACACATTCATTAGAAGGCTCAAAACCAAAAAGACTAACCAAACCAGATGTTTGTGAGGATGTAGAGCAATTGGAACTTTGTGCACTGCTGATGGAAATGTAAACTTTACAAACACTTTTCAAACTGTTTGGCAGTTTCTTATAATGTTAAGTACACATTTAAATCCCAAGAGAAATGAAAACATATGTGTACACAAAAACTTGTACATGGAATATGCATAGCAGCATTATTAATAGTAGCCAAGAAGTGGAAGGAACCCAAATGTTCATCAACTCTTGAATGGATGCACAAAATGCATTATATCCATAGAATGAAATATTATTTAGCCATAAAAAGAAATGAAGTACTGGTATATACACACTGCAATATCGATGGGCCTTGAAAATATTATGCTACAGAGAGAAGCCTGACCCCAAAGCTACATACTGTATGGTACCATTTATATGGTATGTATCTAGAATGGGAAAATCCATACAAACAGATAGTAGTTAGTGGTTGTCAGGGGCTGTGGGGGGGTCAGGTGGGAATGACATCTAATGGATATGAAGTTTCTCTTGGGAGTAATGAAAATGTTCTAGAATTTTATAGTGATATGCTTGCACAAGTATACTAAACACCATTGAACTGTACATTTTATTTTTTTAATTGTACACTTCAAATAGGTATACACACATTGTATAGTGTGTGAGTTATATCTCAATAAAATTGTTATAAAAATAAAAGACAAACATACATATAATATATTAATCACAAGCAGTGCCACCATCCTGAGATTACCACTGCCAGCACGTTGGTGCATAGACTTTCAAACTCACTTCGGTGCATCATACGTGCTTATTTAAAGAATAAAAGTTGGATCATACCTAGCATACTATGCAAAAAGTATTTTGAACTACAGCATACATGGCTTTGAAATTATAAAGTAATATCAGACCACAGAGTAATTACCTTGTTCCCGATCTTAGAGGGGAAATTTTCATGAAATTGCATCATATTTATTTATTTATTTATTTATTTAAATATATTTTATTGATTTTTTTACAGAGAGGAAGAGAGAAGAACAGTGAGCTAGAAACATCGATGAGAGAGAATCATCAATCAGCTGTCTCTTGCACACCCCCTACTGGAGATGTGCCCGCAACCAATGTACATGCCCTTAACCGGAATCGAACCTGGGACCTTTCAGTCCGCAGACCGACATTCTATCCACGGAGCCAAACCGATTTCGGCTGTATCAACAATTGTTTTAAAATATATCAGACGGAAGTTGAGTTTTGAATTTTTACATCTATATTTTAATTTTTTAAACTCAACATTTCTATTTTATTTGTGTGCTTTTGTTTATTGTTCTGTAATTGTTAACTTTTTATATTTTTTATTGTGTATGAAAATAAAAATATATATTTTTTGTAATCTTTATAATTGTTTGTAAAATTTATAATTTTTTAATTCGATGTTTCTATTTTTTTGTTGGTATTCTTTTCTATTTGTTTGTAATTTTGTATTTTCCTTTCTGCTTTATATATAAATAAATGAAAAAATATATATTTCATAGTCTTTTCATTTATTTTAAGTATAAATTAAAAAAATAATACTATGAAATTACATCCTCCGGGCGTGACATACTGACGCGTCCTAGTGAAAGAGTACCCGCCCGTTATATGTTGCGTAATTAAAAAGGGAATTCCCTGGTTAACAGGTTAACTTAAGCTATTTACTTGTTACGTATCTTTTCAGATTTTCTATTTCTTTGCCAATCAGCTTTGGTAGTTTCTATGCTTCTGGGAATGTGCTAACTTCATCTGAGTTATCTACTTTGCTGGCCTACATTTTTTCAGTGTATGTCTTATGCCTTAATCACTTCAGGCTGCCATAACAAAATGCCATAGACTGCGTGGCTTAGCAGAAATTTATTTCACAGTTCTGAAGACTGGAAAGTCCAAGATCAAGGTGTTGGTTGATTTGGTTCCTGATGAGAGCTCACTTCCTAGCTTGCAGACAGCTGCATTCTCACATATCCTCACCTGGCCTTTCCTCAGTGCCTACACGTGAAGAGAGAGATCTCTCACTCTCTTCCTCTCCTTCTAAGGTCATTAATTCCTTTATGAGGGTCCCATCCTCATGCCCTAACCTAACCCCAATTAGCTCTCAAAGGCTACAACATGTAAACTTGGGGGAGAGAGATCTTTTTCTTCTTTTAAAGTATCTAATCTCATCATGAGAATTCCCCCCTCATGACTTATCTAGCCCTAAATAGTCTCCCAAATGCCCCATCTCCAAATACCATCGAATTGTGTGCCAAGCCTTTGTGTGAATTTGGGGGGGAGGGGACACACAAGCATTCAGTCTATAACACCTTATAATCTTTTTCTATTTGTAAGGTTGGAGTAAAGCCCCTTTTTTCATTGTTGATTTTAGTAATTTTAGTTCTCTCTCTCTCTCTCTCTCTCTCTCTCTCTCTCTCTCTCTCTCTCTCGATTAGGCTAACTAAAGATTTGTCAATTTGGTCCTACCAGTTTGGCTCAATGGATAGAGAATAGAGAGTTGGCCCTCAGACTGAAGGATCCCAGGTCTGATTCTGGCCAAAGGCATCTACCTTGGTTGCAGGAGGCAGTAGGGGACGTGCAGGAGGCAGCTGATCGATGTTTCTAACACTCCCTCTCCCTTCCTCTCTGTAAAATCAATAAAGTATTTTTTTAAAAAGAAAGATGTCAATTTTGTGCATTTTTTCAACAAACCAGCTTTGGCTTTGTTGATTTTTCTATGTTTTTTAAAATTCACTATTCCATTTATTTCCACTCTAACTTATAATATTTTCTTATTTCATTTTGCTTTGGGTTTAGTTTGTTCTTATTTTCATTGTTTCTTAAGGTAGAATGCTAGGTTATTGATTTGAGATCTTTCTTTTTAAAATATAGGCATTTACAGGTATAAATTACTTGTGGGAATATTTTTATTGCATCCCATAAGAATTGGTATGTTGTATTTTCATTTTCATTTACCTCAGAGTATTTTCTAGTTCCTATTGTGATGACCTATTGACCCTTTGATTTTTTATGACTACATTTAATTTCCATATATTTGTGAATTTGCCAAATTTCCTTCTTTTAGTCCTATTTTTATCTCACTATGGTTGGAGTGCACATTTTATAGGATTTCCATTTTTAAAATTTATTGACACTTGTTTCATGTACTTAAAAAGAATATGCATTCTGTAGTTGTTTAATGGGATGTTCTTTAAGTTTCTGTTAATTAATTTGTAGTGTTGTTTAAATATTTTATTTCTTTGGTGATTTTTCTGTCTAGTTGTTCTATCCATTATTGAAAATGTGATATTGACATTTCCAACTATTATTGTTGAATTGCCTATTTTCCCCTTCAATTCTGTTTGTGCTTCATTCTGTGGGAAGCCCACAGTGGAGGAGGCCATGAGAAGGACTAACTTCTAGCTGTGATCCCAACCATGAGTCAGTACAAGCTGTCAGCCATGTGAATGAGCCCTAATGGATGTTCCCGTCCAGTCAAGCCTCCAGCTGACCACAGCTGCAGCCAGGCCCTGCAGAATAGAAATATCAACCCACATAATCATGACAGGTAATAAATGGTGCCTGCAGTTTTAAATGACACAATTTTGGAGCTATTTTTTTACTCAGCAATTGTAACCTATTTTATTACTATTTTATAACATTTATAAGAGATCATGTCCTCTTGGGGTATTAATAGCAAGTGTACATATCCTCTTGGGGTATTAATAGCAGGTGTACATTGCCATGGGTTAAATGACCAGAATTGGAGACTAGGATTTTAATAAGTTGACAACTATTTAATAAGTGAAAGAAAGATACTATATACAATGGTTTGTATAAGAAGATCTGTATTTGACAATGGTATTATGTTGGTTTTTAATATAAATGGTAGCCCGGCCAGTGATGCTCAGTGGTTGAGCATTGATCCATGAACCAAGAGGTCACTGGTTTGTAGGATTCCGGTAGGGTGCATGCAAGAGGCAGCCTCTCTCATATTTATGTTTCTATCTCTTTATCCCTCTTCCTCCTTCTCTCTCTAAAAATCAATAAAAACATATTTTAAAATATATATTTAAAAAATTTTAATGGTATTTAAGAAAGTGCTAGTATAAGCAGAAAACAATGAAGATATAAAAGAGAGGTAATAGATGGAAGAGTTTCCTGATGAGATGGAAGAAAACATTATCTTATTCAGACTCTTCCAGGAAGAATCTGACCCATTCATTAAACATAATCCAATATAGAAGCTCTCATGGATGGACTCTCATATCCTACCTTGTTGGCAGTCGCCCTTTGAATAGCTGCTTTGGGTCCAACACGAGTTCTTTTTCTAATCGTCTATGGCTAGGGCCTTACATTGTATTGTTAGCATACTTTTGGGTTACAAATAACAGAAAATAAATTTCAAAGTGGCTGAAACATGGTAAATCTGAAGTGTGAGGGTTGGTTAATTCAGCACTCAATGGCATAATCCAGATACCATGTTCTTTCCTTAATTCTGCTCTGTCATCTTCAGACTGTGTCTTGTCTTAGGTTGGCTCCTGCAATTATCCCAAGACAGCCCCAGGGTCCCATTCAGAAGGCAATGTCTAGGGGCAGAAATTAGAGGTTTCTCATGGCATGTCTCCTTTTCCAGAAGTCCCCTAGCCCAGTGGTCAGCAAACTCATTAGTCAACAGAGCCAAATATCAATAGTACAACAATTGAAATTTCTTTTGAGAGCCAAATGTTTTAAACTTAAACTACTTCTAATGCCACTTCTTCAAAATAGACTTGCCCAGGCTGTGGTATTCTGTGGAAGAGCCACACTCAAGGGACCAAAGAACCACATGTGGCTCATGAGCCGCATTTTGCTGACCATGGCCCTAGCTAACTTATCCTCTATCGGTTAGAATCTCGTATTATGTGGCCATCATAATCAACAGCAAAGGTGATTTTAGGCAGCTTATTTAAACTTTCTGAGCTTCAGTTTTCTCATCTGTAAAATGAGAAGCACAGTACCTATCGTAAGATTATTGTAAGGAGTGAAAGAGAGCATTCTATCAAGTTGGTAGCAGAGGGCTTAGTTCAGAGCTCTCCTTTCATCCACTGCATCCTCCATTCTGGGTGGAGTTTCTTTTCTTAGAAGCAAACTTGGGACTCTCCTCCCACTTAAATATACCACAATCAGCTTAAAATAAACTTGATTTTAAAAGTTGCCTCTGGTGCTGGAGTCAACTTTTCTGAAGGCACTCAAAAGAGAGAAGAAGAAAAACGGATTTCTTTTAGAAAGGACAAAGAGTGAATGAACAACTAACAGTTCTGCTCCACGGGACCACCAATGTGCAAGAAGCTTTTTGGGTTGCCTTACCTCTGGGGGTGTGAGGATTCCTGGGTGTTGGGCAGGAACCGAGGTGCCAGAGTTTCTGGTGTGGGGTAAGAGGAATCTAGTGCACAGGGTGGGAGTCCAGGACACAGATGGAGTACAGGTTTGGGTGATAAAGTGGGTGAACACTCAGAGTGATTTATTTTTATCCCAACTGTATCCCTCATACAATGGCCCACGTCTCCACCAGCGCCCTGAGTCTGAGTCAGAATAATAAATCATAAAATTCCTTGAGCTCCAAAGAGTGTGCTGACATGAATACTGAATAGTATTTGTGTTATCATGTTACTAAGGGGGAAAAAATAAATATCTTGCATTTTCATATGCACCGTGCTTTCTCAAGAAACAATTCCATTTCCCATGTAGACTCTCCTTTTGCTGATCTCAATAGACACAGTGCCATCTACTGAAAATAAAGCACCAATAGCCACGGCACCCCGAGGGATTCCCAGGAGAGCCCCCCTCTCTGTGGGCTCCCTGTCCCACCCCCTCCCAGATGGACTGGAGGGAGTGGGTGGAATACACAGGCTGTTCTCCTGTCACAAACTGTAACACATCTGTTCTCTGGTGCTTTCCGTGAGCAGCAAGAGTAAGACGTTCCTGTGGGGGCCCGAGGAGCCGCAACAGAAACCTAACAGTGTCCGTGAAAGGTCTTTTGGCTCCTCCTGCCTTCAACCAGGTGTAAACTTAAGCTATCCCATGTAGACGAGGCATGCTTTTATACTAAAATATAACAAGGATTATTGACATGTCTTCTTTTGGGCAATTATGTTTATTTTCAGGCACTCGTGTAGCAATGCACTAAAGTCCTTTTATCTTCCTGAAACATAAATAAGAGATTACTGACAGAATCCTGGAACATTGTTATCCATGGTTGGGATTTATGAATAACCAAGGTTTCTAAGCAATTCACTTCTGCCAAATTCCACATTCCAGTTAATGATGTCCTATCCAGGTCACAGTGCCTCTCAGTTTCAGAAACGGGGAAACGAAAGGAAGACTGTTGCTGATCTTTAGACACCTCATCGGCAATAACATGGAAGACAGTAACTCTCTCAAGTGCACAGTGTTCTGTAGGTCGTACTCAACTCTAGCCTTCTCCGCTTCCCACTGCGCCACTCTGCCTTCTGAGCGGTTCTGGCTCATTCTGGTGGGTAGCCCCGCAGGGACCGTTTATAAATTAAAACTCTGGTTCGAATGGATTCCGATTTGGTGTTTGGTAGTCAGACCTGGCATCCCTTCCAAATTTGGCTCCATTTTCTCGACTGCATTTGCTGCTCATTCTTTCTGCTTTCTTTTTATTAGATTTTCCAAAGCAAAACTTCCCACAGTTAAATCTGTGGTCTGGTAATTTATCACAAATACTTTTGAAATTGCCTCATTAAAAGGGGGCATTTCAAGCTGAAACCTAAGCGTCTGTTACCACAGAAACCTCCACCAACTACTCAGAAGTGCCTGCTTACAGCAGAGAGGTGAGGGGTGCGGTGCCGTTGACAGGAGAAGATCAAAGGCAGGCGACTAGAGACTAAGACCAACAGGAAAGGCCTGTGGACTGATATGAAATTTTTGAGCTTGACTTGGATATCCTCCTTTGCAATAAGACAGAGTAAGCTGATGCCATATTCCTGAATTCTCTACATCATGCAGTTTAGGACATTTGGGAATTGGAAGTCCTTTCACAATCAGATTATTGAGGATAGTTAAGATTCAAAATTTATAACTTGAAACTAACTTGGTCACACTTTAAGTGTTCTAGAGCCAGTCATTTACCTCTCTGCGCCTCCAGTAATCAATTTTAAAAAATGGGAAAGGAAGTGGGAAGAGGATGAATTGTATAAGGGGGCCAAATATGTGGTAATTTATTAGGGAAACTAGACTTGTGGTGGTGAGCATGCAATAGAGTGTATGGATATTGAATTACAATGCTGTACACTTGAGATTTATATAATGTTATTATTAACCAACTATAGGCCAGATGCACGAAATTTATGCAAGAGTGGACCTTCCTTCTCCTGGCTGCCAGCACCAGCTTCTCTCTGGCTCCTGAGACCCGGGCTCCCCTCACAGCCCTGGCTTCCTCCGGAAGGTCGTCCAGAAGGACATCTGACCTAATTAGCATGTTATGCTCTTATTATTATAGATGTTACTTCAAAATATTCCCGTTATCAGGTTATTAGTGAGGCAATAAAGGTGAAGCCTCTTTGTAAACAAGGTGCTACCTCTATGCAGGCTAATGCCCGTGATTTGAACCTACATTTATTCTCCAGAATCTCTTCTGGATCTCCATCAGTCAACCTTCTCGCTCAAAGAAAAGACAGCTCCTCCAATAGAGAGAAGTGTCACACTAATCTTGCTGATTGCTTTTTCCAAGCCAGGATTCTCCAGGCTTGCCATCATTCACGGGGCCTGTAAAGGGGTACACATTGGCTGTTCTTGAAGTACTGCAAAGGTGATTATAAAAAAAACCAACGAAGTGTATTAGGTAAATAATGAAGGTTACAAGGAGTAGAAGTTACATTGCTTCACTTTCTGTTTTCATTTTCAGGTGCAATTTCGGGTAGAATGTTAGAGACATTCAGGAGTGGCAACAAGGTGTATTAAAAAAGGGAGAAAGGACAGGTCAGGTAATATATATGAGAAATGTTGGAAGATCTACATTTAAAAAGTAGTTATATGCTTGGGAGTATTTTGTATTCATTGCTTTCTTTGTTAGAACTATGATGCACTAAATCAATAGATTAGACTAATATGACAGAAGAAACAAATACATCTTGGTGAAAAAAGTATGCGGGTTACAGATATGGTAAAGGAGACAATATTGCAGTGTTGACATTCTTATGACCACAAGAGAGAGGGGTGCACTGCGGTGGAGTCTTAGTAGGAATTCTTACGAAGCACTGTAACTGGAATCATGGAGAAGGGGTTGTATTATGGATACAAGTGGATGCATTTAAATTTGCCAAATCTAGAACTTCTTGGGTGCTGCTTTTTTTGTTTCTCTTGTTAGCACAACTGCCATCAGAATACATAATTAAAGCATTAGGACTCATTCATGCACCTGCATGAAGGAAGGGTAGGCACGGCCCATTCTTCAGGTGGTCATAACTTGGCAGTTGGCTATGTCAAAAATTGCTTTAAATTCCCATCTTCTGACCAAGTGGGTAGGGAGTCGAACCGCCCCAGAGGTTGGGAGAGGGAGTATATGTGGAGGAGTTCCCAGAATGTTGAAAATATTCAGATGTTCAAATAAGAATGGGTTCACCATCAAAGAGAGTTCTCACACATGTTTTGAGAAAAGACAGACAAAACAATTGCTAGTTAATGAGAAATCTCCAAAAACATACCTATTACTGCTTACAGCTCAGACCTTATAAATCACAAAATGTAGTATCGTACTATAGTGTAAGACCTACGGAGTAACATGGGTATTGCTGTCAGCTGTAAATACAGTTCTTTATTATGATTGCAGCTTGCTCTTCCTAAAATTAAATTCAGCATTTGTTGAATTTAAGTTTAGCTCGGCTTATTTCTCTGCCAAATAAAATATACGTATACTGTATATAGTACTGCATTGGGTTTCTTTTCAACATCAACCCAAAATGTGAACGTTCTTAATGTTTATTATTAAACTTTCATGCAAAAACAAAATGAGAATATTTAAGGACACAGTCTCTGGCAAGATAGACCTAGTTCAGATCTTGACTATGCCACTTACTTGATCCCTAATCCTCACTAATCTGTAAAAAATGGGTGACAAAAATGCTATCCCATATGGCAGTGACGAAAGAGGCTCACAGATGCACACTGAATTAGGGTACAGGCATACATGGGCGTTGTTGTGGGTTTGATTCCGGACTCCCTCAATACAGAGAGTCGTGCACTAAAATGAGTTGCAACCTTTTCCCTGCTGGATGGCCTTGCCTTCAAGTTGTAAAAAAGCACAACATCTGTGAAGTGCAATAAAGCGAAGGGTATGCCTGCCCTGGCCAGTTGGCTCAGTTGGTTGAGCATCGTCCTGTGTACTTAAAGGCTGCTGGTTTGATCCCTGTTAGAGCACGTAACCAGTTTTTGAGTTCAATCCCTCCCTCTTCCAGGACACGGGAAACAAGGTGGTGCAATGTTGCTACCCTTGGACTGCCTGAAGTTGTGGCTCATGTGGAAGGCACAGGACGGGCAAGGGCTGGAGCTACGTGCCCACCAGGCCTTTGCCCTTGTCCGGTGTTTGGTGGAGAAAATGAAGAAGCGAGAAGGATTGGAGTTGGTCCAGGAGCCAGAGTTTGTCAATGTGTGTTTCTGGTTTGGGCCTCCCAGGCTGTAGGGCAAGCAGGAGAGTCTGGGTTATAGGAACAGGCTGGCTAAAGTGGCCCCAGTACTCAAGGAGCACATGCTGAAGGAGGGCTCCGTGTTGATGGGCTACCAGCCCCATGGGACCTGGGGCAACTTCTTCCGCTTGATCGTGGTCTACTCCGTGCTGACCCAGGCTGATATGGACTTCCTCCTCAATGAGCTGGACCGGCGAGGACAGGACCTCGTCTCCTCCTTTTCACTGCTGGCCTTGACCCCTCCCTCACCCCCTCTTGCTTTGTGTGTTCCCTCCCTGTGTTCTCAAGACCAAGCTTTTTTAGGAAACAGAGTGGCTATAATAATGTTTATATCCTTTTAACCTGCTAACTCTCCTATTAAATATTTGAAATTAGGACAATGTTCAATAAACTTTAGTATATCCTTTTGATGGAATGTTAGTCTGCCTTCAGAGAATTATGTTTACAAAGAGGGTGTTTATTGATATAGGAAAAAATAGTTTTAATATAATGTTGAAAAATCTGGATACAGTACTTTATACAATATATTATAATATCTGAGCTATATTTTAAAAAATACATAGAAAAAGAGTGATGAAATATGCCAAAATGTTAATAGTTTTATCTCAAATGGTATTTAAAAATTAACTTCTTACCCTGGCCAGTGTGACTTGTTTGGGCATTGTCCCATGCACCGAAAGGCTGCTGGTTTGATTCCTGGTAGGGGGTGTGCAGGTGGCGCTGATGGATGTTATGCTCTCTCTCCCCCTCTCTCTTCCCCTCTCTCTTTCTCTTTAAAAAATAAAAATAAATTTAACTTCAAAAAGAAATAGGCAATTAAGAAATAGACACAAATAAGGCAGATAAGAGACACTATCATTGAAAAAGCCGACATTGAAGTGTGTGAGCTTCTTGATGCCAAACTCCAGAAACAGACAGACTTACCACCTGGTCACAAGCAGTCCTAGACAGTAGGTCTCCTTCTGGGCAAAGGTCTTTGCTTCTCAGCTAGCATCATACTGAGACCAATTGAGAACTCATAATCCCTGTGAGATTTGCTACAGAAAGAGAGGAAGAGGCTGGGTTTTGAATAACCAGTTTCTTCCAAGCTCACCAATGAGATAAATCACTCCACCTGAAGGGGCTGGGGGAGGCATCCAGGTGTGTCACAGTTCATGGAATCCCTATTTTGGGAGGAAATATCAGGAATGGAGAATAACTGTTCCTTCTAAAAGAATGCTCAGCCCAGTGCCTGGCACAAATAAACAGTTACTATATGTGTCAAAATGTGAACTGGGCATATTAAAAAAATTTAAGAGGTTGAGCAAAAATCAGTTTTAAGTGGCTAACATCCGATCTTATGGATAGAAAGGAGCTCTGAGGAGCCTTGCAAAATGAAAGACTTCTAGGCAAAGGGAGCAGGAACAAGGAAGTTGATTTTAAAAAGTGAGTTGGTTATTGCAAGTTCACTTTCCTTAGGGAATGGCAGGGTCTATCAGGCAGGTTACCCAGCTGGTGCTGATCAGGCGATTCTTTTTTTTTAAATATATTTTTTTATTGATTTTTTTACGAAGAGGAAGAGAGAGGGATAGAAAGTTAGAAACATCGATGAGAGAGAATCATTGATCAGCTGCCTCTTGCACACTCCCTACCGGGGATATGCCTGCAACCAAGGTACATGCCCTTGACCGGATTCGAACCCAGGACCTTTCAGTCCGCAGGTCGATGCTCTATCCACTGAGCCAAACCAGTTTCGGCTGATCAGGTGATTCTTAATAGACTGGCTTAAGATTCAGTTTCTGAGAGAACCAAAACCTAACTGAATTTAGCTTTGGTTTGGTGGCATTGGGCTTAGCATACTGTCTCCATTTTGTGCTTAACATTATGTCATTTATTGACTTGTGCTTGTGCTTAACATTATGTCACTTATTGCTACTCCAATTGCTGACCCTCAAGGAAAAGTGAAAACACAAATGACATGTTGGACCTTGATACATGTGGGAGAGTGGTGGATAGTGAAGTCTAGAGAAGCAGATAAAACTTAAATAGTAAAAGGACTTAATAAGCCATGATATGCATTTTCATCAGACAGCAGGTAACCAAAACTAATTTAAGTCAGGGAGAGACCATCAGGTTTACATTTTAAAAGGCAAACAGGGTCTCCACAAGCTAGGCACTATGCCATGCCCTTAGTATAATGTTCTTTCTTGTAACAACAGTCTTGAGAATGATACTATGCTCTCACTACTCTGATTTTATAGATGAGAAAACTGAAGCTTTAGAAGTTTAAGTAACTTACTGAAGATACTCGGCTTATAAGTAAAAAACCTATTGTAGAATTTGATCTCATGGCTACCTAACTCCAAGACTCGGGACTGGCTTCATGGACATGTGACCTGCCCCTGAACACCTACAAGTGTCCTATTCTTGGTTTGATGCTCTTCTATCGCCATCTTGAAATTCTTCATAATTTTATTTTTTAAATATATTTTATTGATTTCAGGGAGGGAGAGAAAGATAGAAACATCAATGATGGGAGAGAATCATCTGACAGCTGCCTCCTGAACGTCCCACATTGGGGATCGAGCCCACAACCCAAGCATGTGCCATGACCAGGAATTGAACCGTGACCTCCTGAAATCAAACTGTGACCTCCTGGTTCATAGGTCGACACTCAACCACTGAGTGTCAGGCTCTTGATAACTTTAGAATAAAATGCCCCCATATTTTTCTTTTGAACTTGGTCCTTTAAATTACATAGCCAGTCCTAACATCTTTTTGTGCATTTCCCCAGTCACCATTTTCAGCAAATCTGGAGAATTCTACACAAATATAACTCTCTTTAATCAAATAAATATGGAAAATTCATTATACTGTAGGTGGAACTTAAATATATAATAATTACATATGGATGTTTTTGCATTTATACATACAAATATCTACAATTCAGAGTCAATTCTCCATCACCAAACAATTCTTTTCTCTGATTTTCTTTGTTACCTGGGACCTCCTCGGGAGGAGGAACAGGTAGGAGCCAGACCAAGAGGCGATGAAGACAAGGTCTGAGGTATATTGGGGGATGAATACATTCAAGTCTAAGCACGAGTGTCTGGTTATATTCCAAGTCCCAAGTCCAACTTAATTCAGGGTTACCTTTTTATGTTTTATGTATTTCAACTCACATCACTTGGCACAGATAATTAAGGGATGATGAAACACATATTGGCACAATTTCACCACTTGTTTCAGACTAGAGGCCCACTGAAAGTCAAGCAGCTATTATAGAAGATGAGGAAGGTGTGTTTTTTTAAATAGATTTTTTAATTGATTTCACAGAGGAAGGCAGAGGGGGGGGGGAGAGAGAGAGAGAGAGAGAGAGAGAGAGAGAGAGAGAGAGAGAGAGAGAGAGAAATGATGACAGAGAATCATTGATCCTAGGCCTCCTACACCCCCTGGGGTTTGAGCCTGCAATCAGAACTATGTCCTCCTGGTTCATTTGTTGATGCTTAACCAGTGAGCCAGGCCTGCTGGGCACAAATGTATTGTAGAAGAACATGTTATGTGAGCAGTACTGCACCGGTGCCTTATTTTTCAATCACTTTACTTAGTCACGAAGTCATGACACTCTGCGAGGTAGTTGGTTACTCTTAATATCTTTCCTAAAGAAAGCTCTTTTTTCTTAATTAGAGAAAAAATTGAAATATAACAAAGAAAACCTGAAGAAAAATTATTCTAACTCTTTCCATAGTTTTTCATATAACACACACCCACATAATTACAAAATGGAAAATAATGGGCACATGGATTGTAACCTACCTGTATTTATTTTCTACTTCCTATACAAAGCACTAATAATTTTGAGAAGAAAACACTGTACTGGTTTTGTTGGGTATTTTATTTATTTGCTATTCAGACTACTGTAAAAATATCTTATTATTTACTTAGGCTAAAGTGAAATATCCTATTTCAAGGCCATTGATACATATTGCTAAATTCTCCTAACATATTAGTTTTACTAATATATAGTTAGGGTTCAGTGTGAGAATGTATTGTGGCATAGGCTTTAAAAAAAAAAGTTTGGATCTAAATGTATTTAGTTCTCTCCTTCTATCTGCTTGTCAGAACAGGGAGCATGCTGTGAACCTAAGGAGAGCAGAAGATACCCAGCCACTGCACCTCCCCCACTATGCCCACAAGATCTTAGAGACAAATTCTCTCTCCTCTGGAGAGAAGAGCTCTCCTTTGTGGTTTACCATAGCTTTGGCTATGTCTTTACTTACCATAGACCTTGTTAGGAAACAAGGTCTTATTTTCTTTAAAGCTAGGTTCCAGTTTTCTCTGAGCTCTTCTTTTCTTGCTTCAAAATTATTTTATGATTGATTTATTCTCTTACATATAGATCTGAACTTGTTTACCCTTATCAAATAGGTGTGTGGTTTCTAATCTGGAGTCAGAGTTAGTCATATTATTGAACATTGCTGCCTAATCTTAAACCCCTAAAAATGACTTGTAAATTGTAAATAAGAATTAGATCCTTAAGGAAAAAAAAATTCTTCCATTGAATTCTAAACTTCTCATAGCTATTGTTATGATTTTCTTTTGAGGATTTGGCCAGCTATAAAATCCTTCTAGAACTTTCTAGAAGTCAGCATAGGAGAAGCAGCCTGAAAAACAACCTTTTGAATACGCTCAGATAGTAGCCATGGGGGCTCAGACTCTTCCTAATTCTAGGTTTGCTTTACTGGAGGCCATGTTTTTTTAGAGGATGTATCAATAAAACGTTTAATAAGGAATTACAAAAAAAAAAAAAAAAAAAAAAAGGAACTACTCTAAAGAAACCATCTCTGGCTGGGACCGGTTTGGCTCAGTGGATAGAGCGTCGGCCTGCGGACTGAAAGGTCCTGGGTTCGATTCCGGGCAAGGGCATGTATCTGGTTGCGGGCACATCCCCAGCGGGGGGGGGTGTGCAGGAAGCAGCTGATCGATGATTCTCTCTCATCGATGTTTCTAACTCTCTATCCTGCTCTCTTCCTCTCTGTAAAAAATCAATAAAATATGTTTAAAAAAAGAAAAGAAAAAAGAAACCATCTCTGGACAAAAATTGCATAAGTAATCTTGGGACAATGTAACATACTTTGAGTGATACCCAGTATTCTAAGGAGACATTTATTCAGTCATACAAATAATGTAACCATAATACTTTTTTAAAAATTTTACTGAATTTATTGGAGTGGCACTGGTTATTAAATTATATAGGTTTCAGGTGTACAGTTCTGCAATTCATCATCTGTATATGGTTTTGTGTGTTCACCACCCAAAGTCCAGCCTCCTTCCATCACCATTATCTCCTTTTACTCTCTTCTATCCCCCTCCCCCTTTCCCTCTGGTAATTACCATACAGTAGTCTGTGAGGTTCTACTTTTTGCTTATTCCCTTCAACTTTTCCACCCATTCCCCCAATCGCCCTTCCCTGTGACAGCTGCTGATGGAAGGGCTCCGCACCTGTCGGCCAGGTGAGGGAACAAAGCCTTCATCCTAGAGCCCACAACTCAGTCTTCCCAAGATTCTGCCAGAAGCCTGAGCTCAACAGCCGATTCCTTTCATTAACTGCTTCCAGCTCAACTAATACTTTTTAATCATCCAAATGGCCCAAAAGAATAAGAACACCCTCTTCCAACCCCAAGCGTGTGTCCTCACATCACTGGAGTAGGAAAGTGCTGCAGGCTGAAGGGCGGGCTGCGTGCAGGAATCCTTTCCTGCTGTTTTCTCATAACATTTCTTTGGAACAGTGCCCTAAACTCTAAGGGTAAGTTGTCTGCCTGTAACGTTGGGGGATTGCATCTGTTTGATTACTGGATCATATAGAAAAATGAACTAGAGAGCTTCTCAGGGAAGCAGGAGAACCTAATTTGGGACACCACGTAATATTTTGTTTCTGGCTCTCCTATTTTTTGTTTTGCTGCCAGGCTCTGTACAGCTCATTTTGGAAATCTTCGCTCATTTTGTTTTATTATAAGGTTATTATGTTATAATATACTAGCAAACATGTGTAAAGATTCCCACATGTTTAGATAGTTAAAACTGCATTTTAATATATTTTTTAGAACCCTGTGGCTTAGTAGTAATGGGAAGAGGGCAAGATTAGGGACTGGAAATAACGATTTTTAAATTGTTAGCAATTACTGGTTTCTTTAGAGTTAAAAAAATTTTGAATTCCCTTTTCAGAGCAGCTTGCTACTTGACTGCTGCTCTTTAATTTCTAGATCGAGGTACATTGGCTATTGGGGAGACACCACCATGTAATGGCCTCTGATTGAAAACATATATTGCACCTAATAAGACAGAATTTCATCGTTTCAGGCTCTCAGTTGCCACCAGGACCAAATCTTCAATAAGCCATTCCAACTTTTAAGTAGCTCTGCCATTTCTGTGATTCCAGGAGCATTTAGTCCATGGTTGTACTTCATTTGCTGGGAAAATGCAGTGATCACCTCAACTGGGAAAGATGCCTTAAAAGAAACATATATTCTCCAGGAGACTTACCACAACTATTTCTTCTCACCACTAGCCCTGTGAATTTGGCCAAATTACAGCTTGCTCTTGGGAGAGGTGGATACACATAATTCACACCCCAAAACCTTGCCATATATACTAGAGGCCTAGTGCATGAAAATTTATGCACTGGAGGAGGGTTCCCTCAGTCTGGCCTGCCCCCTCTCACAGTCTAGGGGCCCTCAGGGCAGGAGGCAACCCAGCAATCAGGGGAAGGCAATGCCCCCATCACACCTCTGCTGCTGCCACTGCCGGGAATGCAAGCCTCGGCTGGCCCTGGTTACCTGAGACTCAAGTGGCCCTGGGCAGCTGGGCAGCTACCATCTGAGGCTTGCCTGTGCCTTGAGCCAGCCCTGAGTGGCTGGGGTTGTGGAGGGTACTGGGGGACTCTAGAGACAGGTACATGGAGCAGCTGGACAAGCCTGGGGATGGGCCTGGCCATGCTGTGCACCTGTCACCCCAGTGGGGCTGAGGGAACTGGGCGCCACCATGCCATCTTATAGCTGTGGGTGTTGCCATATTTGAGGGTGTGGCAGTCAATTAGCATATACCCTCCTTATTGGCTCTGGACTCCACCATCTTTGTGAGGGCATGCCAGTCAATTAGCATATTTCCTCTTTATCAGAAAAGATATCAACAGATACCTGGGGACTATCTCTAGGGGTGCATTCTACAGGTGTTTGTCTATATCTATATCTATATCTATATCTATATCTATATCTATATCTAGTAGATTGGGTTGAACTCATTGATACAGGTGCACTTCCTAGAGATTCTGAATTTAATGTGTCAGCTGGTGCAGCTGCTGGTGGTTCTATGCCTTTCTTGGATGGTTGACTAAAACTTGGACTCAGTGGTGACCTACATTTAATAAGATGACTCAGAAACTTTCCTGGCATTATATGGGAGACAGAATCCACAGGCTTAGGGAGATAGTATTATTGTATTAGATTTCTCATGATTTGTCATGGGCATCCCCAGACCTATGTTCCACTAGGAGATCGAGAATGTATTCCCATCATTAAGCCCTGGGGATATACTTTAGTGAAGGGGATACTTGCATCTTAGAAGCTCTCGTTGTTACTCTCATTTGAAGGCCAGGTTTGATTGTTGAGTTTGTGACCATTGAGATGGGTTCCCTGGTTTGATTATGATGTGCCTTGGTATGGTTTATTCATGTTTGTTTGTTTGTTTGTTTAATTAGGGGTTATTGAATTTCTTGGATCTGGATGTTTATGTCTTTCAACAAACTTGAAAAATTTTTAGCTATTATTTCTTCAGTTATTGTTTCTGTCCTCTATTCTCTCTCCTTTCCTTTGGGGACTACAAGTATACATATAGTAAGCTGCTTAAGGTTGTCCCTCACCTCATTGATATTCCTTTGGTTATATTTTCAGTCATTTTTCTCTCTGCATTTCATTTAAAACAGCTTCTATATATTTGCTTAATACTTTATTCTACAGTGTCTAATTTGCTGTTAATCACATCTAGTATATTTTCCCCTCAGACATTGTATTTTTTTTTTCAACTCAAGGTTTGATTGGGGAAGATACCATTATTTATTTATTTCCCTAACATGCTTATGGTGTCCTGTACTGTCTTGAACATGTGGATTATTAAGCATTTGACCATTTTGTTGTATTATCTGTGTCATTCTGGATCAATTTGTTGTATTATCTGTGTCATTCTAGATCAGATTTTCCTACTTCTTTGTATGCCTGCTGATTTTTGATTGGAGACTAGCTATTGTAAATTTTACATTTTAAGATGCTTCATATTCTTGGTGTTTGTTTGTTTGTTTTACATGTTCTTGAGTTTTGTTCTAGGATATAGTTAATTTCTTGTAAACAGTTTGATCCTTTTAAGGCTTGCTTTTAAAGTTATGTAAGGCTAAGAAATTCAAAGACTGATGTCTTCTCCCTACTACTCATGTAATATATTTCTGAGTATGCTACCTACTTAGCTCAGTAAGGGCTTAGCACAGTGCCTGTCCTATAATAACAGCTAGGTAAATATTCTGCTTATTTTCAATAATTGGAGTTTGATACTGAGGTGTCAGTAAATTTACTCACAGCTCTGAATCACTAATTCTAAGTAAAGAAGCTTTTCCTTTGTTTTTTTGTGTCAAGTGTGACTTAAATTTCTACCTGTGAGCCTCAGTTTCCAGGTAATTTGGTTCCTAGTCATTTCCTATTGCAATTTTTCAAATACACCTGTCTCTGCCTTGCCTAAGCAGAGATCTTGTGTAAGCATCAAATTAGCAGCAGGAAACAGATGGTCCACACCACCTAGGTAATTTGAAGAGAGCTTAATAAAGGGATTATTAACAAAGGTGCTGGCAGGTTGCAGGGAAATCATGAGGAGTAGTGCAGGGCCCTGGTTAATAAAAGGGCACTGTTATTCTTCAAGGCCTGAAGGGACAAAGGACAAAATGGTGACTAGAACCAAAGAGATAGGCCATCGGACAGGCCTGGAATATTTAGCCAGCCTATATATGACCCCATGGAGAGGGAATAAGTGAATAAATAATGCTCTGACTTCTACCTCTTTCTGATCCGTAGTGCTTCCCACAAGAGCTAGAGGGCAAGGGAGCCTGTGGTTATAGTCCAATAGGCCAGGTTCCTGCTTGGGATATAGAGATGGGCAAGGGGAAGAGCAGACTGGAGGAACACATAAGAAACATCTAGCATAGATCCCTGGATATGTGTATCACACCTATTTCACTCCTATGGATTGACCTTCTAGTTCCTTTGGGTTCATGATTTTGTCTCTGTTCACGGAACAATCCATTTATGGTTATGTTCACCAAGCCATTGTAGGTTAAGGATTTTTGTGGTCCTGGGGTAGGGAACTCTGAGCTTCTATACCTTGAAATGGGGGGGGGGGGGGGGGGGGGAAGAAAAAAAAAAGAAGAAGAAAGAAGAAGAAGAAAAAAAAAGATGCTAGCCACAATCTGGCATTTGAGAAAGTAAAAAGCCAGTTGCAAGTGTCTGGAAATATGCCACCTCATGGCAGGAGGTTTTGCTCTTTTACTATGAACTAAATCAAGCCCTTTCCAGTTGACTGGAGAGAATTTGCTTCAAGAAAGGAGAGCTGCTACCTTCTGTGGGCTCTATGGGCGAAGGTGGCTGGGGGTGGCTTTCCAGTCTTCTACGACTAGCCTTAATTTCCAAAGTCTTTAGAGAGGAAGCCAGGGTGGAGGGCAAGAGGAATAAAAATGAGCAATTATAACAACAAAGGAGAGGCAAATGAGATTTTAAAAAAATAGGTTGATAGAAGTCAAGGGTGAAATAATCAAATGGAAAATTCGAAGTACTAAAGATGAACTTCCAATGCCCTAATAAGAAAGAGCAGGGTTCAGTCCCACTCCGGCTTTGGCAGAGGAACTGGGGGCCACACTAGCACCCGATCAAACACAGTTGCAAGGAAATGCAGGCCTGGCCTGCATGTCGGCTCTTTACCTCGAATCCCACTGTTGGCTCTCTGAAATACCTTGGAAACCCCTCAGCCAAGGCAAGAGAGGACAAGAGGAAACCCGGCTTTGCTGACGGTGACTTCAGACCACTGCCTCAAGAGATGGTCTCCATGGTGGTTTGAGCATGTTGGATAGACTGTATCACCTAATATCGCCAAAGAACACTCACAACCCAAGGGCGCCCTAGCTCTTGGGTGCACGTTGGTTTTCAGAGCTTCTGTCTTTCAGACATGGCATGCTGTTGTTGTGTTGCTGTTGTAAGGATGAAAAAAAAAAAAAAAAAGAAACATTTGAATGTTGTGTGTTTCTCGGCAGTTGAGACCGCAGCCCGTTACTGGCTGGCAACACTGTTGTGACATCAGTGGTGACTTTGCTGCTTGGGATGCAGCTCACCAAACAGTTTCCTCCCTGGTGCCATTCTTTTCTTTCTTCCACCTTAAATGTTCCATTCCATGCAAATGAGTGGCTCAATGGCCAATGCTTCTGGTCTTTTCAAGAATGGGCTACCAAAGATGCTAACATAGTTTTCTTGACTCTGTTTCAAAATTTTGGAACCCCAGGGGCCACTGTCCCATGGTTATTTCTGAATGTGCAAGGAAGTTGACCCTGTCAGGCCCAGGTGGACTGGAGGCACATTTTCACATCCCCAGTGAAGTAGGGAGAGCCTGGCACAGAGGAAGGGGGGGGTCTCTGTTCTCTGTGCTGGCATGGGGTCCTGAGCCTGACTGGGGGGAGGAGACTGTTCCATGAGGTAGGAGTGAGGGGCGCAGTGGGGCTGATATAGAGTGTGGAAGACTGGTGAAATGAGAAAGCCTTCTCTGCCAGGGATGGAACAGGGAAGGTGACAGGAGATTGCTTTTATGCAGGGACATCCATTCAATAAGAAGTATGTGGAGGACAACTGGAGTCAGGCTTCTCATTACTGCAGAAGAGAAATACATATATGAAAAAGAGAAACTCTGTGACTTAAGAATTAAATTCTAGATATTATTATAATCTCATGCTTTTCAATACATGGAGATATAGAAGTAAATGCAGATGTAAAATGTAGATGTAGGTGTTTGTGTGTAGTTTGTATATTGCAATCTTTCTAATTTTTGAGTTGTTTCAAAATAAAAAATGTGAATATGGGGTAATAGTGCTATTTAAATATGGAGCTATAGTACTAACAATATGGTGTCAAAAGAACTAAATGAGCTCTAATCAATTTGGCTCATTGAACTGAGCGTTGGCCTGCAGACTGAAAGGTCTCAGATTCAATTCCAGTCAAGGGATGTACCTTGGTTGCGGGCATATCACCAGTAGGGAGTGTGCAGAAGGCAGCTGATTGATGTTTCTCACTCATCTATGTTTCTAACTCTCTATCCCTCTCTCTTCCTCTCTGTAAAAAAAATCAATACAATGTATTTTTAAATAATTAAATGAGGTAATTTATGTAGTGGATATAATACAGTGCCTGGCACATAGTAAGCTTTCAATAACTGTTATTATTATCCTCTGGGATAAAAGCATAGCATGAACATTATTCTGCATATTGTTGCCTTTTCACTAAAAATATGTCTTTGAAATATATTCATAATAGCACATACCTTACTTTTAAACAGTAAAAAATCTAGTTTGTGTTCTTTACTATATTTTATAATTAGAAAAAATCAATAATCCTGGGGGATATTCTGCCTTAGTATGTCATCTGCCGATGACTCATAATTTAATTAATTCTTGTTGCCAATGGAAACCTCTGGTT
This sequence comes from Pipistrellus kuhlii, assembly GCF_014108245.1. Classification (NCBI taxonomy): domain Eukaryota; kingdom Metazoa; phylum Chordata; class Mammalia; order Chiroptera; family Vespertilionidae; genus Pipistrellus; species Pipistrellus kuhlii. The sequence continues at coordinate 49,425,351 of NW_023425573.1, read as the reverse complement.
GGAAAGGCATAGTTGTATTTTAATAGCAATTCTTTAGTGGAGAGATTGAGAAAAACATAGAACACCAAAAACATACAATGCCAAATCTATGGACACAAGGATATTCACACTAATTTTTTCTACTTTAGGAAAAATTCTGAGTTGAAAAAACTGGCTAATTAAAACAGCTGTCAAAATTCACTTGTTCATTCATTTCTTTAGTCTCTGCACAAATGGCTATGTACTAGTAGGACTGCTATGGCCAGATACGGTGTGATGTGCTGGGAAGGCAGGAGTGAACCCGACAGAGTCCCTGCCCTGTCAGGCTAGTGGTGGGCAGATAGACAATAAACAAATATCTTACATGATACACCAGATGGTGATAAATTAAATCTTAGGTAAGTCTTATTTTTTCATGAAGAAAGACCATTGGGTAATTTTTAAAAGTTTGTGCCTTACAAATCACTTGCCCTTTTGAGCCTTGGTTTCCATATATCAAAAATGGAGATAATAATATCTTATACGGTTGTTGTAATCAAGTATGTTAAATGCCTGACAGAAAGCCAGCCCCTTGTAGGTACTTGATAAGCAGAGCCATTCTTGTTGTAAGATGTATAATGTTGGGTTCTTGTTTGTGTGACTGAGATAAAGGGGTTGCTTTGATTGGAGCTGTCCCCTTCCTCAGGCTGGGCATGTCACGGGTCTATCCCGTGACCTTACTAACCTGTTCCAGCACTTCCTTTACCATCCTTCCCACCTCCACCCACAGTGACAGGAAGTCCATGCTTCCACTGGGTTGCCCCCCAGAGGAGTCCCAGGAAACATGTCCTAGTCTTTTGCTGCCTACCCCAGCAGCACACTCTTTGAAGATCACTTTGCCCTTCCCATAGATGGCTTTTTTAGGTAGCTCTTCTCCAATACTGTGGCTCACACTCAACTCTCCAAAGCACACCAAGTGTGGGCGTGACCCTGCAGAAGATAACTGAATATTTGGGTCTTTATCCTGAAAACACAGAGAAAATGGGAAAGTTTTTCAAAAGGAATGATTTTGCTTCATTTAAGTTTGCTCTGTAAAGAAGGGGGTGGAAGAATCAATAGCCTCGGCAGGGAGTGCGGGGCTCGGCTGTATCCCAGATAGATAATCGTGACACTGGATGGGGTGGGAGAGAGCCCAGGGAATCAGCAAGGACTTGAGATTTAGACTATTTGGAGGCAGAGTGGATACTCCTGCTGATGGATTTGATGTAGGAGTGGGAAGCGACAGGGACATTTTCAGTTTGAAATGAAGGTGAATGTGTTTATATGACTGCGCCATTTACTAAAAATGGGGAAAACTCGTGGTGTTCAATAAAAACTCTACTGAGAGCTAAGAGGATCTCAAGTTGTGTGCTTGACACTGCAGGGACCAATGAGACCTCTTGGGGCTTACAGCTGGCCCAAACAAACCTTGGGGTCCCAGCTTTGCCCATTGAGGCCTCTGTGTGGCCTGGACAAGCTCAAACCCCACCTGCCAAAATCCGAGCCTCTGCAAGCCTCAGTCCCATTCCTAACCCATCAGTCCCTTCAGAACAAAGCAGTTTCTCTCCTCTTCTGCTTTGCGGCATGTTCATCTTCCACGTCAGGATGACTAAGGATGGGATAAATCATCGCTCGGAGGAGGGACGGCCTCAGCAGCACTGCCCAGCCAAGGCAATCAGCAGGATGCCGCAGAGCACATGGCCCAAAGTGTGGGCTCTTTGGTGTACAGTGTGTGCATAGTCTGGTTTAAAAATATTTTATGGCCAGAAAAAGATTTAAGTTCTTCAAGAGCAAGACCAGTTAACAATGTCCATAATTTCCATTACAAAGCGGACACTTCACATCTCCCACTCCGTGGCCTCTGTACTCAGATGTATGGGAACCTCACCGTCTTTTCCAAGCCTGGAGAGAGGTGCTTGCTTCACATTTTTGCAAATAAAGGGGCCATTTATATAAATAAAAGATAAAAGTAGCTTTCAAGAATCAGTTGTTTGGATAAACTAGCTAAGAACTAATCTCCAGTGGATGCCATGTGTACCTGAGGAAGCCTTTCTATGGAACAAGCTTCTCATTCTCATTCTTATTAAGCAAGTGCACTGGTAAAACAACTGGGTCTTTTTGTAATTGCTCCTCCCCTTTTATTATTTTACTAGTGGCCTGGTACACATTGAAAGGAAATTAATTAGAAGAATTATTTTAATATTGCTGTTCCCCTTTCTCTATAATAGACGTGTCAGAGATGAAAGAAAATTAGTAAAATGTACATCAAAATAATATCTAATTCAATTAATAAATAAACAACAATAACATGATATAACATGAATATTTTCCATGAAATTTTTACTGTCAGAATCTTTGTAGATCATTAGTTTGTTTTTTAAATATGCCGGGTATTTTGGAAATTTTATATCATTTGGACAACTTTGCCTTTGATACAACATCGAGTAAATTTCCCGTTAGATGGTTTTTCATCAGAGAAATTTAGGAATAGGCAAAATTGACATGTAACAGTCATTCCACCACCACTGTGTTCGATAATTGCACCCTCATTTATCTCATTTTCGCTATGAAGGCAGTTCCTACTAATATTGGTAGTATCGATAATATGTTCTTCAGACATATTCTGTCGACAATGTTGCTTTCTTTAGATTCAGAGGGTATGTTGTGGCAATAGCTGGTCTTCAGACATATTCTGCTGACAATTTCGGCTTCAAAATGTCAACAAAAACGTGACATCATTACCCGGTGTCCACAGACACCGTTTCTGGACTGTGCTGGGCTGTGGGCCACATTTTGTGCCACGGCAGCATCGGCTGCGATTTGGTGGGCTGTTGCTCCGGGGTGGTGGTTGGACCTGTGTCCCACTTGGGGGAAGCCGAGTGTTGCTTTGTGGGCGCCAGGTCCTCTGGTGCCCTTTCTCTGTGCACGTTAGGGCAGCTTCTGCGCTGAGCGCCTGACCCCTGGTGGTCAGTGAGCATCATAACGACCAGTCGGACAGTGGGAAGGACACTTAGCATATTAGCCTTTTTTTATAGACATTATTTTTAATTATAATTTACATTCAATATTATTTTGTATTAGTTTTAGGTGGTTAGATATTTCCAGTGCTTACCTGACATCATACAAAGTTATTACAATATTATTTACTATCTTTTCTTTGCTGTACTCTACATCCACATGACTATTTTGTAACTACCATTCTATACTTCTTAGTCCCTTCCCTCTTTGACCCAATTACCCCCTCTCCCCCTTCTGGAAACCATCAGTCTTTTCTCTGCATCTATGACTCTGTTTCAATTTTGTTTATTTATTTTGTTCCTTAGATCCCACATATAAATGAAATCATATTAATGTTTTTCTCTGATCAACTTATTACACCCTGATGTCATAAATGGTAAGATTTCACTCTTCCTTACGGCTGAGTCAATGCCCATTGTATATGCAGCTTTTAATCCACTTGTCTATTGATGAGCACTTGGGTTGCTACCATAGCTTAACTGGGTCTTAATAAGAGGTCACGCCAGGTTTGCTTCTCAGAGCAGGTACTGCCTATGCCTGGATTCAGACAGTATTTTTAAAGTAGGGTAGGGGACAGGTGGACATACCTTGAGGAAAGATTTGTGTACAAGATTTTAGTGTCCAAAAAAGCCATTGGCATAACTCAAAGGACAGAAAGGAAAGTTATTCCCATCCAGGTTCCCTTGGCGTTGCTTCCTACATTCTCCCTGACTTGGACTTCTACGGGGTACCCATTCATTTCCTTCCCAGAAGCTGGCACTCAGCTCCACTTTGCCAGCCTCTCTGGCAGCAGCAGCAGTAAATAATAATAGCTTGCAACATTTGTTAAGCCCTTTCTGTATACTGGGACGCAATGTGCCAAGTACTTTACATGCATCATCTTATAACCTTGTAATAATTCTATGAGGTGGTAATATAATATGGTTACACTCATTTTACATACAAAAAGCACCAATCCTGGCAGTGTAAGTCTTTTTTGGTAAATCTCTGAAGTCAGGATTTAGCAACTTCAAAGTCCAAGCTCTTTTCTTTTTTCATTCAGCCCTTTCTTGTTCCTTTCCTTGTTTCTCCTGGCTCCTGCTTCCTGTTATTAGCTTCTCTATTCAGCTAACTTCCCTACAGCAGATTGGTATTGCCCAGTTCCCGGGTATCCTGAGGGTTCCTTGGCGACCAAGTGGTCTTGAGGTCTTCAACCAGTGTCTTTGCAAAGTGCTCTCTGCCACCCCGACCTGGCACACCTCAACATTGACTAGCTTCTTGGTCAACACATTTAAGAATAACATGACTTTTTCCTGTAGTATTTCTATTTCTATTTATCAAATGCTTATGTGTTAACCATTTAAATTAAAATAAGGGTGATCAATTGTCAAGATGAGGATCTAAGAATACATTCAAGGTCTCAAAAATAGATTAAAGATCATGTAAATTTAACTTGTAGCTGAAACCTGTATGGCTCAGGGGATGGAGTGTCGGCCTGTGGACTGAAAGGTCCCGGGTTCCATTCCAGTCAAGGGCATGTACCTTGGTTGCTGGCACATCCCAGTAGGGGGTGTGCAAGAGGCAGCTGATCGATGATTCTCTCTCATCAATGTTTCTAACTCTCTATCCCTCTCTCTTCCTCTCTGTAAAGAAATCAATAAAATATATTTAAAAAATAAATAAATTTAACTTGTCATTGGATACAAGGGTCCTCAAGAAAAGTTGATGGGAATTAAGGCTATTACAAATTCCAAACCTTTTGACACTTTTCCTAGAGATAAGAAATTATGGTTTTTAAAAAATCTGTGTCTCTGTAACATGATTTCTTGTTATACATATGTTTTTTTCATGAAATTTTGCAAGAGTGTTTCAGGAATGCCGATCTAAAGGTAAATTTACTCTTTTGAGAAGGTCATTACTTCTCCAGCTTCTTGGAAATAAGCCAATGTGAGATTAGTAATTATCTTTCGGAATGCTAAATTACTTGTTTGATTCCGTTGTGTGCCAGGCATACAGTAGGTATTCAGTAAATGTTTGATGAATTGTAGAGAGTACCTAAATAGCTTTTACAAGTTACAGAGGAGTGGAGAGGAATGTTATTTGACTTGGGTTAACACTGGAATTTTTCCTAAACACAGAGTTGTTTGAAGGCTTTAATGCAATAAAACACTGTATTAGTACAATGAAATGGGTCTCCTGTTCTCCCAAAGTAAATGACTTTCTTAGGCATTTGGCTTCCTTACCATGTGATTAGCATCATTATTTCTAGGCTAATCAATAGGCACAATTCTAAGATTAAGAGCAATTTGGATCATTATTCCCCTTTCATCACATATTCATTATTCTCTGTTTGAATAAGACCGGTAATCAGTGTTATTTACCAATCTTTACAGTGAACATTTAAACCACTGATTGTTCCTGCCTTTGCAGGTATTAAATGCCATTTCAAATAACCTTTCAATAGTTTTGTTGTAGCTAATGAAGTCCATTTTTCCAGATTTTTCAGTCCACTGAAGGAACACGGAAACCCCGAGAGTCCTTAAAAACTATATGTTGTTTAATAGGTAGAAAGTTACTTGGGTATATAAAAATGGTTCCTCCCCTTGTTTAATAGCTTTTAAAAAAATCATAGTGTGTAGGAGTTCTCCTTGCAATATACATGAAATACACACAAAGGTCCCCTGAAGTTCTTTGATATGGACAATTTCAAATATTATAACCCTAACATAGGCAAGAAATTATAGGACAGTACCCTTTAATTTGGATTTAATTACTAAAACTTAAAAAACTATATTCTCTTGGTACTCTGAATAGATTTCTTCAAGAGAAGGTACTAGTTTATTGTAGTATATAAATTCTAACGCTTGTACATTCTGTATTACTTGCATGCAACATTTTTCCTGCCTTGTCCTTGAATTCTTTCCAAAAATCATTAAGTATTGGGTACATATAATAATAACAGAGTTGCTTAAATGTCACTATTAATCCAGTTTATAACCCCTAACATTTTGTACGAGGAATTTCAGAAAGAAACCCTTACACAGACATCTAATGTCCAGAATAACCAGAGCCAAATACAATAATTTTACAGTTGAAAGATGGCCAAGATGCACATTTTCTGAGTACAGTTTCATGGAGAGTCTGCGTGCAGATGAAATATGGCTTTTAAGAACCTAATCTTCATGGAAAAGGTCCTTCTTGTCATAGCACTGGGATGACTTTCAAGCCAAGGTCAAAGCACTTTCCGCAGGTCTGTTTTTAGGTTTTCTGTTTCTCAACAAGGGCGCCCAGTTTTGAGTTAGTACAACACAGACTGCATTGTGCCGTGGAAGGAGGAGGAAGGCCTTCTCTCACGCTCCTGCCTGTGCACAGACTCCCAGCTTTGTGAGTGTCACTATGTGTGGAACTCTCCAGGTTACCTCTCCCCTGTAAGCCGTTGGTGTCTGAGAAGACAAAGACCTGCTTGGGGCTTTCCCTCCTCCTATGACTTTTGGGTGTTCTGAATCAGTGGTGACCTATGTTGTCGTTATTAATCAAGAGTGGTCTAGATCTTCAAACTGTAAACTGGAAGGGGAGAGTAGTGAGGGCAAAGTCATTTAATTTAGGTAGAGGCAAAAGAGACCAAGAAAAAGGGCATGTTGATAGCAAATGTCAAATGCCATTCATTTGTTTTGAAATTAAACATAGAGGACATAAAACTCTGCAAAAGAAATCAATCAACCAACCAATCAATCAAAGCATTTTGGTTTTATATTCTGGCTGTTCACTGAAAGAGACAGAAGAATGACAATGAAAGGACTAGAGAGAAAGACAAGCAAGCAAACCTGATGTGGACAGAATTTCTGATGAAAAAAGTACCTAATGTAATAATCATGTTTTGCCCTGACTCGGTGGCTCATTTGGTTGGAATGTGCTCTGGTACACACCAAGAGGTCAGGGCACATACCTAGGTTGTGGGTTTAATTCCCCATCCAGGTGCATATTGGAGGCAAAGAACTGATGTTTCTCTCTCACATCAATGTTTCTCTCTCTCTCTCTCTCTCTCTCTCTCTCTCTCTCTCTCTCTCTCTAAAAAAAAAAAAAATCAATAAAAGCATATCCTTGGGTGAGGATGAAAAAAAAAATCATGTTTTGTATCCCTCCCACAAAAAGAAATCACTATGTTGTTAAAAGGAGTACTCCCTACATTTATTATACATAGTGCTTTAATATTACAAAACGTTTAGAAGCATATTTACTCATAAAATATTTTTTTCTTATTGTGTTAGTAAGAAAAGATCTGAAAGTTCTGTATTAGGTATTGGGGAATATCGCATACTCTCCTCCGGCCCCAGAAAATTTTACTTTCATTGCTTAAGAGCCCCATCTTGTGGTTATTTGTAAACTTTTTGTTAAAGATATGTTTCCTTTTCACAGTTAAAGACATAAATGGGCTCCTTGCTCTCTCTTTTTTATTTTTTAATCCTCACCCGAGGATATGTTTTTATCGACTTGAGAAAAACAGACATACATGTGAGAAGAAACATTGATGTGAGAGAAACATTGATGGGTTGCCTCCTGTATGCACCCCAACTGTGGGTTGAACTGTAATCTAGGGAAGTGCCCTGGCCAGGAATCAAACCAGCAACTTTTTGGTGTACAGGAGGATATTCCAAACACTGAGCCACCGGGCCAGGGCAGTGAGCTCCTCCCTTAAATCTTCTCTTTATGATAGATGAAATTACGCAGGAAAGAAAAACAAACATACATCAGTTCAGTTTAAAAGCATAGAATGGAGAGGGAAATGCGTGGTAGGTGTCCAGTAGCTATTGGTTGGATTAAGGTGAGCGAGGGGAAGCTGTACTAAGAGGGAATGAGTGCAATGAGGCCCCTCAAGTTGCAGCACCATCAGCTCGCTCATTTGCTAAAGCATTTGACTTTGTATCTGTCTGCTTTGCTTTCTTATTGACCTCTGTATCCTTATCACTCAACACACAGCTTGGCCCTGCAATACCAGGCCCTGTGATGGGGAGGGGGGAGGGAGGGAACTCTGGTGTCACATGGCAGAAACACATCTGGAACTAGCTTCAAAAAAACTGGGAGGTCATGGCTGATGTAACCAAACAGCCAGTGGGATGGAGGAGGTGGTCAGCTAGGAGATTTGAATGCCAGCAGGACTCTTTCTCCACCCTGTGTCTCTGAGCATCTCTACCAGCTACCTCATTTTCTCCTTTGCTTGGCTCGTTGCAATTTCCAGGCTCACATCTTCGAAGTTCTCTAATTATAGGGAGGAAGCTCTTCTTTGTCAGCCAAGTTTTGGGGCAAAAATAGTAAAAATGAAAAAACAAACAAACACACAAACAAACAAAAAAAAAGAGAAGCTGATTGATCTATTTTGGGCCACATGAACATATTATAGATCCAATGCAGTGGCCAAGGGAGTGAAAAACTTTAATTCGGTAAGTTGGCCACTGCTCAGCCCATTGCTGTGGACAAGGATATAGGATGGTGTGGGAAACAACAACACAGAACACCTCTCTAGAGGGAGGAAGAGGAAGAGTTTCTCTATTTCTCTAAAGAAGGAGACAAATAGCTTGACACACTTCCCTCAAACAGATTTCTTCTTCCTTTCTCCTGTCATTGCCTATATCACCTAATAAATACTCGCATAATAAATGAAAGATTTTCTAGATGAGTAGAAGATCCCAAGGTAGATGTAACTGGGCATTTCCTTCCCTTATTAAATCTTTGAGCTTTGTCCCCACCCTAGCTATGGCCCTGTCTGTTCTTTCTTTGCTAGAGCTTAAACCAAGAATACTGGGGTTTTTCCCCTCTATTTAATTCAGTAAATATCTTTATTCTCTGGGTATTTCCTCTTTCTTTCATCTCTACCCACTTTCCTCAGCATCCCTATATTCCCTACCATGTAGAGAATATAAGAAAAAATAACAAACTTGAGCAAGTTTTAATGTTTGAATAATCCTACTAAATTATTTCCCCTTTTAAGATATTTGAAGGATGCCTATAACCAAAAGGAACCGCCGCCACCACCCCCTGTGACATTGCTTTGATTTTATTTAAATATTGAAGCAATTTAGGTTGCTAAAATAATTTAGGTTCACTTTTGCTTTTCTATATAACATTTCATTTTGGACATTTTGTTCTTGTAGATTTTGAAAATATGATTTGAGTCTTTATAATATTCTAATGTAATTTCCCATAACTATGTAACTATTTTCCTGTTCTTGGAATTTTAGTTACTTACAATTTTATTATTATAAAGAACATTATGATGAGTGAGTATCCCTGTGATCTTTAACCACATCTTTGATTTTCTTCAAAGGATATTAATGAACAAAGGATTATTAGATTAAGTCATGAATATTTTTTATAAACTTACTAGTAACCCAGTGCACGGATTCATGCACGTTGAAGCGAAATTAATTAGAATAAATATTTTAATATCACTATTCACATTTCTCTATAATAGAAGTGTCAAACAAATTCACAATAGACAATGACAGATAAAAATTAGGCTTTTATTATATAGGATAGATTCCATTTTTTCCCCTCCTTATAACATTTTGTGAAAAATAATAAAAATACATAGAAGAAAAGAAATATAATTTCTATTAAGCTCACTACACAGAGATAGCAACTATTACAAGTTTGTTGGATATTTTTCTTTTTGTGTATACATATACTTTGAACAAAAGAGTAAGTACAAAGACACATTATAATCTTTATTCATTTAATGGTAATTCACATTTTTCTATATTATTAACAATTTTTGTTGGCCTGTTCTTATTTTATGATATGAATGGATATTATAACTTATCAAAATGCCACATTTTTGAACATTTAGATTGTTTCCAATGCAAGCTTAAAGTATTGTTTCCAATACTTCTTAAACATAAATCTTGGCGCACATATCTGATGGAGGCATGGGGTGTCCATGTTTAGAGGCCTACTGTGACTTTAAATATTTAGGCATGCGGAATGTGGCCTTTGGCTGCACTCTTGCCTGGACCCCACAGATGTTAAGGGTGGGTCTGGCTGACAGAGATCAGGTATTTAGTGCCAGAAATGGCAAGGCCTGGAGTGGATTCATTAGAGGAGAAGACAGTGCACCTTCTGTGGCTCCCATCAACAGGTATTTAGTGCCAGAAATGGCAAGGCCTGGAGTGGATTCATTAGAGGAGAAGACAGTGCACCTTCTGTGGCTCCCATCCTGGAAGGATGAAAACAGAAGCATAACCTGGGTAGGGAGTCAGCAGTGGGATGTGGGGCAACTCTAGGAAGAGGTAAGATTATGGGTGCAGAATCCATGGATGGTAACGGACACTTAATAATATTAGTTGTTTTTTCCTGAGAAGGAGAAGAGTGCTTACCCATCAAGTGCTTAGCTTCTAGGCACCTTTACATATCTGCAAAAAAACACTTTTATGCAGTGATGAAGTCTAGAAGGAGAACAAACCGCCAAGGGGTGCATGCACATGCATGGTACCACTTGCTTGTATGTGAGATCAGCCCCGGGGTGTCGTTTGCATAGAAAAATCACACACAGGCCCCCCCCCACAACCCCCCCGGACTGTCATCAGTGGCGGCTGTCTGCTCCCCCCCAACCCCCGGACTGTCATCAGTGGCGGCTGTCTGCTCCACACAGCTCCGAGAGCCGCCTCTCAGTCCACGGCAGGCACAGCGTGCTTCTGCGGGCCCCGGTGGGGAAGAACGGAACTGTTTAGGAATGAACTGCTCACCTACTGTTAAGCAATGCTCTGTCTCTCACAGTCTTTCCATTTAGGAAAATGTGCTGTGCGCTTGGCTTCAGCCTTTCCAGGCATCTGCCTGACAAGCCTGAACTACGGCTCTGAGGCCCGGCTTCCAATTGGTAAGTGGTCCCTGAAGACCTTGCCATCATTGGGATAGTGTGGGGGGTAGCAGCTAGTCCAGGAGGGGTGTCTCATGCAATCAACTGGGAAAGGTAAGCCGAGCAGCCCAGCGGTGGACGATCGCCTGATAGAACACCCCCATCCGGCAAATTTCCCCAGAGTTATCCAAACAGGGTGGGCTCTGCAGAGTGAGCCTTGCTGCTGCATGAAGCGGGGAGGTAGTACAGGTTTGCTAAGGGCTTCCCAGCTCAAGATAAAGCCACACTTTCCTTCACAGGTTTCCAACAGCACTCCATCTCTTATTAAAAGTACAGTTATTCTGGGCTTTCTCCCTCCACCCCCACCCCCTTCTTCCCTAATGTCAGCAAAGAAATATTTCTGATAATTAATGCTTCCTGTGTGGCACAGCTATACTGCATTTCATCAGGACTGTAGCTAGCAAATTGCTGGTGCACAGTGTGAAACTGAGCAATGAAACAGAGGGCATGTGCTTTTAATAATTTGTTACCAATGAACAGTTATTCTCTATGGCAGTGGTCGGCAAACGGTGGCTCCAAGACACATGCGGCTCTTTGGCCCCTGGAGTGTGGCTCTTCCACAAAATACCATGGCCTGGATGAGTCTATTTTGAAGAAGTGGCACTAGAAGAAGTTTAAGTTTAAGAAATTTGGCTCTCAAAAGATATTTCAATCGCTGTACTGTTGATATTTGGCTCTGTTGACTAATAATGAGTTTGACGACCACTGCTCTATGGTCAAAAACACAGAAGCTGTGCCTCACAAAGAGTCGCACCAAATTCTGCCACATCTCTCAACTCAACACAACAAAACACCCAAACTCTTGAGTTTCTTGGGAAATGTGATTGCCAAATAACTGTAGGGTCACAGATTCTTTTGAAAATAATGCTTGTTTCCAAAAGAACCCTTAGACTCTGTGGTTATGGAGTGTACTAGAATATTTAGCCAAGTTGCTCTGCGAGAGGCAGACCGCTTGGTCTAGCGGTAGTGTGGATAATAAAATTACCTGTGTTCCTAGCTCATAAGGAGCCTTCTGAGCATCATTAAATTCCTCTTGATTATGGCCATTAAAAAAAAAAAAAAACTTAATTTTTTTTTAAATGACAGATCTCTCAACCCCCTTTTAAAATGTCAATTGAGAAAAGATTTGTCCAGTCCTTTCCAGTAAGCCCCTTGGTGTTCACTGAGTACCTTGCAGGGATCAAGTAGTCTCTTAAAGGACATAAGTTGATGGGGGATTTATGTTAGTGAAAAAAATTCTCCTGAACTAGATAGTGCTGTGAAGATTTACACTGCTGACTTGTGTCTTCCATTTTTTTAAAAAATTTTAAATTTTTAAAAATATATTTTAATTGATTTTTTTACAGAAAGGAAGGGAAAGGGACAGAGAGTTAGAAACATTGATGAGCAAGAAACATCAATCAGCTGCTTCCTGCATGCTCCCCACTGGAGATGTGCCTGCAACCAAGGTACATGCACTTGACGGGAGTCAAACCCGGGACACCTCAGTCTGCAGGCCGAAGCTCTATCCACTAAACCAAACCCGGGTGGGGCTTATTTATTTATTTATTTATTTATTTATTTATTGCTTCATGAGTTTAATAAACAAATGCTGTGGGTCGGGATCTTGATTACCCAAACCCATATCCTCTTCCTGTGGAATATGAACTTGAGATTAGTTCAGGCTCCATCTCTGACCCTGGAGGGAGACCAAGGATTTCTCAGTAATTGAGTGTCCTCACCTCATGCACGGAATCAGGTGGTTGATGTTTCAGGCATATGTCCAACCCTCTTCAATGTTCCCCTCTGCGTGAAAAGGACAGCCAAGAGAAAAATGAGTGACTAGGCTTTGTAACTGCTCATTGCGGGGCCATTCATTAGACTTTTTAGTATGCAGTATGTTAATGAGCCAAGACATTATGGCAGAGGGTCCATAACTAATCTACCGTCATAAAATAAGAGCAACGGCATGGTACCAGTATAGTCTATGGATGTAATGTGTGGCTGCAAATTGTGACGTTTAAAATAAACCTTATTCTTGAGGAATTAGAAAAGGATAAAGGCAGCAATGAAACCTAGAGCACAACATTAGTTCACACAGCAAAATCTCCATCTCCTGTGATTTTAAGGGAGCTATAAAACTTTTATGGTGTATACCCTAACTTTACTTTAAAAATGTTCTCCACTTTTATAGTCAAGGTGACTAGAAGGACCTTGTGAATAATAGAGCAACATAGTTAAGCCATTAACTTCCTCTAAGAACAATACATAAGCCTTCCTGATACATCTTCCCTGGGTGAAAGTGGGAACAGGGAGGAGGAATCTTGAATTGACCACTTACCCGAAACATACTGATTTTAACTCTAGAAGTGGCTGGGTTGTACTTTAATGGGGCAAGCTTAAAATTTCTGCCACCAGGTTGAAATGAGGATTTAAAAGCTAAAGCCAGTCATTATAGACACTTGAAGAAAGTCAAATATTTGTTAGACTTGAGTGTTGAACGTGTGAAAAGTTCATACCCCAGCAGCTGGTTTCGCATTGCTGTTTTTGGATGTGCACAAGCTGGTTTTAGCCTGTGGCTGAGCTCATTTCCATGTATGGAGGACTAACTTAAAGCCCAAAAACTTTGGTGCTTTTTCTTTGCTGCCAGTTTCATCACTGAATTGCAATTCCCTGAGTACCTCAAGCTCCTGTAGATTCTCTTTGAAGTACAAACAATTCATTTTCTACCATTGTTTGTTTTTCCTTTTGCAACATACATACTTTGAAAATACTATATGTACTAATATATATATATATATATATATATATATATATATATATATATATACACACACACACACACACACACACAGAGTTTGGTCTTCAGCATAACACAGTATATGTTGCCCCATTTAGATATAATGACAATAATGTTTAAAAACTGAAAAAACAATGATTCATCTATTTTTTCAGCTTCTCTTTCCCACTGAAGTCATGTAAAACAACTAGGCTGTATTATAACCAATGAAAAGCATTTAGTACACAGTTTATTTTATGTGATGCCCTATTGAGCATTATCCAAAGGACACTATTTTAGTCACTTAATAAAAGTTCTGCTTTCTACCAACCCCCCAAGAAATACCTATTTCCAAAACAAAATTCAGGGATCTTCCTAAGACCAACCAGATGACGCCAACACCCTCAGTCCCCGTGCTTACAGAGGCCTGGGCTGTGGCGCTGTGTCCTTTCCTCTCAGCAGGAACCTCCACTTCAACACAAGCTTCCGTTTTCTTTGTACTTATTTGCTGCTTCTCCCTTCTTCCTTCTCTGAACGCCCAGCCCTGGTTTCCAGGGAAGCGTCAACCCACCGAGTTCAGAAGAGCAGGGCTGCAAGGCCGGAAGGCTTGGGGGTGGTTGCTGCCCATGAGTCTTTAAAGAAGTGGGAGGAGGCTTTATGGCTGAAACGCAGGTAGGGAGTGAGGACAGATGCCCTTATTGCAGGTAATGCTAGGTGAAGAGTAGGAGTCTGCACTGCGGAGTTTTCATGGGAGGGAAAAGGGACATCCTTTTCCTTTTGTCACAGGCACTCCCCCTCCTATCTTACTCACCAGAGGAGTAGGCCACAGGTCAGAGAAGAGCAGCAAGGGGGAGGTAAGGAAGGAGGCGAGTCAAGGGGCATGCAAGGGGGTGGGGCATGGGAGAAGACGTGGAGTGCCACCAGGATCCACTCTGGGGAGGGTCTGTAGTGGGGCAGCCAGGAGGTGGGAGCCTGAAGGGCCCCCCGGGGGTGGAGAAAGGAGAATGTACCCAGGCCTCCTTCCCTGGGCCCCGTGCTTAAAGCATCATCCTGTCATTCCTAGGCTTCTCTCACGTACTCATCACTCTATGAAAATAGCTTTAAAAAATAATGCAAAGGCTCTTTCATAAGGGCCTGTGTGGGTTATTTCTCAACAATGTTTACATCCTCTAACACACACACACACACACACACACACACACACACACGCATGCACGCACTGAAATTGTCTTCATACTTTATAGATAAAATGCATAATTTACTTACAATATTCCGGTAGCTCTCAATTATGTGTATACCAGTGTAATTATTTTTTAATTATTTCAAATGGCAAGCATTCAGAAACTTTTTGGGGTGATGGGTCTGTCCTGAAGGTGATTACACAAATCTACGCACGTGTTAAAATTCATAGACCAAGGTACCAAAAGAAAATAAGTAAATTTTATCGTATTATACTTTTACAAAGTAAAATAAAATACATTTTATTTAAAAAAAAAATGCCCAGCTTCCTTATAGGTGTGTGTGTGTGTGTGTGTGTGTGTATGTGTGTGTGTGTGTGTGTGTGTGTGTGAGAGAGAGAGAGAGAGAGAGAGAGAGAGAGAGAGAGAGAGAGAGAATGAATTAGAGTTAAGGCTAAGGTCTCTGTTGAAAAGAGACTAGATTTACTTGAAAGGTTCAGAATTACTCTAATAAAACATTCATGCATCCAATTAAACACCACTGGTTCAACACTGGCTGTGGAATTCCCAGGAAATCTCTCCCCTACAGGATCACTCGAGTGCTCAGGAGGTCTGTTCTCTCCTGACTTTGCATCTCACTTCCCTTGCACCTCAGTGGCTCCCCTTTGCAGAGCAGGGTTCATTTCTTTCCTTTGCTTGGAAGTGGGTTTGAGGATCCCCTGTGGGGTTGAGGGAGGGAGGGAGCTGTGTGGACTTCACAGAGCCAAGCAAGTGAGGGCATTATTGGGACCAGCTCTGCGTACCTGTACCCGGAGCCCAAGGACTGGCGCAGGGCTGAGGGGCATTTCTTCTCCTTTGCTGAAATAGAGAAACAGAAGAGGAGGAGTTGGTCTCCTCCTATTCACCAGGATACTGAAGGGTCGGCACCCCGAAGCCCACACTAGACAGCTCCCCATTCACATGACCTGGCAGTGCAGGAAGAGGGAGGGTGCAGTGCAGCCGGGAGCGAATTGTCAGATCGCAGATAAGCTCCTCGGAGCGGGGATGGAAAATCTCCATTCCCAGGCTGAAGTTCAGATGACCGGTGCCAAACTGTCTGTTTACAGTTGGCGAACATTCTCAGGTAGGTGGGCAGCCCTGCTCCACCAATGTGCAAGGATGTGGGCAGAGACCACAGATCCTGCCTAGATGGGCAGCTTAGTGCAAGAAGGTTAAGGCCCTGTTGGTTCATTTTTCTTTTTCCACCTTTTGAACGACACATGATTCCAGGGAAATGCTTTATGCCTCTAGGAAAGGTGTCGGCGCAGTGGAAAATGAAACGGATGTGTGGCCTCGGAGCAAATGAAGAATGATGGGAACTGCGGCCAGTGATGGCAAAGGGACCGCTGCCACCTGGCTACAGACGGAGGGCTTATTGGGCCAGGAGCTCCTTTCACAGTTCCTGGATCCTTTCTCAGGATGCTTTCGAATGGAGTAAAACACATAGGATTGCAAATGAAACTAATTATGTCAACATACAAGGGTCTGGGCTAAGAGCCATTGCCCCTGTGCAGCAACATGGGTCTTGTTGTGCCAAATACTTTGATTTTCTAAGACAAGTTCCAAAATGAAACTTTCTGATTGGTAAGTGTCAACCTCACTTTAAAAACAAAACAAAACAAAACAATAAGCATTAAGACAAACCCCCTAAGCACATGTCTGGGTTGGGTTTGGCTGCTGGTCATCACTTGGAAACCTCCCTATTCGAGACTGTAGGAGGCTCTTTTGCAAACGAGGAAGGGTAACAGTCCCTTTAGATATCAACAGACAAGGCTGGGGACAGAGTCATGACCAAACCAAGGAAAGCCCAACACCTGGCCATTTGCCCAACGGAGGAGGGCAACCCGCAGCGAAGAGGATGTGTGTATCCCATGCGGTTGACTTCAAGTTCATAACAAGGTCAGTGGTTATTTCCCTTCTTCCTTTGTGATGTTAATGTTAGTAATCTACCTTCCACTGTGACTTCCCACTGAGATATTTAAATAGATTTTTTTAAAGTTTGACTTTGGAATTTAAGGTTTTTCATTTACTTTCATTACTTCTTTCGACTAACTCTTAGAAAATGGATTTTTCACCCTGATGGGAAAGAGGGGAGAGCTAGTGTCATGCTATTAGTGCAGAAGAAGAATACATGAATAGACACCAAAAAAAAAATGAACATTTTGTACAACAATAATCTCTAGAAAAGATTTATACCTGTTTGAACATAATTGAAATTACGTATGATCAAATAATTACCATTTTATGCAATTAGAAATTATATTGAGCTCTCAAGAGTCCTGGTATCCATATATAAAATTAGAAATTATATTGAGCTCTCAAGAGTCCTGGTATCCATATATAATATATCTACTTCCAAATGGGTCCCTACATCCAATAAATGGAAGCAAAACCATAAGGTCAGTAATTTTTTTTTTCAAATGGAGTCAACAAAGTGTAAAGGCATGATCTTTACATCAGTGGCTTCTAAATTTTTTACCACTGTCTGGGAGAAAAAAAGTCTGTTTTGAATTATTGATATTATGTATGTGACATTATATAGATTTATTTACAAAAACAAAAGTTTCATGAAATAATACTTGCTCTTACTATGAGACATGTTTTCTAATCTATTCAACTATTCTGTTCAATTTCACTTTAAAATGTTGGTCTCTCTAAATTTATTTTACGATCCTCCCAGGGGTCCTCAAACTTTTTAAAGTGGGGGCCAGATCACGGTCCCTCAGAGAGCTGGAGGGCCGGACTATATGAACTACTAATTCCTACTGTAACACCTCGGCTGTGCTCACTGCCCAAAAAACCTGGCGGGCCGGATCAGACTCCTCTGCGGGCCGCATGTGGCCCGCGGGCCGTAGTTTGAAGACGCCTGGTACTTGCCCTTTGACAACCAATGATGTAAGTCACCACGTTTCTTTGACTCTACACACAGCCCCCCTCAGAACAACCCAGGAGCCATCGAGTCCGGACTGGGTCCTTCTGTCTTCATGCAGACTGTGTAAAGAATAGGTTCTGTACCATAATCTGCCTCCATTCTCTTCATTCATTAATATATTCATTCACTTTTTTTTATTGTTGTCCATCCATTCAATGAGACATGTATTGAATATTCATTATGTAGCAGACACAGGTCTTACAAATGGAGTTATGGGCATATAAAGAGATAATTATAATGTTATGTGTTAGGAACTGAGCCAGGGAATGATGGAATCATGGAGGAGGGGCACCTGGAGGCAGTGAGCTGAGAAAGACACGAAGAATGGGCTGGGTGAAGTCGCAGACAAGACAAGGCATCCAGTGCCCTACGAAATGAACTTTCGAGAAGGAAGTTAGTCCATAGACCAGAGGCCTGGGAGTGGGATGGACATGGGAAGGGATCTGTGATGACAAGATGAGCTGACATCTTTGGAGAATAGTGGGGGAGGGGAGGAGAGGGCTCCTGGCCCAGTGCTCAGGTGTCTCCCACAGAGAGTTGGCATTACTTTCGTGTTAACCCAGGATCTTGTCTTCCCTTGTGACACTCCTAAATAATTAATTTATTTAAACAGCAAAGACATAGTCCTGAACTTGGAGTAAATATAGGACTCCTAAGATCACTGCTCATGAAAAGCCTCTTTTCCCCCATGAAAGCTCAATATTATGAGATCATGGGGAAAAATTCAGTAACGGGCATCCAACTATTCGATACTTCCATTTTATAGATGAGGACAACTGAGGCTGGTGATCTACCCAAGTCCACACGGTTGGTCAGTGGGAAAACCAGGCTTGGAAGCTGGCCTCCTGCCTTGTGCACCAACCTTGGTGCCACCCTGTGATTTCATGACAAGACGCTTCTGGAGAGGTGGACATGGCAAGCTTGAGTAGCTTCTCTTTCGTCTCATTGCCTTTTGCTGCTTCCTATGCAGGCCAGAGGGGGGCGCCCTACACAAGTGGGCCACTGATTTGGTAGATGATGGCTTCTTGTTTAAAGGGTTCCGCTGAAGTCCACAGGTCTCTGCAGTCTTCATTGGAGTCTTCTTTGTTAAAGCGACAAACGTTCTGGTTGGCAGGAGTTTCAGAAACTCACTGCCTGGGTCTCTTGAGCTCCCTCCAGCTCTGATTCTCCCATGGTGCATGGGGGAAGGGGTGACAGGGGGGACTCCTTGGGGTCAAATCCATTTAATTTGTTGGGCTTCTGCTTGTTCCTTTGGTAGACTAAAATGCAGTATTGTTAGAAATTTAATGCGCATGAAAGTCACCTAAAGATCTTATTTAAAAATGCAAATCCCAGAACCCATCCCCAAACATTCAAATTCTTAGGTTTCAGGCATGAGAGAACCCAGTCTTCACAAAATGCCTTTTAATATCTTTCTTAAAATTGTTGATACATGTATCCTTGTGCACACATCTGGGGAAATATAGCAGTAAGAACACACAGGGTTTGAGTAAAACAAAGACTTGGATGCCCATAAGTTGTTGCTGCTCTTAACTAAAATGAAGTTTATGGACCAAAAAGGCTTCTTTCCCAACTAACCCATCGAGGCCACTATTCTTTTCCCAAAACTTCCAATAATATCCACAAATTGACCTGAATAGGAGCAGGATTGGGAAGTAAACCTCAGGGGGAAAGATCAGATTAGAATTCCTTTAATTTAAATGGCAATAGGGCCCTAAACTCTGGAAAAACCAGTGTAAGTGGCAGATTCCACAATGAACACAAGGTGGCGATATTCTGCATCTATTGAAGCGCTCTGAGCATTATCAGGTTTAACTTATTTGCAATATTAAATACATCATTAGTTTTAACAGTGTGCATTAATTTTAAAAGTAGGCAAGGAGAAATAGTTTAATGTGTAAGCCTTTAAACCTGCATTTCATTCAAATACTGACATGCCCTAGATGGAAAAATTTAGTGAGATTTCCATATCAGACCCCAGCAAAAAGATAAAAATGTATTTGAGAAAAAGCCATGGCTTCGCAAAATGAAAAAATGTCACTCAAAAATAGGTGTCTTAAAAGCTTTCTGATAAAAACAAATATTTAAGAACCAGCAAGTGCAGTTTTGTCATTAGAAAAAGAAAAAAGCATCATCTGGTAAAATTTCCTTTTTATTGGTGTGTAGTTGGGATCAGAAAATGAAGGAGAGACAGAATCTCTGGATAAACATCACGACACCTGGGAAGTTCCGCACCAAACACAGCAGGCCCGCAGAGCCCCTCCCTGTCTTTGCCAGTGGCCAGCCGTGGTCTGTGGTCCCTGCTGGGCCCTCAAGGCCTCCTCTCTGCTCAGCCCACCATATCCCTCACCTGCCGCTGCCCCTCTCGGGAGGGAGGCCTATTTGAATTGTCAGGAGAAAGGTTAAAGCAACAGCTCTGCTGTCTTTGGGGGACCTCAGGACAAAGGGTCTAGTGTTTACAGTGATGCCATGGCACTAAAGAGTCAGCCGGGGTCAGTTCAGAGCCTTATAGCTTTGGCAGTCTTCATTCTCCAACTAGCTCTAGGTACCTTCTTGGCTGGTAACATTTATAACTGAACTTCTTTGTAGAACTCGTCTGAACCACAACTGTGCCATCAGACGGCTATGAGATAAAATTAAGAAAAGACATTCCCAATTTGTCACCACCCATGGAGTTCTAATTCCTATCCTTTTAGTTAAAACTGTAGTTTCTGAATTGGCTAAAATACTTGCTTTCTTTCTTTAAAAAGCCCTTTCCTCTTGTTTTAAGCCAAGATCATTGGAATCCGGTGGTGATCATGATCATCACAATTATGATTAAAAAAAATCCTCCCTTAAGTGTCCCCTCCCTGTGCTTTGTGCTCATCACACAGAATGCACATCTCCAACAGCTGAATATCACATTAAGTTCCGGGCAGTGCATTTCATTAGGGATATTGGAAACCACAAATCCCAGGAGGTGTTGCCGGGATCTAGAAACTACGATAAATGAACGTGCCAAAGAACTGATGGTCTCCAATCTGGAGAAGACAATCCTAACTTAAAAATCAAGAGCTAGCACCCTGGCCAGTGTGGCTCAGTTGGTTGGGTATCATCTCATATACCAAAGGGTTGCCGGTTTGATTCCCAGTCAGGGCATATGCTCAGGTTGTGGGCTTGATCCCTGGTTGGGGCATGCATGAGTCAGCCAATCAATGTTTCACTCTCATATTGATGTTTCTCTCTGTAAAAATCAATAAGGATTTTTTAAAATTGAGAACTAGCCACTACCCATAATGTGGAATTGGGACCAGATATTGCTCATTTGGGTTTCTAAGAAGAACCTAACAATGCTTAGAGAATATTGGAAGAGTATTGGAATGGGATGAAGTCTTGAGCATCCTGTCACCAGATATGTTCATAAAGAGATGGTAGGAACACCTTTCTGGGGTACCATATTGGGGACCCCTCCCAGGGTAACCTGTAGTTTGAACTGGGGATAGAAATAGATGGGTAGCAAAGCAGCTATCATCGTGGTGATCAGTCTTTCAGGAGAAATGATGCCTAAGTGAAAATATAAGTGACATCATAGGGAAGTACATGACACAGACCAAGGAGCTATGGGGAGCTGAGGTTGGGGAGGAAAGTAGGGGATGCAGAAGGCTTCCTTAGGAGGTGGGGTGTGATGTGGGTGCTGAAAAGTGACCAGGACTCAAATAATGCTAAGGAAGATTCCAGGGATGCAGCTGGGGCTACAGGGGCCACTGTGAGCAAAGGATTGTGCTGAACAATGAGCATGCCTAAAAGAGAGAGGAGGGTCTGTGAGGAGAGGGCTAAGATGGAAGATCAGAGACCCCTCTAAAGGCCAGATTCTGGGAACCCTTCAAGTCCAGGCTGTTGGAGTCGATTCTCTACTGGTACTTGAGTTGCTAAGCAGCAGTGCCTCTCCAACTTGTCAAGCAGCCCTGGCTTCTTAATGTCGGGCCTCAGAGAAGCTAAATGCAAGGGTAGAAGGGCAGTAATATTATGGCATTCTCCTGACCTCTTTCATCACTGGAGGCTTCAGCCCTAACAGGCAGTTAAGGGAAATAGTACTGTCATTTTGGCATTTGCCAGTATCAGCCTACCCACCCCTAAACCTTCGAAGCCCCACTGTGTAATCAGCCCCGGAGGCCAGAGGCCATTTAGAACAGCGAGTGTAGGCAACACCCGGCTATTAGAACTCAAATTTCAGATCTCTCCTTCAATTCCAGCCTGTAGCATTTTGGAAATGGGAGGGGGTTCCAAAGAGGGGGGCCCTTTGAGGTTGTCATTTCCTGCCTGGGATGAAGGCTGTGGTTTCTGAGGTTGGCCTGGGCAGGCTGTGTTCCTGAGGGCGGGGAGGCCCTCTCTCCTCCCAGGCACATACTCGCCAGTTCTTTCTCTTCCTGCATTTAGCTGGGCTCTTTGGGAAGAAAGCTCAGATGAGACTCGGGGCTACTCCTGTGACCTGCTACCCTAGATGGGAGGGCTGCTCCAGACAGGACGGACTTTCCCATGAGCCCAGAGCTGGGAAGTGGGCATCCAGCAGTGGGTCACCACACACGGCTATTTCATGGCCAAGATGTGGGCGGTATCCAACTTGCTCCCTACACAGGTCGCCTGCAGAGGGCTACCCCACATGTTGTAATTTAAGGGGCCCCAATAGCTTCCACATTAGCCTAGCCTGAGGTTTGAAATGTATGTCAACTGTAATTGAAAAATAAAATGTTTTTTATATAATGTAATAAAATGTACCAATAAAATGTAAATAAAATGTACCATTAGGACAGATTCTCTTTAAAAATGTAGTCTCGAGGGAACAAGGTTCTGAGAAAGAACTTGATGGGGTATCGCCATTCCCTCTACTCGGGTCTCTGCGCCTCTGGCAGGACTGCCAGTGGTACTGTATCGAGACCAGGCATTCAGAGGGTCACAATGCTATGGTCCTAGGTGCCACTGTGAGGAGGGCCTGGGAAAGAATTTCCATTTTCAGTGGAAATCACGTGGCGGTTACTAGTTGTGATGTACTTTTGTTCTGGATTTGCCACACCAATTACCTAAGACATACGGGTGTTTCAGTTAACTCTTGAAGCAGTTGTGAAGAGGAGTGGTTTAAGAGGAAAAATCTCTTTGAAAAAAATGCATCCAACAGTTGCACTCAACATAGTAGATGTGTTTGTAAATAAACTTAGGGCATGAAAAAAAAAATGCAATGTCACCAGGATGCAATAAATTAGTTTTTTGGCTCATTCCTCCCTGGTGAGAGATGAGCACAGCCCTGAAAGCACCAGGAGCAGGAGAAGGCAGACAACGACAACCAAATGTTCTGAACTGAGGGCAGAGCAGACCAAGGGCCCCTCACTTCCTGTAGAATATGCCCGGGGCCAACGCAGGCCCAGTCAAGCAGCATCTTTTGGCTGTGGGGATTCAGAGCCCAGAATAAGGCTCTTAGTCTCTAAAATGGATGCTTTTAAAACAATTTATTTTTCAATTACAGTTGACATATGATATTATTAGTTTCAGGTGTACAACATAGTAATTAGACAAATGTATATCCCTTATGAAGTCATTACTCCGATGAGACTAGTACCCATCCTATATAATAAAAGCCTAATATGCTAAGTGTCTGGTCAATCAGTTGGCTATTCAACCAATCAAAGTGTATTATGCTAATGACTAGAGTCCTGATGCACAAAATTCATGCAAGGGCCAAGGCCTCAGCCCCCACCTATCGCTGCCATGGCTGGGGG
Organism: Pipistrellus kuhlii; assembly: GCF_014108245.1. Classification (NCBI taxonomy): domain Eukaryota; kingdom Metazoa; phylum Chordata; class Mammalia; order Chiroptera; family Vespertilionidae; genus Pipistrellus; species Pipistrellus kuhlii. The sequence goes on along the minus strand of NW_023425573.1, from coordinate 49,401,791 downwards.
CCTCTGCCTCCTCTGCCTCAGCCCCAACACACTGTGGCTTTGTCTAGAAATAAGGATGTCTGGAAAAACATCTGGTCTAATTAACATATTATGCTTTTATTATTATAGATATGCCAAAGCTGCTCAACTCACTATGATGTACACTAACCACCAGGGGGCAGACAGCCAACCAGTCACTATGACATGCACTGACCACCGTGGAGCAGACACTGTAACCGGTAGGTTAGCTTGCTGCTTGAGTCCTGCCGATCAAAACTGAGCAAGGCAGGCCAGACATGTGCTGGAGCCCTTCCTCCCCAGCTAGCCAACCTCCCATGTCTCTCCCTGGCCCCAATCATGCACCGGAAGGGGGTCTCTCTGCCTGGCCTGTGCCCTCTCACAATCTGGGATCCTTTGGGGGATGTCAGAGAGCTGTTTTTGCCCTGATCCCACAGGCCAGGCCAAGGGAACCCCACTCATGCATGAATTTGTGCACCAGGCCTCTAATCTGTTATAAAATGAATGCTTTTGAAGCCCAGCTTTATACTTAGTTTCTTCCAGAGGAAAAATCTTAGAAATCCAGAATTTGACCATGATCACCATTCTACCCTTTCACCCTTGACCAGCTCTGCCTAGACTTCTGGCATTCATTTTTAATGTCTGAGCCTTTGTCTTTGAACTTGGCTTGAGATTCTCAGGTTTGTTCCCTGGTTGTAGGAGGCACATTTTCACTGAGCAGTTGCAGCACTCACCAGGGTATGGAAAGGTCTCCATCCCCATCCCAGCCCAGAAGCCAAGGACCTAGACCATCCCACATGGAACAAAGGCCTCTGCTCAGATGCTTTCCAGAAAGAGAGAAACCGTCCAGCAGGTGTCAGTAGGTTCTAAGGAGTGCAGGGGAGCCCACGTTGACAGTCAATTTACTGCACTCATTTCCAAACCAGCAACTGAGACCCTCAGAAAGAATGAGAATGACCAGATGGCCTTGAGGAGCGGAGCTCCCCAAGAGGAGAACAAGTGATGGAAATAGAAGTCTATATCCTTGCAGAGAAGTACTGAGATTGTCATGTGCCTGAGGATTCTGGGAAGTCTCTGCTATAGACCCCAGGCTGAGAAATGTGATTGACAAGGTAAAGGTTATGAAGCACCATACAGCTGTTCATTCTGTTTCATGACCACCGGGCATAAGCCAGTTCTGGCTTAACTAGAGGCAGCCTGTTCAAACCAGCCTTAGGTTTCTTATTCAACTTGAGCGAGGCCTTGACTGAGGTAACAGTGTCTGAGCACTGTCCATGCAGCATAGCAGATTCCATTCTACCCTAAGGTGACCCTTCACTACATAAAATTGTGCAAATTGAAACCCTAAGCCTATAGCTTAGGTGGGGCCCCATTTCTGGCTTGGCATCAGACTGGGTTCTAGCAGAGATGAGGCAGGGGTGTGGAGAAGAGCTCTTTACCTCAGTACAGCCTCCTTCTTTGATCTGCACTTATGGAAAGACTGCTATTTTCAAGTGCCAGCGCTAGGAACAATGGGCGATGCATAGAGATACAACACTGAGCACCTAAGTTGAAGGGGGTCAGTATCTTAAAGTGGGCATTGGTATTCATAGTCCTTGTTGATCAGTGTCCTATCCCATTCCTATTATGTTGGCTCCAATCAGAGGAAACCCTCCTTTCTCCCTTTTATAGGACTTACATAGGGTTAGCGATGGAGCACCACACCCTCCAACCCAAAGGATGGGGTTGTGACTTGGGCTGGCTAATCAGCGTGTACGCTACCATCACTCTATGGTGTTCTCTGTTTCTTTAGCCAAAGGAGTGGTGGGGGTGTGGATGGGGATGGGGTCATGGGTGAAAAAAAAAATTGAATGGAAATAAAAAATAATAATGCTAAAAAGTAACTTGCCTAGGGTGACACAGCCAGTAAGCTGGAATTTGAATTCATGTAGCCTAACTTGAGAAAGCATAAGGATGTAACCAGTGTGTTCTATACCTCTTAAAAATGCCATTTCTTTAAGTTGTTTTTTAAATGGGCCATCTTACGTCTGTCGCCTAATATTTACACGTGCAGTTCCCTTTACCTTGCCTGACAAGTCTACTCGTTCTTAAGATCACAGCTAAAACATCAGCCCCTTTTGGCAGCCTTCTCTGATAGAAACCAAACAAAACACACAAAACACAAAGGAGTGGAATTAATCCAAAAATTGATGATATTTGATCTGCCAACTGTCTAGCGTTATCTAACAACCAGCATGAAATTCTCCAGGGAAGGAGTTTTTATTTAAAGTGGGATACAATTGTTCAAAACATAGGCAATGAAACTGCTTCTCCTCAGATAAGCAGCTATTATCTTTACAAGCTACTTGAATAGGGAATGTCTAGGAAGTTTATTTTCACATTAAGCCTAGATTAATGAGTTCTGAAGCACAAGGATGGTGCCAAATAGTTAACCAACAGTTTCCAGGTGCTTGGAGATGCTGTTGCCACTCTGACGTGTGAGTCACGTAGACGGTAGAAGAAGGATCCTGAGCATAAGCTCGCAGTAAACCGGGCTCACAAGCTCAGGAAGTAACAGTGATCATTTGAAAAAGCCAAAGACTAGCTTTGCTTCTTTAGTCTGAGATATTGGACACATTATCTTTACAGAAGGGCTAGGAAAAGCATTTTTCTGAGTTCCTTAAGCCATGCTGCAAGATTCATAGTGGCACACGCTCTGTTATTAAAGGTATATTTTGTGTTTTACAGAGCCTAACATAAAGTTTTCCCACTTGAGCCTGAAGAGCAGGTGGTGCAAATATTCAGCCCTGTCATTATAGCTGTACCCTCATGGGCTAAGTAGAGACATCACATGCTCTTGCTGAGTCCCTGGGGGTTCTTAGAAGTGACCTCAACACAAAGCCCTTGGCCTTGGCATTGGTGACCGGTGCATTGGTTCTGGTTCACTGTGTGCCTGGAAAGATGGAAGCTACCCTCCAGCATCAACTGTAACCAGGGTGCCAGTGTATGTGAAGACCCTGAGCAGACATTTTGCTAGCTCTCATCTGCTCACAAGCTTGTGTAAACCTCAGAGAAACACACAACTTCAAAATCAATCAACTATAGATTGTGACACTGATGCTGTGAATATGAATGTTTATGGAAAGGTGAATGAAGGTAAGACCAGCTACTTCTAAGGACTCAATGTGTCAGTTTCATGTCTCTGTGGGTGGGCAGAAGATAAATATTCATTGAATGGATCAAAGAACTGTGATGAGTTGAAAGGGATGCAGTCAAAATTACACATTTCCAAATATGTTTTCCTTTATGCTGACAGGTCCCAAACAGACCATCAAGAAGACCCAAGGTCAACTGCATGTTTTTAAAAAACAAAACAAAAAACAAATCTCCAACAAAACTCTAGCTCAGTCCAAAGCCTGAGACAGTTTCCCATTTGCAAGCTCATTTATTTCCTAGAACCTCAGATTCATTCTTATTGCAGAGGGCCAACTTGACAGAGAGGAAGGAAGTGTAACAATCCTTATGAGGGGGATGTATATATTTGTTTCCTAGAGCTATTGTAACAGAGTACCCTAGCTGGGTGGCTTAAACCAGTAGAAATTTATTGTTTTACTGTTCTGAATGCTGAAAGCCTAAATCAAGGTCAAGAGGGTTGGTTTCTTCTGAGGGGTCTTTTCACTGCCTCTCTCCCAGATCCTAGTGACATTGAGGGATTGGCAGCTGGCAACCCCAGCATTCTTTGACTTATAGATACAGCTCTCCAGTGTTCTCTGTCTGTGTCTATCTTCTCATCACCATCTTTTTATATGCACATCAGTAAAAAGCAACAACCCTACTTCCAAACAAGGTCACATTCCAATGAACTGGGGTTAGGACTTCGACATAGTTTTCACGGAGGACACAATCTAACCCTAGTAGGGGATGAGAAATTACCTGATTCCTTCAAATAACAAATATTGTCAAAGGATGTAAGGTAACATCTTACACAGGTTTGATTTGTGGTGGCAGGTTCACAGGCCTGTGGAAGAAACAAAGACATTCTGTTATTTTCCCATCTCAGCTCTGATTAGAACGTCAGTTCCCAGATTCATCTTATTTTTAGTTTCCCAAATTTGAAGATGTCAGGAACACATCTTTTGGTATTTGTATCACACCACCTTTCTGTATCTTGTGGCTTCTCTCTCTGGGGCTCTCTACCTACCAGGTTTTCAACTTGGCTTCAATACACATAGAAACAGAAGAATGATTTCACACAGGTTAAGGTCATGTGAGGCTGGCTTGTTAATGAGTTGTGTCTCCAGGATAAGTGGAATCAAAATGATTGATTTCAAAGAACTGGACTGATAACCCCATTTGGACTGCACCAGTAACGGGGACAACCAAAATCATGATCCCTTGTGGCCTGCATCTGAAATGTGTTTGTAATTTTTTATGGGGCAGATGCCGGAATGATATATTTTTGTATTATGCAGCAACACTAGACAGACAGCTAATATTTTTTCCAGTTCAGTTATTCATACCTCAGCAGTGCTATAGAAAATTCATTTTGTTCCTTTTGCTCGAAAGAAAGTAAAGAGTTTGTGCTACTCTTCACCGCTGAACTAAAACAGCCTTTGGCTAAGGCCCATCTGCAAAAGCACATTGGGGGCAAATGTTTTCCTCTCTCTGCTTTCTGACTTCCCCAAAGACATCCCTGTCAAGGGCAGGCATTAAACATTTGATTGCGGGTTTCTGCAGAGGGCAGGGAAGAAGAGTGGGCCATATGTACCCAACCCTTAGACCAGCTTTCACTTCCTCTCTGAAGACCAGGTCACCAAGATTAGTGTTATCCATAGTCTATACCTATACGCTCTCAACTGTGTGCCGCAAGAATTTTTAAGACATTCAATACCTGACTATGTACTCAGAGGCACTGACCTCTTCTCCCTTAGATTGTAAAATTTTGAAAAATCAAAACAATAGCTGTTTGGCATAAATTAATCAAAATTACTGTCAGAACAACAACAAAATATATTTTTGGTGTGCTGCGGAATTTCAGTAATTAGTCATGTGTGCCAGGAGATGAAAGGGGTGGTCTATAGTATAGACTCTATACCATAGCTTCCGCTGGGCGTCCATCATTTTCCCAGGGAAGGAAGAACCTTCCCCTCGAGAGCTGAGGACGTCTGCCTCCCACCCCAAGGAGAGCTAATCCGTTTTGGCTGGCTGCACTGACACTCTCTCTTCCCAATTAAGTCAATTATCAGGGTAATCTTCACAAATGATGGCAGAAGACTTGAGCTGTCAGGACCACTGCAGCCAACATCTTTGAGCCTATGGGTTAAGCCACAGTGGCCCGTAGGTGTCTGAGGCTGGGGCTGAGAAGGGTGCTGAGTGCACACTGGGACCAGTTTTCTCAGTCAGCAACGGGCTCTAACAAATCGGCAGGAGGGCTTTTGCTTAGAAGTGAGGATTCAGTGTTCTGCTGGACCTCTGGCGCCAGCAAGCTGAGTCAGAGCGAGATTCTTCACCTCAGAATGACTTATGTCTACATCTGCAAAAAGACGGACTGAAGCCAGATGCCAAGCCAGATGATGAACACGGGGTTGGGCAAAAGTAGGCTGACAGTTGTTCATATGGAAAATAATACAATAATTAATTAATAGTGACACAAAAACAAACTCTGTGTTTCATGTACTCACAACTGTAAACCTCCGTTTGCCCCACCCTGCATAAGGTACTGTAGTAAGCATCATTTCATTAATCCTCATAACCAGACTGCTGGGAAACAAGGCAAAGGGAGGATTAGTAACTGGCCAAGGTCACACAGCTAGTCACTTTCAAAGAGCAGCGGGTCCTAAGCTCCCTCCCTGCTGTACCTTTAAGGGCCGTTGCTGAGAGTCAAAAGGAAGATTCTGTCCCGACTGAGGCTTAGGTTCATTTAGATTCCTGTTACTCAGAGTCCTGGACTAACAGCAGAGGCATCACCTGCAATCTTTGTGGGAATTCTGAATCTCACTTTCCACATTTACTATTCAGAACCGACATGAATCATATACCAAGGAGATTTGTGTGTTTGGGAGTCACCGGTCTCAGGCTGACCAAAGGCCAAGGCCGGTCAAATGGAAACCACTGCCAGGTGTTTCTACTTTCTGTCACTTCTGGGAAGCTCTGAAGGCCCTAGACCGGGGCATTAGGGGAGGGATACTGTTCCTTCCTTCCTGAAGATACCGGTAGTTCTAAACCATTTGCCCAGGGCGAGGATCTGTGTTTCGGCTTTTAATTTCTTATTCAAGCCATAGGCTTCTGACTCTCTGCCCCACTTCCCAAAGAAATCCAGAAGAGATCTTTGTGGGCTGACCACAGGGGGCAGGCCATTATGAACGGATTAAATATGTGCGGGATGAAATTCTCCAAAGTTCTATTGAAGGCGGGAGAAATTGCCATTCCAACTCTCCCGCTGGCTCCCCCCCGCCCCCTTTATTTAACAATGACTCTACACAAAAGCGTTCTATGAAAAGATAATTGGATTTCTAACTCTATTTGTACAAAACTCACTTAACATTATAATGCCCTAGTTCTATTGTTTGTATCAACTCATCAGTGGTAAAGTACCTATTTCTGAATAAATATCTAGATTTCGTCCATACATCTAATGTTACCAAAGCAGGAAGAGAAAAAGAAGCTGGAAATAGAAAGCCATTAATAAAAACAGATACCACATATGTCTTGCTGTGCCAGGCTCAGATGTGCTGAGTAAGTTGAGGTTTGCACCATCTGACCTCTATTTTTATCTTCCCTATGGATGCATTTGCTTTGTGTTTAATCACTGCGGGTACTTTTGGCAAATCAGTCACTGCTTAGGAAGAATACAACTTATTGTATTTATAACAGAAGTGCCAATTTAGCTCAATCTAAAGTGAATTAAATATATACTTTAATCTAACAGTGATCCCTCCTTCCTCACAATGGTGTCTGCAACAGAATCCCACCTCCTGAAAAAGCTAAAGGTTTCTCTCATATTTTTAGGGCAAAAGGAGAGAGTATTTCTAGCGATTTCTGTGTTTCCATTATGTGTGCTGGATAAAGATTTCTTTTTTTATCTTTTTAGATGCATAATAACAATGGCTTTTTCCCCTGGACAAGGAAGAAGCCACCCATCTATTGAATATGTCTGAAACAACGAGCAGATGCGTTGTTTGCTAAGTAAGGGGTAACCATGTTTGTAAGCCACAATCCTTCTGATGGAAGCAGATGGCTGCTCTAATGTGGGGTTTGGGAAAGCATGGCACTCAGAGATTGGCAGCTTCTCAGAAGCAGGACTGGTCAAGGATTGGCTGATCGACTGCCACTAACCATGTTACTGAAGTGTAGCTTCTGCCGATTGGCTGGCTTTTAGAAGCATGGTTAGCAACTCAAAGTTGTCATTCGTTAATGGAGAATGGTTTAAAACCCAATCTGGTAGTTAATTGTTACTATAACTCTTTTTTGAATTGTGAGTACAGTCAAACCTCGGTTCTCAAATATCTCCCATCTTCAACAATTCAGTTCTTGACCAAGTTGTTCTCAGAAAAAATGTCTAGGTATTGAACAAACTTTGGTTCTCAACCTGATGTTCCTTTTATGCTGATACATCAGCATGGCAAAAAGCATCTCCCAGGCCACAAACGAAGGAGAGAATGAGCCAGTATGAGTCAGTTTACCTTTAAACCTCTTGTTAACATCTCAGGAAATTACACTGTGAATATTTTTGTGGTTTTTGGCTTTTGTTGCTGGCAAAATGGAAGATTTCAAAACACAAAGAGGCCATCAAGAGTGTCAATGTTGTGAAAGAAATAATGATCACGGCTACCAAAGAGGTAGAAAAACCGTTGTTAGCCAGTGGCAGCATTTCAGAGGCAATGACAGGTAAAGAAGCAAAGGTGCTGCATGCTGACCTCCGGAAAGACCCCCAGGAAGGGGTGCTGGAAGGGATTTCTTTAAGGCTAGTAGGGGAGGGGTCGGTAAATTAAGGAGTGTTTGTTTATAGATTAAATAATACATTAGGCATGTACTGTATATAATAAAGGATAGAACAGGGACTCATTTGGGGGTCTGGAGTAGATTAATTCAATTTACATTATTTCTAATTAGAAAAAAATGATTTATTTTTTTTTATTATTATTTTTTTAACAAATTGCTTCTCAACCAGCCTTCCAGGATGAATTAAGTTTGAGAACCAAGATCCCACTGTATTGACATTTCTTTTTAAAATATATATTTTTTTAAAAAAATATAAATCATTTATATTTTATTGATTTTTTTATAGAGAGGAAGGGAGAGGGATAGAAAGTTAGAAACATCGATGAGAAAGAAACATTGATCAGCTGCCTCCTGCACACTCCCCACTGGGGATATGCCTGCAACCAAGGTACATGCCCTTGACCGGAATCAGTCCACAGGCCAATGCTCTATCCACTAAGCCAAACTGGTTAGGGCTGTATTGACATTTCTATGCTCATCTCAGGCAGCCTGTGTGCTCATCCCTGTATGACATATTACAGAACATATTCTTTTTGAGTCCACTGAATCTTAAAGTAGCCCTGTCTTGGCTCCACACCTGAGGGTCACATAGTAAATACATGGGCCCTGGATGAGCCAGTCCCCCTTTCAGAGGCAGCTTTGTTCAAATCCCATGCCATTCTTTGCCATGGAACTCAGATCAGGCCTTAGGCTGCATTCTAGAAGTCTCTACCAATCCAGCAGGGTTCCCATCTGACATGGAAGAATCTTAGTTGCCAACCCTGCTTTCAAACAGTTCTGCAATTTGAACCTTCCTGTGTCATTCTTTCAGGCTTCTCCTTTCCGATAAACCAGCTGAGGAAAGAGAGTTCCAGGACAATTCCCCAGAAAATATAATGTATTTTACATTGAGAGCATAACTGTAATGGTTAAGGGTGAAGATCCTGAGCTGTATTCTGTGGAATGGATCTATTCCTGAAAAGGGGTACAATCATGTGTCAAGAGCACCACCAAGAAACATGGCTTCCAATTCTATCTGGCGTCACTTGCCAACTGTTTGACATTGAGCAAGTCACTTAACCTCTCTGAGACTCTGTTTTTTCACCTGTGGAATAGCGGTGAAGCATAATACTTCTCTCATGGGATTATTGTAAGAAATAGATGACAAGAACACATAGAACACCTAGGTACCTGGTAGATAGTATGTACTCTAAGTCTTGGTTAGATCATCTTTTGCTATTTTTATCTGTAAATAAATCTGGGGATACAATAGGATAAGGCCTGATCTGGGAGTCAGAGGACTTGGGTTTGAATATAGCTAATATTACTAGCCAGTGGCCAAGGGTTAGCCACTAAACCTCTTACAAAGATAATTTTCTTATTTTACAAAATAAGAATGCGTACTCTGCCTGCATAATTGAAGTTAATATTTTCTAACTTTGTGTTGCTCTTCAAATCACCTTCCTGGGGCCTCAATTTCCTTACCTGTAAAATGGTGCTAATTGCTGTTCAGTCTAAGAAACAGAGTGTCTGTGAGTATTTAATAAATAATATACATGTACTGATAAAGAACTATAGGCAGACCTCATTATCCAGATAATTGATATTAAAAAGAGATATCACTTAAAACAAGAACCAAAACTCCACAATAAGTGGTTTAAACTATTGTTTGAATTTTATTATTAAATATGAAATATATAGAAATAAGTTAGTATTTATCTTACATTTACCAGAATCTTATATAATACTTTTAATTATTTGATAACTTTTTGAATCAGAAAATGAAGCAAGTCTGCGTCCCCTGCCCCCTTTACTTCATATTTGACTTTTGCTGCACAAGTATTAAAAGGGTCACTTTTTGCAAAAATATTAAAGAACTTTACCCACTCTCCCTAGGGCCTCTTTTAATTCTCTGATATTTAAATTAATCTCTTTTGAAGCTCATATTGTGTCCTCAGCCAAGTTGGATGGGAGCCTGCATCTTTTGCAGGATATGCAATTTCACTTTGTTGCAATCATTTGCATTTGATTTGCATTGTATTATTGACCACCTGGGAGTGTCCAGCAAAGATCTTGATGCCACATGAGAGGATAGACATTGGCATTCAATGGGAAGTGATGGTTAAATGGGAACTAATTATAGAAGTGGTCAGTTAATTAGTGAATCTTGTTCTGTCCTGAGAATTTTTGCTTCCCCACCCCATCTCAGAACTGCACAGTTTTAGTTAGTGAGTCCTCCTACTCTCATTAAAACTCTATGATTTGGAATCAAGTTCTTAAGAATCAGATTGAACTCTGGGATGGGAGATACTATTTTAAGACATCCTTTGATGTTTTTCAAGTAAAATGAAAAACCTGCCTGATCCTAGACTTAATTTTACTTTTGTCCACATGATTTCCAGGAATCACACTTTCTTAGGTTTCTTAGGGTACATCCACGTTTCTTCAATGGCCTCACTTTTCTCCCTGCAGAGAAGTGACCAGGTTCAAGACCACTTTTCATTAGGCCCCAGGCAGGGCTGGCCTCGTAAAAGTTCCACACCTGCAGGGAGAGTGGATTCCTGGGTGAGCACCTCGCTTGCTTCCTGCAGCCCTGACTCAGACAGGCCTGCAGAGCTATCTTCATGGTCCTCCGCAGGCGAGAGCGGCGGATGATGAAAGACACAAGCAGGACAGGAAAGAACGGCCCCTTCGCTTCCTGAGCACCTTCCAGCACCTGTACCATCCCCTGACATGTCTGGAAGGGGAGGTGTCTGGTGTTTACCATGATCACAAAGCCTCCCCTTCCCCCCATCTTGAAATAAACTCCAAGTTCCTATCCTGTGGGATTAGCAGTGAATACGGCTGAGATCAAACAGGATTTCATGGCGCTTTTGTTAGATTTCCTAAACAGCCAGCTGCGGGCAGAAAATTAAACAAACAACAGGGCTTTTCAGGGGATCCTTAAATGATTGTTTTGACTTTTTTCATCTCATGGATCATATAAATTAATTACTAACATTCTCTGGCACACCAAAAATCATATTTCTTCCTGATCTGATAAAGATATAAGGTACAATGTTGACACATTCACACCAGATGGCTACTGTTATGTTGGTTGCTGTCATTTTTTATTTGACAATCTAAGGGAAAATAGGTCAGTGACCCTGACTAAATAGGCAGGTGCTGCATGTTTAAAATTCTTGCGGTTGAAAATCGCTGGTGTGGTGTCCTCATTGACCATGTTGCCCCCAGTTCTGCAGCCAGACCTTGTAATGCCAAGGAGCTCACACTCAGGAATTAAAGACCATTTTGAAAGTGCTTTGTTCTCCTTTACCTTCGAAAATGCACAGTGAGTGGGAAGGAAAAGAAGGAAAGGGAGAGGGAAAGAAAGAGAAAGAGGGAGAGGGAGAGGGAGAGGGAGATGGAAAGGGAGAGAAAGAGGGAGAGGGAAAAGGAGAGGGAGAGGGAGAGGGAAGGGTTCTGGAAGGGGGAAGGGAGGGCTCTAAAGAGACTACTATGCTATCTGGAGAGGAAGGGAGTCATCATACTGTTTGTTGGGAAGAGGCCTTTTGGGAAAAGAAGTGATTTTCACCCTGAAGTCCTTCCTCAACCAGGTGGCCCTGGCTGAACCTCCTGCCAGGCCTAGCCCTGTGAAACTCGCACACACCATCCACAAAGACTCAAGCCAAATGTGGAGTCTCAGAGCCTCATTTCACCACATCTCAAGGCAGTCCTAAATCCTCACAGCTTCTCATTTAGGAGGCGGAAGAGAAGTGCCCTTGGGGAAATCTCCTTTGAAGGCCTAAGCTCTAATGTTTAAAATCTGTTAGCAAACCACATCTTTCTCCTCTCCTGCTAGGGCAACTGGGCTTTCTCCAAATAAATCACAGGCCCATGGAGCATTTCAATGCGAGATCTTAGGGGTCTCTTTAAACACTGTTCCACAAGCCCAGCCTAGGAAAACTGTCCCGAGACCGCCTCCTACAGTCTACAATCCTGTTTGTAAAAAGCCTTGGCATGCCTGGAACATTGTGCAACCCTGGCATTGCCAAGAGCACGAGGTGATGGTCAGGGTCCGGGGACATCAGAAGTCAAACATGGCAGGTGGCCAGCGAGAGACATGTGGATCCTCCACGAGGGCAGCGAGTGCTTCCTCCCTGTGATGATTGGCACCTCAGCCACCCAGGGCCTCGGGAGCCCTTGTGGGAAAAAAGAGGAGCAGTGCAGCTCATAGCCTCAGCAGAGTCTGAGTAAATCTTACATGCACTGGCCATGGGGCTCTGTGTCGGAAAGATGGTGATCCAATGGAAAAGGCCGTCAGAGGAGGAAAAGAAGGATCTTTTTAAGGATCAGCTGTGTGCTGGCTTCAGAGGACCCAGAGCGCACAGCAGTGCTTGCAGTCTAGTTGAGCGATTCTCTGAGGGCAGTAGGCCATGGTGACTGCAGGTTTTGCCTCTGGAATCTTAGTTCTTGCCACTAATCCTGCCTCCATCGACCTTGCAGCTGTACAATGGAAGGAAAGCTTCTGAATTACCAGGAAGCTCAGTCTCCTGCCTTCAGATGTGCATATGAGAGTGCCCACCTCCCAAGGAGGCAGTGAAGGGCACATGAGCTATTCCTGTGGAGCACTGAGCCCATAAAAGGTGCTCAATAAGCATTGGCTGTGGCTATTACCCATTATTCAAAGATGGAATATAAGTAAGCTCTAAAAGAGTGTGGCATTGTCCAGAGGAACTAACAGTTCAGAGAAACAGCATATAAACTGGATTTGAGGTGGGCTTGGGAAAATAGGTTGGGATTACATTAGCAGCAGGGAAGGACCGAAATCACTTGGGACATGCAAACAGTGTGAGAGAGAAGACATGGGCAGCAGCGTTCCTGTTCCCGGGCCAGTTTGGACAGCCGCCTGCCTAGAGAGGCGTGGTGAGCATGGAAGGAATTTGGATTAGTTTACAAGGGCAGAGCCTGAAAACTGGACTGAAGAAAATCCAACTGGATGTGAGAGGGAGGAGGGAGATGTCAAATGTGTAAGATGTCTAATGGTATATGAACAGAGAGGATGTGATGACGGTGGAGGTTCAGGAAGACAAATGGGGGCAGGATTTGCAGTGGAATCGGGAGTGGAGACCCTGGGGGCAGACCGACCAGCTCGGGCAACCTGGCAGTGTGACAATGGGGCGTAACATAGGGGGAGAGATGGATTAGGAAAACATTTACAAAAAACACACAATGAGACTTGATGGTACTCACGGGCACCACATACACATTGCAGAATATGGAAGCTTTAACTAAAAGCTTATTTAGATATTCTGACTTTAAGGAACAGAAATGAGTTCAAATTAAATTAAGCAATTAAAGATTTGTGCACATTTGGGGCTGAGAAAAACTCCACAAGCAAACAAAGGGAAACCCTGGGGAGACAGTAACTGGAGTCGCTGATAACCCAAGTGGCTCAAGGGTTTCATGTTCAGGCTCCACCAATAACAGATCTAATTTTGCTCCTTGTGTCTGCATCTCAGTTCTCTCACTTCTGGCCAGCTCCCTCACCCTTAGATTTCCTGTTATCTATAATGTAAAGATACTGTATTATCTATAGTGTAAAGGGGATAATATTTGCAAAATATTAAACTAATATGTTACATTTTCCCTCTGAACTCATATTCTTTGTAGTTTTCTGCCTCTGAGCCTCAGCCATGAGTCCCTTGTCCTTTGAGAAAATATCAAGTTTGAAAACCAGCCTTGGATGAGAGGCTTGTCTAAATCCCTTTAGAATTTTAGTAACTAAATTGAATGGGTGAGATCATAGAATTCCTTCTGGGCATGAAGATGACATCTTTTCCATCGAATACTATGGCTAAGACCCAAGGCTTGGCTAGTAATGGTGGCAGGATGATATCATTCAGGTGAGTGATGATGAACCTCACCCTTCTAGCCTGAAGGACAGTGGTAGAAAGAAGAGTGGCAGAAGTGAAGACCTGTTCATTGTTCTCTTCCTCCTATCTCTTACCACCACCTTGAAGTCAAACTTGAAGGTCAGGGTGTAGCTTTAGGAATATCTAGGTGATTTGGGGTATGTAAATACAATAGAATGAGGATTCTGTTCCATCCACAGCTAAGACTGTCGAAGGCAATCGATTCATATGCAGTCCCCTGCAGCTTGCTGGGACAGCCTCATCACAGTAAACCTGGTGGTGCCTGTGGCAGAAGAGATGAACTTCCTGATAGGGCTCCTTTAGGGCTCCAACGATGGGGATTGGACATGATGGAAACAGACTCTGGGGAGCTCTGCTTCTTAGCAAGCATGTTCTGATGCTACGGCAGGTGAAGGGAGTCACAGTCCTTTGACATCAGCAAGATGAGGCCAGATGACCCAGGGAGGGCCACCAGTCACTATCCAAGCTGCAAGGGACCAGATCACAAGTGGTACCACCAGTTGACACAGTTATGAGAGACAGCAGAGCCAACATGCCCAGGTGCTCAAGGGTCAGGGCTGTGGAGATTAGAGGAGATAAAAGGTGTCAAATGGTTTTTAGCCTCTTTCCTATCAAGTCACTTAAACCCCACTTGCTCTAAAGATGCCATATTGAAATTGAGAATGGAAAGAAAGAAAATTGTAAAACAGGGAGTAATACTTCTAGAAATGTCAAAATTATTACTATAAGTTCAGAACTGGACTAAAGTGTTTTATTTTGCTTTGTTCCTTTTATTACCCAGAGGATATGGGCTCATGAAAACCATTGAAGAAGTTATAAATACAACAAGGGAGCTGTGTTTTCTCCTCACAGTGAAACTGTAATTTAAATACATTTATAATCCCACCACTCCCATGTCTGCTCACTCATAGTTTCCACTCCCTCAAAACCTCACTTGAAAATGGCCCATCATGACTTTCCAACTTTTCAGTTGCTCTAAATCATTACCTACAGTTTCATTTCTCACTATCAAGCATCTGTTTATTAGTTCAAGGACTCCCTAGTCAGAGAATCTGTTTGACTTGGATTGTCTTTTTGAGGCAGGTTGTTTGGATTGAGATCTGCTTTTGGGTTAGGAAATGAGAGAGAGAGAGAGGGAGAGAGAGAGAGAGAGAGAGAGAGAGAGAGAGAGAGAGAGAGAGAGAGACTGACTCTCAAGGGAAGTTCTAGGAAGGCACCTGAGGTAGATAACTCAGCAGAATATAGTCAATTATTTAGTTTTTCAGCTATTCTTAAAGTCATGGCCAAAGGAGAATTGGGAGAAGTGCCCTGCAAAGATATAAAAATGTTCTATCTTGACAACATGTTACTTCTGTGGCTCTCCAATAAGCTTAATTGTGACTGAGCTTCTCCACTACCAGGACAAGCTCAGGGAGTTCTACAAATGTCACCTCCTTTTCCTATATGGAGAATCAGTCAATTCTTTCTTATGAATTGTAGTTACTCAAACATTGCAGTTAATAAAACATTGTCATTATAAGTAAAATACGATTTTTCAATGATTAAAATATAGAAATAGATAAACTAAAATCACACTACATACTATTTTTTGTTTGAAGATTCAGAAGATAGTTCAGTATGTTAGCCTCTGGGTTATAATTACGAAAATCAGTTACCATTGTTCTTGATATGTGCATCTCAGAGCCTTTTGTTTAACAGTCTAAGTCAGTTTATAATTCTGCTAGAGGCCCGATGCATGAAATTCGTGCAAGAGTAGGCCTCCCTCCTCCCCCCGCCCCCCAACCGGCACCGGCATCCTGGAATAGGCTTCCCTTGCAGTCCCAGCTTCGTCCAGAAGGACATCTGGTCTAATTAGCATATTATGATTTTATTGCTACAGGTCAAATGTTGCATTTATTTCAAGTTTCATTCCATCTAAAAGGTGTCCTGTGATGTATTTCCCACGTTATAGACATCTTTATCAGGAATTCCACATGTTCACACCACAAGTGTGTGGAGGAGGTTCATTTAAGAGAAGCCAATCTTCAAGCCCATCTCAGGCTCTTGACACTTTAAGCATGAGGTGGGCCTGCTGAACCATGGGAAAGCTATGGGAAAGCCATGGGAAAGCCACAGGTTTACTCATTCGTCTGTCATCAGCCTAAGTTTAAACCTGCCCTTTCCTCGAGTTGTCATGTCAGTGACAAGAAGAACGTGCTGATGTAAGGATTTGGTAGCTGACATCAGTTTTAAGCCTGGGTATTATTCTCTACTCAGAAGTATTGCGAGGGTTTACCTAAGGCCAAACCAAGAGACCAGTGGACTTGAGAAGGCACAGAAGTCTCTTTTTCAAATTCAGTGCTGATTTTTTAGTGAAGATAACATTCACTTCAATATCAACTGTGATTGCTGAACAACAGATTAAGACAGAGCCAAATTATACATGAATGTACCTTTTTATAGTTACAGGGAGGGGACAGTTTGACATCTTTATCCAATGCCCCTGTGGCTCATCCAGAGGACACCTTGGAAGTATAATTTTTTTTTTCCATTGACTTTTAGAGAGGGAGAAAGTGCTTTAAAGAGTTGCAAATTATCTACCACCCAAGATTCCTGGCTCCATTTGTAACCATATTCTTCCTGCTTCTCTAGGACCTACCACTTGAGTGACTTGAAAAGGAGAAAGTCAGAAAGCCACATGAGGAGCCGAGGGGTGTTTGGAAATAGAGGTGAACCCCCACCTAATTTCTACCCTGGCCCTCTCTCAGCTAAGCAGGCAGCCTCTATAAAGGACTGATGTGAGTGAGTGTGTCCTTGGCCATCTCTTTCCCTCGCAGCACCTCTTCTCCTCCAGGCACCAGTGCTTTTGGGGTAAGCCCTGACAACCTAGGTCTCCCCTTTGTGCCTCCAGACATTCTGCTTGCCCATCCCCCATCATAATGTAACTGTTACGTGTTTGACCCTCTTGGAGGTCAAACTATATTCTAAAATAATGGTTGACTATGGACATGTCTAACTTCTTCCACTCAAAAACTGGTCAGATAGTTTATTTCAAAGGCATGCATCCATCAGGGTCAATTCTGCGACTGATGAGAGTGATTTTGGGGCTCGTGCATCTGAACGTATCACCCTTAAATCCACAAGGGGACCAAAGCCTCTCCATCCATGCCACATCCTTTTTTTTTTTTTTTTTTAAATATATTTTATTGATTTTGTACAAAGAGGAAGGGAGAGAGATAGAGAGTTAGAAACATCGACGAGAGAGAGTCATCGATCAGCTGCCTCTTGCACACCCCTCAATGGGGATATGCCCGCAACCAAGGTACATGCTCTTGACTGGAATTGAACCCGGGACCTTTCAGTCTCCAAGCCGATGCTCTATCCATTGAGCCAAATCAGTTTCGGCCCATGCCACATCCTTATCTCTTCTTTTAGCCTTATGGGTTAAGGTCCACGTAGTTTTGGTGCAATGCAAACTGGAGGACACTAGATCTTTTTATGTGTTCCTTCCCCATTTTCCTTTTTAAATTTCTTTGTATGTCTGTGGGCCCTCATTTTTAGCAGCAGAGAATGATTTTATTTTTAGCTTTTTTCAATTTTATATTAGTGAGTCTTTTTATACATACACATTAGTGAGTCTTTCCCTACTGTGAACAGGCACATGGCAATCATAGCTGGGGGAGAATAAGCTGGAGCGATCATACTCCTACACTCTGTGGAAAGCGTTAAGTCAGTACTTTGACCAACTGATGCCCTTTAACCCATTGCAAAGAACTTAGGCTGTAGCAGAATAGTCATCAGCTTTCATCTAGGATCTTAAAGTGAACTAGAGAATACTACCTGAGGAGTTTGGAAATGCTTTCCATTAATTTCTTAAGATCTTGCATTAGAATTCAAATGTATTTGTTTAAGGCCTAAACCTTGTGGACAGTTTTCCCTTGGAAAAGACTTGAGCAAAATGACTCCCATGTGTTATGACTTATTCGGATCAAACAGATGCATTGCAATGTGAAATAAAAACCCCTTTGGGCTCTCAGGTTCTTCCTTCACAGTGGTGATTCGTTTTGCAATTTCTGAAAGTCAATCTCCTTAGTTCTCTCTATTTTCTTTCTCTTTTTCCTGAGTGGAGAAGTGAAAATATTAAGAATTATAGGCATCAATGGAGAAAGGGTAGTTCTATGTCTTGTCCCTAACACAGAAATTTAGCAGAAGGTCTTCAGCTAAAGAGATTCCTGAGAAATAAACAAGCACCTTTGAGCGCCGAGGCCTTCCTTGGGCATATGCTGACACAGACCATCTCTCTAGGAGGCAGTAACATATTTTCTGTTCTGCATTTTTAAGAACCTGTGAGAGCTGCTAGCAACTCTTCATTAAAAATACAAAGGCCAAGACTCTAAGTCAAGACTGTGAAGAAAACAGCTTGACTCCAATTTGTTTACATGAATTACTTGCCTTAGTTCCCCCCACCCCCAACCCCATGTTCTATTTGATCCTGTTCTTGCTCTCTGATAGGGTAAGAGATGAAAAGCCACATTAACACCAATTGTAAAATACTAGTCTCTAAAAGAGACCTTAGAATAAGAAATACCTGCATTTACTGAGTGAACAAAGTGGGAAAATATTCTATTATTCAGGGAATTTTAAAACATGAGTTTTTATTTGCTGCTGTCACGTGTGAATATGAAATTTAAAACAGGGTGGCACACAGAAGCAATAATTTAGCTGGTTTTGGGCTCTTACAATTCATTTGGGACAATCTGAGAAATATACATATGGAATATCTTTCATTTTATAAGCAACTAATTTGTTTCATTTAGCTTCTTTTGCTTATGGAATTTATAAGCCCAGGGAGGCTTTATTACATTTCATGATTAAATCAACTGTAATGATCTTTGAAAATTTTCAGTCAGATGTTGGGAAAGTCAGATGACTTTTATTTTTATTTTTTATTTTTATTTTTTTAAATATATTTTATTGATTTTTAACAGAGAGAAAGGGAGAGAGATAGAGAGCTAGAAACGTCGAATGAGAGAGAAACATCGATCAGCTGCCTCCTGCACACCACCCACCAGGGATGTGCCCGCAACCAAGGTACATGCCCTTGACCGGAATCGAACCCGGGACCTTTCAGTCCGCAGACCGATGCTCTACCACTGAGCCAAACCGGCTTTGGCTATCAGATGACTTTTAGATGAACCATAAAAATTATTCTCTGAACTGGGTAAGAACTCAGGGTCCTTTGATTCTCCTTCCCGTGTGGCAGTATAAGTCACTGAGGCCAAGAGTGGTTAAGAGGTTTAGCAGAAGTGACATAGCTGCAAGCCAGGTTCTCTCTCAGAGGCCAGGGTTCTCTTTCCCTCAGGCCTCAGTGCATAGGGAGGCCTGGGGTGTGTGTGTGTGAGTAGGGAAGTGGGGAGGAGGGGAGCTGCAGAGATAAGTTAGCGGCTGTTAGCCCAAAGCAGAGCTCTGAGGAAGAGTGAAAAGATCTCCTCTTCTAAGCCATCTTCACGTGCATGTGAGAAAATGTTGTGTAGCAGAGCTGTACTTTTCCTTGCACTCTAAACCAGAGATACAAAGAGATGGCAGCTTATTTGTTTTCTATAGCAATCCTAAACTTCCTCCTGCTCCCCTGCCCCAGTGTGGGGTGTGGGGTGTGGGAGAGAAGGAGTCATGGTTTGGGATAGTGAATGGTGACATCTACATTTGCCAACAAACACTATGGCTGTCTCTTCCATTTAAATAATCTGTTTTAGACCATTTGACTCATTTGGGGTTGGTCTTTTAGGTTTCTTCCCTCTACCTTGCTCCTTCTTGAGATGGCCTTGAGTTCACACGTGCCAGTATGTGTGCGGTCCTGTGTGGTGTCTGGTCCTTGGTGAGTGCCTGCTGCCTTGCACCTGGCCCAGCCTCACCTTTGGGTGCACAGATCAGGTAATTAGTTCCTAACCCATGGGTCTTTTAGTCTCCAGTTCTCTCTGTGACTCCTGTCATTTCACTGAGACATGTGGGAACTTTTGGATCAGGGATGGGCACACTACAGCCCTCAGGCCACACCCTGCTTTTGTTAGTAAAGTTTTACTGAAACATGGCCATGCCCGTTCATTTACACATGAAGTAGGGCTGCTTTTATGCCTCAACTACAGTACGGAGGAGTTGGGATGAAGGCTGCCTGCTCCACAATGCCAAAACTTACTATCTGGCCTTTTAGAGAAAAAGTTTGTAATTACTGTTGGTGTGGCTCAGTTAGTTGAGCATCATCCTACGTTTCAAAAGGTTGCCAGTTTGATTTTCCATCAGGGCACAAAGCAGAACTCTGAGGTATTTCCTCTCTCTCTCTCAAACCAATAAAAACAAATATATGTTTTAAAACAAAGTTTTGACTACTGCTCTAAACCAGTGCTGTCCGATAGAACTTTGTGCCACAATGAAAATGTCTTATGTCTATGCTTTTCAAACCAGCACTTGAAATGTGGCTAGTGTGACCAAGGAACCAAATTTTAAATTTTATTTAATTTTGATAACTTTAGATTTTAATTTAAGTAGTCTTATGTGTCTAGTGGCTACCATATTGGACAGTGGAGCTGTAGGTGTCCTCAATAGCCCTCAGGGAGTCAGGAGTTCTGCCTCAGGATCTTCTCTTGGGATCTACATGATCATTTCTGAGGTATGTGTTCCCATTCAAGGTTTTTAACCAAGAGATGCAGCTTTCCTCAGCAAAGAGAAATGTGTGATTTCTGATGTTCCAGGTCCTGCCATATCTGTCATTTGTCTGCTACCTAGCACATCCTCCCTCCCCCACCTCACTGGGCCCTAGGTTTGGGACCAGAGATAGGATGCAAAGAGGAAACTAACATTCTTCTTCCATAGCCACTGGTTCTGGGAGGGGAGGTGGCCCCTCTTATCTCGTTTGACTGCGACTTCCCTTACAAAATGCTATATTTTTACCTTCCCTAACATCACATCTATTCTGTTCCCTTCCTGGGACCATCAGATAGATGAGGCACAGAGACAGAAACTGGCTTAACTTCAAGGGAGGGTCATCATATAGACATCCTAAAATACTGTTTTTGATAGGACTGCTACATTAACTGGATTTATATGAGGTGAGAAGCATGACTGTGCTCAGATTCAACACCCATTTGTTGAGTGTCTAATCAGGCCCTCAATCCATTCTTAGAAAGGACCCAATCTGCTTTCCCCCCTTATCGCTTCTTCTCCCCACCCCCAAGCTGATATAGTTTCATAGTCATCCCTTTGAATCTGCCTCAGCAGTTTTAGAAGAAATACTTGCAATCTAAGCATAGTCTTTTTATATTATTACTATTAATATACATTGTTTTGAACTATCACCTCCTCTGGAAGGCCTTTCCCAATCACGTTGCTTAGAACCACATCCCTCACCCTCCTGTGACAGCGCCTCCTGTCTTCTCCAGACTGCACTGTTCTCCACACCATTATCACCTGACAAATTCCTGATTACCTGATAAACTAACTTCCTGTCCCCATTTCAGAATGCAGCCACATGAGAACAGAAACTCTCTGGTTTACTGCTGTTCTCTTAGAACACAGACAGTGCTGGACAGAGGAAGGTATTCAACATTTTGAATGAATAAAAATACTGGGATTGTATTTCATAGTATAACTTTGATTTAAAAATAACCAAAACTTGCCGAAACTGGTTTGGCTCAGTGGTAGAGCGTCGTTCTGCGGACTGAAAGGTCTCAGGTTCGATTCTGGTCAAGGGCATGTATATTGGTTACGAGCACATCCCCGGTTGAGGGTGTGCGGGAGGCAGCTGGTTAATGTTTCTCTCTCATCGACGTTTATAGCTCTCTCCCTTCCTCTCTGTAAAAAAAAATCAATAAAATATAACAACAACAACAACAAAACAACCAAAACTTGCCCTGGCAGGTGTGACTCAGTTGGTTGGACAGTTGTCCCATACACCAAAAAATGGAGGGTTGGATTTCTGGTCAGGGGACATACCCAGGTTCTGGGTTCAATCCCCAGTTGGGCTTGCATGCAGGGGGCAACCATCCATGTTTTGCTCTCACATCTCTTTCTTTCTCAAATTAATTTTTTAAAAGTTAAAAACAGAACTCCTTTCCTACTGGGATCATGATAGACAAGGCTGGAAGAGATGAAGGCTATAGGGCCTCCCTCTTTGCTGCCTCTGGGGATGGTGACAGCAAATGCTATAAAGAACCATGGGCTCCCCGCTGCATCATGGATTAAGACACTAAAAGGTCCAGAAGTGAAATGACGACCTATTGTTGGAAGAGAAGCCATGTAAACCCACATGCCCTGTTTCCCATATTCCAAGTTGTTATCATATCCATCCTGCATTTCCATTCTGTCTTTGGCTATAAGTCCTGTAATCCAGATTAATATCTGAAACTCATTTATTTACCTAAAATTTCAATACTTAATCAACTTCTAGAGGTATCTTTTATATTTTAATAGAATAATTAGCTTGTGGGAGTTTCTTAAGTTTCTCTCTGGAAGTAACTGGGATGTTTTTAAAATTATGTTTCACCTTCGCAGCTTTAAGCCGCAATGTACCTCAAATTAGGCTTCTTTATTAAAAAAAATAATAATAATAAAAGGGTACTAGCATATAAAATTTCTGAAGATTTATTTCAAATGAAATCATATACCATAAGTATCCTATATTAGAAGGTGTTGCCACTATCATCAGTATCAGCAATCTTGAAAAAACTTTGAAATAAAGGAGTGTTTTTTCTCACCTTGCCAAGAGTGTGACATTATTTAAAATTTGGAAATTGCCTAAGGTTTACTTGAATGAAAATACCATAGATTCTGCATTCTTGTAAAGTGATAGGAATCTTTCTAACCTCATCCCATGAAGTGTACTGGCTTTGGCAATACAGGACTAGGGATAGGGAATCCGTGGACTTATTTGTGTAGTCTTAATTACAGGTTGTGAAACACTGCTTTGGCTTTAAGAGATTCTGGATAGGATTTTACTCCAGGGCGGACTCAATATCAGGGTTTAACCCGGGGAGGAACAAGTTGTAATAGACTCCTGACTATTTTCTTGCCACGGAGAATTACCTCAATGCATGTCTTCCAACAAGCTCCTGATTTTATGTAAATAGGAAAAGCCTATGCAATACAAACAGCTGAAATCCAGTGCAAATGTTTGAGAGAAATTAATATTAAAGACAGTTGTATTTATCACCTCCAGTCTACTTGGTTTGAATGTGATGGAGATGGCCTAAGTAGCTAGTGTAAGGATGTCCTTCTATTTCTCTGGGCCTCTGCTTTCTCATCTGTAAAACGAAGCAGGTAGATAGCCAGGAACCACGGTGATCACAGACCTGGCGTGGGCTTGTGTGGCGCCTGCTGCAGGGGCTAAGCTAACAGGGGGTCACTGAGGACGGTGGGGACCAGAACATGCAGGGCCTTTCCTCCAGCATTCAGACTCCACGCAGCAAAGCTCTTTGCTGTCCATAGGGCCTGGTTGTTTGTCAGACCTTTGGCTGGCTGCCACTGGGATGAATGATTGCTGAGGTGCAAAGAGCCATAGTCTATGAAGCTATACTTTTCTTTTAGGATTCTTATGTCAATCTGTGCAAGTTATTGCCTCTCCGCTTTAAATTGACCCTTTCTGCTTGCTCTGTGAAAATGTGGCAGGACACTTCAGGTAGGTCTCCCATGCCAGCGGGCACAGGTGAAGCTACATTAGTAGATGGTGCTGGAGAGACGGCAGGAGAGAGGTGTGCTTCCTGATTCCAAGAGCTCCCCTGGTGAGCTTCCACAGGGACACAGCTCTGCCGGCACCCTGCTCCCGCAGAGCGCAGAGCCCGTGACTCCTCAAGCTGCCCTGCTGTCAGCTACTGCAGTGCAGCGGCTTCCCGCTGCCAAGCTCTGCATGTGGGGGATTTCTCGAGCATCTGGCTGCCTCTCCATTCTCCAGCTCCTGCAGTGTGCAGAGCCTCCCTGACTCCCAGCTTCTCCAGGGGGCGACTTCTCCAGCCACTCCTGCTGCAGGCACAAACTCGCAGTGCCTGGCTCCTGCAGTGCACTGTGGCCAGTAGCCGCCCCGGAAACCTCTGGGCACCCTTAGAGCAGGTCACCTCTGGGAAGACACCTCCCTGTGACAGCTTTCCCTGTCATCTTCCAGGGAGGATATCCAGCAAGTGCCCCTGGAGCGGTACAGCGGTGACTTCTCTGGCCTTCGCAAGCACTCCCATGCCCTCTATCAAGCTCTGCATCTCAGACTTAGGAGGGGGATTGGGTAGAGGGAGGGTAGTGGCTGATCTTATAGCTGCTGTTTTATATTTTTTATAGCCAATCCTTTGTTACTCTAATCTATTTTTATAGTTAACAATTCTTTATATTAAACTGTTCCTTGTTCAAATTACTGTGTGGTATCTGTCTCATGAATGGACCCAAATCTGAACCTTCCTGGAGCTCAGCAGCTCTCCCATTTGTTGGTGTCATTTATATTGGGCATCCCTACCCACTCCAGACAAGATATCTCTACCTGCCCCAACCTAGAAATTAGACATCCTGGCAATATGTGCTCAAGTCTCTTCACCCGAGTGAAGAATCCAACCCGTCTAGTAGGTGAGATTACTGAGAACAAGAAAGGTTGCGTGATCTCCTTATGATCATGCAGCCAGCTAATTATGGAACTGGGCTAGAACCCTAGTCTCCTGATTCCCAATCCTGTGCTCCTTCCTCTCTGCCACCCTCACAGATGAGTTAAAATTATTAATTAAGCAGCTCTCTGCTGATGGTCCTATAAGGTACTCAGATTATGAAAATCTGATCCTAGACATGCTTCTCAAGTAGAGTAAGCAGAGTTTGAAAAGGAGTGTGGAATTCAGCATCAGAGAGACCTGGAGTTGACCTCAGGGACCTGGGGCAAATGGGCTAACTTTGTTGTAAAATGAAAATATCTACATTACAAGGTTGTTGTGAAAAGGAAACAAGATCACATGCATGAATCATCTATCACCATCTAGACACATTTAGGGGAACTGGACAAATAAATAGGCAATTTTATCATGTTGAATGCATTCCATTTCACTCAATTACTTCTCTACTTGTACATTTCTCCCACATCTATTTTATTTTTAAGATTATAAAAGGTCATGGTTTTATTTACAGTCATAGTTACATGATTTTACACTAGGATAAAATTAGAGATACTGCATGTGTCTTTACAAATGAGGGTACTTTTTAATTGTTTTCCTTAGCTTTATTGAGGTATAATTGACAAATGAAAATTGTATCTATTTAGGTGTACAATTTAATGTTTTGATATAGATATACACTGTGAAATAATAACCATAGTCAATCAAATTAACATAACAATCACCTCACATAATTACTACTTTCTACTTTGTGTGTGTGTGTGTGTGTGTGTGTGTGTGGTGAGAATACTTAAGATTTTCCCTCTTAGCAAATTTCAAGTGTTCAATGCAGTGTTCACTGTAGTTAGATTATTGCACAAAGAATCTCCATAAATTATTTATCTGTATAAGTGAAACTTCGTACCTTTTGGCCAACAACTCTCCATTTCTTCTTTCCCTTTCTGGCCACCACCATTCTACTCTGTGCTTCTGAGCTTAACTCTTTTAGAATCTACATAAGTGCAATCCTGTAATATTTGTCTCTCTATGCCTGACTTATTTCATTTAGCATGATTTCCTTCCATTTCTCCCATGCTGTGGCAAGTGGCAGGAGTTCCTTCTTTTTTGAGGCTGGATAATATTCCATTATTGTATGTCTATACCACTTTTGTATTCAGTCATCTAGCACGAGAGAGTTAGTCTGTTTTCCTCCCTTGGCTATTGTGACTAATGTTTCAATAAACTTGGAAGTAGAAATAACTCTCCCAAATCCTGAT
The DNA here is from genome assembly GCF_014108245.1 of Pipistrellus kuhlii. Classification (NCBI taxonomy): domain Eukaryota; kingdom Metazoa; phylum Chordata; class Mammalia; order Chiroptera; family Vespertilionidae; genus Pipistrellus; species Pipistrellus kuhlii. The sequence goes on along the minus strand of NW_023425573.1, from coordinate 49,376,060 downwards.
TTTATTTCCTTTGAATATACATCCAGCATCTCATGTATATTTTAAGAAAAAGATTTAAAAAAGAAAAGAAAAAAAGTTTTTCCAATATTTTCTTCCCCACCTGCCACTCTCCAACAATGTGTGCTTATCTAGCAGAGAAAGGCCAAATGAGTTAGAATGTCCAGAGTCATTGAGAGGGGAAGCTACAGGCCGCCTGATTCATTGTCCCTGCACATAACCAATTTGGATAAATGGAAAGCTAACTGCATTCAGCAAAATGTATCACGGGAATGACTTTCCTGTTTGCCAGGCACTACTTGCACAGAGCCATCCAGCAGGCTGTTCATTGTAGTCAGCAGCTGTGTGCTAAGTCTGACTCTGTAGCAGAGCCTGGCTTAGAGACAGTAGAGCCACAGACTCGCCTGACCGCAGCCCCGAGCGCTCCTGGACTCTCCCCTTCAAGCTCTCTTGTTTGACTAAGAGATTCAGATTCCATTTCCCATTTCTTAATTTGCATGTTCCATATTTTTTAAAGTATGTTGAGATATTAAGATAATAAATGTTATTAAAATAATAACTTTCATCCTTTATTATGTGCTTATAAACCACGTATTTAATTTTTTTTTCATTTTATCTTCCCAATACTCCCGCATGGTAGTTACTACAATTTCAATTTTACTAGGGGGAAAAAATAGCAAAAAGTAAGGTTTGGAAAGATGATGAGCTTGCCCAATGATATATGAGTCCATTTGGCTTAAAGAGAATTATCTTTTCAGTACACCATATTGCCTTGGAAGGTGCAATTTGTTAGTCTACAATTTTGAAACAAGACAGCATCCATATTCTGTGATAGAATTGTGCTCACTGTTTCTTTCTGCTTCCAGAGCCAAGAATATGGCTTTTCTCTAAATACAATGACTTTCCATTCATCCACACACTGATTATACTCCAGGACAATACATCATTTGGTATATTGTTGGTCTATTCTTATAAATCTCGATGCTCTTCTCTCTTCAAGTTTATTAGGGCCATAGTTCTCTTCCTTAGCTAGTTCAACTCAAATAAAAACTTGCCGAATTTTGCAATATTTTTTCAACTTTGAAACCGAATTGTGACACTATTACCAACATTCCAGCTTCTGCGTCTTGTTCACCAGACTATGATCTCATTGGTGTGGGAATGGAGAAGGGATTAAGGCAAAGAAGTGGAGAATTAAAATTAGGCATGGAACATCTTTGCTTTTTATTCTCCTGACCCTTCTCTCACCCCAACAAAGGAGAGAGAGCCAGGTTCTGATGAGAAGAGGAAAAATATCCAGGAACCTGGACTATTTGTTAGAAAACCACATGTTGTAACACTTAAAAAGGATTGACTTAAAGGCATTTATTTTAAAATATTTTCAAATGAAATTTGACGTTAAAAAATGTAGGGTGCCATGCTGTGTCCTATTCTAAATGTTGATTTGCAGTGTTGTTGTGCGTCCAATGAATTAGAGACATAGATACCAAGCATTACCGGGCACATAGAGACATTGATGCATTTTCATAAAAGTAAATTATAGAATAGAGCAGAATTCTGTGAAATGCTGATATTGGAAAGACATGACTCTAAGTCCAAAAGCTGCTTGTGTCAATTCTTTAGAGACAGAGGCTATTTTTAGTGCTTAACAAAAATCAAGGCTACTTGAAAGAAAAATTTGAGCCCTTTCCTATATTCTTTATACTGAACTATGTTTTTCTTTGACCTAAGGACCAAGTCAATTCAAAAACTCCTCTAATTTTTACAGTACCATCTTTGCTTATTAAGCAAAGTATGTGCAAAGGACAGGGAATACTGAGTCACGTGGACATCTCTTCTAAAGTAAACCAAAGACTGTTGTGTAAAGTGGGCACCAGTGAGCAGTAAGGTATGCAAGGGCAGCCCTGGATCAGAAACGAAGAATGTCAGCTCGCCAGCTGACGTCATCGTGGCCCAGTGAGGATCAACCTTGGAGTCGACCCTGGTGCCAAGACAGCTGGTTTGCAGGATGCATGCTCATGGTCCTGGCCTGCAGGAAGCAGGGCCTGGATCTGAGACCCATGCACTACACTGGGGCCATGGAATCTGCTCATACACATTTACTAAGTACATTACTGAAAAGTAATAGTTTCACACATGCTGTATACAGACGATTATCGTAGAATTTTATACTTGAAACAAATAATAGTATTAACCAATGTCATTCCAATACATTTAATTTTTTTAACTAATAGTATTTAAATGGCCCTCAGAAGGATATCTACCAATTTCAGGCTAGTGGTTACCTGTGGGGAGAGGACAAAAGTAATCAAAAGGGCCCTAACGGTTTGGCTCAGTGGATAGAGCGTTGGCCTGTGGACTGAGGGTCCCAGATTTGATTCCGGTCAAGGGCATATAACTTGGTTCTGGGCATATCCCCTGTAGGGGACAGGCAGGAGGCAGCTGATCAATGTTTCTAACTCTTTCCTCCTCTCTGTACATTTTTTAAAAAGTAATATAAAGGTAAAGAAGGTGGGCAAGCCTTTAATAATTTATTTTTAAAGTCTGTGTTAAATATGGCAAAGAGTTAGCAATTGTTAAATTCATGTGGCAACTGCACAGGCATCTGTTACAGATTCACATTTCTATATGTTTGAACTATTTCACAATTAAAATGTACAGAATTCTGACTAACAAAAGATAGTCTCAGAAACACCAACCACGATCACAACCGAAAATGAAATGCAAATCCAAGGTGAAGTGTCCAAAAGAGTCACACTTCCGAAAAGTCATGACATACCTGAGGCGAGGCATTAACAGAAATGTGGATGTGACCGTGATTATGTGCTCAAGGTTTTCTACTTCTTTCGAAAAAAATTAATGTTTAACTCCGAGTATTGCAGCGAGTAGTGTTAGGAGAGTATCATAAAGCATACTGTTAGCTGTCACTCAGCCAAACCCAAATTAGAATCAGTCAGCTTTGAAATTCCGTGACTTTCTGGGCTTGGAACTCACCACCTCCTCGATGGATTAGCATTATTTTCCCATCTGAACCCTCTTGGGCAGTAGCAGTAATAACCTTTTTTTTTTTTTTTTGCTTAGAGGTTAGGACTGAACTTTCCTTAGTTCCAAGAAAAACAGGCCTTCCTCTCATTTCAGGGTGAGGTTTGTCAAGCCCTCCGAGCTTCTTTCCAACTGATTCCCAGGGTATTTCATGTTCCAGTTGGGGTTCCTTCATCTGGAGCTAAAAAGACAAACACAGGCTTTCATCTCCAAGGCAGGATGTCACTGGAATGGACGACCCGTGGGCAGTTAGCAGACGCACAGGCCTGTGCCTCTAATCCCCTTTGCAGGGGCCGCTCAGGAGCAGACAGCACTGGCTGCAGGCAGGGTGTTGAGTGGGATCCAGCTATTTGGGTAAAATCATAGGGAAGTGGTAAGCTTTAGAGGAGCTACACTGAACATTTAAGTGTGTTTAGGGAACAATTTAAAGAAGAATTTAAATTTGGCAACAAGATGATTTTGCAATCAATATTGGGGCTATTTTCTTCAGTAGCATCCAAGAAACACCCCCACCATGGCTTAGTTACGCACCCCTTTTCCATAAATGAATGAAGTCAACAACCCTTCACACCCACAAAGTGGGGTGTTACAGAGACACTCCTCCCCTCCCAGCCCGACTTACCTTTAAGACCCAGATCGAATTTCCTTCTCTTGTTGATGCCATTCTCCTTGGGCTATTGTCTTCTTTAAAGAAACCCAACATTTAAAAAGAGTGGTGAGACCTGGCCTGGAAGCTTTGTTGGTTAGAGCATCATCCTAATATGTCAAGAATGCAGGTTCAATCCCAGAACACAGGGCACATACAAGAACCAACCAATGAATGCATAAATCAGTGGAACCACAAATCGATGTTTCTCTCTCACACCAGCCCCCGTTTATCTCTCCCTCTCTCTAAAAATCAATGAAAATTTAAAAATATAAAATAAAAATAAAGACAGTGGTGGAATTGAAAAAGTCCCCATGGCTTTGTAGCTGGACAGAACTAGGTCTGAATTCTGGTTTGGGCTAACTCATTGTAGGATCTCTGGCACCTCATCTCCCCTCTCTGGCCTCTAACGTCCTCTGCTGAAAACGGAGAAAAATAACAAGAACTGTCTCCCAGGGCTGTTGTGAATGAGATTGCCCAGAGCCTGGCCCAGTCAATGCCGACTCCATCACCGTTGTCACGGGCATTCTTTCTTGTCCTTCAGATTTCTATTCCAAGTTCAAAATTTTTATTTTGAACTTAGAGAAGAGTTTTAAATTTTATTTCTTAGTGCTATTGGTTCCAAATATCATGCTTCACTTAAAAAACAAAAAGCTTTTCTTGAATTTGTTTGATATCCTTTGCCTCCCATTTCTTTTTTTCCAACATCATCAAGAACAGAAATAGTCGAAACCGGTTTGGCTCAGTGGATAAAGCATTGGCCTGAAAGGTCCCAGGTTCGATTCCGGTCAAGGGCATGTACCTTGGTTGCGGGCACATCCCCATTAGTGGGTGTGCAAGAGGCAGCTGGTCGATGATTCTCTCTCCTCGATGTTTCTAACTCTCTACCCTATCCCTCTGTCTTCCTCTCTGTAAAAAAATCAATAAAATATATTAAAAAAAAAAAAAGAAAGAATAGAAACATCTTAAAATTGAGGTCAAGCATCTTCAGAAGCTGTGTTTTCAGTCGTAAGTGACCAAACCACCCAAGGCACAGATGCCTCCACAAACTTCTCTGAGGGGTCTTTTGACTCACTGAGGCACTGGCGTTGGTTAAGGCCAGCCACGGGGAACAGGAAATGCAAGCTTTGTCACACTGTGGGTATCATATTCCCAATAAGAAAGGCCACCAGAGCAGCCAGGGCAGTTGTAAGTTAAATCCTTTTCATCTGAAAGCTGCCAGAAATATGACCCTGAGAACAAGGACCATTCTCTTATATTATTATGCCACTTTGAACAAGAACAAACTTAGTTCATAGCAGGTGCTTAATACTCATTGTGTGATAAGTAGGACATCTCCTATGTGGAGTCCATTTACCTAAAAACAGACTACTAGGACTCAAGGTGTATATTGTAACTAGTGTAACCCTGTGTTGGCCTTTCTTTATTGTCTAATGTAACAGAAATCTCAAAAACTAAAGGCCACTTTGGCCCTGACTGAGATGTTTTTATGACAATATGTGGAAGTAAAACCACATAGAGCTACTAATAGTTCTCTAAATGTGACACTTTTCTGTCACCTCTATGCATTTTACACACAGTTCCCTGGGCCAGGAGCACAGGCCTCTCATTTCTACCCACCCCTACCCTCAGCAATATTTTCTCAGGATTACATTTTCCTCAAGACACAACCCAGGCATCCCATCCTTCCAGAAGCCCCCTGTGTCTCCCATGGGCTGGGCATGAGTTTCCCTTGTGCGCTTCTGTGTTGCATACGCTCTAAAAAGGAGACCTCTCTCCATTATCATTCAGGTGACTGAACTTTTGCAATACAGTCAATAAAAAAAATTTTTTTTTGAGCAACAACCTACCATAAGAGTAGGATGGAGTCCTGAAAGAATTGAAAACTAGGGAAAATAATTTTGGATTACCCAGAGGACACTCATCAGTACTCTACTTGCACAGATTCTGAAAGACTATTCTTAATTTCACCCAAATGACAAGCACTTGCCTTAATGTTCTCAGAAGTTGTTATATGGGGTCTATAAAATGTTGCTGGTGTCCCCTGGCACTGTTGGTGATCAAGATCATTGACAGAATTTTCACTGGGAAGAGACATGTTAATTAGTCTAAATAATTCACTGGAGTAATTAATGACTGAACACTTACCTAATAGCTAACACTTTCACCTGTCAGAGCCAGAGGTAAATGCCAGACTAGAATTTGATCATTATACCTTAAAAAAATTCTAGATAAAATAAAAATAGACCAAATAAAAGTGAGAAGCCTCCCCCTCTAGCCAGTGTTGCTCAGTTGGATGGAGCATTGTCCCACACACCAAAAGGTTGCAAGTTCAATTCCTGGTCAGGGTGTTTGGGAGCAACCGATGGATGTTTCTCTCTCACATCAATGTTTCTCTCTCCCTCATGTCAACAAGCATATCTTCAGGTGAGGATTAAAAAATGTTGGAAGCTCCCGTGGTAGATGGTGGGCATGTTGAATCACAAAATTGCCAGTGGTTGTAGAGAAGGAGCAGCAGGTAGACCCCTTTGAGGTGGGCCATGAGGTATGAGACCTATTATTATTATAAACTGGAAACAGGACCTACTCTTCCAAGTTATACAAACAACACACAGGTTCAGGCTTATTTTGCCTCAAAGTTGTCATTGCCTTTTCCAAGGTTAGTTTTCTTGGGTATTTTTGGATAACTTTAGGTAAAGATACAAATGCCTAATAGGTAGTAGCAGTCACAATTTTTGGAGTGTTATATTAGTTTCCTATTCTTTTTCCTTCTTGTAAAGTTTGCTAGTTGGCCAAGATAGATTGAAGGAGGCCAACATGGAATTCAAGGAGTTTGTCCAAAGTGACTATCACCAGGAAGAGGAGTATCTCCTAACACAATTAGGATGTGCATTTGCTTCTTTTTTTTTTTTTTTTTTAATATATTTTATTGATTTTTCACAGAGAGGAAAGGAGATGGACAGAGAGTTAAAAATATCAATGAGAGAGAGACATCAATCAGCTGCCTCCTGCACACTGCCTTCTGGGTATGTGCCCGCAACCAAGGTACATGCTCTTGACTGGAATCGAACCTGGGACCCTTGAGTCCACAAGCCGACATTCTATCCACTGAGCCAAACTGATTAGGGCTGCATTTGCTTCTTGATTGTGATGCACACTCTCACAGAGAAATCCAAGCACATTATGAAATGCCTTGTACCTGCTGCTGTTGGGGCATTTGTGAACATTTTAAGTGCTGGTTTGCTTGCAAGCTGTGAGATAAATGTCCTTAAAGCTCTCACCAGCATAGAACTTCAACTGATTGCCATGGGAGCTGGGAATAAAAAAGGGGGGGGGGGGGGGAACAAAACAGGATGGAGTTCCTTGAAAGTCTTCTAGATTTGTCCATCCCACAATTGTACAGTCAGAAGCAGGAGAAAAGCAGTAAATTTGTGGATTCCTTCAAAGAGAGTCTTGTTTTCTGAAAATATTAGGCTTTATTTTGTTATTTTACTTGGATTGACCTCCAACAGCTGCTCCATTGGATTTCACGGGCAGCCTGTGGTTTTTAGCTTAATGAAGCCCTGGGAAACAGATTTTGTTTAATTAGCAGACCTTCTGTGTGAATTTGAATGGGCAGAGTTCAGATGAAGAGGCACTCTGAGGTCATGACTTCACATGTTTGCCTCACTTGTGAACACAGAATGGAAATAAGTTGATGAGGGGTGTATTGTAACTAGTGTAACCCTGGATGAGGTGAGAAAACAAAATGTTTGGGAACTGAATGTCCTCCCGTGTACTGGGCACATTTTCGAGACGACATGGTGGAGTTCCTGTGGAAACCAGTGGAGAACTAGGATTCACATACCGTTGTCCCAAAGTAAATAAGTCGTGTGCCACACCAGACCCGTGCTGGGCTCAAGGACAGAGGAAGGGGAAAGGTGCACCTGTGAGCAAGCTAACCAACCTCGTCAGAAAGCAAGGGCACCACACCTTCAAAGGGGACCAATCTTAGGGAAGAGCTGCAGTGATAGCAGGGCTGTAGTATAAAAGGCCAGGACAAGGAGGATCTTTTTTGAATCGGTCTGGAGTTATGCTAAGAATAAAGGTTTATTATTGATTTCAGAAGAAAACATAAGTTTTAAGTGAGGCTGTCATTCCAACTTGGAGTTGAACTATTATGATTCACCTATAATTTAATAGCAGCTGACTATATATTTCTTCCCTGTCATCAGCTGAAGAGTGACTATCCACACACCACAAAGTATGGCTTCGATTTTACCTGCTTCCAATAAACCCATGAGATCTGACCAGAATACATATGTTGGGTAAGTAATTTTGATTACATGGTTGTTCTTTGGATTTTATATTAAATGTTCAGAAGATCAACCTCTATCATTATGTAAATGTCTTACATTTAAAGATGATATAGTTAGAACTTAGCTCATAATACAAAACAAAATAAATACAATGCAAATTGTCTTCTTAGTGATATTTTCATTCCTTGGTTCTTAGGGGAATTTGGCTCATCTAAGAAAGTGAGCAATGTGTCAATTATACCTCTCTCCTTTAAAGAGAGAGAGAGAGAGAGAGAGAGAGAGAGAGGGAGAGAAAGCAAAGCCAAAAAAACATGCAGAAGATTTACCAATCTGCATGAGTGAACACATTCAAAGTTCAGCCTGCAGTTCAGCCTTTAATTCCAGGACTATGGGCTGAAATATCTGAGAAATGATTTAAGGGGCCTCCCTGTGCTTCAGGGGGATTTAACTGCACTGCAGCACATTATGAAGTGATTCCATACGCTTTGTGATAGACTTTACATAGAATTCACTTCTAAAATTCCATGTATGTTCTTCATCCCAAGGATAGACATAAATCTGCCAAAACTGTCTGCAAATTTAGTTCCAATTCTTGCCCCAGGTTCACAGAACATAATGAGCATTAATCTTCAGGAGGCTTAAGGAATTTGTGTGCGTTCCCTCACCAAGTTGTATCAGATGCCTTGCTTAGAGCCTCCATCGTGTCATTGTTCCAGAAAATGTTCCATTTACCCATCCCAGACAAAGGTAGTCTCCTACCACGTTCACTTGCTCAGGAATGCCAAGGCAAGAGAAAAGGAAAAATTCTGAAGGTGAAGGTAGTGGTAAATAGAAAGACTTTTTCTCAGCCAGCACTTTTCTCTGGTTACCAGTGTTTAATACTGACCATGCTATCTCACGGCTTGCTAAAAGAATGTATTTCCAATACCACCTTTGGCCCACATTTTAGAGAAAGGAAAGAAAATGCAAAACTAGGTTGAGGACCAAGTAGTACATATAGTCTACTTAGTAAAAATTATATATTTTGGAAAGATTGAACTTTTGCAATTGCCAGAATCATACTGGGTTGAATTTGGCATAATACTCCAAACTAATCTTTCCTTTGGCAAGCAATAGAGAGATCATTTTAGAAGTCCTTTTGGTGAGCCCAAAGGGATACAAACCTTCTATACACATGCTCCTTGCCCAATTCTTTGACCAAGGGATCATTAGCTATTGAAACAGACCATTAAGGAAAACTAAATAATTAACAGAATTATTATAATGAATAGTCCTAATGAATTAGCAGGATTATTATAGTTAATACAAGAGAATATAGTTAATGGTTGGAGATTTTTTTTTTTAAGACAGGAAAGCTGAAAGACATCAATGATTTTAAAAATACCAAGGCCCATATGTTCTTGACAATATAAATCAGAATTTCTAGGTGTGGGCTCAGGTACCGGTGCTTTTTAAAGCACCCCACATGATTCTGCTATGGAGTTAGAATTTGAAATCACTGAAGTAGATGAATGACACTCTCTTCTAGGGTAAGGATTTATAGAGTCAGCTGGGACCCCAAAGGAGAAGCTGTACAGCAGGAAAGCAGTTTGGCAGAGTTAAGCAGAAAAGTGAGAGAAGTTGGGAGAGAAAGTGGATGGCATGTTTCTCAAACTGTGATGTGCACAGAAGTCATATAGGAGTTGTTTACAGGCAGATTTTGATTCAGGAGGTCCTTCGTGGAGCCTGCAATTCTGCATTTCTAACAAGCCTCCATGGCAATGCTGCTGGTGAATTGACACACTTTTTCCAACAAGGGATCACTGGTGCATGTCCTCTTGTCTGTCCCCAGGAGAGGAAAGGAGGTGTCCTTTTACTTGGGGGCTTTGAGGCTTGTTCTGAAGTAGTCAAATGTACTAACCTCATGGAATGCTTTATTTTTTTAAACCAGCCATGATCCACTAACTAATTAAGAATTTGTTACCCTAAGTGTTTTTGAGCGGAAAATTAATAGTATTCTGTTCCACTTCCCAAATGTTAAATTTAATTTAACAAATAAAATTTGTTAAGACTTGGGTATTAAAAAAAAGATATATGAGACAGCTTGCATGAGAAAATTCGCAATTTTTCTGGAGAGACAGAAAATTAACCCTTGAAGTGCTATCTACCAGCCTTAACATGAAATACAGTACCTGCTTTAGGAGCAGTGTGGGAGTGGGAATTCATACTGACTGAGGAGGGAAGATGCTTGTAAAAGCCTTCAGTGGGGGTGGTATTTAAATTTGACCTTAAGGAATGAGTAGGATTCTGACATGTGAACAATGGAGGGAAATGGGAAGGATGCTTCAAGAATAAAGGCCTAAAGAGGGATTCTCAACTTCGGTTTCACATCAGATCACTTGGGAAAATTTCAAAAATATTTTTCAGAGTCTAAATTCAGTGGGTCCCAGGCATCAGTATTTTTAAACTATTTTTTAATGAGCAAACATTATTGGAAATATAAAACAAAAACACACAAGAGTTTTGTTAAAATGTGTAGAGGCATTTACTAGGAAATGGAAGGAACATAGAGTGAAAAAGTCAGACAGTTCTTGGCAGAGACAGCTTGACCCGCAGTGGTATTGGGCAATGATTATCACTAATGATTAAAGTTGTATGTAATCACTACTATTGAATATAATACCAAAGGCTGGTATTGGGCAATGATTGTCACTAATGATTCAAGTTGTATGTAATCACTACTATAATACCAAAGACTGAAGATGGTGTGCCTTATAAATATGAATTAGATGGAATTAAGGTCATTCCTACAGCAGCAGTCAGTTCACTGTCTTGCATTATTTTATAAGAGAGAAGAAGGACAGTAGCCCAGGTAGGCTTATATAGGCCTCAAGGCAATCTTTCTAAGCAGTTATTATTTTCACTATACCCACTTTACAGATGAGGAAACTTTCAAAGGACAAAGATAAAATAGCTTACCCAAGGCTGCACAAGGAGTACATATATGGTTGAACTGGTGGTGGAACCCAGGCAATCTGACTACAGATCCCAGTAGCCTATGGTATACAGCTTCCCATGTAAGGTAGAAAAGGACCATGAGGGCCAGACAGACCTGGATAGAACAGACTCTTCTGTAATCTACTGGTTGTAAAATCATGCTCAAGATTCTCAACTTCTGCAATGGCTCCTTCATTTGTAAATTGGATTTGTTAGTGTTGCTTACTTAATAGAATGTTTATGGAATTAAAACTGTATGTAGTTTTTATGGCAGTGCACAATTTTCATGCTTAAGTCTATGCCTGAGTGCACAGAAAATATTAGCCACTATTATTATTAATTAGTGGTGCTGCTGTTTTTATTATAATATCATAATAATATTTGTTTCATGACAAATCATTTAATCCTAAATGACAGTTTATGTCCAATATTTGGGCTAGAAGTTATCACAGGCTTTCTCTCCAAATTTCTTCACATTTTTTTATATTATTTTTCCCAGAAAAAGTTTTGTTCATGTTAAAAATCCTTACCTGGATGCTATGGATGAAGACATTCTCTATCACTTGGATTTAGGAACAAAAACACACAACCTACCAGCAATGTTTGGGGATGTAAAGGTAAAAGTACTTCTAACTTTAGAGAAAACTATTGTGTTTCCCCTGCTGATATATATTCTTTTTATTTTCTCATCATAAACTTTACTCATTCAGCCTGTGAAATGTCAGAGGTCCCACTAGGAACTGATGTTCATTCTCTGAAGCAATCTGGAATGTATATATCTTGAACAATTGTTTCCATTCCAACAAGACATCAAGGCTCCCAAACTAAATCTAATACATGCATAATTATTGGGCTGCTCTAGTTCCTAGAGATAAATTCCATTTTATTGACAATACTACTGGGTGCTGAGAATTCATTATAATTCAGTTCACTGTTTAACATCTACATTAATAGCTGAACTTCAATAATTCACATTTTATTAAATCATGGCATAACTCAACAAAATTAACAATGTTATCTTGAAAAGAACTATTATTCAATATTTCATATTATTAAGATTTTTGTTATTTCATAAGAAATGTTATGAGAAAATTTTTATGGAATATTGCTGGGGAAATTATACTTCTCTAATATTTACCTTAAATATATATGTATGTAATAAAAGCAGCTCATGTCCATTATTTAAAATTGGAAAAAAATAAAACAATAATTAAAAAAAATACACCTTAAAAAAACTTCTACCCCCTAAACATAGACATTAACCTGTTTTCTTTTCCCCCAATCCTTTTTAATAAATAGATTTTAAAACAGTTGGAATTATATAATTGCATCCTAATTTTTTACTTCACTTTATGTAATTAATATTTCTCCCATATTATGTCATTTTCTTAGAGACACGTTGTTTATGGATGTCAACTGACCAAGCCACACATTATATAGTCTACTTTTGACCTTTATGTAAAACTATTTTCTATTATAAACACCATTGAAATGGATACTTTTGGACCTGAAACTTTTTCATCTATATGCTTGGAATTATTCACTTAAGTGGTAAAAGGGAATACACTTTTAAAAGAATTTTTATTTTCAAAAGGCCTCTACCTATTCACAGTCCCACCAGGAGAGAATCATGCAGTTTTCATTTAACTTTTACTCACTTCTTTAGCAATTACAAGAGCAAACAAACAAGCAGAAAACCTTTCACATCCACTGTCTCACTTAATCTTGACATTAGCCCTTTTAGGCAGGGTAGCAGATATTTATTTATTTCCTCCATAAAACAAGGAAATTGAGTTCAGGAAAGTCAAAGGAGGTTAACAAGGTACAACATCCAGTGGCAGAGCTAGGACTTGGACCACGCTTTCCCAAGGCTCTTACCCACTGCACCAGGTGGATTCTTTGAGTCACAGTAACTGAGAAGAGTCCATTAATTAGGAGGGGACACTGAAGAAAGGGGAGGAAGAAGAGAAGGAGGTTAGGAGGAGAAGGAGGGGAGAAGGAAGAGGGAAAGGAAAGAAAAGAAGAAAAGAAGGAAGGGAAGGAGGGAGGAAAAAAGAAAGGAAGGGAGGGTGGGAAGGAGGGAGGAAATGAAAGGAAGAAGAAAGGAAAGGATAAAGAGAAGAAATAAACCTATGATATTCATTAGCAGAGGGAGCTAAATGCTTCCTCCCTTCCCATCTCTCCTAGGGCACAATGTTTTGAGGCTGTGGGCTGATTTGACATAACACACCCCTTTCCCCACTCCCACCAGTCTGCTGCTCCTAGCCTTTTAGAGGCTTCTCTCCATATTAGCCTCATCTTCTCAATGTAACATCTCTCTCTACTGATGTTTCTGATGATTTTGCTCCAAGAATAATTGATAAAGTCTATCTATAATACTCATTGATCAGACTACTTGAATTCAAATGTTAGATTTGATGTTCATGCCTCACAGTGATATTCCCAGGACCATTATTTGGGGATAGTTCCAATTAATTAAAAGACTCATCATAATTAATAAACTATGGTACACATATATTATAATAAATTAGAAAGACTCAAGATATTGTAGATTTTGAGACAGGAAGTTTTTTATTATCTACATAGCTAGGTATCTGTCTTTCATCTATCATTTATGGAGTACTTTCCATGCATCAGACTCTATATTAGGCATATGAGTATGGTATATCATTTGAATCCCATAGCTACTAAGAGAGTTGTTATTGTCCCCATTATACAGATGAGAAACTGAGGCTCAAACATATATGTAGTGTTATAACATATATACTTGTACATATATTATAAATGTATTATTATTATAAGTAAGTTCTAGCACTACATCTATATATCTGTACATAAATCTATATCTATATATACCTATATCTATCATCTAGCTAGCTATAACTGTCATAGGCATAGCACAGCTGGTAAATGAAAGAGCTGCAATTAAACTTTAGGTTTCTCTGATGAAAAAAGTAATGGCTCTTCTCTATTTGGAAAAAAAAAAGGTATTGCATTTTGGTGCTCTTAATGTTAGCATCTGGGAAATCATTGGGACGGAAAGCTTTGTTTTAGACATGAAAATAATGTCTAAAACATAAATCTCTCTCTCTCTCTCACAGACACACACACACACACACACACACACACACACACGCAGGAACGCACGTGCATGCAGAATTGCCTCGTCTTTGTTACAATCCCAGGAAACAGGCCTTTACTGCTCCACCTGACTAGATTTTCATCAGCACTTATTCTCAGGCTCTGTCTGTCAGAGCCACTATGCAACCTTAAAAACTCACTGTCCACCTGGTGTCACTCCCTTCAGTAGATTTTCTTTTGAATAAAAAGGCACATTCTGGTTTAGAACATGTTTTGTCCCACCAGAGGACAACTCTATGGATTGGCCCACTTTGATGGAGAGTGGGCAAAAGTAGTTCTAAATAACCAGGACTGGCTCTTTGACGTAGGCCAGGATTCTTTTAGAGGCAGCAGGTAAAGTCTAATTTATATTTACAGATGTTTTTTCAGAAACTTGCCGTTTTTTCAGCCACATTCTTATTTTTGAATGAGAACATGCTAGGTTCAATTTCTTGGTTCTAGTTAACTCTAGGAAAACAATCCTAGCTAAGAAGAGAGAGCATAATCCATCAGAACCTGGAAACTCAGGCTTGCCTTCACAGAGATGATCTTCATGATTAAAGCATTATCTCCCAAGGAAAGGAGAACTGTGGGTGTGTAAAACTTCAACCTTAACGATTTTGACAATTATTCCTATTTTCTTACTATATTTTTTAAGTTTTTACTAGTTGATACTGCAAAATATTAGTGGCTTTGTACAATGTAAGTTTATTTCTTATTTATATTAAGTACAAAAAAATGGGTGTTCCCAGTTGATATGTGGCTCTCCTCCAACTGGTACTCAGGTACCTAGGCTCCTTCCATCTTGATGCTCTGTCACATTTGAGCAGTGATTTGCAAATTTTCTCTGAGTGTCAACACACTTCCAGCAGACAGGAGAAGACAATCTGTAGTATCACCAATGGGAGATTTCTATGGGCTAGGACTGGAAGTGGCACCCATCACTTTTGCTCACGTTCTAGTGGCTGAACTGAGGAGGATGGCCTTATCTAATAGGAAAGGAGGCTGGGCAGTAGAGTTTAGTTGTATTCCCAGAGAGGAGGAGAAACAGCTTTGGTGACTTTGTCATACTGACTGGAATGCATCAAAATTTAAAAATATAGTGGGAGAGCATTAGACCTTATCTACTCAACTCAATATGTCTTTTATAAAATTACTATCAGAACCTCTAGTGGAAACCGGTTTGGCTTAGTGGTAGAGTGTCGGTCTGTGGACTGAAAGTTCCCGGGTTTGATTCCGGTCAAGGGCACGTATGTTGGTTGAGGGCACATCCCCGATGGGGGGTGTGCAGAAGGCGGCTGGTCAATGTTTCTCACTCATCGATGTTTCTGGCTCTCTATCTCTCTCCCTTCCTCTCTCTGTAAGAAATCAATAAAATATTTAAAAAAAAAAAAAACCTCTAATCTCTCCCTAGAAATTTCCAAGCAACATAACAAAGAATTACCATATAACACTCTATAATACACATTTTTAAAGTGTTTATATGCCTTTGTAAACATACATTATACCCAAGCTGCAATAGGACCAGGTTAATAACAACATGGCAAAGGTAAGTCTTTTGAGACAGTAGGCATATTTTAAAAACTATTTTATTGATATTTTACAGAGATAGAAAGTTAGAAACATGGATGAGAGAGAAACAACTATCAGCTGCCTCCTGCACACTCACCACTGGATATGTGCCCGCAACCAAGGTACATGTCCTTAACTGGAATTGAACCTGGGACCTTTGAGTCTGCAGGCCTATGCTCTATCCACTAGCCAAACCGGTTAGGGCCAGTAGGCATTTTTGAAAGTGAGTTAATACTGGCAGCCTATAGCAAAGTACTTAACACATTTTTGTAATGCTTCAGACTTCTTCCAATGCACTTTTATCTTCTTTGTAAAACCAGGACAAATAATTTCATTTGGACATAAATCACAGTAAGCTTCTCTTAAGGTCAGTGCTGGTTGGTGGTCCTCAACCATATTTTACTTCTCATTAAGGCAGTCAGACTTAAAATTGTGGCTGGGGGTGATATTTAGTGCATCTGATTTAAGGGTAAAGCTTCAAGAATGAAAATGCTCTGTCTATACCTATCATCTTTATGTCACTAGAAGCATTCAGAAATTCCTGTTGATTACAGCAATATCTAGAGTTCAAAGAAGAATTCAAACTGTAAGCTATTCTAACATCTGCTTTTGGTTTTATGGTCAATCTGAATAGTTGTAATTTTCATTCATTGGCACCACACAATGAGTTATTTTCAAACTACTGTATTTTGGAAAACACACACACACACACACACACACACACACACACACACACACAGTCTTTGTACTTAGAATTTGAGCTAAGTCTTAATTGTCCATACCAACAGAAGAAAAAATTTTTATAAGTAATCAATAATAACTTAAAAACTCACTTTAGACCATGGTCTTACTTTCTTTGCTACCCAGCCTATATGGCTCACTTCCACTGCAGTTCATTACCAACTTTAAGCCCCATCAGGGAAACTCATCAGAAGCCACAAAAAAGACAAAAATGAGGATAGAAGAGAAGCAGAGGGCAGATAAAAGGATAATTACATCCCATAGCTGAAATTGGAATATTGCTAAATGGAAACAGAACACATCATGTAACCAGACCACCCAACAGTCATAGTAAATTATTTGTGAATGGGGCTGCCTACTCTACAACCTCAGTTTCGTATTCCCTTAGACAGATATTCTTTCTCCCTGCACGTGACCTCACCGGTAATCCTTCTTGTCCTCTATGCCTCGTGCTGCCCACATCAGTCACCTGCCCTTTTCTCACTGGATTTGAACCAGCTTCTTTTGTACTAAGATCTGCAATACAGAAATAATAAATCAGCTCAAGAGCAGGGCCAGGAAACTGCTACACAATATGACAAATAGTATTTATTTATCAAATGCTCAGAAGGCACCTGGCCTTGTGCGACGTCCTCTGCCATAGCTGATCCTATTTTCTCCTTACAAAACCGTCCAAAGGGACCTGTGTTTTCTACATTGGAGATGATAATCTGAGTGCATAGAGATGACATGGGTAACATGGTGCAAGTTGCTTAGTCAGTGATGGGGTCTGGATGCAAAGCCAGATTTATCTCCAAGAGCAGGCCCTTCACCCCTGTGCCGCCTTATCTGTGACTGAGCTTCTGCAGGCTCAGTGCACCTCCCCGCCTAGCTGATGGCTGTGCTTTCCAGGGCCTCTGACACCTGCTACTGCGCATCCTCCCCACTGCTGACCCCTGGTACCCACCATGCTGGCAGTTCATCCGTGCTGCTGGGAGGCCATTCTCACCCTCTCCCACATCTACCTCTCCCACCCCTCATGGACCCCTAATAAACTATTGCACAAGCGCTTCCAAGACAATTTCATAACCATATTTTATTAGATGCAATACTCTTGACTTCCATGCCTGTTGTAATTTCAGCGATGTTAAAATGTTAATAAATCAAAACCAAATTATTGGAGCTGATGAAATACCGTAGTGAGATTTCCAGTCCACAATAAGGCTTGTTCCAGGAGAATTCCTTCTGAGTGAGAAGTTGGGAAGTTTTTATGTGATTATTTTTGGTAAAGCTTTAAGTTAACATAGCACATTTTACAATAAAAACTTCTGGCGGGAGATGTGGGACGAAGAAACATATCCAAACCTCATAGTTCCCCTTTTGCTATGTGACCTGCATTCCCGGTACTCAGTACTTACTTACCAAGCATTTAGCCTGCTAATGCCCAACAGGAGGCTGTCAATGCCACCTGAGGATCTCACTCATGTTTGTTCCCTGTGAACTAAAACATCAGGAGACTTGAACAAAAGCAACACTTGCTTTGATTTCGTGATGATCTTTTTCTTTACTAATTAAGCACAGCAAACTGTTAACTAATTTGAATTATTTACAGGTCAATAATACAAATTAGTTAACTCATGAACATAGCCATAACATCTACACATACTCTTTTTAAAAAATATATTTTATTGATTTTACACAGAGAGGAATTGAGAGGGACAGAGAGTTAGAAACGTCTATGAGAGAGAAACGCCGACCAGCTGCCTCTTGCAACCCCCCACTGGGGATGTGCCCGCAACCAAGGTACTTGCCCTTGATCGGAATCGAACCCGGGACCTTTCAGTCCACAGGCTGATGCTCTATCCACTGAGCCAAACTGGTCCTGGCTCTACACGTACTCTTAAGTTACTAAAAAATAAGGTAAAGTGATTAACATTGAAAGCTGCCCCTCGGTTCTGATCCCCGTCATTAAGGCAGGCGATTGCTACTTTTTATTAACAGTTTGTCTGCGTTGGTGGGAGCCCCAACAGAATGAAAGCATTTGCACTGTTTATGCATCAGGAGCTCAGGCTGCCGGGCAGCGGCGAGGACATAGAGGACATCTGTGCCGGGACGGACAGATACTGTATGTACAAAGTCGGTCCCGTGCTCTCCATCAGCGTAAGTACTCTGTGAGCCATCAGGGCTCGCAGAAAAAAAGGGAGCTTCTGTTACTGGGGTTCTTTTCCTTTCCTGCTTTGCCTTCTCACACAATTAAATTAAGTTTCCAGGTGTGATTTTCTCTGCTGGAAAAAGGCCCAGGGGCAGAACATAGCATTTGGTGTCCCTTCAGTTTATTAGTTACCACTTAGCGACTGACTTTAGGGGGGAAAAAAACCTCAAAGCACACTTCATTTCTTTAGTTTGTGACCGATTAGGCCACCAGTAATTTCCTCTCCTCTGTCCCTTCTCCAGCTTTGGGAATGTTGAGCTTTAAGTATACAGGGGCCAATTTTCAGGATTGCCAAAGGCTGCCTTCTAACAGTGCAAGGAGCCGGCTGAAAAGCTGGTAATGCATTTCCACAGAGCTCAGGTGAATTGCTCTCCTGTATTTAGACAATGCTGACAGCTATGGACATACAGTGTCCTAAGACAACATGGAAGTGGACTGATTTGCAATTTTAAGGAACACAAGGACCACTTCCCTCCGGGACCCAGGGTAGCACACCCAGAGGGCAGAGGATATGTGTGTGGAGCTTGTCTTTCTAAGTGTGTCTCTGCCACGGGGCTGTATTCTGGAACAATAGCTCGAGTGTGTCACATGGCTGGATACTGCAGTCCTCATAAAGGGCAGAGCCAGGCTAGGGAACGAGGAAGAGTCCTCTGCAGAGTGTGACATTCCAAGGAGCTGAATCATGTGACTCCTGTGCCAGGGAAGAGCCAGCAACCCTTCATTACTCTAAGTACCTGGTGAGGGAGAGATGGATGACCATGGCTGGACGCCTGGAGTAAAGAAGGGAAAATTACCCGAAGTCCAAAGGGTCTAAATTGATCTCCAATCTGGTAAAAAATGCCTCAACTTGCTTTGGGCTCAAATGAGAGAGTCAATTCATTTGTTCATTCAACAACTATAGAATATCGACATTGGAAGGAAACTCAATATTGTTTGATCTAGGCAAATTTTGTCTTACTAACTTTTGTTTGACATTTAGACTACAACTGTCTTTTTTCTTTCTTCTTTCTTGCACAATGAATGGGTGAAAACAAAAAATAAGGTTTCTAAAACTGTGAAATTATTGTAAACAAGCAGTAAAACTTAAGAATAAGATACAAAAACAGCAGCAAATGGATCTGCGGTGTGGTCAGGAAAAACGAGCTGAAATACAGATCATGCCCAGAGGGCA
Organism: Pipistrellus kuhlii; assembly: GCF_014108245.1. Lineage (NCBI taxonomy): Eukaryota > Metazoa > Chordata > Mammalia > Chiroptera > Vespertilionidae > Pipistrellus > Pipistrellus kuhlii. Next base: position 49,356,306 of record NW_023425573.1, on the reverse strand, counting down.
GCCTCTCTAGGCATACAGAGGATTTCCAACTTGGGCCCCTTCTTTGAAAAGTTTTTCCAGCAGCTGAGTGTGTGTGTGTGTGTGTGTGTGTGTGTGTGTGTGTGTGTGAGAGAGAGAGAGAGAGAGAGAGAGAGAGAGAGACTTTAGCAGAAACACATAAGCCCCATTTGTCATTTTGCTACTATGTCACATAATAAGTGATCATTATAAACCTATCATGTATCTGATTTAGAAGGAACCTAATAGATCAACTAATGGTTCATTGCTTAATGTACAGCTGAACAAATGAGATTTAGAGATTTTGCTCTTTAGTGGCAAAGTCAGTGCCAAAGCCCAAATATGTTCGTCTTGGACATACAAATTAATTCAGGTTTGACTCATGTCTCCAGAAGACTTACAATGCTTTTGGAAATCAGGACATGGAAACCGAATAAGGGAACCTCAGAGGCTCAAATTTGTCAGAGTTTCATATTCTTGATGGCAAGAGGGGGGAACTCAGGTGAGGACACCAAGGTCCTGGCTGCAGGAGTTTTCCTGATTTGCTAGGAAGACAATTAGTGGCAGACCTCTTGGTGTGCTTCCAACACACCAAGTCTCTGTGCCCAAGGGTAGAACTAGGACACACGTGACCCTCTGATGCTAGGCTGGGCATAAAATGGCCTCAGCTCCAGTCACTACAAATTCCACATGAAGGATCGTTCTGGAGAGTTATTAGAACATATTGATCACCAGGAGTTGCCAAATCCTCTTGTTGACCCCTCTTCTGGTGACATTGACTGTCCCATTCCAAAAGCTGAGGCACACTGGGATTACCAGTATGGTTGTGACCTGTCGAAATTTACCCACCTGCACATTCTCTATCCACTACATCGTTGGATCTGGATGGCACCCATGTATCTACTCCATGTGTTCCAGAGGTTATACAGCGTTAGCAGCAAATGAGCAAGACTACCTGAGAGCAATGCCAAGGATTTATAATTTCGCTTAGTGTGGTGGAAAGGGACTGATCACCGGACAGCCAAGTTTGTATTTTCTTGATATCAAGTCAATCTTGGGGAAAAAACTCTACTTCGCAAGCTGAGTGAAAAGAGCCCAGTGGGGACACAAGCAGTGGCACTGCCCTGACACCAGGGTACCGTGCCATCGTGGGCCACCCTCCTTCTGCTCCCAATGACCAGGCTGCTCCCAGCTTAACTGGCAGGGAGCTGCCTCTTGCTGGTCCCCGCAGATGGGCACATCTATCAGCGTGTCATGTAGGCGTCAGTTAGAGCTGACTTACGGTTTCCCCAGCTTTGGCAAAGTCATGATGATTATGTAAATTTCTCTGAGGGCTGTTAACTTGTAATGAAGAAAGAAAATATGTCCTGGGCACATATCAGTGTGAGATGTAGAGTGACGTTCTCTTTCTCTCAACAGCATGGCATGGGGATCCCCTCCATGTCCATCATGCTGCATGAACTCATCAAATTACTGCACCACGCCCAGTGCTGTGATGTCACCATCATCAGAATGGGCACATCAGGGGGAATCGGTGAGATGTTTGTTTTCTACTGTTAAACCCCAGGGATTGTTCTGTGCAAAGCAGCCGCCAAAATATACCAACATTCCCGAACCCAGAAATCCAGATGGGCTAAGGAGTGTTGGGAAGCTCAGCTTGAGGACATTTAACGAAATTAAAGAAATTTCTTTTTAGCTTCCTTTTTTCTCTCTCCATGGAAAACTAGAGTGGACATAGGTGTTGTTATGGGGAAGAGTGGAAGGATTGCTAAGGATTATGTTTCCAGGATAAGAGAAAGTTTTGAGGGCTATAGTAAATTTTGAGGTGTAGAAATTTCCTAAGTGACAGAAACAAGTGCTTTCAGGTAAAAAGAAACAATCACTACTAATTGCCTTATTTGTCAGCGAAGTTAGCACACTTCATAGGAAAACATTGTTTTTAGCTCATGTCAGTGACTGCATCCTTTTTCTTGGCTATTTCTTTTCCTCGTCAACACACCAGAACAAGCCACGCTGGACCTTTAGGGAAGGGCCAGCTAGAGCTTCCTCATGTTTTCCAGACTTCCCTTCTTCCTGCCTCCTGGCTGGTAAGGCCTCTGGGCAGGGTCGTCTTTATGCTTGACCTTGAGCTGAGGTCAAGTTATTTTTTCAACCTGTTCTTTAGGAGCAGATCATATGAGGGGTCATTTTACTATGTCACAATGTGCAAATATAGACAGAGCATTGTAACTGGAACATTTGGCTGACAGAGTGGCAGGACTGAATGAAAATTCTAAATAGGGCTGAGATTTTTGTCTGAGAACTACACACTTTTGGAGCAAGAGGGACCTTTAGAAATCCTCAAACAAAAAAACTAGAGAATGACTTGTCCAGGATCATAGAGCTTTAGGTAGCTGGGCCATGCTTCCCCAGGAACAGACATATTTAGAAAGACTGGGCTCTTCCTACAACTGTGGTCCAGGAATAAGGTCCACCCCAGGAGCTCAGAGATGGGACTAAAGTAAAAGGGCTTCTGTAGATGTCCATCCTGACAGAGGAGAATGTTAGCATCAGGGCTAGATGAGATATCCTTCCGGAAGCCTTTCTTTTGGCTCTGAAAGATCTTAACTAGGATACACACATCCTAACACATTTAAATATTAGCAAGACATTATTTTGATGCCCACATTTTCAATTTCCTTCTCAGTCATTTTCCTACTAGAGGCCTGGTGCATAAAATTTATGCAGTGGAGGGAGGGGGTTCCTCAGCTAACCTGCCCCCTCTCACAGTCTGGGAGCCCTCAGAGGCAGGAGGCAACCCAGCAATCAGGGGAAGGCAACACCCCATCACACCTCTACTGCTGCCACTGCTGGGAGTGCAAGCCTCAGCCAGGGCAGCCCTGGAAGCAGGAGCACCAGAACAGCCAGGCCCATCTGGGGCAGGCCCAGGCTTGTCGCACACCTGCCACCCCAGTGGGGCTAAGAGATTTGTGTACCACCATTTGGTGGCTGTGTGCATGGAAGCCAATTAGCATACTCCCTTCTTATTGGCTGTGGGCACCACAATCTTTTAGGGTGGAGCAGTCAATTAGCATATTCCCTCTTTATTAGACAGGATTCCTATTCCTACTCAAATAATTCAAGGAGCCACTTGTTTGACTTATTTAAAAAGTGTCTGACCCACCAAGGTTCACTAATCAGAGCCCACCTTGGGTTCCTAGGTGGATCTCCTAAATTAACCCTATGTTGATCAATACTGAAATTTATAAAACCCAGAAGGATATGCTGTGCTCTATAAAAGCCAGATAGTAAGTATTTAAAGCTTTGTAGTATGGAAGCAATGATAGACAACATGCAATGAACGAATGTGGCTATGGTCTAAGAAAACTTTACTTACAAAGACAGTCTGAATTTGCCCATGTATTATAGTTTGCAGATGTCTGCCCTATGGCATTTCTATGGAAGCATTCACTCATTTGATACATTTTTTATTGAGTATCTATAATGCAATAGGCATAACACTAGAACTGGGGAGACAACAGTGAACAATGCCCTTGACTTTACAGAGCTTATGTGTAATCAGGGTCATAGGCAAACAAATGAGTTACAAAGCATTAGATGAATGTTAGAATAGGAGTCTAGGGCACTGCCAATGTATAGTCCCTTATTTTGGCTCTAAATAGAAATAGAATGGGTCAAAAACTAGGTCAAAAGCTGGCCCTGGGGAAATTTACTATTACCTACCTATGCTGCCTTTTTATCCCCACCCGTATCCACCCTCCTGAATTCAGACCTTTTGAAGGAAGTGACTTGAGCCTACACCTGAAGAATGAGTTGGTGTTAGTCTGATGAAAAGGTGTGGGGAGGACAAAAGAGCATTCCAACAGGGAGAAGAACAGTCCAGAAAATGGTTTTTCAACTCCCTGTGATTTAGTTACTAAGGCCCATGAGCAAGCCAGACTTTGTAGCCCTGGAAAGTCAGCCAGGAGGCCTAATTTACATGGGGTCAGAGAGGGGAGGAGGGGTGATGTGAAGAGAATCAGAAGGAAGGGGGGATATATTGTAGATGCAAAGAAATTACAGTAATCAAGGAGATGCAGAGAAGATTAAATATCAAGTAGTCACATCATTTTAGGAAAGCTACTTGCTGGCAGGCTCATTTATTTTATTCCTGACCTAATTTATTCAAATTTGAGCCTGAAGGCCAATGCTAATTTGCATGTCCAAGAGTCATGTTTGTCTTGAAATCTAAACCCCATCACATTGTAAATGTGAATCCAGGAAGACAGGACATGCAAATGCCTGTTCTGAATGTTATTATTTAATTGCATTTGGAAAAAACACACACCATAATTTAAAGAATGGAAAGAGGGAGAATCATTAGCAGCTAGCATTAATTAATGTTGGCAGAACTGATTACATACTCTGTGTCAAAGTAACCACTCATTTATCCTCGCATCCCAGGGGTTGCACCGGGGTCTGTTGTAATAACAGACACAGCTGTGGACTCCTTCTTCAAGCCCAGATTTGAACAGGTTATCTTGGACAACATTGTCACCCGAAGTACTGAACTTGACAAGGAACTGGCGGAGGAACTGTTCAACTGCAGCAGAGAAATTCCCAACTTTCCAACCCTCATTGGACATACAATGTGTACCTATGATTTTTATGAAGGTGAGAAGAATTTATAAATTCTGAAAGCCACTCTTTGTTATTCAAACCCATAACTTATATTAAAACCTTCATTTAGAAATGTAAAAGTTGGGGATTTAAAAAGGGACTGAAACAGCCTTTTTAACTTCCTATAGCAGAGGAGTGTAAGAATATAATGAGCAGCAGAGAAACACCCATAGTGACCATGAATTGATAGTGGGTTTAATCCTCCAAGAACAAACTGAATACCAAAATGCAATTAATGATGTTAGTAAAATCTACTCTCTGTTAATGCCTTTGATTTCAATTGATGACTCTGGGAGAAGTGGAATATGCTGATTCTGTGTTTCTGCCATTTTGGGGTACAATCACCTACAGCGCAAAGTGACCTGGTACTCGGGAAAGGGATCCAGAAAATATTCAGGGAATTCCCAAGGGATGGGTGGTACCAAAGTTATCTTTTTCTCTCAGCGACAATTAAAGTGGTCCCCAAATCAAGTTGAGGAACAAATCGAAGGTGACTGCTAAGTCGCCTTTTTAACAAGGGATGAGAAGCCAGGAGAATAAAGTGTCAAGGGCAGACCCTGCTCATTCCAGAAGAAAGAATCTAACCAGGGGGGATCCCATTCCTTGGAGGGCATTCTAGAAAAATTGTCGTGTGGTTGTGTTTTAGTGTGTTGACCAATGTATACATTATTTTGTTTTAAATTATTTTTCTTTGGATCAAACTTAGGCTACTATATTACAATTTTAAAATTATATATGGATATAGGCTATAGTATCTGTAAATGTTACTTCAGGTTAGTAACATTTTATTTTATAACTTATTATTATAAAACAGGAGGCATGTTGGCTGGGATAGGGTTGAAACTCTCTATCATCGACTGCTAGCTGCTTTGTTGGGAGGGTCCAGGGTGGGTATGAGGCAGATCTTACAAATGACAGCCTGTTGGAGCCCCTATTTTCTTTGGTCTGCACAGAATTTTTAAAATGTGAATTATTTTGCTAACATTTATAATTTCTTGAAATTTCACATGAAAACCCGTAACTTGGGCTCCTTGAAATAACATAGCATTAAAAAATTTTAAATAATGCAGGGCAGCCTGGCAAGCCCAGCCCACACCCAGGGCTACATTCAATGAAGGGAGGGAGGCTGCTCCCTTGAGGCCTTGCAGACTTCGCTGACACCACCTGCTTGGCTTCAGGACATCTGGGTTGGAATTGGCTTAAATAACACTAGAGGGGTTGGCAGGCAGCCTTAAGGAGGAGGGAACAAGGGGAAGCGGACAGCCAGGGTGGAAGTAGCCTGAAAGATTAAAAGGGAGGAAAGGAAGCCAAAAAGAGGACTGTGCAAATAATGATGGCGACGGGGTGCTGCTGGCCTCCCTGCTCCCAGGCTATCCTTGGGCTTGTGGTGGGGAGAAGTCTGTTCCCAGGGCCTGCAGGGTGGAGGAGGAGTTAGAGTATCAGATTTTTTTCCACCTCTTTCCAGCCCCACTAATTGATACAAGTGAGAGTAAGTGGTAAATGAACACTGAGAGCATCATAGAAGGGAAAAGGTGATCACCAGGGTGGCAGGCAGCTGAGAGCTGTGTGGCAGAGAAGAAGGTAGACACATTGGTACCATTGTCACGATGGATAGACAGAGAGTCACAGTGTCCAAACCATGGTCCTGCTCCTCAAGGAGCTCAGAGCATCACTAAGGTTTGACATCTCTTCTCCCCCAGCACATGGCCCCGGAGCCAACCCGAGATTTTCCTCAAAGGGCAGATCTCTCAGTGACCCTCAGGTTCAATGTTTCCTCTTTGAAAGTAGCCAGTAATCTCTGGGATGACAATTTGGCACTACGTGGATATCCTGTAACCCAACTTTTCCACAATGATTTTAGCCTGTGTTACAAAATGATGATTTTTCTAATCCCATTATCCCTGGGCCCAGTGCTGGCTGCCGGGGCACTCAGCACTGTGGAGACTACTCTCCACATAAGAGACTCTGGAGTCGGGCACAGCCTTGCTCCCGGTCCAGTGACAGGAAGATTCGGACAGCAGGTTAATCCTCCCTGGGCGCAGGCCCAAGAGTCAGATTTGGCTGCGGAGCACTCGGCTGACAGCAAACCTCTTGGTGGTGCCTCTGCCACTGTCCTTATCAGGTTGCTCACTGCTCTCCATCTCTTTCAGGCCAGGGTCGACTAGATGGAGCCCTGTGCAGCTTTTCCAGAGAGAAGAAGGTAGATTACTTGAAGAGAGCATATATAGCTGGTGTCAGGAATATCGAGATGGAATCTACAGTGTTTGCGGCCATGTGTAGACTCTGCGGTCTGAAAGGTAAGTCCTTCATGAATGCCTAGGGTGTAAGTCTCTTCTTTTATAAAGTTACTTACTTGCATTTTGAAGGAGAAGAAAAGGCTATAGATGCCTTTACGTTGAATGCATGCCTTACAATTGTTTATAATATGGATTATCTCACAATGTCTTGTGAATGGGCAGGATATTATTCCCATCATGCAAATGAGAAAGCCAAGCCTTAAGGATCAAAAACAAGTTGCCCAAGGTTACTAGCTAGTGGGTTATGTAGCTAGGGTGTGACAGAAAGTTCCACTTTCTTCATCAGGGTAGTGGCTGCTATTTTCTATTACAATTTAATTTATCAAGACATGACACAAGTAACATATTTCAAAGATAGTCCACCAAAAGACAAAATGTGAGTGGAGTAGTGGTGTGTTTTTATAGTTAATTTACATGCATTTTTTGCTTTTTCCAACTTTCTATTTTGAAAAATTTCAATAATACAGAAAAATTCAAAGAATAGCTTAATAGATACTTATATGCTCTTTACCAAGATTCAATAATTTTTAATATTTTGCCACATTTGTGTATGCTCTTTAAGTGTATATATATATATATATATATATACATATATATAGTATTCATATATATGTATGCATATGTATCAATATATAAAGCACCCCTATTTGCCTTTGCTCCTAATCATTTATAAATGAATTGCAAACTTCATGCCACTTAATTTTTATACCTCAGCATCACTTCCTAAAAATAAAAATATTCTGCTAATGACCACGATACCACATCAAAACCAAAAAGGCTAATAAACGTAAAATAAGTTTTATAACATCATTTAACATCCACCCCACATTTAAATTTTTCTAAAAGTATCTTTTATAGAATTTTTCCTTAATCAATATCAAATTAACTTTATACATTATATTACTTGATTGTTATATCTCTGTAATTATTACATCTAAGAATATTCACCTTACTTTTCTTTTTTTCTCAAGACAGTAGTTGTTTGTTTGTTTGTTTGTTTTGAGTCCAAGCTGTTATCTTGTAGAATATCCCATGTTCTAAATCTGCCTGTGTGGTTCATCATAGTGTTTCCCTTGCTCTACTAGGCTGCATTTTTCTTGTAAAATGGAAGTGAGGTCAAGTGACTTGATTAGATACAATTGTATAGCAAAAACACTTCAGAGTAATGGAAACTCTCCATTGCACTACATCAAGGAGCTGTAATGTGAGGATGTTCCACTATTAGTAATTTTGAGTTGCATCACTTGGTTCAAGTGGTAACTGCCATCCCACTCCATTGAAAAGCTAAAGTTTTCCCTTTGTAAATAGCAAGTAAACTCTGGGATGCTAGGCAATCTGGCACTGTGTGAATACCCTATAACCCGGCCATATTTTACCCAATGATCTTAGCATGGGCTGCAAAATGGTGGTTTTCTCATTCCGTTGTTCCTCCTATGTTTATTAGCTAGCATTCTTCTTTTAAGACAAGCTTTACATTCTCTCACACATTTCTGCCTTTATCTCTTTTTTTCTTTTTGGTTGGGATGTGTTAGTGTTGTATTGTGGATTTTGTTCAATTCAATGTGTTACAAACGGATCTGTCATTATTTTTTTGATACTCAAATTATCCCAAATTTGGCCAGGAAGAGGCCGTCTATTGCACCCCCCGCCCTGCCCCCCCTTTTTTTTTGTCTCTTTGAAATAAATCTGTTAGCTCTTGAGAATTTTCTCACTTTCAGGCACAACAGGATGCCAGGCACAGGTTGCATTTTCCTTGCCTCAAGTCTGGAATCAGCCATTTCTCCAGCAAGTTCTTGTCCCTTTTAATGGAGAATGATATTAAGAAACCAAATGGATGCAGCACATACTTTTATTTTTGGTGAAATTATTCCAATAGAAACACTAACCTTGGACCAGCACCGAGAAAACTTATTAAAGTAAAATGTAATTTTCATGAGCACCAGTCAGTATAACTATTCTTTCTGATTTTTTAATTATTTTCATATTCATCTTTTAGATTTAATTTTTTTAAAAAACTTTTTTGATGGAAGAAAGTAAAGCTGCAGAGTGAGTAAAATATTCTTTATTAAGTTGACTATGAAAGCCTCAGATCTATAGCATAATAGCACCAACTAAAATAATGGTTTTGATGTCCAAGAAAATGTTCAAACAACTTTTTTTTTAGAATTTACAGTTTTGCATTTCACACAGGGACTATCTTTTTTTCCAGGAAAAATAAATCCATAAAATAGGTAATTGATTCAAATGTGTTTTACAGTGTGTCTAGAGTGCATGGCACAATTACAAGGCTGGTTTTTAATCAAATTTTGACTGATAAGATTTATCTTGATCATTTTCTTCCTAAACAAAGGAGTTTCTTCTGTACATCATCTGTGCATCAGCAAGTGGTTTGAGTGCCCAAGCCCTACGTATGTAGCAGTGGACACCATACATAAGATCTCCACCTATGGAACCTAGTGAGAGAGACGAACAACAAAGATTAATGTCTAATAACTTGGTGATACATCAGATGCTGAAGAGTGCTATGGCTAAAATAAGGCAGGGAAAGGAACAAGGATGACCAAAATAGCGAGGAAACCATAATTTTAAGTCGCATGGCCAGGGAAGGATACATGGAGAAGGTGCCATTTTAGAAAATACCACGTGGGCAGTCTGGGAAATGCAAATCTACAGCCACGTGACAGGAACATGCAGGTGTGTTAGAGGAACTAGGCAGCCGGTGAGGCTGGAGGGGAGGGACAGCAGAGGAGAGTGTCAGGAGATGGCAGGTGCAGGTGGTGTGGCCGCTGTGAGGAGCGTGACTTTCACTCTGAGCAACACGGAAAGTCATTGCAGGGCTTTGAAGAGAGAAGTGGCCAGGTAGGACTTAAGTTTTAACAGGACCACACAGCCTGCTAGGTTAGCCTACTGGGGTGAAGGGCAGAAGCAGGGAGAATAAGAGGACAAATGCAGCAGACTGGGAGAGATGGTGGGCCAGGGTGAGGGCAGTGGAGGTGGTGAGCAGTCTGAGTCTAGGTACATCTAATGGCAAATCTAATGAAATTTGTGAATGTTGAGAAAAAAGACAGGACTTAAGAATAATATCCAGGCCGAAACCGGTTTGGCTCAGTGGTAGAGCGTCAGTCTGTGGACTGAAAGGTCCCGGGTTGGATTCCAGTCAGGGGCATGTACATGGGTTGCGGGACATCCCCAGTGGAGGGTGTGCAAGAGGCAGCCGGTCAATGTTTCTCTCTCATCGACGTTTCTAGCTCTCTGTCTTTCTCCCTTCTTCTCTGTAAAAAATCAATAAAATATATTTTTTTAAAAATGATATCCAGGTTTTTGGCCCAAACATCTGGAAGGATGGAGTTGGGAGATAGAAAATTAAATGAAGACTTGGGACTGTAGACATCAAATGGTGGCTAAGCAAGCAGATGGATCTATGAATCTAGAGTTTAGGCAAGAAGTTTGGGCTGGAGAAGTAAAATTGTGAGTTGACAGCATATAGCTGGCAATTAAAGCCATGCAACTGATGAGATGATAAAGAGAACGAGTATAGAAACAGATGAGAAAAGGTCCTTGGTTAGAAGTTTAGGGAGGTGAGGGAGATCCAGGAAAGGCGGCTAAGGAGGAGTGGCTGATGAAAATGGCAGAAACACATGGAGAGTCTCATGTCCTGGCACCCAGAAAAGAAACCCAGTAGAGTTATAGCTCAATAATGCTTTATTCGATCACACTGAAATTTTTTTAAAGTATATTTTATTGATTTTTTACAGAGAGGAAGAGGGAGGGTCAGATGAGAGAGAAACATTGATCAACTGCCTCCTGCACACCTCCTACTGGGGATGTACCCACAACCAAGGTACATGTCCTTGACCAGTCTGCAAGCGGAAGCTCTATCCACTGAGCCAAATCAGTTAGGGACAAGCTGAAATTTTAATTTCAATATTCATCCTTTACAGTCAATCAATATGAATAAACAAGCAAAATGTATGTGGTACTTTTTCTAAAATTACATTTAGAAAGACTTTACAGTTCAGAAGAAGAGATTAATTGTAGAACCACTATCCTTAATTACTTCCATCTCCCAGAGTATGTGTACAAGCCAATCTTTGTGCTTTTTAGGTGGAGGATGCAAATGAATTCTTGTCCTCTTTAGGTCATCATTAAAGCCCCCTTCAGAGAAACAATAGCATCTGATTTTCTCTGCACCAGTTAGTGAGAGTGGGAACCCCAGCTGGGGCAGCTTGCCCTTGTGTATATAAGAGCAGCCCGAATACACACAACCTACAGGAACACCTGGATTCATGTACTTCTGTTCCAAGAAATGCTCTTCACATTTCTTTATTATAGAAACAGCAAATGGACACTTGAGTCACAGCTTCACCAATATGCAAATGAGCAGAATTTAGGAACTAGTTTAGTTAAACATAAAATACCTACGTACAAACATGCTATCCTGATATAAGTTTGGTAATGGCTTTAGTTCTTTCTGAAGAGGCACAAATTGACAGCCAAGGAGAGCTCAGGCTTGTGAAGTCTGGGGTCAAGTCTGTCTCTCTTAGAAAATGTTGCCAAAATCTCAGAGGAATTATTCTGTTATGAGGATGTTTCTGACCTTGCTGCAAGTTCTTGACCTTGCTCTCAGCCACCTGCAGGCCCCTCCTGGATTCTTCCCAGTCTGCTTGATGTAGTTCCTGCCGCTTGCTGCAGTTTTCTTTCTCTGCTGCTGTTGGTAGCTGACTTCCGCCTGCCCACTGCTCTTGGCAGGCCACTGCTGCAGCCTTGTCATTGAGCAGAGCCCTCTGGGCTGGCAACATTCGCACTAAAGGTTGTATATAATTCTGAAGTTATTTGGAGTATTTCTATCTGAATTTCTTTGTGGTGAAAACTCCACTGATTTGAAAGCTGAATTGTTGGTATACTGCCCCAAGAACATAGACAAAAGCCACATGCATATGATGCTACCATGACCTTGTCTTTCATCACTTAGTAAGATCCTTCCCCAGCAACGTGAATCCTGGAAAAGCTCTGGGTAAGCTAGAAAAGTTTGCTCAGGGCAAGGGCTGAGGAAGCCTTCACGAGCAACTATTTTAACATAGAGGAAGTTGGAGTGGAGATCCCAATAGTAAGCAACATGGGGAAATATTTCTCACCTGGCACCAGGCTCAGGGCCCAGCTGAGCTGGCCTCCCAGGCCTGTTCCTCATCCCCATCTCACTCTCGCAGTAGTCATGGCTCAACAGACGCTGTCTCTCCAGACAGATTTTTCGAATGGCCTTTCTGTCCCTTTACCACTACCAGCTGACTGAATCCAGTCTGACTTCATACTAACGTGATGATGGCTAATGGCTTTACTTTATAAATAACAACTTTTTATTTAAAAGGCCTTCTAGAGACCCCATTGTCCTAACTCAGAGGAGTCACTCACTGAGTTTGGATCTTTTTGCATCCACCTGGACAAAGTGGTCTTGGATCCAAGTGGATTACCGTTTCTTATCTTTATGATTAATAAGGGATCTCACCAAACATCTCACTTCATCAGAGAAGCCAAGAATGACTGTCTAAACTAAATCCACTCACATTCATTCTACTCACGTGTTCTACTTCACTTCTCTGCATTGCAATGGCCACTATAGACTGTATTTTGAGTTTCTTTATATATTAACTTTCATATTACTTTACATATATTAGTGCATGAAGGTATGCATTTAGCATCTCCACCCAATGTAAGCACCGCAAGAACAGGGATGCTGTTTGTCATTTTCTTGCTTTATCCCCAGCACTTAGAATGATATCCGCCATGTGGACATTCAGATATTTGCTAAATGATCAAACAAACAAATGCAAAGAGTGGCTACTCAACTGTTATTTGCCATGGAAAATGGCTATACCAAATTCAACTGGTTCTTTCAGTCCCCAGCCTCACCAGTGGCTTGGAAGGATTACAGAGTGCCTCTCATTTGTCCAAACAGGAACAGACACAGCCTTAAATTTAAGCCACCCTTTTCCTAGAAAGTTCAAATGATATTTCTGCTTTCTCTGTACCCCTGAATCTCTTGCTATTCAATAGGTGGACAAACTGCTTGAAACGTGTTATCCTGACCTCATTATCATGAAAAGAATAGTGGGGTCCAATGCTGCATTTTCAAAAATTCAGGAAGGGGAACAGTGGTTCATGAAATTATTCTACCCTGAAAGGCTGGGTCTCCAGAATACGGGAAACGCCCTATCCAACGCTGCATACATGCATTCACCTGTGGTTTCATACGATGCACACATCCGTCCCTCTCTTAGAGCAAAATCTATTTTAATTACACCCCTGACATTCTGATTAAAGATGATAATCCTTCTGCACTGCGAATGTGTGATATGTTCAATTTGTATCCATCTTTAAAAGACAATGCTGCCTTCTGACATACCCTTGCTTGGATGGCACTCTCTGAAACCCAATATTTATCTGAGATTAGGTTCTGCTTAAATCCTCTTTGTCTTCGGAGTTTGCAGCACTCGCCGTGGTTTCTCTTTAGGGTAAAGGAAGAATTCAGTGTTATTTCTTTTGGCAGGCGCCGGTGACTCAGGGGATACATTCAGACTTCCTAATATTACTTTATTACATTTCAATGAAAGGGAACAAAATCGTGCTTTAATTCCATTTTTATGTTCTTGTGCTGGTCCCTGCAATGAAGGCTATTGGGCTTTTAGGAAGTGCACGGTGATCACTGATAAAGTAAAAAGGATTCTATTCAGTCTGGAGCGTTTCTTACCTCTAAAGTGGAGGAAAATCGGGATTTTGAAATGTTGTTTTACAAGAGTGTGGGGCAACCAATTGCAGCTCTCTTCACCATCATCAGAGAACAAGAAACTGTGGCGCAGAGAGGGCCTCACAGTTACAAAGTCGCTGAGCTGGCGTTTGAACACAGCTCTGTCCCCCTACCCAGCAGCCTCCCAGGGAGACACAGGTTCATAGCCTCTGTTCAGAATAACAACAACAAAGCAGATGTTTCTATTTTAAAAGTTGTGGACAGAGGGTTGTGCTACTTTGGCAAACAAACCCTAAGGGCTAAGCATTTACCCAGAGGGTTAGTGTCGGAATCAAAGTGTTAAGTTGATATGTATTCCTTAGTATGCATAGCGGTTATTTTGCCAAGAAAATCAGTCATTGTATCTGGGAAACCAGGTATAAATGGCTAGTAATTCATTTATTGCTTTTACAAAGACAGCATTTAACAAAATGGTTTCTTCTTACTTTCTTGGGGGTTTTACATATTTTCAATCAAGATCAGCATCTATAGTTTTATTTGATTCATTTTCATTCTACTCTTCTTCCCACTATTCCAGTCCTCCCTGCCCATTACCAACTCATCACCCACTAGAGAAACATGTAGGGCCACAGCACAGCCCTTTGACCCACCCCTCCCCTGCTCTGCCTCAGGAAAGCATCCAGGGCTCCCCGACTGGAACCCCCACCCCCAGCACACCAGGCTCCCTCCTCTGGCCATGCTGACACATTGCTGGGTGGGAGCCCAGCTGAACCTCATAGTCCTCACACCAACTAGATAATGTGAGACACTTAAGCTGAGAGTGTGGGCTTGGGAGAGAGATACCTCAAAGATCACCCACTCCTTTCTTGGAGAATGAGGCCTAAAGAGTGTAGGAGACCTGCCTGAGGAAACACAGTTGGGTAGAAACAGATGGACTAGAATAAGATCTCCTGTCTCCTCACCCCCACTCCCTCCACTATCCCATCAGGAGTGAAAGAGCAGCATATTTTATCGATTGACATATTGCTCATCCTCTTCTTTTTTTTTTAAAGGCATTAGCAGAAGCTTTCAATAAAAGATGAATGTATACCATAACTTAAGTGAGGTAAAGAGAATAAAAAGCACATATTTAAGGGAGTAGCTGGGTATTTCTCAATACCAAAGAGGCTACCTGGGAGTGCATTACTAACTCTAAAGACTTCTATTTAGTTCTGAGTTTTCTGGAGCCCAAATTGAAAATGGAAACACATTGAGTTACACAACACTCATTATCTAATAAATAAAAATAAAAAAACATTTGAGGTTTACCATAAAAACTTTATCCAAGGGTTAAACTTAAGTGAAATTATCAGCCATATGATAGTGGACAGTGTACTGAATAACACTTCTATAAAAGGTATGGGATGATTCTTGATAAAGTTAACACTAACTCTTGGTTCTGTCTAATTCTGCATTTCTTTGGAAACCTAAAGTGCTAGGGTCCAGGTTTGCACTTTTGTTGTAACTTGATTTGATTCAGGATAGAGTTGAATGTCTTTAAAGCAATAGTTCTCTAATATTAATGTGCAAATAAATTAACTGAGAAGATTTTTTATTTTTTATTATATATATATATATATATATATATATATATATATATATATATATAATTTTTTACAGAGAGGAAGATTAGAAACGCGGATGAGAGAGAAACATCAATCAGCTGCCTCCTATACACCCCCCACTGGGGATGTGTCCACAACCAAGGTACATGCCCTTGCCCGGAATCGAACCTGGGACCCTTCAGTTTGCAGGCTGACGCTCTATCCACTGAGCCAAACCGGTTTCGGGGAGGGAGGTTTTTTTTAAATGCAGATTCACACCCTGGCTCGATTGGTTGGAGCATTGTCCCATACCTACCAGGCTGAGGATTCGAGCCCCAGTTGGGTATACATGGAAGGCAAATGACTGATATCTCTCTCTCTCATCAATAAACATATCCGTAGGTGGGGATAAAAAATTAAAAAATAAAATGCAGACTCACTGCCCTCTCCACCTCTCCCCCTAACTCTGCATATCAGGGACAGAGGCGGGGGTCTGCATTACTAACGAGCTCTGATTTGGATGGAGACAACCAATGGAGCACATTCTGAGAGACACCAATCGAGAAGGACAAATTGCTTCTAGCCTGCTTAGCTTGGGTCAGCCCCTTGAATATGAATTTTCTCCCCTTAGTTGTTAATTCACAGACAACAGACTGATGTCTCAGGGGGAGACAGAGGCAGTGCGAAGGCTCTGGGTTGTCGAGACGCCTATGCTTTGTACACCAGGCATACAGGGAGCAAACATGGGTCTGCCTGGTGAACTCAAAGCTTGAGGAGTGAAGGGGACCGTGGAAAGGGCCAGAAATGGAAGAGGAGCTGGCACAGAGCAGGCTGGGAGCGCCCGAGCGAGCCTGGGCTGCTTTGCCGCTTTCTGAGGCTCAGCCTGTCTGGTCTCTGTTGTCCATGGGGGAATCTGTGGCTGGCCTTGCTGTCTTTGCCTGCAGCTCATGGGAAACTTTCCTGGAAATCCATTCAGAAAGTTGGGGTGAAAGCAGGGGCCATGGACTCCTAAGGATTCATGGGAGGCTTCAGGGGCCCTGGCCCCCCTGAAATTATACACAAATATTGTGTGTGTGTGTGTGTGTATGCATATGTATAGTTTTGTGAAAAGAGATTCACAAAAATACACAACTTTCATCAGATCCTCACAGAGACCACAAATGATCCCAAAGAGCTGACAATTGTTGAGAATTTCCAGTGCCGTGGAGGCCTTGAGCTCCATGTTTGTGTCAGCACATTGCAGACCTGCGGTCAGTTAGCTGACCACCTCATTGGTGACAGCCACGTCACTAAGTGTCCCTCTGCAGGAGCCACCCTCCCTGCCCAACCTGAGGATTCTGGTAGTAAAGTTGCCAGACTTGATTTTGACAACTGGTGTTGGGCAATTAATTCGCTTTCATTGCTCACGGAAACAGTAATTTCAGGTGACAGGATTGTTATGTGCTGCTCGTTAACGGGGCCTCTGGGGTCGAGAAAACACTGAGATTGCTCTGCCCTGTTCTTTCCCATCTCTGGCATCACCGTGGAAATCTACAGATAAAATGTTTAGTCAGCTCCCACTCTGAAAGCTACAGAGCGGTTTCCTTTCATCCCTCTTCCAAGGGCAGGATTAGAGAAAAGCTTGCAGCCTTTGCTTGTGGCCGCCAGCCCAGGCCGCCTCCACAAGCTTGCTGATCATTAACTTGAAAAGCTGGGGAGTTTTCTGTTCCTTCCATTTGCTTGTTTACCCGTCCAGCCAAGTTGCTTTACAACGAAGTGAGTTTTGAATAAAGAGGGTCCCATGTGATGAAATATTTGGCTCAGCACAAGTCGTGTATTTCTATTCCTTTTCACGTCGCTGAACAAGAGGGTTCCTTTGACCGCTGGGTCAGGGCAGGTCTGCCTAATGGTTCACCACATGCGAGCTCAGGTGACAGGTGGATGGAAGGGAGGTAACGCTTCTTAGCAGTTTAGGAAGCTGGGAATCGGGTGGCTATTTACTAGCTGTGCATAGTGGGCCATGTGTTTGACCTCCCTAAACCCTCATTTCATCATCTGTCAAAAGGGGATAAAAATAATAGCTGGCGCATGGAACAGCTGTAAGGACTAAGTGGTATCGTAAATGCCTGGCAGATAGCAAGAGCTCAGCGAAACAGAAAAGATAGCATCTGTTATAAATACAATTCATTTCTCCTTTCCAAATCCAGATCTTTATAAAGAAGTCTGAAATAGTGGAGAGGTTAAAGAAATAAATATAACACTCCAGGCCAATTTATCTCCATGCCCTCGAAGCTTGTTAACATAGACACATCTCATCCCATCAACCCTGAAATCCTTTTCTAAAATGCTGCGGACGAAGATAGAGATGATTACACTATCAGTTCAAATGGCTGACACCAATTTCACTGTGTACGACCACATTGCTTGAAATCGAAGATTTCATGCGAAACTGACAATCAAGAATTTGTAGGAGACCTGCTTTCTCTCTCTGATTCTCCTTGATGAAACCAGCCAGACACTGCCATCGGTGCACTTTTCACTAGAGTTTCAGCGGTGTGTTTCTGTTTTGTTTTTGCTGCTGTTGTTAGCAAAAGGTGTCTATTCTTTTTCCCTATTTCCACATCTATCATAGGATTTTATTCCCACTCTTTAGACACTAAATGCTAATAAATTTGCTCCTTCGTGGAGTTGATTCCTACTTAACTTCGTTAAGTTCAGATTTTATTTTAGAAGTCAGTCTAATGATTAAACATTTAAAACTCCTGCTCTGTGACATTTGGAGTTTTAAGTATTCCCTTTAATATTTTTCTTCTCAATTTTCATGAGGGTTCCTACTCACGTTTATTGTTATTTCCTTAGGTCTGCATTCATACCGTTTGTTTGTTTGTTTGTTTGTTTGTTTACATTCATAGCTTTTATATTTACTTTAATCTTCAGCAAGACTGCAGCAGGCAAACTAAACATTGCACCAAGATGTTCAATGTCATCTAGGAACAATGGCCAGCCCTCCAGTTATATCCTCCAGTAAGAAGAGCCTCGTCTAACTGGAAATAGGAGAGAAAATGGAGCTCTGTGTGTCTTGAATGGCAAGGATCTCTCCTTGTTCTTGACAGGCTTTCCCTTAATCTACCAGTTGTAGATTAAGGAGAACAAAGAGTGCTTGAAATTATTTCCATTAACTTATTTAGATGAGGTGTTTGATGAGAGTCCATAGAAATATGGATTGTAGAGAAAGCTAAAGAGGTCCCTGGGTTGCATCTACATGACAGAGAAAATAACCCAAAGTACATGTTTTAGGGACACTGGGATGTTTGGCTAATGTTTCTATAAAAAAGAAAAAAAAGAAAAAAAAAAAGAACCCATTTGTTCAGAAATGGTGTTTGTTGTTTGCCCTCCTAGCTGCTGTAGTCTGTGTGACACTCCTGGACAGACTTGAATGTGACCAGATCAACTTGCCCCATGACATCCTGGTGGAGTACCAGCAACGGCCCCAGCTCCTCATTTCCAACTTCATCAAACAGCGGCTTGGACTGTGTGACCAGACGTCATAACTGGGCAGCCCAACTCTTCCCTGCAAGTTTGTAGTTCAAGCTGTCATATTGGCATTACATATCATTTGTGGCGTTTTCATAGAGTTCTCATCCACATGCTAAAATCACAGTAGGGTGATTTTATAAAAATCCCTTTCTCCTAAAAAATGAATTTATCTTAAAAGGATTTAATACATTCGTTAAGTTCAGATTTTATTTTAGAAGTCAGTCTAATAATTAAACATTTAAAACTCCTGGACTGTGACATTTGGAGTTTCATATGCAGCATTAATTAAATTCACATCAAAATAGATCGGCCATTTGTAGACACGGTTCCCAATCACTGTTTCAGAAACCCATCCAGAAATTCATGATGGAATGTTGTCAGGCACTCTAGGTGTTGGTCAAGTGACAAGAATAGATCATGCACACTCAAAATATTTACAGAAAAAACTGTGAGTGTAAGATAGGTCTATATTAAAAGGTAATCCTTCGGGAAATATGGCATACTTCTTCCCCCTGCATGATCTCAGCACACCACGAAGTAAGGTTAGAGGATTACGTTTGCTTATGTTTGTGGTTTTATCATGAAATGTAATCATGTTTATTTTCAAATGAAAACCCTCGGTTATGCAAAGGAAGATTCTTGTTTTTCTTCAGAAATCACAAATGATTCGATCACCTTCTAGCAATTTTTTTTTCCTTTGAAGGAGATATATTTTGAGGAGGCTGTATTTTTTATGTTATTTCCATGTTTACCTAGTAAATGGAGGAATTTGTCACAACTGACTTTAGACTTATGTTCAAAATGTTAAAGCCTTCCTTTTGTGTGACTTTGAAGCAGATCCTGCCCACACCCTGCCTGACCTCCTATTCAGTGAGACCCTCTGGGAGGAAGTGTCCCTTAAAGGGTGCCCATGTGCTCTGAGTTGATGCTCCTGGGAGGTGAGGGGAGGGGTTCATCTAAAGCTGAAACATTTAAGAGTTGGGGAGCATGAATGGGGGATGGGTGCAAGAGAGCCAACAATTTTGTATAGTACGTCACGTTGTGTATATATATTTATATGGCTGTGACTCAAATAAAGTTTAATTTCAATCAGATAAAGATTATTTGCATCCTTTTACTCAATGACAATGAACAATTCCCCAAGAGGTACATCAGTTTGGGAATTTCTTTTGGCAATAGATTTGTTTGGAGCACGATTTTAAGGTACCCCATGATTGACCAAAGATCAGAGCTAAAAGTTAAGTAGAGCAATAGTGTCATTATTAGTGGAGTATGCTCCTTGTCCCATCTTTTGTAGTCGAAGTGGGAATAACCAAAATGCTCTTCATAACCTTTCAGACCCCAGAAGTTTGAACTTTGTTCTTGTCCACTCCTAGGAAATATTTGTTTCTGTTTTATTGAGAGAAGAGGAGGCTATGGGAAAGACAGAAAAATGAAAAATTATGGTTAATCGTCTTGTCAACTCCTGACTGCACGCATGTGAGCCTGTGCAGTGCAACTGCATAGGTTCATGTCTGTATTTTCATGGTATCAGCTGCATAAGCCAGAAACTTGGAAACTTCTCTGGCGATTTAGTCTCCTTCTTTCCTACTACAATCAATTGCCAAGACGTGTTAGTTGATTCTCGTAAATACTTCTCCATTTGTTCACCAATGGAAAGCCTTCCTGGTCCTCAAGTTTCCATTTACAGTCATGACCAGCACTCCCAAATACCAACACAGTTGAAGTTTAATGATTACTTTTTGGTCCAAAATAAACTAAACTTTCCCTGGCTTATTTTTACCTAGGTGTAGAATATTATTTAGTACTTTGTACCCTGTTAGGTGCTTAGTAAGGATTATTAAATATCAGTCTCAACAACATCTCAGTCAGTTGGAATTTTATTTCTTTCTTTTAAAAATATAGGTCTTGACATTTGGGACTCGTTTTCCAGAAGGTTGATAACAATCTATGGACCCACTCTGCAGGAAAAGGCACGTTCATGTGTCTACCCCTGAATTTGCATATAGTTTCATGAATTCAGATACCTTCCTCGGGCTGGATCATGACAGGATACTTGTGTCCCCTATCAAAGACCACAGTGCCTGTGGATGGCCCCTGCCACACCCCTGCCTTCTGTAGCCCTCCAGCCCCCTTAGATCAGGGCTGAGAGCAGCTGTTCCCATCCTTTGTTGTTCCCTAAATCCTGCTCACCCTTTGTAAACAGTCCCATCAGTAAGTCCTGTCAGTTCCCCAGTTTAATTGTGCCACTTGCTTCCTGCTGGGAACCAGAACACATTGAAGAACTCAAATTTTTTTGGAAAATCACTGACTTGAGAAACTGAAGTCATTCTATATGAAGATCTCTCCATGACAATATTTTTTTCTACTGCAAAACAGAAGTTAAGATTTTTGTTTTTAAACAGGCAGAGAACTGTTAAAAAGGTCATCCTCTATAAAAATATGTATTCTTGCATTTAAAAGTCCTCATGGAACTCACCAGGGCTTGCAGCTTGAGAAACACGGGTTTGATGTATTTTCCTAGCCAGGTGCTGAGCATCACATGTATGATAGAATTGAAAGCCTGAGTCAAAGATAGATAAATGGCCTCTATTGCTTGCTTCCGAGCTACGTGTCCCATCATTCTGTCACGGAAGGAAATTAAAGTTGTCTGGCACATACTGCACTGCAGACAGCCACACCATTCCTTGTCAGGACCTTGTGTGCCTCTAGATGTCTATGCACAAATTTATTTTTTTGAAGATTTGATCTGCAATCTTCATTTCAGGATTAGAGATAAGTACACTAATCTTTGGTTATTAGGCTCTCACTGTGTCCCTTTAAAAAAAATAATAAAGGAAGCAGGACTTTTCCTACATCTTCCAGGACATTGTCTTCTAAGAATCCTGAAATGATATCCAGAGGCTCCACAACCCAATGTCTCCTAAGATGAAAACTGAAAGTACGTATAATGTTCAACCTGCTTGATTATTTGTTTACTTAACAGTTTTCCATTTCTCAGCTTCTTTTTTTACTCCTTTCAAATAGGTGGTACTCGATATAGAATCAATTTAACATTTATTTCTCCAAAATTGAGCATATCAATTTTCCCTGAGAACAAAACCCCATCATTAAACCACTTCTTCCCTCTGAAATGTTAAACATGATTTAAATGTTATTTTTTCATAATGTAGCATATATTTAAAAATAATCAGGCAAGATACCTAGAAATTAATATCAGATATTTTATAGAGAATTAGTCAAAATTATCCCACCAAAAGGTAGTTTCTTAGGGTTATGTCCATTTTTTATGAATGTCTAAAATGTCTTGGAAAATATCTTATTCTCTATAGTACCTTAATCAATCACAATGTGAAGCACTGGGCATACCAGTGTTAGAGAAACTATCTGAATAATCTGATTTTTTCCATCCCTTGTTAGAAAAGGAAAAATAGGTCTTTAAAAATATGGATTTTTCTTTTCATTTTCATATTAATTTATTTTATTTGGGTAAGCTGATTTTCATTTATATTTCCTTTTCATTTATATTTCTCCAGACACCACAACCGAAAACAAACAAAAAGCAAACACTAAAACAAAAACCAAACAAAACAAAATGCTGTAGCAAACAAAATGTCACCAAATTTCCACTTGCTCTGGGTAAATAATCAGCAGTGACCACCAGTCCACCACTCAGATCTGTTTCCTATACTTCAGAGTCCTCCTCTCCCTCCTTCCATCAGGACTGGGGGGGTTCCACCTGTTACAGAGCGGGTTCTGTGATTAATTTAAGGTTACAATCCGTGGACCCACTCTAAGTAAACAGCAAAGGCTGAAACAGACATACTTGTAAAAGACTTTATGCAAGTTACAAGGCTAGGTGTTCTGAGAGAGCAAGACAGTCAGTTCCTTTAAATAACTCACAGCATATTAAATTTGAGGCACTATGACAAATATGTGGCTAACAATAATTTAAAAATATAATCTGATAAGACTCCAAAAGAGAGATAGAAATAAAAGTGCTTTGGGGATTCATTAGAGGGAATAAGCATATGAAGGGGGAAGGATTTGAAAGGTTTCTTGAACTAGGTAGATATTTGAGATGATCTTTATTTAAGGATCATAATTTTGACTCTGGGGAGTATTTTTCTATCAAACAAAAAAAGCATGAAATAAGACAACAAAGAAAAATTTAGGGCATATGATTAGAATAGTAAAGAATCTTGTTTGGCTGGGTCTGGAACAGTCATTTGGGGTTCTATTATTTGGAACCTCAAAAGTCAGGTTAAGGAGATTGGACCTTATTCCTCCACAAAGGGAAGTGGCTGAAAGGCATAGAGCAGGACTGATCGGAAATTTATTGGAACTAAATGGGAGGAGGAGGAGCAAGGTTGAGATAAGTACCAATAACAAGAAACTGTGCCTGGGTGTGGATGACCAAGACCTGAACTTTCACAGTGTTCCAGGTTAGGGGGAGGGCAGAGATGGGTTAAAGGTAAGCTGAGGCCACCAAAGACATCCTTTTCTTGTTAGACCCGTCAGCTCCCCTGCTTGTGAAGGTCAGTGCCTTCAAATTTTCACCTAAGAAATCAAGCAGCTAACACATTTCAGAATAAAAATTCCCTCTTCAGGTAAAGCTGGTGTGTTTCCAAAGTCTTTCCTTTTGTTAAAAGGCTCAGGAAAGTTCAGACACGACAGAGCTGGAGCTGCAGCTGTGGGAGAGATGGCATTGAAAGGGCTGATGAGTGAGAGATGTCAGCGATGATCTCAGCAACTATGCAGATAAAACGCTTTATGGCTTTGTGACTAATTGAAAATCAGCTTACCCAAAAGGATACAAAGTTCAATACACTATAAAGTAAAGGCTTAATAAAATTCTGACACATGCTAAACCATGGATGAACCCTGAGGACAGATATTATGCTAAAAGAAATAAGCCAGTCACAAAGGAACAAATGCTATAGGATTCCACTTATGTGAGATACTTTAAAGAGTCAAATTTATCGAGAAAGAAAGTAGAACAGAAGTTACCAGGGGCTGAGGGAAGGAAGAAAGGAGTTTAGTATTTAATGGGTGCAGAGTTTCAGCTGGGTTGATAAAATGTTCTGGAGATGGGTGGTGGTGATGGTTGCACAATAACGTGACTGTACCTAACGCCACTAAACTATACTCTCAAAAAATGTTAAAATGGTAAAAACTCCTGTATGCATATTTTACTACAATAAGAAATAGTAAACCCTCAATTTAATTTACTAACTTGCAAGGAGAAAGTTCACACAATGTGGCCCAATGGCTCATGCCTGCTGGTTGGCATATCTCCGGGGGCTTCTTTGTTCTACGGGAGTGAAATGATCTAAGAAAGCTGCTTAGTACGCGAGGAATAAGAGCAAAGGAATCGGGTATGGCAACAGCTACCAGGAGAGAGGCAGTTTTGCCTAATGCTCTCATCTCCATTACAGAAATATGTCTGCCAAGGAGACCTGAGTCTTTGCAGCAGCCAGTCTGGGCATCCTTCCTCAAGACAGTACAGCCAACCACAGTTATTTTGCAAAACACAGTTCATCAGAGTCAGGAATGCAGTGAGGAAATATGACTAACACATCAGAGCTATAAAAAAGAATGATTAAATCTAAAATATTCACTAGAGAACAGAGAAGCGTGACACCAGGGAGTATTTCTACAGGATTAAAGTCTGCGACTTTAAAATGAAATTTTCTTGCACCAGCCCAATATGCATTGCCCTTGGCATAAATGCTTGGGTGTCCCAATGACAGTAGAAGACCAATTAATAATGTTATTTTTCTTTTCCGGTTCGTGAAGCACATATGGAAATCTGTAGGATCACAATATGCTACCAGAGAAGGAGAATAACTGGTACAAAGTGGAGGAAAATAGTAGGAAAAAAATGAAATACTGAGAGGGAAGGAAGACTGGGAAGAAATGAAGACGGCTGTGAAATAGTGTGATGAGAAGGACCAAGCCTACTGAGGGTTGTACAAGATGGAGACCTGGACACCCCAAAACACTGGAAGCATCTACCAAAACCCCATGATAGTTCCGGAAGAGAATCAAAGTTGGCTTCTGAAAAGGAAGTGTAAAGCCAGAGCAGTGACTTAAGCAGCTACCTGGAGGCTTCAGTTTAAAGCTCATGAAGACATGAGGCCTCCATTTGGGTGAGGTGAGGTGTGGGGACTAAGACCCAAGAGGGGGAAAATCTTCCTACCTGGTCTTCAGGATTCCTTTATGTAATTGGGGAAGAGTTCCTATGGCTATTTTTACAAGACTAGTGCTCTAACCCCTGAACTACGGAGCCGCTATGGCTATTTTTAAAAGGTGGGGGTTTCTTATTCATCATTAGTTATGAAACAGAGTTTTATTCACTCAAAATGTCATTTAAAGATACCACCACTACATCTTGTCTGTCTCTGTCTAGGCAACAAGGTAGGGTGTGGGGGAGAGACATAGAATCCCCTAGTTATCTAAAATCTGTATTTGATCTTTTTTTAGGCTTGGGGCTTACATTTTTAAAATTATATTCAGTAAAACCCCATTTCAAGATATGAACAGAAAATTTGGCTATAGAACAGAGTGTTCCTGGCACTCCTGGCATAAGCACACACAAAATCATTTGGGGGAACACAGACACACCAAGTAGGTAAGGGATTCTCACAAAATAGCCAGTTTTGGTGAAGGTGAGCTCATGATAAGAAGTACAGAATAAGGAGGTAACATTCATGTGGGAGGTATAGACAGTGGACAAAAGGTTCACGAAAATTAAATGCAAAATCATGTGTTACTAGAAAGGGACTTAGAAGTGACTACAAAGAAAATATCTTTAAAATGAGTAACACTCTAATAGGGGTACCGTATTTTTCGGACCATAAGACGCACCGGACCATAAGACGCACCAGTTTTTAGAGAAGGGAAATGAAGAAAAAAAGATTCTGAAACAAATAGTGTCCTAAAATATTTTATGTGCATTAAAACCCAACATCACAGTCATAAACACATGTAATCAACCCTGTAAAGTAAACAGCAGCATTTAGAACCATTTTAGAGCCGGGCAAGCACACAGAGACCACACAGAGCCGGACAAGTAAAAAAACTTTTTTAAAAGTATATGTGTAGGCTATATTTGGACCATAAGACGCAGGGACTTTTTCCCCCCACTTCTGGGGGGAAAAAAGTGCGTCTTATGGTCCGAAAAATACGGTAATTAAAGCACAGAGTTAAGAAATGCAAAATGACAAGGCTACTTTGAATGATGTTGATAATAATAATATACAGCACTGACCACTTGCTATGTATTTTTTAAATGCTCTGCAACTGTTAATTCATTTAATCCTCACAACAATCCTATCTTTACTGCATTATAAAGTATTAGTATTTTTCCATTTTATAGAAAAAGGAGGCACACAGAGATTAAATAACCTGTACCAGGCCACAGATCTAATAAGGACGGGGATGAAATTTGCAGACATTCTTTATCAAATGCCTTAGTTCCTTTCAGGCTGCTGTAGCAAAAATACCATGGACTGGCCCTAATTGGTTTGGCTCAGTGGATAGAGCATCAGCCTGCGGACTGAAAAGTCCCAGGTTAGATTCTGGTCAAGGGCATGTGCCTTGGTTGTGGGCACATCCCCAGTGGGGAGTGTGCAGGAGGCAGCTGATCAATGTTTCTCGTCAATGTTTTTAAATCTCTACCCTTCTCCCTCCTCTCTGTGAAAAAAATCAATAAAATATATTTTAAAAAACATACCGTGGACTGGGGTGGCTTAAACAAGAAACATCAATTTCTCACAGTTCTACTGGTGGGGAAAACTAAGATCAAGTTGCTGATAGACTCAGTGTCTGGTAGGGGCCCTTTTCCAGGTTCACAGACAGCCATATTTTCACTGTAATCTCACATGGTAGAAGGGGAAGGTTGCTCTCTGGGGTCTCTTTTACAAGGGCACTAACACCATTGTATCTGGGCTCTCCCTTTATGATTTAACCATCTCCTAGAAGCTCCATCACCTAATACCATCACACTGGAGGTTAGGATTTCAACATATGGTGTTTGGGAGGACACAAACTTTCAGTCTATAGTACCAGAATACAGGGTTGTTAAACACTACACCAAACCAAGAACCAAATTTTACAATACTTCCAAGTGAAATTTCAAATTTGAAAATTATAAAAATGAAAAATTTGTAATTGTAAAGAACACTTGGTCAATGAGTTAAATAGCACATTAAGCACAGCTGAAAAAAAGAATTAGTGAAGTATAAAATAGAACTGAAAAAAATATGAAAATGCAGCACCAAAAGAAAAAAAGATTGATAATATGAAAGTGAAAGTAAAAAACAAAAAATAAAATGAGAAAACCCAACATATTACTAAAAGAAATTGCAGAAAGAGAAAATAGAAAGAACAATAAAGAGGCAATATTAAAAATGTACTGACTAAGTAATTTCCAGAACTGGTACAAGATATGGACATTTAAGCAGCACAGGATAAAGGTAAATCACACATGAAAATATTGCAGTGAAACTATTAAAGGAAACTAGAAGAAAATGTTAAAAGCAAACAAAAAGAGGGGATTCTCTATAAATGAATAGGTCAGTAGCATATATTTCAACAGCAGTAATAGAATCTAAAAAAATTCTGGATATCTAAAAGATAATATCTTTAGTGTCCTGAGGGAAAATATTATCAAGCTAGAATTTTATACCCAGGCAGAATATCATTAGGTATGAGGTCAATGTAGAAATAGCTTTTAAAGCAAAGGTGGAGTGAGTTCCCCACCCTTATATTCTTACTAAAAGAACACATAGATACAGTAGGTCCTTGGTTTATGTCGGAGATCCATTCCAACAGCACAACATAATGCGATTTTTGCTGTAAGTCAGAACCCACCTACATAAGCACCTACATCACTTACATGGAGACATACACAGCAGTAATGAAGTGAAACAGTAAAAAATAAAAAATTAAAAGAAATATAACAATTCCTGACCTTTACTTGTGATAAATAAATTTAAAAAACTATAAAGCACATATGTACATACATCAAAATGACAGAAGTTTTTATATATATAAATAAATGGAAGATGGTAATATAACCATGAAATGACATACATCCAGTCCGACAAAACCTGAGGACTGCCTGAAATGTACTTCAGGGAAACTAAATTGAACTTAGAAGGATATCTAAAATTCAAGAAGCAATGGTGAGCAAAATATTGGTAAAAATTGATTGAAAAAGAAATTTGGAGGAATTAAAAATCAATACTAGATAATATTAAAATGGAAAGTGAAGTGTTATCAGCTGAAGGGATTTATGGACCCACCAACATTGGGAGGAGAGTGGAGGTCTGGAATGATGTTAGACTTTATCTAAGTTATTTGTGTTTTAAATTTTTTTTTTCTTTTTATAAATGTCCTCCCCCACTCCAGTTTTATTGAGCTTGTATTAAAATATTAAGGGCTACCAGCAAAGAAATTGACATTTAATGTTGAATATCCAATAATTAGAGTGGAAAAGAAAGGAAAACCTGATTAATGTAGCATAGAGAAGAAGAAAAACAAGAATGATTAGAAATAGCATGGTAAATAGGGAATAGAATATAAGATATGAGAAATAAATATATATGTACCCATACACAGAATAAGTGTAAGTTGACTTAGTTAAATGACAGATACTCTCAGATTGAAAAGTAAAACAAAATCCAGCTATATTCTGTTTTTGAAAGAACTTCTAAAACATAATGACACAGAAGTTGACATTTAAGAGGGAGGAGAAAAAAAGTACCAGACATATTTCCAGCAAATAGAAAACTAGGTATTAAAAAAAATCCCTCTGCCATGCAAAACACCAAGATCTGGACAAACCACTTTACTAAAGTAAAGAAACTTTATAAGGTATCTATAATAATAAAAAGGTAATATGCTAATTAGACCAGAGATCATTCCAGATGTCCTTCTGGACGAAGCTGGGGCTGGAGGGAAGACCAGGTCCCAGGTGCCAAAGGAAAGCCTGTGCCAGCAGCCAGGGGAAGGAAGGCCTACTCTTACAAGAATTCCATCGGTCCTCTATTATCTATATATATAAAAGCCTAAGTGACCAAATGACTGAACAACCAAATTACCAAACGACCAGTCAACCGTCACTATGATGTGCACTGACAACCAGGGGGCAGATACTTAATGCGAGAGCTGCCCCCTAGTGTTAGTGCACTCCCACAGCCAACCTCCTGTGGCTGGCCAGAATCCTGCAGTCCCTGACTGGCCCTGATGACCCCAATCAGGGCTGCTGGCCCCTCACCCTGCTAGCCAACCTCCTCCAGACCTGATCTGCCCTGATCACTGGACAGGCCAAGGGACCCCACCCATGTATTAATTTGTGCACCAAGCCTCTAGTTAAGTTCATAAGAAATGAGGGGACATCCTTCAGAGACAGAGCAAGCAAAGAGGCAACCTACAGCTAGGAGGTAGAGAACATAAACACAGAAACTGGTGCTGTTCTGCATCAGGGTCAGAGGCCTACAGCCTGGGAGCTAGCCCCCGCCTTCCTCCTGCTGTTGTCCTGTGTGATGGAAACCAGCCAGGCTCAGTGTTCACATACTGTCTCTGGTGCCTGCTGCCCTACAACAGTCCAGTTGAGTAGTTACAACAGACATCACATGACCCTCAAAGATGAAAACCCTTAATATCTGGCCCTTCATAAAATAAGTTTTCTGACTTCTGTTCTTTGGGCCTAGAGTCATGGGGGTTATTGGCCACTGGGGTGGCACAGGGTGAGATGCAGAAACAGAAGCCCAGGACTCTGGTTCTGTGCACAGTGAGATTTACTGCAGACTCACCCACACGTGAAATGATTCTGTTCTCTGTAAAAGAATGGGCTGCGGGGAAATCTGCCTCTGCCCAGGGCACGCATGAGGAAACCTGTTGACCTGTGAGCCTGCTGCAGATGGGTTACTCTGAGCTTGACAGCCACTACCTGGACTCACACTGCCCACCATGAAAGCAGCCTGTAGGCTCAGGAGCCCACTTCCAGAGACATTATTGCAATGCTTCCCAGCTGGGCTGTAAATGAGGTGTCACCAGCATTTCCTCCCTGTGGTTTCCGTACAATTTTTCATTCACTGTGGTAGACTCCTGTGTGGTCCAACCCAACACCCCGGGTGACAGAAGTTGATGTTAATGTTCTGGTTACAAAGTTAATATACTTGAAGTGATTTGTCCCTAACCCCAACTTCCTTATTTTCTATTACTTTTAATGCACAATATTACAGTGTGCAAGTTTTTTCATATACCCACATACCAATGTTCCTTTTGGAAAACCTGAATGCAGTGGAAACCCCCAAATTCAGATATGTTGGGTTGAAATATTTTATTTCATTGAATAATGTGTTTGGATTTATTTTTTTTAGTAGAATGATTACTAAGACCTATTTTTTTTTATTTTTTTTTATAAATCTATATTGAGATGGCTCTATGCCCAAAAACTGTTCTCATTCCTGAGAGCTCTGTATGGTTTTTGCCTCAGCATTTGCTTGTAAGAAATTTTGGATAGTGACTGAGTAATGAGAGGAGCTATGAGGTTGGCCCCCATTCATGTCATACTGGAGAAGAGATGGACAAATAAGATTTGGTTTAGTGCAGTGAATTCTTGGTGTCTCCAGCACAGTACTGTCCAAAGATAAATAGTTCTCAGGAGAAGGGTGCCAGCTTCTGATGGGTACTTTGCTGGTACCTGGGGGAAAGTCAAACCCATCAGAGAGGAATGGATTTCTCCTTTTTCCCTGGACCCCCTCCCCAGGCCCAATCACTAGTTCTAGGAAGACTCTAGAACTGTTTCATCCTGGGAGCCTGACAGAGCTGGAGCCTAGCCTTCAGACCAAGAAGGCACATGGGTTCTCTCCTGGAGGCAGGCTGGCTGGCCACTGCCACACCATGGCAGGCAATGCTGAGGAGAACGGTGGCTGGTGGCATATCTAATATATCAGTTCTTTATCTCTCTAAACAGAATCTCCTCTTAGAACCCAAGCTGTTAATAAATGTTGTAAATTGTTACAAGCTGATCATAGCTATTAAGGTGTGGAATTAAGGAAATTCAATTTTCATGCTTAGAGCAAAGTTCGGAGGGAGAACAGCAAATGCCAACGTGAGGCAAATATGAGATGGCAAAAAAATGATCTGTGCAGCAGTGGTGCTGGCGGGGGGGGGCACAGGCTCTAAGATGCCACGCTTCAAGCAGGACACATCCTGTCACACGTAGGGGGCTTGCTAGGGTACTTTCTGGGCATTTCTTAAATCACGCCATTATAATCCATTTGAGCCCATATGCAGTAAAAACCCAAAGAAGAGACATTGCTGACTTGTGGTTATATCCCATCATTTTCCCTGTAAATGCCCAACAAAATTCTAGATGTCTGCTTGCCCAGGGCTTCCTTTGTGTAGGTGAACCTGCTCCCCCAAACCTCTAAGGGAACTTTGTAAGAGGGAAAGGAATACATGAATTCAGAGTTCGGTTTTACGCCTTAAGTGACAAGGATCAGAGACTCCACTGATACCCACTTTCACTTCACCTCACACCTGATTTATTCTAAATAACTATAAATGGCTTCCTCCATGCCCTCTTTCCCCAGATACCATCCAACTTGTATGCTATTCTCATATTAGCCTTCCAGAGCACTTTTTCCTATGCCCAACAAAGCTTTCACTATTTTGTAATGTCAACATGATAAAGATTAAATATCATAGGCTGTTAATTCATAGGTCCATCGGCTGGCATCTGAGAAAGAGGGGGCTAGGTTAGAGGATGGTGAAAGGGAAACTCACAGATACCAATAGGTACTGTTTTCTAGCTTTAATAAGCCTGAAAGGGTACAAATAACACAAAAGAAACATCTGAATAGTATATCATGTCCTTCCTCATGGCACAGACCAAGGAGGTGACAATGGTTGGTCAGCAGCACCAGGTCAGAACAAAAGGACTCGCAGAAATTTATCTTCCCTCCTGGAAGGGCCCAATCACGCAGAAAACAAAACAAAACAAAAAACACCTTCTGCTATCTTGTAAAACCTCTCAACAAGCCACGCCACTTAGAACAAGCATCCATGCCTTAGGTTTGAGTTCTGGGTCCCAACACCCTTGCTGCATAATACTCTACCACTTTTTTTTGTTTCTTCTTTCTGTGCCTGCCCACAGGTCATTCATTTCCTTTCTCTAAATCTGTGTAGAAGACTAGGAGATTTTCTGTTTCTCCACAGAGATGTTTTCTGAGGATAATCGTGGCAATGCTCAACCACAGAAGTCTTCCTCAATGTGTGGGTTTTAGGTTTTAACTTCAGACACATATGCCACACGAGAAGTCTACTATAAAACTCCCCCTACTCTACAACCCTTTGGGTCCATCCAGACCCATTCTGTTCCCTTCACTTCCTGGTTCCTTCTTATTCCTGTGGACCAGGTGGGAAGAGACAGGAGGGAAGGCATGAAGATGCCAGTTTCCCAAGAAGCTGAGGGGTTGGATCACATCCGTCAGGGAAGCAAGTATGACAAGAGGTGTCTGCTCCATACTTCTCTTATAGCTACTGCCTTTTTCTTGTATTTTTTTTTCTTAAATGTGTGAGACGTTTTATCTCCTCAGCCAATTCTGAACATGCTTTAGGAAGAGAAAGAATTTATTTTAAACTATGTCTGTTTCTACCTCATCTATTTCTTTTTTACTCAGGGTAGCTATAGATAATTGTTGGCCATAGGCAAAGGCAAAATTCATACAGATCACCCATCCATCCATTAATCCATCTATTCATCGAGTCAAAAAACCTTTATCAACTGACTCCAATCCACCTCACATCCCTGCTGGGTATTGACAATCACAAGAAGACTGTTGATGCAGGTTTGGAACTCTCAGATCCCCCATGCCTGATACATTGCACCCTATAAAAGTTCATATTTAAAAATCATTATTCCAAAAAAAAAAATACTGACTTGTGATACACATTAAAACAGTATAGAAGGGTATAAAGGAAAAAGTAAATCTTCCCTAATCGCCACTCCACCAAACTTCCCATTCCAATCACCCAATAGTAACAGTTGCCAACAGCTCCTTATATATTCTCCCAGAAATGTGCATTCTTTCTGAACACAGGGAGGGCCATTCTATAGGTATTTATCTGTCAGTACTCCCTTACTTTTACAATGTATCTTGATTTTCTTTTCAAACACCATACAATTTACCCTCTTAGCGTACATAATTCAGTGCTTTTAGAAATTTGTACAACAATCACTACAATACTCATTCTTTCTAATGGCTGCAGGGACTTTATTCAGTAAATATTTGTTGAATCAAATTAAACCCTAGATTTGGACTGCAAAAGCAGGGAGGAGAGCAAATTGTCTAGAAACATTGAAATGCAGAAGCCCCAGAGGCTTCTACTTTGATGACAGTTTTAAGCAACAGTGTTATGGTGATATGGCAACATGGATGAGAAAAAACTCCCTTCACGTTATCTGGATCTTTTTTCTCCAGATAGCATGGCCTAGCCCATGTGGACATAAATCCATGTGTCTTGTGCTGGATTTCCATTAGCAAGTCAAGAATTTTCACTTCCAAATAAAGTTTTACTTCATTTTAGTAGATTCAAAAAATGAGTATTACTTTTAATAATCATCCCAAACTAAGTTAGTTCATAGTAATAGTAATGGGACATCTTGTGCAGCATTTGTTTTAAATATACTGTGATGGTAAGCATTTGAAATTAATACAATATTTATAAAATGTCTAAAGAGATGTAAGCAAATTGCTTTTGAAATTGTTTATAAATATTAGGAATTTTAAGCATATGTGGTGCTAAGTAATATTAACATGTCTGGGAAAATGTGCAAAATAGAAGGAAAATGATACCACTACTCTTTCCCACACTTACATTTCCACATATAAAATAACAAATTCTCTGAGAAAAGAAAAAAAAAAGGTAATTGGTAAAATTAGTAAGGCCTACAATGACATTAAAAGCATGTACTCAAAAACAAACCTAAATCAGTTTAAACAGTGAAAAACATGAAGCTCAAATACTATTGAAAATAAAAAAGGAAAGGAGCACAGGCAGTTTTTGGTGTAAAAAGAAATTCCCATAGAGGTTGAAAAACATCTTTTTAGAGATTTAAAAAACTCAGTACGAACAGGACAGATTTGATGCCACATTCTTCTCTAAGGATTGAGACTATTTCACAAGAGGTCATGCAGCTAGTAAATTCTGTTATTATTACCCAGTCCCGCATTGAGTCTCAGAGTGAAATATTCACTGTTCCTAAATCCCAATGAGTAAATTCCTGAACATTTTCTCCCTCAGGACCTCGCTAGTAGTTGGCAGCATCTATCAAATGTTCATTCTCAAATGCACCAGCAAGCATACAACTATTTTTCCAAAACACATCGATCAGATGTCAGAAACAGTAGAATACTCAGACCTTTTTCTCTTCGTAGGTCAAACTTTATCATTTCTGGGATTTGACTGAGATCTTAAACAGTCTGTATCTTGCCGAAACCGGTTTGGCTCATTGGTAGAGCGTCGGTCTGCGGACTAAAGGTCCCAGGTTCGATTCCGGTCAAGGGCATGTACATTGGCTGCGGGCACATCCCCGGTAGGGGGTGTGCAAGAGGCAGCTGGTCGATGTTTCTCTCTCATTGACGTTTATGGCTCTCTATCTCTCTCCCTTCCGCTCTGTAAAAAATCAATAAAATAGATTTTAAAAAACAAAAACAATAACAGTCTGTATCTTAGAGCCATGGCCAGGTATCAGTTGTGGGTTCGATCCCCAGTCAGGGCACATACAAAAAGCAACCAATGAATGCATAAATACTGTAAATGGAACAACAAGTTGATGTTTCTCTCTCCCCCCCCCCAGCCTTGCCCTCTCTTTTTAAAAGTCAATCAACAAATTTTAAAAGTCTGAATCTTAGATTTTCCTCATGAGTTTTCCAGGCAAGGTTTTAATTTTTAAAAGTCTTCAATTTCCCTAGGTTTCCTTCAAAATGGCTTCTTACCATCAGCTAAATAGGTAATGAAGTTATTTTAATGAGGGCAACATAAAACCCAAGAAAATGGGTATCCCATAAAGCAAACAAACAAAAACTAAATAAATGCCAGAAGAAGGAAGCCCTATTACTCTTTTCATGATTTAAAAAAATATATTATACAGGATTTTGAATATGGACAAGTGGGCTGAACTCTTTGAATGGAAAGTAATTTTATTCGGCCCTCCTCCCATTAAAAGCATGTTAAAAATAGTACTTAACAATTAAGGGTCTGTTTTTAAAAATGGAAATGTTCTCTTCTTTCTACTGTCTGAAGAGGAAAAATGGTAACTGAGAGGGCAGATTACAGAGCTGGAGCGATTATCTATAGAGGGCATGAAACTGAGAACTCTAACAGAGCCAAGAAGTGTTCATAGGAAACTGTTTCAGCGGAAACTGAGAGCTTTACACTTTCTAATAATGAGTGAGTACAAAGAGTTGGCAGTTGAGTCTGAAGGGCCAAAGAAGTCTGGGCCCCCCTGAATTCCCACAATGACTAGTCAAATCTCACTTCTAGGACAAAGGCCCACAATGCCGAAAACTGCTGCAAGGAGAATCCAATTCAGCAGCACAGGAACAGCAGAATCGAAGGAAGACAGCAGGTAGAGAAGCTTCTTCCAGAAAAGAGGTCGCCAGCTTTTTGAAGCCTGCACAAATACAACTAACCAGAGAACTCCAGAGCTGTAGAATTAGAAGAACTATTTTGAGCCACAAATAATTCTAAAAGTTAAGCAAATTAATTTCAAGTAAAAATGAATAAAACAAAGGATCAAATATTAATGTTGATATAAAAAAACAAACAGATTAAGCAGCATAATTACATCCCTACAGATAAGGTCTGAGCACCAGAAAGATATTACTGCAATATAGGTTAACATTATAAGCTGAAAGCTAAAATCCATAAAAGTGATATAAGATATGAGAGCATGTTAATCAGAATTAGGAAAACTCAGGAATTAGGTGCTATATTCTCAGGAAAAAATTATAGATAAAAGAAAAAGATTTCAGAAATGAGACAACTAAAAAAGCCCACAAATGAATGAAAGATATAACAGATAAGGCCTTAAAGAAAATAAAAGCTAAGAAACAAAAAAACAAAGACCCAAAATAATTTTCTATTTTTAAAATATACTTTTTATTGATTTCAGAGAGGAAGGAAGGAGAGAGAGATAGAAATATCAATGCTGAGAGAATCACTGATTGGATGCCTCTTTCACATCCCATACTAGGGCTCGAGCCTACAACTTGTGCCCTGACTGGGAATTAAACCGTGATCTCCTGGTTCATAGGTCAATGCTCAACCACTGAGCCATGTCAGCCAGGCAATTTTCTATTTTTAAAAAATAAAATCATATTCTTAAAAAATGTTGATGTCATTCTCAACAAAAATACTAGCAGACTGAATTCAGCAGTATATTGAAAGCATTGTATACAATGAACAAGTGGGGTTTATTCCTGGAATGCAAGGATGATTCAACATATGAAAATCAGTCTATGTAATACACCACATTCACAGAATGATGGTAGAAAAACTACATGATCTTGAAGATATAGGAGAGAAAGGGTATGACGAAAAAAGAGAAATTATCATGAAGTTGAGAAGGGATGAAACCCAAAGCACACTTTGGTGTTTGATAGAGAGTTCTCCCACGGCTAGAGGAAGCAAAAGGAAAATGGAGACTTGGATGTACTAGTATTTGCAGATTTGCTGATGGGGACTTACGGGACTTCCTACCAGATAGAAGAATTTCAGTCTTTCTACACAGTTTGAGACAAATAATGATGTGAGTTGAACAGGCTACCTCTTTATTAACTATGGGATTGAGGGCAGTGGTTTCTAATTTTTTTTTGGGGGGGGGCCATTATAAATACATTTTTGTTTTTATCTACTATATACACACGAATAGGTGAAATCAAATTTCATGGCACAGTGCTGATTCCTATTGAGTATGTATTGTTTTCTCTTTTATGCCCACCTGGAAAGCTAGACTGATGAAAGTCTAAGTGAAGCAGAGCACAAGGACTGGTGGGAGGAAAATAAAAGGGACAATAACCTATGTTAGGGTATATATGACTCCCAGGCAGGGACTGTCCATGCTATCACAAAAATTCCTATAAAATAGAGATACTTAATCAGAAACTGGCTAAACAGACTATTTCTAATGAGATTATACTTTTAATAACTTGCTTTCTTAATATTCTTCTCTTCAGTTTATTATGAATTTATGGCATTGGCCTAAAAGTATATAAACACTTATGTGCAGTGTAGAGAATAGAAACATCATAAAATCTCGGATGATGTTTGGAAACTCCCCACCCTGTCAGCCTTCCTATCCCCAAGAGGGAATCATTACCTTGATTTTAGTGTTAATCATTTGCTTATTTTCCTCTGTTGTTTCACCACCTATCCTTAAACACTATAGGTTAGTTTGGTCTGTTTTTATACTTCAGATAAATAAAATAAAACACAGCATGTATACTTTTGCATCTGAGTCCTTTCACTAAATATTATGCTCATGTTAAATTTTTTATTTTTATCTCTATTTGCAATTCCATATATGAATATAACACATTTTTATATCTATTTTACTATTGATGAACATTTGGCTTGTTTTCATTTAGGAATCCCAATCCATGTGTCCTCATACACATATGCAGGGGCTTCTCAAGGGCATATATTTAGGAATAGAATTGTTGTATCCAAGTGTATGAACAGTTACAACTTCACCAGATAAGTCCAGACTTTTCCAGTTTACACTTTCACTACCACTGGGTGTTTCCTATTGAACTGTAAGGTGTTACTGATATTGTTAGATTTCTTGGTATTGTTGCCAATCTGGTTGATGCATATTGGTATTTCATTGGGTTTTTAACTGGTAATTCCATCTTTTCATATGTTTATTAGCCACTTGGATTTCAGAATTATTTTATTTGGCTTCATTTCTTAAAATGCTGGTCAGGACTCACTAAATTGATTTAATGACTCACAGTTGAAAAACAAGTGGTCTATGGCATATTATTCTATGTTTATGAACCTGTTTCCTTATCTGGAGAAATGGAAATAAGCTCATAAGGTTGTTATCATGGTCAAAGAAGACTTTATATGTAAAGTATATTCATGGCACTGAACATACAGTTTGTGTTCAACAATGGTAACTATTATGAATACTGTTTTTTAAAAAAGAAAGAAAGTTAATAAGGTCTTAGTCAACAGCTACACTGCTTCCGCATAACCCCAAATATGAACTCGCTGTGGCTCTCAAAATAGCGGCACCCACTCCTGCTGTATATCACCAGCTACTCGTATTTGTGTGGTTTTTTTCTTTTTTTAAATATATTTTATTGATTTTTTACAGAGAGGAAGAGAGAGGGATAGAGAGCTAGAAACATCCATGAGAGAGAATCATCGATCAGCTGCCTCTTGCACACCCCCTATTCTGGATGTGCCCACAACCAAGGACCGGAATCGAACCTAGGACCTTTCAGTCCACAGGCCAACGCTCTATCTATCCACTGAGCCAAACCAGTTTCGGCTGTGTGGTTCTTTAGCAATAGTAAAAAGAAAAAACTTAATCTTGACTTATATTTGAAACATTGTCTTTCTAAAAAATCATCTAGATATTTAATAGATAGTGAAACTTTTTCAATATATTTTATTGATTTTTTACAGAGAGAAAGGGAGAGGGATAGAGAGCTAGAAACATCGATGAGAGAGAAACATCGGCCAGCTGCTTCTTGCACACACCCTATTGGGGATGTGCCTGCAACCACTGTACATGCCCTTGACCGGAATCAAACCTGGGACCTTTGAGTCCGCAGGCCAACACTCTATCCACTGAGCCAAACCGGTTTCGGCGATAGTGAAACTTTTGATGGCATTCTAAATATTATCAATGTTAAAATATTCCTTCCAAACAGCCATATGCATTTTCCCCCTAACCAAAATAGATATTCTGATGTCTGAAATGCTATTTCTAATTTCTAATTTATTCTTATGGGCTAATTTGCAAAATGAGATTGTCTTGGATGATTGGTTTGCAGTAAACATGGTATACCAAATTGGTTTCTAAATTTAGAGAAAGGTTGAGTCTTCTATTATAATAATCAAGAAACAAAGAAGTATTAATGGTAATGAAGCTTCCATGATTAAAAAGTTAAATTCTGAAAATAGCAAGCAGAAATGATTGTTAGCAGGTAGCAGTAACATAAATTACAATACTCACAAATGGTTATTTTGATCTCTTTTCATGGGATAAGGCAACTTCCAAATTGCAGTTTAGTAAATGCTAATATATGTACCAAATGTGTCATAATTAAGTTCCATAGTGCTGGAGAACTTAGTACCATTAAAGAAACAAAGATATTGGAAATAGTGCATAAAATTCTAAGAATCATTTTTTTTTAAAGCAAGGCTGTTTTAATAGATGCTATGATTCTATGTCAACATTTTTTTAAAATTTTAGAAAGCAGTAATCATTGTTATCCACATAAATGTATTCAGAGAAAAATTCTGTTTACATTTAATAGGATTTGAAGATGAACCTTAGGTTTTAAATACGGTAGATTCCATATCCTTTCTTGGCGGTTTTTGAGGACTGATTTTTGGTAATATCTCTTTGGCATAAAAGGTTTTATGAAGTCCAGCTTCTCGAAGTGCTAACTCAATACGAAGTCGTGGATCAGAAATTATCTGTAGAAATAAAGTACAAGGTAAATAAATAGCAACTCATTGAACTATAGTAAATTGTTTAGTGCCATATTTCCCCAAGCTGCATAATTTGTTTTTGCTAGATAAATGACTAGATGGGTGGTTGGCAAACTCATTAGTCAACAGAGCCAATTATCAACAGTACAATTGAAGTTTCTTTTGAGAGCCAAATTTTTTAAACTTAAACTTCTTTTAACACCACTTCTTCAAAATAGACTCGACCAGCCATGGTATTTTGTGGAAGAGCTACACTCAAGGGGCCAAGGAGCCACTTGTGGCTGGAGAGCCGCAGTTTGCCGACCTCGGGACTAGATGGCAGTAAATTTTGTGCATACAGTGCCTATATCATGGTTATTTCTACTGAAAACATCCAAACCTTTCTGACAAGCCACTTTCCAGTGAATCACTGGTGTCCAACATAAGGTACATACACTGCTGCATAGTAGATGAGTCAAAATACAAAACATTAGAATTATTAAAAGATGAGATGAAAAAAGCTTACTTTCAATAATGTCATTGATTCATTATTTATTGATGGCTGGAATATACAAATATAGAGAATCACTGATCAAAATAAAATAAATCTAAACCACGACCTTCTGCATCTGCCTTTAAACAAGACATTTTAATTTCCCAATTACTTGGCAATATGTAAATTAAGTTTAAGCACATGGCTACTACCTGAAAAACAAAAATCAATAGAACCTTCTTCCCAAGCCAGATTTCTATTTCAAGCAGAACTAGAAAATGCTTCCATCTATCTGATTCTAAGTGGGACTAGACATACGAGTAGTTCGATTTCTGTGTTCGCTTATAGCTGATTAGACTTTATTCCTCCTTCTGTGAATATTAAGTGTCAATGGTGCAGTTTGCAATGATAAGAAGGTAGCCACATGTGGATTTCAGCCAAGGAAGCATTTTACATGAATTTAAAGTCTCCTTAGAGCAGGAGTGGGGAACCTTTTTTCTGCTGAGGGCCATTTGATATTTATTCCATCATTTGAGGGCCCTACAAGATTATCAGCTTAAAAATTAGCTTGCTATATTTGGTCAAACACTTCATTAATTCACTCCAAATGCCTTGGCAGGGCCAGACCAAATGATTCCCTCGGGCCAGATGTTCCCTACCCTTGACCTAAAAGATTGGATAGTAAGTTGTTGGGTAATCCTATATAATCCTATATTATATAGGGATAATCCTATATAATAAAGAGGTAATATGCAAATTGACCCTCATGCCCTTACACAAGATGACCGCCCCACTGTGGTCAAAGATGGCCACCAGAAGATGGCCAGCAGGGGAGGGTAGTTGTGGGCAATCAGGCCAGTAGAGGAGGGCAGTTGGAGGCGACCAGTTTGGCAGGGGAGGGCAGTTGGGGCAATCAGACCGGCAGGGGAGCAATTAGGCATCAATCAGGGGAGTGGTTATGGGGTGATCTGGTTGGCAGGCAGGCGATTGGTTGGGAGCCAGCAGTCCTGGATTGTGAGAGGGTGCAGGCTGGGCTGTGGGGAAAAACCCCTCCCCCCACAGTGCACAAGTTTCATGCACTGGGACTCTAGTAAGGTTATATTCAGATAACTACAGTTTGTGGCAACATGTGATAGATACCCATAAGTAATACATCTCTTTGTGCTGGTGAGACTAGCATGGTCTCAGGTAAGGAGGAGCACCTGAGCTAAAGTCCAATTTACTCTTTTCTAAAGCAGATGGGGGAGGAGGAAAGATTGAGCATGAAAGGAAGGAACATGCCAATTTAGAGGTCAAATTATTGTTTTACAGATGAAGGAAACAAGACAGGAAGATGTTATAATAAATAGTGTACACAACTTCACACAGCTAGTAAATAGTGGAACAAACTGTCTGGTTTTAAATTATTCTCATTTCATCATCCCTCCTTCCTTCTCTTCCCTTCCCTCCTCCTCTCAGCCAGAGCCATTCCTGCTCCTCCCCCACTTCTGTGAGGGTGCCATTTGACCCCACATGACCTCCAGCCCCCAACTCACAGCCTCACTAATTTTCCATTCAGGACATGTTGCTAAAACATAAATTCCGTTCAGTATTTCAGCTGCTTCAAAGTCTCACCTTTGCTCAGGATTAAAGGTGAAATGCAAGCAAGACCCCTAGGACTTTTCACAGTCTGACCCTAACCTATGTTCCCAGTCTCATCTCCCAGCACCACCTTGCCCAGTACTTTCCATTGAAGACACAGCAGTAAGGACCTCTTTCCACCGACTTCTACCTGGCCCAAATGGCAGAGAGATTTCCAGCTTCTGACTTCAATTCTTTGCCAACCCACTGTGGCTGTTGAAGACTACCTTGACTCTATAATTTATCCCTTGCCCTACACCCACTTCCTCCCACTAATCTATTTTTTGTTTGTTTTTAGCTTAAATCAACTAGAATGAATTTTGTTTCTCCTGCTATGTCCTCAACTAAGATACAGTTTAAGTTTTCTCTTTGACACTTTCTCTGATTTCCCCAGCCATTCCCTTCCCCTGGTGGCTGTGGCCCTTAGACCTCCATTATGGAGGTGTTTTCAGCTTAGTGGCATTATTCCCATGCATGTTACTGTCCTCTCAGCCCAGCTCCCCAGCTCCCCACTTCCACACAGGACATGTTTGTGCCGTTCAGGACAGCACCTGGCACAGTGCCAGGTGTAGTATCTTTTCCGTCAATAAGTGTCTAATTAATAAATTAATTGTACATTTTTAAAATCCCTAGGAAAGTATGCAGCACATACTACAGGCACACTTGATTTATTTGGCAGTGGGTAAATGGATGAAGTTTCCTGCCTTTTAAATAATTAAATAAGCATTTAGCAGGTTTCCTTAGATTTGCAAAATTAACTACTTTCTCCTTTAATTTCAGGAATACACATTCATTCATCTGTCCTCCCTTCCTAGAAATGGTTAAATTACCCCTTAATAATTGTTTTCACAGGAAATGTTGTATCAGTAACTATCATGAATTATCTTCTGCCCATTTTAATTTCTGAAAACTTCCCTCTGCTTTATTTAATCAAGTATCATCAGCTTTCAAAAGGATTATGGTATGAATTTAAACAAGTTCTGAATACGATAGAGCAATATTCAGCAACAAATTAAGTATAAACGCAACTTTAAAGTATGATTTTA
The DNA here is from genome assembly GCF_014108245.1 of Pipistrellus kuhlii. Lineage (NCBI taxonomy): Eukaryota > Metazoa > Chordata > Mammalia > Chiroptera > Vespertilionidae > Pipistrellus > Pipistrellus kuhlii. Next base: position 49,313,620 of record NW_023425573.1, on the reverse strand, counting down.
TAAAATTATTTTTAAGTTTAAAAAATAATTGTCAATGACAGATTCATAACATCTCCAGATAAACTGCTTTTTCTATGACCACCTACCAACTATATTATAATATTAACAGTTGTGCAGTAACTAAGTGCTAACATTTAGAAGTAAAAATTGTGTTGATATGTGTAGTAGTATTCAAATATAAGTGTTGAAAATTCTTTGTAATGCAAAGCATACTTCTACAATTCATATAATCATCATAGCTTTTGTATCAAACATGATAATTTCCATAATTACCTGCTGTTCGTTGTATGTATTTAATGTGAAGAGTGGCTTTTGAAGAAAAAATTCTTCCTCAATTCCAATACCCATCTTTGCTTTCGATGCCATTGTATCTGACATCATTCTAACAGGATCAAATTGAGCAACAATAGCAACCTAACAGAAGAGAAAGCATAGCAACTTGGAACAAGATACAGGTTAAATGCTCTAGGCAATATTATTAATGTTTCATGTCCATTACAGCTCAGAAATGTTATTAAAGATAAAATCCTAAGAGGGGAGAGTAGAAAGAATATTGAACCAAACCAGTCCTAGAGATCCACAAAGGAGTTGGTAGTTTAAAAACAAAAGATAATATTAAAAGGCTGTGATATATCATTGTTTCGTTACTACTAGAGGCATGGTGCTTGAAATTCATGCATGGTGGTGGTGGTGGTGGGGGGGGGTGGTCCCTCAGCCCAGCCTGCACCCTCTCCAATCTAGGACCTCTCAAGGGATGTCTGACTGCCCTCTCACAATTCAGGACTACTGGCTCCCAAATGCTCACCTGCCTGCCTTCCTGATTGCCCCGAACCACTTCTACCTACAAGCCTGATCACCCCTAACCACTCCCCTGCCAGCCTGATTGACACTTAACTGCTCCCCTGCCAGCTTGTTTGCCCTAACTGTTGTCCCCTGCAGGCCTGATCACCCCTAACTGCCTTCCCCTGCAGGCCTGGTTTCCCCCAACTGCTCTTCACTGCAGGCCTGGGTCCCAGATCAGGGTGAGGGTTCCCTTAGGGCAGGGGTCTTCAAACTTCTCTCATTATGAGAATCACCTGGTGGAGTTGTTAAAACACAGATTCCCGGATCCCAACTAAGAAGTGCTAAACTAGAATTTTTGGGAACATATAGGTAAAATTGTATACTTAACTAGTGCTCTAAGACAGATTTTATATACAGAGCACTAAGTTAGGTATGCAATTTTACCTATATGTTCTCAAAAATTCTAGTTTAGCACTTCTTAGTTGGGATTCAGGAATCTGTGTTTTAACAACTCCACCAGGTGATTCTCATCATGAGAGAAGGTTGGGAAACACTGCCCTAGGGTGTGGGGCGACCTGAGCAAGGGGCCTTTCCAAGGGTTCACAGATGGAAATAATTCTAATCATATGGTGGTTTGCAGGCTGGCCACACCCCCTGGCAACCCAAGCAGAGGCCCTGGTATCTGGGGTTTATTTATCTTCTACAATTGAAACTTTGTGGCCTGGAGCGGAGCCAAGCCTTCTGCTTGCTCTGTGGCAGCAGCCATTAATGTTTGAATTTGTTTATCTTATATAATTGAAACTTTGTAGCCTTGAGTGGAGTCCTAGGCCAGCAAGGGCAGGTGAAAAGCTTCGCTTACTCCATTGCCTGATTTGATTAAGCTGAATCTAGAGCATATTATTCATGGGTAAAGTTGAATGTGTTGGCATTATAGGGCCAGGTGGTGAATTTCCATTGTACCAGCAACTAGATTTCCAAGGGCTATTATAAACCAGCGCTTCCCACTTCTGCTGAAAAACTTTAACCCAAGTGCCCTTGTTCTTTATTATAATTGAAATAATTCAAACCTGTGTCCTGATTAAACGAAGCCACTAATTTTGTAAATCATATGCACCATTAGTAACACCTGTCTGTTAACTCCTACAATCAAGAATTAGCATTAAAGCCCTGCCTGGTGTGGCTCAGATGGCTGAGCATCATCCCATGCACCAAATGGTTGTGGTTCAATTCCCAGTTAAGGCACATATTTAGGATGCAGGCTCAATCCCAGTAGGGGTGTGCAGGAGGCAACTAATCAACATTTCCCTTTCACATATCTCTCTCTCTCTCTCTCTCTCTCTCTCTCTCTCTCTCTCTCTCTCTCTCTCTCTCTCTCTCTCCCTTCATCTTGCTCTAAAAATCTATTTTTAAAAATCTTTAAAAATAAAAAAATTAAGAGGAAAACATAATTATCATTAAAATGTCATTTTTAATACATTTATGAACTATAATGACATAACTGGGAATTGAACATTCTTTCATTATTATAGGTTTGCTGATCAAAATCTTACATTATAGTTCTGAACACGATTTACAAATAGATAATAGGCACAGATATTTCCTCTTTCCAAGGGTTAACAGATGGAAACAATTCTAATCATATGGATTCCATAGTTATCAAAGTTCTATTTTGAACAAACATGTGTTTAGTAATAGTGACACTAAATTTTGTCCCCAGAAAGTTATGGTATATACTTATTTGCTCATGACTGAATAATTTAAATTTTGTTGAATCTAGCATGACCAGGACTTATATTCCTATGCTTTGAATTTCTCTTATTTTATCACAGAAGATGAGATGTGCTTATCCCTCCTCTATACCACCTCACCTAACTAGACTTCCTTGATTTGAATTCAGCCTGATCTTTACTAACGGTGTAACTCTGGGGAACCTCTGTGTCTCCTTGGTTTTCCCTTCTATAAAACAGGAATGTTAATTACACCTATAGGATAGGATTTTGTAGAGATTAAATGATTTAAAACCCCAGGGTGTTTATAAGAGGACTTTATACTTAGTAAATATTCAAAAAATGTAAACAGACATTACTACTAACCTACAAGGCAGGGACTAATATTGTTATTCCCATTTTTCAGAGGGGGAAATAAAGCAACAGGGGTTAGGTAAAAGCTCTGAGTTTCTCTGCCAGTGAGTAGCAAACCAGGTTGTACCAAGTTTGAAGGACACCAGAGGCCAAGTTTCTATCCAATTCTATGTTGCCTCCAAACCCAGCATTCCCTATCAGCTGGGAAATGGTGCCAGTGAAGACTTCAGAGCTTTTGAGTGAAGCTAACCATTCCCAGGCTAGAAAACTCTGAAAAATTACCAAATAAAAATATTTTATCACATTTCCCAAGTTCTTAAATTTCTGATCTTGTCAAGTACTATCTACTTTCTAAACTTTTGCCTACTTTTTTTTAGGTAAAGCAATGGGAGACTTTTATTTTTCCACAAAAAAAGTGAGGTTATATTTTTTAAAAAGTACTTTTTAACATGTTTATTTATTATTCGATATATCCAAACAGAGGTTCCTACCCCAAAGAAGATTATCTCATTTAAGCACCACCCATTTTTTGAGGAGAGTAAAGTCTGCACTAGATGCAGATTTTTCACTGCTGTAAATGGATACTATTAAACTGGAGGTAATGTGGACGCATTTAAATCTTGGGAGAGCTTTTTAAAGGGTGCTGATAAAGTTCTTTTAATATATGAAGAAACTGGAAATGGTTCAACATAAACCTAATTGCTCCCCGGAATGAAGATCAGTGTCTCAATTGGGACAAGTTACATTTTATACAGCAGAACTCCTAAACTAAGCCCTAGGAATAATGTTATTAGGAGCACTTAGCCACATTCTTTTAAACCACCCATGAACATTTCAAATTAAAAACACCTGTTTCCTAAGGGCTTCAAGCCGCCTCTCCCTTTCTTCTTCTTCCTGTGCTTCTTGAAGAGCCATCTCTTTTTTCTCCATCAAACGCTTTTCCAATAATTGTTGTCTGTAGTTAACCCTTTAAAAGCAATGCACAGAGAAGTTGGGAAAACATCACCTTAACCTTGGACATTGTAGGATAAAAGCATAGAGGCTGAAGGCTCCTCACGTTTTATTTTCAGTTGCTTTGGGTTGATTCCTCATATCCAAACAATAAAAGACATTTGTGGATAATGCACTTTACTAATAATTCTAATAATAGCAGGAGAAACTACAGGTCACAGGGCAGACAAACATGGGGTCAAATCCAATCCATCTCTTTCCTCATTGAAATAATTGTTTTGACTCTCAAACTGCCTGTTGGCTGCCACACCTACAGCTCATTTGAGTCTTCTGATGAGTTTTAACAATTTCAGATTTTTAAAAGGCGATGTTACTTATTAAATATATATGCTTTTAGAAAAAATATTAAATAAAATACTAAAGTAACATGCCCAAATTATCTTCATTTCTAGAACTTAAACCAAACTATTTATATTGTCACTCATTTTGTCAAAATGTTCTTTCTGAGTATGTGTGTGTGTGTGTGTGTGTGTGTGTGTGTGTGCAGCAACTTTAAAAATTGCACTTTGACTGTAGATGGCAGCAAAACATGACTTTGTCTTTGCATTATGCTCCCATCCTCCTTAACATCAGCAGCTATTAGAGCAGGGCATAAACAACTGTCTTAATACCCCCACCCCAGCTCATTTGGCCTTCCTCCGTGTCTTTTTTGGGAAGCCTCTCTTACCATCTTCTTGTCCAAGCTACTCTTTTACTGAATTATAGAGATAACATTTGTCTTTTCAAAAAAAGTAGTCACCTGGGTTCTCCAGGGAGTATGAGGTCATTGCTTCTCTTTTCCATCATTGATGATTTATCGATAACTTTGTGACATCAGTCACAAATGGGCTTCCCCTTAGTGTGTACACCTGCATTTTCCATGGATGTATCTTCCCTACACCCTTTTTATTCTGAATCCTGATGTTTTCTGACTAAGATGTTGCCTGGTTGCCTTGTTGTGCTAAGTCCTTTACGTGAGTCTAAGTCTCATTTAAATTTCACAGCAGCCCTATGTTGGGGTGCCATTATTGATCCCATGTTAAAGATAAAGAAATGGAAGCATAGACAGACGATATAATATGTTCATGCTTTCACACCAGGAAGTGGCAGAGCCAGAGATCAAACCCAAGCACACAGGCCCCAGGGCCCATGTCAGACACCACCTCCCCTTCCTCCCCCCCCCCCCCCCCCGCCCCCCAGTGCAATTAACATTCTATGCTCTTTTCTCTTCTCCTCTTGATGGCTCCACTCACCTCACTGGCTTGTGAATCCTGCCACCATGCCAAACCCTGTGCTAGGTCATGACTGAGGAAAAAGACTATCCTTAAGAAGTCATAGCTTAACATAGATATAAAAAGGCAAGCCTAGGAACTAAACAAGGTAAACAGAGAGGTATAAGTAAAGCCTCCGGGAATCTGGGGAAGGGTGAGATGACTCTTGCTGGGAAGGGGAAAGGACTGCTGGTTTAGCAAGGGCTTCACTGAGAAGACAGCACCTGAGCTGGGGCTGGAGGATTAGGAGCCGCAGAGGCAAGGAGGCATGACGGCTGAGCGGGCAGGCCTTGCAGGCAGAGAGCGAGGGATGAGTCAGGGGAGGAGCTCAGGTTGAGCAAGGGCAGGGCTGGCATCTGCGAGGGGGTGATTCTCCAGTTCTGTCTCCAGAAACCTGCTCACCCCACCTGGTCACAGCCCTCAGAAGGAAAGCACTGGGGTGGCCTGCACAGAGTGAGTGAGTGAGCAGGAACCAGTAAAGAGGGGCCCAGGAAAGCATCAGCGGCCAAGCCAGGTCTTTCCCCTCAGGAAGATTTGCTTCTAGGGGGGAAGTCTCTTTAAAACCAGGTTGTTCCTGCCCTAGTTGGTTTGGCTCAATGGACAGGGCATCAGCCTGCAGACTGAAGGATTCTTGGGGCCCAGTTCTGGTCAAGGGCACATGCCCGGGTTGTGACCTCAATCCCCAGGAGGGGTTGTGCAGGAGGCAGCCAATCAATGACTCTCATTGATGTTTCTATTGCTCTCTCCCTCTCCCTTACTCTCTGAAATAAATTTAAAAAAAAAAAACATATTAAAAAAAAAACACAACAACAACAAAAAAAAACCAGGTTGCTCCTGAGGGTGCCATTGAAGGGAAAGCCATTGAAGATGAAGCTCAGAGAGGAGGAGGGAAGCACACAGTAAATCCCTGTGGAGTACAAAACCCAGAATGGGATTGAAAAGGGCAATCCCGGCCGCTTTGGTGGCTCTGTCTGTCCTTCTCACCACCTCCTGTATCAGGAGCTGGTACAGTCAGACGCACAGACTGAAGGGTCCACAGACCAGATTGCTCCCTTTCCCCGATGCCTCCATGTCACAGAAAGCTGTATTTCTCACTCTCTCCATTTGCACTAAGGCATCCCTAATGAGGTTCTACTCAATTTCAGCCCTGAGTACAAGCTAAGTGAACCACTGCTAAGGTTCGATTAAAAGATACCCTGGGATTTGACAATTACCATATGCTAACTCTCAGAACCTCTGGAAAGTTTCTCTCCCTTTGAGATGCACGTGTTGCTTTGTCAGCAACAAAGTTTTATTTGCTTTTTGGAACTGGCCTAGTGAGGAAGAAATTGCAGAGAAGAGTAAGGCATTTTGAAGCTGTGTCATACGAAAGGTTCACAGTTTACTTGGAGGCTTATTCATTTATTCCACAAATATATACTGCATACCAGCTCTGCATCAATCGTTGCGTGAGTCTCTGGAGATACAATTTCAACACAAAACATATGCTCCTGTCCTCACAGAAATGGCAACCCAATGGGAATGCAAAGGCCCAGGCAATTATGACACAGGATGGCTCTTGCTCTTGCTCTTGCTCTTGCTCTAATGCGACAATGGGACAGAGGCCATGAGAGCGACACCTCTGCCAGGCTTAGGACATTCAGGGAAGCACCCAAGAGGCAGTGCTCTCAATTTTAGACCCAAAACTGAAGCAGATAGTCACCAGAGGGGTAGTAGAAATTTTCCAGGCAAAAAAAAAAAAAAAAGCAAAAGAAACCAACACAGAATCCAGAGGTCAAAAAGCACAGTATGTTTTAAAAACTGAAAGAAATTAAGTGAGACCCTAAATAAACAAAGCAAGATTGGGAGTCCTAGGAACTGAGGCTGTAGAGGGGAGAAGGGCCAGATTGTGAAGGCTTGTAAGGATAGGGGCTTTCGATCAGAGAAATGCAGTGATCATAAAAATTTCTCAAGTGATATGGAAGGTGGATTGGTATAGGGGAAAGACCAGAGAGAGTTACTGAGATGCAAGTTGCTGATTTCTTGAACTAAGGCAATGAGAGAAGTACTGGTAAGAAGTAAAGAGAAGACATGAATTTAAAGTGTATGTAGAAAATAGAATAAATAGAATAAACTTGTTATTTTATTTTTTAAAATATATGCTGAAAAACAAATAAGTTTCACTCTAAAAGAGATGTTGACAAGAAGCCAGGAAGGCAGGTCAACAACCTTAATTGCTCTAACCTTTAGTTGAGATATTGTTAGCTGAAGCAGCCTCCTCCTTGTTTGTCCTGTGTAAGTTTCTGTTATTTCCTGCCTAAGGGCTCCATGTAAATTTCTGTTTATGTTGCCTAAGATGTTTTTCCCAAAGCTTCAATAAAAGGGGATGGCAGGGCCAGAGCAGGAGTAGTTCTCCCACTAGATTTGGATTACTGCCTGGCCCCCCATATTGCCAACTAGAATTTCTTCAAGTCTCAAGTCTCTTCATTTGTGTGCGGCCCTTCTCCAGAACCCGAACCCTGAATTGGAACTCTTTCCACTCCGGTTGTAAAAGAAAAACCTACAATTTTATTGATTTTTCTACAGAGAGGAAGAGAGAGGGATAGAGAGCTAGAAACATTGATGAGAGAGAAACATCGATCAACTGCCTCCTGCACACCTCCCAGTGGGGATGTGACCACAACCAAGGTACATGTCCTTGACCAGAATTGAACCTGGGACCCTTGAGGACCAGGCTGATGCTCCATCCACTGAGCCAAACCAGTTTCAGCTTTTTTTATATATAATTCTTTAATATATATACTATAATATATTATTGATTTTTTACAGAGAGAGAATTAGAAACATCGATAAAAGAGAAACATCAATCAGCTGCCTCCTGCATACCCCCTATTGGGGATGTGCCCACAACCAAGGTACATGCCCTTGACCAGAATTGAACCTGGCACCCTTGAGTCCCCAGGCCAACACTCAATCTACTGAGCCAAATGTTAGGGCAACTTGTTAGTTTATTTAATGGGAGAGGGGAAACATTAGAGAGGAAGAAGTTAGGAAGTTTTTTGTCTTGCACAGTGAATGATGGACTGCCTTGCTAAAAATTGAAACTTAGAAGGAGAAACAGAGAGGAATTAGGTTTATTTAGGACATAAGCCTGCCTTTCTAAGAATTGGACTGAAGAAGTGGATGGGGAATTTTACCCATTGCATGGAATTGAGGCCATGGGCAGGGGGCAGATGATATCCATCAGGACTAGAGTATGCATACCTCGCTGTATTGTGCTTTGCAAATATTACTTATTTTACACCAACATAAAGATTACAACTCGCTTTATTGAAAAACTCGCTTTATTGGGGTGGTCTACAATGGAACCCCCACTATCCCAAGGTATGCCTGTATAGTGTAAGAAGAAAAGTTGGCCTATGATTGATTCCCAGAGAAATAACATTTAGAAAGGGACAGAAGAAGAGAAAATTCTCTGGGTGAAATAGGAGAAATGGTGCTAAGAAGCTAAGGAAAATGGGACCGGTGATATCAAATGCTAAAAGAAAATCAATTATCATCCAAGGTATTCTTTGGATTAAATAACAGGGAGCCATCGGTGATCTTGACAAAAGCAATCAATAGAGAGGTGGCTGAAGAATTAGTGGGAGGTGAGGAAGGAAGAGAGGAGTGGAGACCAGAGAGAGAGAGAGAGACCACGTCTTCAGTAAGACCTATGCAAATAGGAGAGAGTGCAAATAGGAGAAGAAAGCACAGAGCTGACCACCAGCTCTAAAGTGGTCAAGATTACTCTGACTCCCTTAAAGATTTGCCAAAGGAAAATTTAAGAAAACAGGCAACACACTCAAATTCTCTATTTTTACAAATGCTATGGTTTAAACTCAAATAGTAATTCACTTCAAAGGGTAACTCCTGGTGCCTCTTTCTTCTTCCTCTCTGGATAGAAAAACTTCTTTGCCTAAAAAGAAGTGATGCAGAAAAACTTCTGGAAGAATGCCAGATTCTCACATATTTATGAGAAAGAAAATTAGCAATGAAGTGAAGTCAATCATTTGGAAAAATTTCCACGAAACTACCTTTAGCCATTTGGGGTAGCAGATTTTCTCCCAATTAAACTGCTGCTGTGAAAGTCAATGTCAGAAAGTGGCTAAACCCAAAGGTCTGTAAGTTGTGCCCTGAATTTCCAAACAGAATCCCAGGCGCATCTCCCAGTCTGTTTTTTTTTTTTGTTGTTGTTGTTGTTGTTTTTTTTTTTTTTTTTTTTTTGCACCCTGAATCCACAACGGTGGAAAATGCTGCAAAAGAGGCATTTTCAACTTCTCTTGTGGGAGAAGAAGCATCGTATTGTTCAAAAGCAACAGCTGCTAGAGAATCAGGCACAGCATTAGCAATAACCTGAGAAGGATGTATGTAAGCCTCCAGGCCTGAGAGTAGCTGAAGGGACAGGAAGATTTCATATAGAAGTGGAGAATTTACAAATCATTTAGGAGACTTTTTTTTCTGTGCATTCGGCACTCTAAGAGATAAATGCATATGATTAGGAATCACCCTGGGCTTCAGTGAACCTTCAGTAAGAAGTTGGCAAATTCTTTAATAACACAGAACCTTGAACTCTCTTTATCTGCAGCCACAGGTAACTTTGATCTAAAAAGAAGCTACAGAAAGCAGGAGGGGAACGAAAGACTTCTGAAGAACAGCTGATAGTGGCAGGTTCTACACCTAAAAAAATGCTTCAAGCAGTAAGTAAAGCAACCTAAAGATGCCTTAATTAGAGCATTCTCATTCTAATTAAGTATTGAATTTTCCCTCCTTTTCCCCCATGTTTCAGGGAAGTAATTTGCCCTACCGAATTAAAGGCAGTTTTATGAACAAACATGCTACTCAGTGCTTAGGTCATGTGGCTTACTCAACAGTGAACACGAGATCCTTTAATAGGCACATGCCCTCACTGCTACTGCCAGAGGTATTTTGCCTGCTGGGAAATTCATTTTTAGCTCAAACTCACTCAGAAAGTTGTTCTTGCCACACAGAAGAAAGAATCCCTCCATTAGCCTATAAGGCATTTCAACAAAGGAGATTGTTCAGATTGTTCAGATAGGTGGGTCAGGTGGCAGAACCCCCAAAAAGTGGGGGGAGGAAAGGAGGAAAAGAGAAGTGGGAAAAGAAGGAAAATGACATAACTGGGTACTCAAATCAGAGGGCATAACCTGTCTAATGAAAATGGCAATGAGACCCCATTCAGTGATGATTCTGGCTAAGGGCATAAGCAGGGGCCAAAGATAATGTGAATCCTAATATAAGACAGTGGCATCTTGGTACAGATGGGTGTGGGACAAGAACAAAGAGGATTCATTGAGAATTCCCAGAACTAGGAGTTGAATCCAGGCCAGCCCCAAACAGTGACCATTCTTCCAGCTCAGAGCACTTACTGGTTCCTTTATGGGGTGTAAAAGCCATTTCCTATTGGAACCCATTCTTTAATGGATAGATTTAATTAGTCAATGTAGTTATTTGAGCACCTACTGTGTGCCAACCACTGCCCTAGGTGCTCAAAATACAATAGTGAAAAATAAAAAAATGGAAAGAAAGATCCCCACCCTCATAAGTCTTACATTATGTGGCGTTTGTTCTATAAAAGCATGCCTAAATTAACACTCTAGTAAAATGAACAAAATTGTTCTCAATAAATTGTTTTTCAATTCATCACAAAGCCCTAAATTAGAGAGCCTATTCTCACATTATAACAGAAAGATGGTTCTCAGCTATGACGGTCATTAGCATCGTTGGAAGTTACAAAATCTAATGCCAAGGCACCATGCCAAACTAATTGGATCAGAATCTGGTGGTGGGGCCCAATCGCTCGTATTTTTAAAATTTATAGTTGCCTCATACGATGCTAATGTGAGCCTGGGCTGAGAACCAATACCACCTGGCCCAGTGGCTCCCTAACTGGAACCAACACCAGGATCACCAGGAGGGCTTGTAAAACACAGACTGCTGGGCCACCTCCAGTGTTTGTGATTCAGTAGTAGTTAGGCAGGGGGTTAAAACTTTTGCATTTCTAACAAGTTGCAGGTGATGTTGATTCTGCTGATCTGAGGACCACTATAGCACAGATAAATAATTCAGATTAGAGGGATTCTACCTGACCATCGTTGTCAAGATAAAACCAGATATAAACTGCTACCTAGACAAGGCTTATTTCTGATTGCATGCATGGAACATCACAGTTATATGCCTCAGGATTGTTCCAAACTAGACATTCATGCTTTGGCACTTCAGTCATTCGAGAGCAGAATTTTCAACCTCACCCCACCCCAAACCCCAATACACATGGATGACAAGTTCCCTCAGTGACAGTGGCCCTCTGAGGCTTCCATTAGTGTTGGTGATGGGCAGCCACAACAATGGCTGTCACTGAGCTTCTTTCTTTCCCTCCGATGGACAAAACACTGGTATATCTGATGACAGTTGAAACCTTAGGCTACTGGTGATATTTAAGGGATCTATTCAGTAAAATCAAAGAAGGAAGAAATGGCTTGAAAGCAATTCATCCTTAAAAAAGGTGGTGTGAGGCACTTACTTTGCGAATAGTCCTTGAAACTCTAAGGGGGTGGATGTTTTATCCTGCTGGATGTGAAAGCCCGTAAATGAGAGTGAAGTACATTTTCTCGTGGGTTATAATCAGTCCCAGCCTAACTGTCTGAGTTCACTTGAGTTGGAAGTGCAGAGATAGAAACAGCCATGAAACAGGAACTTAAACCTGGGAATTTGGAGCTGAGCAGAAGACAATATGTGAGGAGGGGGTTACTGGAACAAGGCTGCAAATATCATAGAAGCCCTTTCCCCAAATTTCTGCCACAATTTATGTATCCTCCTCTTTTAGAACTAATCCTAACTCTTTCCGTTTAGCTTTTAGTAATCCTTCAGATGTGCTCAGAATTTTCCTAGTATAGTTCTTTTCAATCGCATTTCAAAAGTGGGGTATAGACAGTAAGAGAGAGGTACATTGTCTATAGGGAATGGGAATTAAAATAATACTGATAGAGGCATGTCTTGTGTTTTTAACTGCCATGCACCGGCAAGTCTGAACAAAGTTAGTGATCAAATACACCCTCCATGGAACACACAACCCTCTCTCCACTCTCCATTGCTCCTTTGCAAGGTTTTCGTTAATTGAAAACCAGTGCCTCCCAGGTGATGCTACTTCCATTGCGACCCTTTGAAAAAGTCAAGGGAGGAGGCTTCCCAATGACAATTCCAGAAAAGTTCTACTCATTGACTTTGGGATTAGACCACCCTCATTCTATATGGGTTCTTGGAATCAACTGTTAGCTGCCCAGGTCACAGTGCCCAACATAACTGAGGGTTATTCAAAACCATGCCTTAGACCAAACTTGAGCTTGGCATCACCTAGAACTAACTGTTCCCCTGTCAAAATCTTAAACTGGGGAATTCAGTTCTGACTCCAATCTCCAAAGTCACTGCATGTATTTGATAGAGATATGCACTGTACCACGCTAGGAATGGACTGCCTGAAGACCTCCGGTCTTCCTTATGTTTTCACTTGACCTTACTGAGCTGCTGCCTTAGCTACCTTACCAAGCTCACCATTTTCCTACAATATTTATTAATTGTGTACTATGTACCAGGCACTGGGTGGTCTTCCCTCATGAAGGTTATTGTCATTTCACCTCTTCCTTTCCCCCAGCCTATAAGATACAATCAGACTTTACTTCATTCTCTCGCAGCTTGGGACCCTGGGTCTCGCTCTTCAAGGGCATCATCACCAATATCCTTTAATTATCTCGTCTTCTTTTCTTTCCACACCTGCCCTATCAACTCTCAGCCCTAATTCCTTGTTGCATTTATTACACACTTATGAGGTTGAACCTTAATTAGACAGTCAACACTCCTCCAGTACCACTTTATTTACCCCCAGGTGATTGACGTTCTCCATATGTCTCTACCTCATGCTTAATCCTTCCTCTTAGCAGAAAACCTCACCTCTTACATTATTGAAAAGAAAAGGCTACTAAACATTTATTTTTCCTAACACACTTTGTGCACTTCCAATCTTGTCAAGAGTCACCTTCACTATTTCTGCTCCTTACTCCTGGCTTTTAATCTCATAAACCTAGTTGTCTCCAGGAACTTGCTCCAAAAACGAACATCTTGCTTTGCTTTCCTATTTCTTCAGTCTCTCCTCCCTCTCTCTCCCTCCCTCCCTGTCTCTCCCTCCTTTCCTTCCTCTCTCATGTTACCTTTGTATCTCCAACAACTATCATAGTGCTTAACAGAAGGCATGTGCCAATACATGAAAAAATAATGAATGAATTTAAAAAGTTATGGAACATGTTCAATTGAAGGTCTTCAGTTGCAGATAAATCACAGGATATAGGAATTGACAAAATAAAAATTTGTGAATAAATTCAATGTATATTTTTGTATTAATTAGTCAGTAGGTGTTCCTTTGTAAAATATGTAATCATCTGAGAAGTTTACTAGTAAATAGAAGTTGAATCGCTGAAGAACAGATCAGGTGTCTAGTTCCTTTGGACAGTAAGAAACCTGAGGCTAAGAGGCAAATCAGACATGACATCCAAGACACAGACTTGCTGGTACTGTGATTTTGGAGGGGAAGCACAAGCAGGAATGGCATGTTGGCTTTAGGGGATTAATTATTATGAACTGAAATTTATAAGGCTACCCGGACAGACCAGCATCTATTTGCCTCCATACTTCCACTTATTCAACATATTTATATTAAGTGCCATATATAAATGTGTAAAAATCATATGATACAAAACATAAGCCCAGAGCAACTGGAAACACCTATCAAGTAGACAAGATTTTTTAATATGTACAGGAGCTCACCACTTGTCATCATATGAGTTCACTAAGAAAAGCTACTTGCCATTCGACACTAATTGGGTAATTTGCATTGTGACTCGAATTCACAAATGATTTATGGTAGAAAAAATTTACTTCATAATTAATATGTATTGCATTTTTAAAATCCTTAAGATCCTGTAAGTATTTTATTGTATATCAGAGAGAAACTCACATTGAGGGTTTTCTCCCAATATTGGAAGCTTTCTTTAAATTCTTTTTCATTTTGATTTATTAAGAAAAATAAATGATTTAAAGGTAAGAAAATGACAAGCATGGGTGATTAGTTTTATTGGAGTTTTAAAAATAATTCTTATAGATACACAATTTCTGACAACCCCCCCCCCCAAATTTCATTGAGTTTTTGCAGAATCACAAATACTGAAAGAAGCATTGCTTTAGTGTGAAACTTTAAAAAACTGTGTTGTTAAAGTACTGATCTGTTATCAGATTTGTTAATAAAGACCTGTTATCAGATCACAATATTTCCATCTGGCTTTATCTATCTTTCACTTCTGACTTAATTGGCTCTCATTTCCCCAGAGACAGTCCAGCAGCATCATTCTGATGGACCTGATTTCTCTTCTCCAAGACTAGCAGTGACACAACAAAAGAATTTACTGTCCTCTCCCTCAAACAAATGGCTGAAGTAAGCTTAATAAAACCTGCCTTCCTTGCTTAAACCAGTTTGGCTCAGTGGACAGAGCTTCGGCCTGTGGACTGGAAGATCCCGGGTTCAATTCCAGTCAAGGGCATGTACCTTGGTTGCAGGCACATCCCCGGTGGGGGGTGTGCAAGAGGCAGCTGATCGATGATTCTCTCTCATCGATGTTTCTAACTCTCTATACCTCTTTCTTCTTCTCTGTAAAAAATCAATTACACACACACACACAAACAACCTGCCTTCCCTGATGCTATTTGACACCCCCCCCCCCTTCTGCTTCTTTCCAGGTCTCTCAGAACTGAAGTCAGCAAACATCAAAGGACCAGAGATTCCTATAGTGATTCAGCCACCCATGGCAGAGAGCAAACCCTGATTCCCCAGCAGCCTAGGCGATGATCAGCAAAGAGATTTCACAAACAGCCTCTTTAGCATTTGAGGTTTAAAACAAGTCAGTGTCACAGAAAGGTTACTGTCATAAACACCTTTGGGGGCTTGTTTTCTTTCTCCTTCCCTCCCTTCCCCTCTCCACCTTCTTTCCTTCCTTCCTTCCTTCCTTCCTTCCTTCCTTCCTTCCTTCCTTCCTTCCTTCCTTCCTTCCTTCCTTCCTTCCTTCCTTCCCCCTTCTAAATCCCCCATCCCCTCAGTCTACAAACATAATATTTTTTAACAAAACTTTTGGTTAGGCATTTTAAATGTGCTTTTAAAAAAACCAAATGATAAAATATATTTAGTTTTGGGAGTGAGGTTCCCTGCACTTTTGTCCTTGGCTCCCTCCAATGCTGACTGACTCCCCCTGCACTCGAGTTTCCGCCTTCAAGTTTCAACTCGCTCTCCCAGGGACTTGCTGCCAAGCCGAGCTTGTCTGGGTCTCCTTTAGGTCTCAGCTCAGCCTGCAGGACTGAGCTCTGGGATCATTCATCATCCCTCTTTTCTTCACAGATAGTCACCTCCACAAAGCAGGCACCCCAAAGCCCCGGCAGGTGAACCCTGGCCTTGGGTCTTGGGGGACAGGGCCCGTCCCTGGTGCGAGCTTGTTGAGCTCTGCTGCCTTCAAGGCAGTTTTGTCAGGTGAGATGTTAAAGTTTCTGTCCTACAACGGCTGTCACTTGAGGCCACAAGACACATGAGTGGCTTTCCCCAGAGCCTAAGCAGATACGTAAAGTTGGAAACAGCAATATCGGCTAAAATGACAGAAACACAACTGTACTGAAGAAGATAAAATAATAATAGACTGGACAGAGATCCAGATAAATATACAAAATATCTAGATCACTCATCCTCAGTCCTGTTTTTACAAGATGCACATAGTTTCTCAACAGCACTATTCAGGATTGGGCAGAACTAAATCACCCCAAACCCTCTACTTTCCTTTCCTAGATTAAGCTAAAGATGTCCACGCCCATATTCCTTGGGACCTCCCTTTGGCTGGCTTTCAGAGGAAATGGAGAGCTTCCTAGAGGAGGGTTAGACAGGAGCCAGAGAAGAAGAGTAAAGCAGACTTACAAACATGCACAAGGTGTACAATTTAACATTATATCAGAATTTAATTAATTCTCAAATTTGGGGGGTAAGTGGGGAGACCATGAATAGACTGGAAGAAAAATAGGGCAGAGTTTCCTAAGCCAGTTCACAGTATAAAAAGAATAGATAATTCATTTTTAATGAAAGTTACGACGGCCAAGCTCTGCTCTATCCAGACACGAAGAGGGGGAGCTGTGTCTCTTTGTTCCCATTTTGCTCAAAGAGTAAAGCATGACCTGCGAGGCCCCTGAGGAAGGAGAGTTCCCTCTGGTCCTGAGCAGGTCACAGGAATGGAGCTCAGAAGACGAACCAACCTGGCTCTCCCAGGAAGGCTGCGCACAGTCCCCCAAACGGTGAGCCCACCGCAAATTCCACTTAGTCCGCGGTAAACTGACAAAGGGACATTAATCTTGCTCCTCGGAGGTAGATCCTTCACTTTAATCCAAGCTACTGAGCAACCCAAGGCCTGGACAGCAAAACAAAGGCTATTTCATTCTCTCTCAAAGCTATAAGCTGACTGTCCACACAATTCCAATATCTCACAGATACAGCCAACCTTGTCACATTTATACTAAAAAGCAACTCACATGTTCTCTCCAAGTGACTCTAAATTTTAATCTTTATTGTCCTCTCCCAGATGTCACAGCTCCTCTCTGCCAGGTTCCCTGTTATTTCAAGAGACAAGAATATTCCCTCAGGCCTCCGTGTGAATATACATCTTTCTGAGATCGTGTCTCTGGTTTCCCCGAAGATTGTCACATCAATAAATCTATCTTCTGCCTGGATCCTTGGTTCTGATAATAATTTTATTGCCTTAGGAGACACAGCCAACATTTCTCTCATCCATATATTCTTCAGTTAAAACAGAAAGTCTTGCTTAGGCTGCTCCATTTCTACGGATAAAAACATTCATATGCAGAGCTTGGCATCATTGCAAATGGAGACAAGCCTTTTTGCAAATAGACCGGTTGCCACACCTGGGCCATTGCCTGAGCCTGGTCCAAATAACATCAGTTATATCCATTACCTGGAAGCCCTAGGAAGGTCTGGCTTATGGAGCAATAGTCTGACAGATCATAAGGATTAACATGCACCAAAAACTCCCAGTATTTTTTTTTTAAAGCATCTAAAAGACTTGCTGCTTTAGAGACATTCAGAGCTTTTCAAGCCCACACACACTCAGATAGTACTGATAATCCTCTCTGTGTTTGTGGGATTTGGAGGAGCTACAAAGAATAAAGAGCCACAATATTGTGAAAAGTGATGTGTTCTTGTCTTTGTGCAAATGATTGGACTCCCCCACCCCAACATCATAAATACAAGTACATGTGAGTATATAAAAAATTTAGAGAACTACAATAGATAAAATACCCATACTTATTTGGTGTATATATAAAGTAATGTATTTTTAAATTACCTATTTGTATAAAACTTTACAGTTTTCAATTTAGTGACATTATAATCCAACTAATAATTAAACAGTGTCTCTCTCTCCACTTCTCTTGATGATATGAGAGAGGACATCAGCAATTAAACTTTTTATTTAATTAGGATCTATACCCCATCTGCTTCCAAACAAAATTTGAAATTATATAT
Organism: Pipistrellus kuhlii; assembly: GCF_014108245.1. Lineage (NCBI taxonomy): Eukaryota > Metazoa > Chordata > Mammalia > Chiroptera > Vespertilionidae > Pipistrellus > Pipistrellus kuhlii. Next base: position 49,295,843 of record NW_023425573.1, on the reverse strand, counting down.
ATATTATTAAACCCAAGGTAAAATGTCAGCATTCAAAATCAAAGATTTAAAAACAAACAAACAAGTAGAAGAAGTAGAGATTTTCAAGCATCTCTAACAAGCTGTGACAGCTGGGCCATGAATTTGCCTCGCAAAGGAGTCGCATTCACTCGCCAGGTGAAATGCTGAACCCCTGGGACTGCTTAGCAGTATGTCTCCAGACATGTCTCTCCAGCAGGCCCTGCATTGATTATCCCACTGCAGTTCTCAGAAAGTGCTGGGTAAACCAACTGCATTGGAATTTTCAATGATGCTTATTTTTTAAATGCAGATCCCTGGGCCCGACTGAAGAACACTGGTGGTAGGGTCCTGGGATTTATATTTTCACACACCCACCCCTCCCAAGGTGATACTTTTGTTCCCTAATGTTTGGAAACCACTGCTTTCCTGGGATTGATGCCTGTTGCATGGGAACAACAGAAAACCCAGCATCAGGAAGGTAGAGAATTGTCCTCGTGATCAGCCTCTTGTGCACTGCTGTACGCCTTCTTATTTCTGCCTTGTGCACATAAAGCTTTCAAACGCCTGGTTCATGGCCCACTTGGTGTTTTACTTTGAATGGTCGCTCATGCTTGGCTTCTTCTGAGGGTAGCAATGTTACGCTCCTTCCAGCACCCTCTCTCCTTCATTGTCCATTTCTTTTTTTTTATTCCTGCCACAGACTCCTGATATCTGTGTATGTTCCATTACCTGCTGGATACTCCTGAGCTCACTTTAATAGCTCTGCACATAAGACTGCTTCCTCTACTTGTCTCACTTGGGATCAATTTACTCCACAGCTGTTCATGGTAAAATGTGACACACTGCCTCCCCAGCGTCTGGCCAGTGATGCCCAGATGTGGGCCTAGGTATGAGGAATGATCTCTTCTCTGCTCATTAATATTTCCAATTCATGGGCTTTATTGGATTACTCTCATCTTATATGCTTTTCCTACTCTCCAAATTCTCTCAGACACATCACTGCCCCCGTTACTCTACACTTTCCTCCATACACTCATTGGCTTTTACTACTGTCTTTGGATTTTCCCCCTATGAGTGCCAATTTCACAGGAAAGTACATCCAACATCCTAACTTTAAAGTTTATGGTCCTATTTCTGCACTGACATTATCAGTTCTCTATTCACATAATTGGGAATTCATCATCGTTTAACATTCATTGGTCTCCCAAGTTTTTCCTTCTGTTTTCTGTAAATTTTTGTCCTTTCTTTTAGACAGCTTTGGTGGGGGATGGTTTGGGGGAAGGAAAAGAATCGAGCAAAAAAGAAAGAGAAATCATGGGCATGGACAACACTGTGGTGACTGTGAGGGGGAGGTAGAGGTGGAATAGGGCATAGAGGAGATTGAAAAATAAAACAATTTATGCACTAAATAATAATAAAGTAGGCTCATATTTAGTGATGTAAACAATTTCAAATATTTTCTCTACCTTTGAGAACTATCCTTTGTCCATAGCTCAGAGCCTCTCTTTCTGGTCATAGACTGCCCAAGAAATCATTTTTAAAAGTTCATATACAGCACATACTAGTACTGGGAAATTTATACGTTTGATTTTGCTTCCAAAGCTACCAATATCAACAAAAGACCGGTGGAAATATTACCTCCAGTCTTCTACTCAAGAAGTAGAAAAACCTTCCGCTTTCTTTCAAAGTGACTATCCAAGTCAAAACAGGTGTGGTGTCTGGTGAGAGCATGAGGTTTAGGACCTCATTTCTGAACTTTGGGGGAGTTCATAGGGGAGGCAGCACAGCAGATAGGGCATAGCAGGTCTGTACACGCTATTCCACAGTAATCTGTAGGGAACCACAATTATCTCTTCATGGTACTTAGTCCTGTAATTTCCTTCATCTGTTGGGGGCCTGTATACCCTGCTCAGGTGCCAGAGCTGCCTCCTACCAGCTACACAGAGCCGACTGCTAAACCTTTAGGACCTTTGCAAGCTAGCTGTTAAACACAGCCATTAACAAACATTAAGTTTTATAAACTTAAAATGAAATAAAAACAAAGGTAGCAAATACTCAAAACTCATTTCCCAATTATTTTACTATCATCTATGCTCCTGGGGTTATTTATGTCCATTTTATCTGTCTGACAGAAATTATATATAATGACATGCAACTGTACATTTCTTCCTGATTCTGTGTTTAGTAACATGAAGTTGGTCGTTTGAAAAAAGCCATGGTGTATTTACAACACAGAAATCAGAAAATGCTACAAACCAGGGCTTACCCGGGCCCCTCCTCTCACCTCCAGCCAACTAACTGTTAAATGCTTGCCAGTATATAACTGCTATGCACCCTCTTAGTATGAAGATGGAAAACCACAAGAGTACAATACAGTTATGTGAAATTCCCAACTTTACTTAAAACATTTGCATTCCCTCCGACCTGCTTTCCTTGAATGTGGTCTAACATCTCCCAAGTCAAGGCCTGTGGAAGTATAACCTACATCAAACAATGGATGTGAATAATGTTCACACGGAGTTGTTACTTCATGTATTGCTTTCCTTCTCTAAGATGAAGTCAAAAGTTCCTTTGCATAAATTTTATGTCTAATTTTTCTCTGCTCATAATCCCTGCTGTTTTACCGTTATCTCCTAGACCCTATTTGCACATGTGTTTACATCTGTGTTGTGTTTGGGTATGCATATCTGTATGTGCTGTATAGTTGCTGCACAGTTACTTATGACTGGCTAACTTTAACTTAAAATAGCTACAATTTAAGCCCAGCTCAGTATTTACTAATATACTAGAAAGGGAGATCATTAAATGTCTTAGAATCAATATTTGAATTCTTAAGAGGGAATTCAGGAAGAGGTCAGCAAACGATATTAAAGGATCAGGAAACTGACTCAGGGAAATCTAAAGAAAGTGAGACTCCTTCTAGAGCAGTGAGAAGGCTAATGGGAAACTGAAAGTGATTGTGGCGAATGATTGGGAATTTAATACAGAGGCATCATTGTTCCCTGTTTCCACTCAGGATAAGTCAAGAGGGATTCAACTTACAGCACTTTATAGAAAGAACTTTAAAGAATTCAGTAAGAGAAAATTATCTTAAGGTTTTGCCCCCCTAAAGTTGTTTTTAATCAGCCATTTTAATCAATGATCCCATAGAAGCTTAATTTAAAGGCAGAGTCTTATTACTAAAAAGCCAAACAAAAATGCAGTAAATGGAAGAGGGATATCTGCATTTTCCCCACAAACAGATATGGACATTAGCTTTCTAAATATTCTCCAAAGAGCTAAGCTTAATGGAAGATCGTATTTACTAAGGCTACCCCAAATAGGTGGGTATGTGTAACTGAGGGATAAGGAAATGACTTTCTAACACATATAATACGCAATAAGACCAAAAAACAGACAAACAAAAAAATCCATTCTGTTTGGAACTCAATTTCTGATAATGTCCATGAGGTCTTTTTGTGGGAAGGCCTATGAAGGCCTCAAATAAATAATTTCCCTTAATAACCCACTAGGTCCATTAGTGTGTCTAGTCCCATTTTAAACCCATTTATGTATTAATATCTGCAACCTTCTAGGGTAATTAGTTTCTTAGTTTTTGCTACCCATTTAATGGTAGATATGATTACTATACAATGTTCTTCTAGTATCCTGATTTTGTTAATCAGAAAATGCTACAAACCAGGGCTTTAAAATTTTTTTGAAAATACAAAGGGTATAAACTACTAAATTCACTCATGAATTGTTTAATGCAGTTAATGATAATTAATTAATTAATTGAAATAGTAAGTAAAAATTTAGCCTACTCAAACACTCCAAGATTTAATTCTTCCAAGGACTTCCATAATTTGGCTTCTACATATCTATTCAATGTCTTCTCTTACCACAGCCTTTCCTCAACTTACTCCAAATTTTATGCTTCAACTATACTAATTTATTCATAGTTCCTTAAAATTGCCATGGGTTTTTGGCAGGAAGTCAATTCTCATTTGTAGAAGACGTTTTTCTTCTACTTTCTGCTTCACCCCTGCTACTCCCTGCTCCAGTATATTACCATAGTACTTTGTCTTGTCTTCAACAAGAATATCCAAATTTTCTATTAGATTGTAAGATTCTTGAAAACAGAGACTGTGTCTTTTTTGTTTACCACTCTATGCCAAGATAGTAGTAATTCGATATAATTATTTAATTTATAAATAAAAATGAATGGATTTAAAATAATATCAGCACTAGGTTTCCACACTCGAGGCTCAATCCATCAACTCTGTCCTTTACAAATAGCCCAATTTCATGGCGATTATACTCATCAGTTTCTGAAACACACCAGGAATCATGTAATTCCCCAAATACAAATTTATGATGATTTTATATACATGCCAGTTCATGCTTTAGATTTCTTTCCTAGTGGTGTCTGGGATTTTATTGGAATTTTTGGCTGCTTCATATAATACTTGTAGTAACCTCATGATCTCTTTTTCAGGTTAGAAAGAATCATTTAGAACTATCATCCTATAAATATGGTTTATAGGTTAGAAAAAGCAGAAACAGTGAACTGAAGGTAAATTTATCTTGCTTGATTTTATACATTACTGGCAGCACAAACTTTAGCCCTTTGTTAAGCAGAACAAAAAGGCTACTATAAAGTTCAAGAACTTCTCCCCTAAGGAACAAAAGCAGGATAAACTTTCATCATGATGAGGGAAATCAAACAAACCTTGATTTTGAAATAGCTTTGTCTTCACAAAGATGAGTTCTTAAGAGAGGAGACCAAAACAAGAGTGGAAAAACAGAGGCCAGGATGAGCAGCCTAGTAAAGATCAATTGAGCATAAATAAGTCAGTTCTACAGTTGTATGTAGGCTTTATGGGAAGAATGGAAGAATAGCATGAAAGTGAGGTGTGAATTTTTTTAATGTTTTGGTCTATAAGAGATCTTACTTGGCTTTATTAGTTTGCTCTAAAGTATATGATACTTTAAGCTTGAAAAATAACTTTCTTGTAAATAGTTTCAATAAAGAAATATCTTGATATTAATTTAAAAAACAGATTTCAGCTTCTCTGTTATTTTACATTATTTTTTACAACAGATCTTAGATACTTCTAGATGGCATTTTTTGAAATAAGTTAAGATTTTAACTTCAAGTTCTGTCTTGTAGGAAAATTGCAGGTGAGAATAGAAGAGCACTTTACTATAATTTTTATATTGATATTAGGAAGAAGCAAAATTTTTTTTCCTTTGGGCACAAAAGTATCAAATAATTCAAATTACTTGCTTGTGACTAATGATAATTAAAAACTGGTGATAAGAGCATAGCTGTTTATTCTCTGCCTCTCACTCTTCATAAACTTGTTTTCTTAATGCTTTTAATAAGCTTAGAGAAAAAATAGTATTGATTTTATTTCATGAAATTTTGAAAAGCAGCTAAAGTGGGCTAAGATAGTCTCAAACTAGTCATCCTGGTAGTGATTGCAAATCATTCCAATAGAGGGAAGGAAATAGCTGAAAGATTCTGCACAGTATAGAGATGTCCTGAAAAACTAAAAAATGGATTACCATGTGACCCAGCAATTCCACTCCTGGATATTTACCTGAAGAAACCTAAAACACTAGCTTGGAGAAAAAATAAAAACTACATCCATATGTCCATTGCAGTGTCTACACTAATAAAAAAGAATCATGCAAATTAACCATCACTCTACTACATCCACAAACCACACCCACCAGCCAATCAGGAGTGAGTATACAAATTAACTCAACCAAGATGGCTGCAGCCATGGAGCTGCAGCAAGCAGGAGGCTTGGGTTTTCCCAGCAAGGGAGGAAGCCAAGCTTCCCTGCTGCCCTGGCCTACCCTGGCTTCCACTCAAAGCTACAAAGTTTCAATAATAGAAGATAAATAAATCCCAACAAAAATGATGGCAGCCATGGAGCTGGAACTGAGCAAGAGGCTTGAGTTGCTCCCCAGCAAAGGAGGAAGCCAAGCTTCTCACAGCCCTGGCCTACTCTGGCCTCCACTCAAGGCTACAAAGTTTCAATTATAGAAGATAAATAAATCCTAGATACCAGGGCCTCTGCTTGGTTCACACATTCAAACTGCCTTTTATGTCTCACTAGTTTACATAAGTCTGAATAGTTTCATCACTTTTTCCCCCCCATAACACTAACTTTTTTGAAGCATTTAAGAATCTGTATTGTAGAATGTTCCTCATTTTGGATTTGCTCAATTATATTCTCTTGTTATCTATTTTCTTTTGTTCCTCTTTCACCTGAATTTTCTGTAAATAGTTAATTACGTTTCAAATGGGGGTTGACAAACGACAATCAGCAGGCCAAATTGAATCCACTGCTTACGCTTGTAAATAAAGCTTTATTAGAACAGGCATAGCCATTTGTTTACATGTTGTCTATGGGTGCTTTCCTGATATAAGGGCTGAGTTGAGTAGTTGTGACAGAGACCATATGGCTCTCTGTCTAAAATAAAGTCTAAAACAATTACAATCTGTCTCTTTCCAAAAAAAATTCTCAATTTCTAGGAAATTGGTTAGATTGAGGTAAATGCTTTTGGCACAAAAGTGATATATTTTATATTGCATCACCTGTTAGGACACAATGTCAGGCGGCCCCACTATTAGTGATGCTAAATGAATATATTTGGTTCAGGTGGCAATAGCCAGATCTCCGAATTGTAAAGGTACATGTTTTGTTTGTTTGTTTGTTTCATTTAGTAAATAATTTGTAGAGTAATACTTTGGCTCTGTGTAAATATCCCATTTCTCAAAAATCTTCACCTAAAGGTTTTACCATCCATTGATGATCTTTGGCTGAATTATTACATGAAGGGTTGAAAAATGTGGTTTTCTAAAACTATCATTTCTTCAACATTTATAAGCTGACACAATACAATAGCCTAAAGCCATCTTGCGAATTTCCTACTCCAGACCTGGAAGCATCCTTTTTTTTTTTTTTTTAACAATTAGCCCTGATTCCTTTGAGTGAAAAAGATGTTTAAAATCCATATTAGAATGCTGATTGCTTCAGATGTGTCATTGTGTGTAGGCCCTTTCAGTGACCCTTTCCAGTAGGAGGAAAATATTTGAAAAAAGAAAAAAATCACAAGTTTTCTTGATATTTTCATTTTACAATATTATATTTGTAAAAAATGTATTTAATACTAGAAGCTTGGTGCATGAAAATTCGTGCACTTAGGGGGTCCTTCAGTCCAGCCTGCACCCTCTTGCAGTCTGGAACCCCTTGGGGAATGTCCACCTGCTGGCTTAGGCCTGTAGCCCAGGGGATCAGGCCTAAGCTGGCAGTAAGAAATCTCTCTGGCAGACCAGGAGCCCTTGGGGGATGTCTGAGTGACTGCTTAGGCCCACTTCCCATGGAGAGCAGGCCGAGGCCACAGTTGGATGTCCTTAGGGCTGAGAAAGTGGGAGTGGCTCCCACCAGTGCCACTGCACTCGCAGCCATCAGCCCAGCTTGTGGCTGAGCGGAGCTACTCTGTGGGAGTGCACTGACCAGCAGGGGGCAGCTCCTGCGTTAAGGGTCTGCCCCTGGTGGTCAGTGTATGTCTTAGAGACTGGTCATTCGGTTGTTCTGCCGTTAGGGTCAATTTTCATGTTACCCTTTTATTATATAGGATTGGTATCTTTTCTTGTACAATGAGTCCTAGTTCTGTTAATGTTAAAATATTTATTTGTACACTTTATCTTACCACGAAGTTAAAACATTTCAAGGTCACGATATCAATGTTACTACCAATAAAAAGCCTACTAAGTCAAGTTTAGGATTTCCTTCCAGTGCTTTTCCCCTTAGGATATACCCAAATGAGGATATAAAGAGTACTGTTCTCAAAGGTTACAAAATAATTATTTTTCTTTATGTGGCAACATTATCTTAGTTGGAGACGCAATAAAAACATTCTAATAACAATTAGGAAAATTTGAATATGAACTGAATGCTAGATAATACTATGAATTATTTTTCATCTTATTGTGTTTGTATGTATGTATGTATGTATGTGTGTGTGTGTGTGTGGAGGAGAGACACAGAGAGACAGAGGTAAAGAGAGAGATAGAAACAGAGCAAGAATATAAACAATAGAGCAAATAGGGAAAAATACTAAAAATTAGTATATCTGGTAGATATCCTTTGTATCACTCTTGCAACTCTTCTTGCAACTGATGAACAAAATGGGTCCAGAGGCATGGATATATAGAACAGAATGACAGACCTCAGAGGAGAGGGGTGTGGAGAGGACAGGAAGAGATGAATCAAAGAACATAGATGCATGTATGCATTGCCCATGGACACAGACAATAGTATAGGGAAGGCCTGAGGTGAGGTAAGGGCAGGATGGTGGAGGTGGTAAAGGGAGAGGGAATGGAAGCCATCTGTAATACTATCAACAATTAAAAAAAGAATTTTGTTTTTTATGCAATAGCATTAATACCCCTTCCTTCTACCATCCCACTAGGGCCAGCAAACATTTTTTGTAAAGGGCCATATAACAAATATTTCAGACCTGTGGGCCATACAGGCACTGTGTGTGTCACTGCGGCCCACAAAAGCAGCCACAGACAAATTAATGGACATAGTTATGTTCCAATAAAACTTTGCTTATGGAAACAGACATTTTAATTTCATATAGTTTTGCATAATATTTCTTCTTCTTTACAACCATTTAAATATGTAACAAAAAATATTCTTAACTTGCAGGTAATACAAAAAACAGGCAGGAGGGATTGATATGGTTCAACCCAGAAAACAAAAGGGGAAAACCTTTCAGTGCACCTTTGTTGCCTGCCTTTTGGCTGCCTGACTTGGCTTTGATGAAGGAAAGGGTTCCTTTGGTTACTGTAAAACATTTAAGCAGCCCTGTGCTCTGACGCCATTGAGCAGACAGTAGCAGATCTTCAAGGTTAAAGTTCATGAGTGGCTTGAAATAGAAAGGCTCATTCCAAGTTTGTCATCAGGGTAATTATGTAGGTAATAACTATCAACCCAGGATCCATCTGGAACTAGAGGGAGGCATGCCATTCTCTCCTTCTGCATATGATGCCACCTCACTCATGGTGCACTTTGGACCTTTACCTAGACAGGCCAATCTCACATTAATACCTCTGTGCAATCAAATCTATTTGTCTCAAGATATGAACTTGTCTTATTTAAATAAATGTATATTAGGTACTGATACAGATAAGTTCCTACATTATAACCTTTATTTACAATCATTTATATCCCTTGAAAACACTATTTCCATGCTGACCTTAAACCATGATATATGATGAATCATGATGAGGGTTTTCCCTTAAATCCTTCTCCACTGTAAATGACAAATGAGCTGAAAACATATCCTTCTAAAAAGACCTTATAAAAGAAAGGCTTTATAGTGATGGAAATATGTATGGGGCAAGAAAAATACATAACAATCCTCAATATTTAAGTGGTTGTCAAGGGAAAGAAGGTTCAGACTTGTTCCACATGGTCTCAACAATAGAAGGAGGATTGATGTGTGAAAGTAAGTGGGACAGAGCTGGGCTTACTACCAAAAACTAAATCAAGAAAAAGAGGGAAAGCAAAAAATCCAAAAGCTGCCTGAAGATGAAATGGACTGCTCTGGAAGACAGCAAGTTTAGCATCAAGAGATATACAAACAGCTAGGATGTATTACCGCTTAGTGGAGAGGCAGTAGAAGAGATTTAAAAATTAAAATCATTGAACTAGATAACTTTTAAGATTTATGACCTTTTACGGTTAGGCTTGAAAGTTTTGGAATGGCATTATTTTCTTTGTTAAAAACACAAAGGCAACCATAGATAACCAAAAGAGTGTTGTAATTCCTTATTCTTCTACTTTAACCACAACAAAGACAAGTGTGACTCAATCACCTAACCCTAATCAAGGCCCTACCATTTGCCTAGTAGTGGTGTACTCAAGTTACATTCATTCCTCCATGTAATAATTATTTGTTGTGACTGAGTTACCAGCAATGTACCAAATATAAGGATATTGTGGTGAAGACAGATTCAGATTCCACTCTCATAGCATTTACAATTTCCTGGAAAAGATAAAAATGCAACAAGCAATTTCAATTTTAAAAAATGAGAGCTGAGATTGTGCATATTTAGGGGACTATGATGGTCTTTAAACATGATGACCAGTCTTTTGGTACTCCTGCTGTTAGAAGTATGGGTCTAAATTACCTTCAACTGAACCTAAATGGGCTTATAACTACTTTTACCAACAGATAAAACAGAAGTAACACTATGTGACTTCCAAGGCTGGGACATAGAAGTTGATTTGGCTTCTGCCTTGTGTGATGGGGCCTGAGGTACCCTGCAGGAAGTCCTGCTACTCTGAGCCCACCTCAGACCATGCAGAACTCCAGTAGATAGTCCCCAGCTACCCCTAGTTTTCTAGCCACCCCAGTCCAAATGAAAGAAGTCACAGGTTTTTTCAGCCATTCACTCTCAGACATGTGTGTCTTTCTGGCTGCCACTGCAGACACCATGGAGCAGAGACAAGCCATCCTGTCTGTGCCCCGACCAAATTCCTAACCCAATGAATCCATAAGCACAATAATAACATGCTGTCTTATGCTAATAAGTTAGGAGTGGTTTGTAATGTAGCAACAAGCACCATGAAAATATATATCAAGAAGAACCAACCTTGACTACAGTCCAGAGATGCTTTCTCTGAAGAAGTTCTGTTTGAGCAGAGACATGAAGAAGGAGTAGGAGTTAGCCACAGGAGGGTTCTGGGTAGAAGAATCAGTTGGTCTGAAGAGCCAGTGGAGGCAAAAGAAATCCTGAGGCCCTTTTAGGGGCTGGTAGAAGTAGGAATGGAATGGGTAGAAGTGAGGTGGGAGATAAAAGATGAAGTAGACTAACCCTGGCTCATATCATAGGCAAGATGAAGGCATCTGAACTTTGTCAGTGCAAACTTCTAAACTTTGTCAGAACTGCAGGGTTTTCAGTATCAGAATAACGAGATTAGATGTATTTGCATTGTAGGCAAAGCTGAAGTAGAGGGAAGCTGTAGGGAGGAGAAATCGTGGGATGATCAGGATAGCAAAGGCATCAGTATTTAAAAGGTAAATTCAAGGGACCTACTAAGCCCTTGCCATGGGAATGGAGAGTGAAAAAGGAAGGAGTCACCTGAGCGGTGGTGTCATTTACTAAAACGGCAACACGAACAGAGGACCAGACAGGAGTGGGTGACAAATAACTCCATCTGGGACATGGAGAATGTGAAGTGCCCAGACACAGCTGGCTGCTCATTACCGATAAAGAGGAGAGAATGGAGAGAAATAAATATTACTGAGTGTGCATTTTAATCCATGTACTTTGTAGATTTTCTTTCCCTTAATTCTGAAAATAACTATGTAGGAGCCTTCAGAAAGGTAACTAACTTGCCAAACATCAAAGAAACAGGATGTGGCAGGACAGGGATTTTAATACAGACCCTTTATGTTCAAAATGACAGACACAGGGTGCTTTTTCCCAATAAAAACAACACAATGTGAGGTGATACTCTTTGGGTTTTGAAGGCAGCAAGATCAGCTCTGGGGAATGCCTCTCCGGTCAGATGAATGGGCGACCTGAAACACCAGCAGTTTCGAAGGGGAGCCAGAGCAAGAGCAAGCTGCCCAGTTGGTCCCACCCGCAGAGAGACAGCAGTGCCACTTGGCCCGTGATGCAGTGGATTCGCTGGCGCACTGTGAGTTCTGGATGGCCAGAGGTTCCACAGAGCCCGCCAAAAACACGGGATAGGTTGTTGCATGGTAGAGACCCTCAGAGGTCAGCAGCACACCCAGGCCTTCTCTACAGGTTAAGAATTTTCTTTTAACAAATAGCTCTTGGCTTGTTATTGGGCCCTGGTAAGAATTATGGTAGCTATCATTTGCCAGGCAGACACAATGTGATAAGCATTATAGTGAATGCCTCCCTGTTCAAACTTATCCCTCAGCATAACTAGATGAGGCATCACCTGGACTTTTGCCTTTAAGACACCGCGTCACAGTGAGACTCTGGGTGCTCAAAATGAGCTGGGTGCTATCTGAGACACCAGGCCATAAGGCTGGGCGTGACCATCAGCACAGACTAACAAAGTGAACGTGGGCTGGACTTGAGCAGGAACCAAAGACACAGGTAATTCGCATGAACTGGTGGCTCACGCTCCTTCCCCACTGACATTCCTCCCTGAACCCACACCTGTGGCCCCCTGGGGGCATTCTCAATGACTAGCTGAGTGAGGAATAATTTTAAAATGAGCCAGTTTTACAGCTGGGTCTATACATACTGGCCCCAGATGAGAGCGGTGCTATGGCAGACCGCACTGCTCTAAGGTGTCCTTGAAAGGTGTCGATGAAGGGACATTTTCAGTGTGGGTATGATTTCAAAAGGAATATCTCAATGTTCACTTTACCTGCAGTAAAGGATTAGTAACTGTTACATGCTAGCTATTCAATAAATATTTTTGGGTAAACAAATACCGTAAAAAATGGATTAATAATACTTTGTGGGCACTAGTTAATGGTTTGGCCAGCTGGTTAGGGGCACTGAAGGGATATGCTTGGAGAAGTTGTGACAGGAAGACTCAGAGAGATGATGTGGGTGGACCTGTTGGGATTGGTCCAGAGGGCGGGAATACTGTATGGAGGTGATCCGAAAGGCTGAGGTGGAAGAGATTATCTTTCATGGGTGTGTGAGTCTTCTTCCCAGCAGCCTGGTACTTGCTCAGTGGGGTCATGATAAAATGCTCCCAGCAGTAGGAACAGAAGCTATGCATTGCTCACCATCCCTCTGGGCTCTTGACAGGGTATAACACTGGATAAATTAGCCTAATGTTAGTTACAACATTATATCTCACCATTTTATAATGGGAAAGGGATTTTCTTAGGTTTGCATCACCTGTGCATTGACAGTGTTCAACTTGACAGCACTTCTTCCTCAGGGAGAAGAAGCAGGGCAACAAGCTGACTCAGGGACTCACTACATCACCCGTACGCTGCTGTCCTTAACAAGTGAAGGGATGGCCTATTGAAGACAGGTAATTATGAACTTGGAGATAATACTTTGTAAAGTTGGATGCTATTTTATAGTGAAGTGTTCATCTTATATAAAAACTGCTGTTTGAAATTTTAACCCTGCTATTTTGGCTTCTATAAACACTTGCTTGCTTAATTAATAAGGAAAATAAGACTACTCCCATTCCAGAGAGGCCGTGGACTATGCCCCAGAAAGAGTTGTCAGTGCTGACACCAGGCCAGGCCTTCAGATATGGTCTCATGGCCCCTTCCCAGCACATAGGCCTTCTTTCCCAGAAGGCCCGGAAGTTTCATTCCAAATTTGGGAGACAAAGAGCTAGGAAAATATACATAGAAAAGGTTTCCTCCATGTGGTGGACCCAGAATTTGGAAGGCACACATTTTTCTCTGGCCCTGCGCTTAATAAAATGTAAATCCCTTTCTCTAAGCTTGGCTTGTTTTTTTCCCCCCGGGTCTTCTGTAACAATAGGGAGTGGTTTTGTTCTAAAGTAGCGAACCATATATGATTGTTTCTCAATACTAACAGAAGACGTATGTAAGTAGACCAATAAGCACAAGTGAGAATGGAGCTTTCCGTAATTAACCCATTTATAAAATTTGTTTCCCATCTGTGAGATTCTAGGCTCTGCTGGTCTTAACTTCGAATACTTTCACCAGGAGAATAAGTATGGTTACATTGAATTAGGAGCTGATGAAGTACTTGCCTTTGGGGTTTATCAAACTACTAAGCAAATAGATAGGAAAGAAGTTACAGCTGGCTGGAACAATGGCCCATCACAAGGAAACAGAGCTGCTGTGATTTAACAGAGGCAGGGAGAAGTAGATGGACTCCAAGGAACTCCCAGGGTACCTTCTGCTATGGCATGCTCAGTGGAAAGAGCCACCCCCATGTAAGCCACTCCCTCAGAAACTGAGGTAGAAGTTAACCCAGTGAGTAAGAACCTCACCTGCACAAGATGCTGGCTGAAAGCAAAGAGCATATGCAATGCAGAGTAGAGAGGGAAAATTATAAATTTGTATTGTGATCCTAACCATTTATCAAAGGAGAGGGAAGATGTCCATCCTTGATGTCACACACACACACACACACACACACACACACACACACACACACAGACATTTTCTGCCGACTTCCTTCCCCTTTCTTTTCCTTACTAGTTTACATGAGGCATGTTTATTGGTGGTAAACTTTAAAATATTGCCCATAGGTCATGAAATATTGAAATGGATTATGACAGGACCAGAGGATAATAGGGGAAAAGTCAAGGAGAGATCTTAAATTGGGAGCTAGATGCTGTAACAAATGAGACCTTAGTTGATTCCCTTTACAAATGGGGTGAGATGTTTTGAGTTACAAAAGGTAAAATTATACAAAGTTAAGTGACAGTATAGAAAGAAGGATATTTGATCATTTTGCCAAGCAAAGTTGTGAACTTTCTTCCCCCTTTTCCCCGTCAGTTCTGAGCTCCCTTTCTCTTCTGAAGAAGTCACACTGTCAGTTGTTTTCTTAGCTTTTTTGCAGCTAACACATGAGTATTTGACCTGAGTTCAGCCCAGAAGATCCTTCACTTGGAAGCCAGTGATGCAAAGAAGCAGGGCCCGCAAAGATGAGGGCCATGGGCAGTGGCCACACAGCAGGAATATGATCAAAGGCAGTGTTGGCAACAGTCATGTCCAGAGTCCCAGGATAGCAGAGGAGACAATCCGGAGCAGCTAATGGTCAGTGGTTCGACTCGCTGGGATGATTCTGATGAGGGAATTGGGGTACAGTCTTGACTCTTCCCTGTCTTCCCAGCCATTTCAAAGCTTGGTTCCACAGATGATTTGGTGAGCTGCCCAAATATCTTCCAATAAAATATGTTTACTATAAAATTCAACTAAAAATGATTTTTCTTGTTTGCAAACCAGAACCCTAGTTACTACAAGGAGGTTGGACTGGATGCTTTCCAAGATTCCTTCCAGCTTTAAAATTATATGATTCTATAAAACTCAAATTAAAATATATAAAATAAGACTGCAAATATATAAAATAAGATTGTAAATATGCTTTCTTCACTAACTAAATAAACCATTACCTGATCTCTCTGTGTGTGGGTATGCTTTGCAATAGTTCCAAACAAAAGATACACACCAATGCTTGAAGCTATGTTGTATCCAGTACAGTGATGGCACTTCATAAAGTGGCCATTATATGTCTCCTAACCCATGTGACTATGGCTGCTAAGTTTCTGCCTACCTGGCCCTGCAGCTTTGTAACATCTTCCTAGAGTTTGTCTAAAAGGTCAATATTTCATTACCTGAAACTGCTCAGTAAAACTCCCTACGTAAGGGGTTCGTGGCAAAGACATCAATACATACACAGTGGTTGCCACCATTTCATTCACAAATACTGTGTGTGGTCCTAGAGAGCACAGCACTGCTTTGCAGCTGGAGAGGAACAGCAAATCGTTTACCTCTGTGAAGCGGTGTACATGTTGATGTGGAGAAAGCGAATGCAGTTTCAAACACCCCAGTGCCCCAGAAAGAACCCTTCAATATATCTGCAGCACTAATTATGGGCCAAGATAAAAGTCTGTGTTTCTGAGGAAGAAAATATGAGATAATTGGTTCCTGAAAAGACCAGAGCATCTAGCTGTTCCATTTATAATTACAGCATCTGTGGTCACTTCATTGACACATAACTAGTACATGTGAAAGAAAAATAGTGGTGGGCACTAAAAGGATTCAATCATGCTCGTTTTGCATTAAAAATGTTTTATAAAGGGTATCTGAATATTGCCTGCTCCTACCAAACACACACGTTATGACATTCCATTTTATATCGATTCGTGGGGTCCCTGGCATAGCCTGAAGGGATCAGGTCGAAACCAGCGGTCCAACCCCACCTGCAACTCCTGCCTGCCACCACTGCTCACCCCAACCCCACTGCACCTGCTGCCACAGCTCAGTAGGCTTGCTGCCACTCCACTGCAGTCTCCAGGCTCCATGAAGCCTGCTCTGGCACCCAATGGTCAGCTGAACAGCACTCCCAGGAGCACAATGACCACCAGGGGGCAGCTCCTGCATTGAGCATCTGCCCCCTGGTGGTCAGTGCAAGTCATAGAAACTGGTTGACCAGTCATTCAGTCACTTAGGCGCATATATGTGTGTGTGTGTGTGTGTGTGTGTGTGTGTGTGTGTGTGTGTACATACTAGAGGCCCAGTGTATGAATTCGTGCACAGGTGGTGTACATATGGCCCGGCCCAAATCGGGGCAGATCAGGACTGAGCCTGTCGGGAAGAGGAGATGGTAGGAGGTTGGCTGGCTGGCCCATTCCAATCAGGGCCCGATCAGGGCTGGGCTGGCTGGGGAGGGGCCATGGGTTATTGCCCAGTAGAACCGCCCTCTATTGGGGTGGGGGGATGATCAGGAGCAGGGCCAGCTGGGGGTAGGGGCTGCAGGAGGTTGGTCAGCCAGCCCCGCCCGCTATTGAGGTGGGCAGTGTGACCAGGGGCAGGGCCAGCCAGGGGGAGGGACTGCAGGCCTATCATGGTCGGGCAGGCCAATCAGGGGTGGGGCTGGCTGGGGGAAGGGACCACAGGATGTTGGCCATCTGGCCCCACCCCCTGATCCAGCAGGTTTGCTGGCCACAGTGGGCGTCATAACAACCAGTCGTTCTGGTCGTTACAGTGTTATGGTTGCTGGATTTCTAAAATCGAACATCAAAGTCATAGACAACAAAGTAGAGGCAGTCCGAACTACAAAACAATGGGTCCTCTCTAATTGCCTGTGGTTTAGAAAAGACCACAGATCTGAAGCTGGACTTGCATACCTCAGGAGGTAAGCTGTCATCCAAGACCACGAGGATGACCTCGGCTGAGCTCGTCTGCCCAGCTAAGCTAGTCTGCCCAGCTGCTGCTCCGTCTGCCCACTGGCACACGCTTGCTTGTTCATTTTCACATTAATATAACTATACAATGTTTGTCCATAAATTTCTTAGCTTCCCTCTGTCAATCATGCTTGTCAATTCTAATACATTCAAGGACCACTACAATTATGTAAAAAAAAAAAATTCATGCCTCAACTTATGAAAACACACACACATGCCATAATTAGTTATATTATACTTGATGAGCAGGTTCTAAGTTGTTAGTATTATCTGACAAAATTATCTCTACATTTGAAAGATGGCATGTTGGCTATCAGGGGGGTCTTTTAAATTAATCTTTTAAATTAATGTTAATTTGTGAAACATTTCTAACTTCATTTAAAAGGCAAAACAGACAGACTCACTGAGAATTATATCTGTTTATTGCCTCCCAGTAATCCCTGGTTGACATCATTTGGCACCTCCACTTGGAATGGAGATTTGGTTGACAGAGATTTAATGAACAAGAGCATTTCCACTAATTTGGGGAAATCTCCTGCTGAGAGGCAAAAACATGACAAATGTTTGCAAAGTCTCTGTTGACTTCACTTTACTCAGCGCACTCTAAAAATCCCAAAGATTAAACTATGAACCCACTTTAAATGCCTTTAATGTCTCCCAATAAAACATGCTGAATTTGGCATATTGGTAAGAAAATACATGGAAAATAGAGAGAAACATCTGGTTTCACCACTTAGAAAATGTAATAACTGTCCATTCACGCGGTTGGCAAGCACCCAAAAGCACACACTGGATTAACAAAGCCAATTTGGTACGAGGAAGGCAGCTGGTTCCAGTGTCTTCTATCCCAATGGTCACCACCATCTTAAACTTCAAATGCTGACTGTCTTACAACATAGGAAAGCAATAACAAAACTAGTGTTTGTTACTATAGAAAGCAATGTTTTGTCCATTAAATGTGCACTGTGCGCGCGCACGTGCACGCATCGCACACACACACACTCACTCTCACACACCAAGGCTTGTCCTTGCAGAGGATTTCTAGAATTCTTCCAATGAATGGAAAGTTTCACTTACATGACTTACCTGAAATATTTCAGTGAGAGTATAGCATTGAGAAAAGAGAAGTGTGATCTTCTCAAGAATTTAATGGGTGATTAGAGACCAATACTGCAGAAAACATGCAAAGAACCCTAGTAAACTAGTTCTCAAACTTCAGTGCACTTCAGAATTCCCCAGTGATTTTCAAAAATTGTTACAGAAACCCCATTGCCAGAGATTCTGATTGACTTGGAGGAGTCCCTGGCCTGAGAATCAGGACTTTAGACAGCTCCCCAGGTGACTCTATTGAATGGAACCAAAGCTCTAGTATTACATTAACATTGTCCAATAAAGTTCTTAACAACCCATACCTTCCTTTTGTTGGTTATGACCAACTTCATTCAGTTTCTTCTGGTTAGGAAATGATACCCAGAGGAATTTCCTGGCCAACTACATTTGCCTTTAGAAATCTTTAAAATTATTAGCTAGAGTATATAGTGAAAAAAAATTAAATACATTAAAATTATTACAAAAGCGGTAAATGAGAGAGGCAGACTATTAACTTACAAGGGACAGCAATGAAGAGAACTGAAATGCCACAATCATATTTACTCCTGTAAAAACACGCACTGTCAGCTATAAGAGAGCTGGACTTCAGAAAGTTACAGATTGAATATTCTAACAAGCATTTATAAAATGTCATAACAATAAGAGGAGAGAGGCCTTGGGGCAAGGAAGGGTGATCTTATTTCTGCTGATTTAGTCTGCAGCTTTCAGTGGTAATGGGAAGCAACGGTGCTAAGAAAAGATTCAAAAATGAGATGTGACCACTGCATGTCCTTGCTTTCTACTCCTCCCTATGTGTATCTAACATAAGAAGTGTTCAGTAAAGAAAATATACATACAGAGTGGGGCAAAGGTAGGTTTACAGTTGTTTGCATGGAAAATAATACAAAAAATAATACAAGAATAAATTCTGTGTTTTTCATGCTCACAACTGTAAACCTACTTTTGCTCTACTCTGTATATATATTTAAAATTATATAAAACAAAAGAAACATAAATATCACAGAACCACCGCAGCTTACAGAGCTGCACACTGCAGTGACTAAGGCTTTGACACTGGCCCTGAACAGGCACCACTGGGAAGACTGTGGGGAGCTACATTCACAACCCTGCTGGAAGGAAGGAGAGAACCACTGTCTGCGAAAGAAGAGAGTTCAGCTTCCAGCTGTGAGTGGGGAAGGAAGCTGAGGGGAGAACCCTTAAGAGTTCAAATGACAAGGAGGTGTGGTGGCTAGAAAAGGATTGGAATATAGAATTAGAGAAATTAGACAACACAAGCTATAAACATTATGGTAAAAAAAAAAAAAAAAAAAAAAAAAGAAGAGGAGTATATGCTCTTATATCTATTTTGAAGATGATTTCTGTTACCTGAAAAGAATATCTTCTCTTTAATACTCTTATATGTGGAGTAGTATATTCACTTTTATACATTGCACATTATTTTCCACTTTGCCTACCAGTTTCAAGCCCACATTCAAACAACCAATGAAAATGGAAAAGTAAATGTTTTACTTATTATTTTCAAAATGACTTGGGTTTTTCACACTATCACATATATCTTTTAATTGGGAAATACAAAAATATACCAAAGAAAATCAAAACTATCCTTCATCTCATTACCTGGAGACAAAAATGATGATCATAGGGCTATGTTTCTTTCCTGACATAGACATCACGGGAAGGACATTTTGAAAATATTAACTTCATTTATTTTATTTCTCCTGGAAATCTTGTTTCCCTTTGGCCATCACTGAAATGGAAAAGAGAAGCAGGCGAAGTTCTCAGACACCTGCTCCATCACTTTCTGTGGGTCACCCTGTGATGCTTGGGGGCTAAGTAGAAATACTGAGATCGCTAAGGGAGCATCCAAGGACATGAGGCTAGTCCCCCACTTTCCTGGTGTGAAATGCCTCCCAGGAAAATCCTGCATTCGTGAAACAGAAGCAGGTGGGGGTGTTTAGTAGAAATTATATGAGAAAACATTTGTTCCTCACAGCTTGCACAAGGTCTAATTGGAGGCCCGTGCGGGGAAAACCAGGGCTGTAAGACTGGAAGGAGGGTACCTCAGGACCAGAGGCAGGTTTAGCAGGAGCACATGTTGGCCCACACCCTAAGACTAAGTGGGTCCAGTTATGTTACCAATGAATTGGATAAGGCCCAACACCAATCCCAATAGAAGAGATATCACAGACATCCGGCAAGGGTAGTGAAGACACTGAAAGATGCAAGAAGAGGAAAAGAGCAGGGTTCAACATTTATGTAAAATGTGATATCAAATTCCAGAAGGGAGTCAGAATCTGCAGGAGGAGGAGCCACTCACCTCCCATCACCAGGAAACTGGGAGAGTTTCCTATAACTCCACTGGCCAAAACCCTACCCATTCACCACATGAGGTTATTCTGCATTTAAAGCATGACTACTCCCAGTTGAAATGTGCTGAAAGTGTAAAATGTACAGATTTCAAAACTTCATATGAAAAAAGAACATAAAATATCTCAATAATTTTGTATTGATAGCATACTGAAAGGATGTTTCTAAATATACTGGGTTTGATAAAATTTATTATTAAAGTCAATTTCACCTTTTACATTTTATTTCTTTAAATGTGGCTACTAGAAAATTTAAAATTACATAAGTGATTTGCATAATATTCCTATTGGATAGTACTGCCTTGTACCCTGGGAACAAAGGGATGAGATGATATAGCTAAGAGTGATGAGGGCCCTCAGGGGTGTCAGAACCTGCAGGCTGACCAGCTGCCGCCTCCCCCTTCCACTGGATGAGGAGGCCTGACTTCGAGAAGAGAGTTTGTACTTTACCCCCAAAGGGATAGAGATGACCCAAAATGGAAGAGCTCGAGAGATTTTAAGAAGTTCTCATCTTTCCTCACTACCCTGAAGAAAGGAGGTTCATAAGGCAGTTGAGATCAGTTACTATTCTTCACACATTTGGGAGTGGTGTGAATGAATATTTGACCTTGGTACAAATAAAAGTTGTTTATAGAATTGACTAGAGGCCTGGTTCACAAAATTCGTGCACTGGTGGGGGGTTGTCTCTCAGCCCAGCCTGCACCCTCTCCAATCTGGGACACCTCAGGAAATGTCCAACTGCTGGTTTAGGCCTGATCCTTGTGGACAGTCAGATATCCTCTCACAATCTGGAACTTCTGGCTCCCAACTGCTTGCCTGCCTGCCTGCCTATTGCCCCTAACCTCTTCTGCCTGCCAGCCTGATCACACCTATTCACTCCCCTGCCAGCCTGATCAATGCCTAACTCCTCTTCTGCTGGCTCAATCACCCCCAACTGCCCTCTCCTGCCAGCACAGTCTCTCCCAACTGCAAGCCTAGTTGCCCCTAACTGCCCTCTCCTGCTAGCCATCTTGTGGTGGCCATCTTGTGCGAAGGCATGATGGTCAAATTGCATATTTTCTCTTTATTATATAGGATATCATACTTAGTGGTTGAGTGTTGACCTATAAACTAAAAAGTTATGATTGATTCCCAGTCAGGGCACATGCCTGGTTTGTGGGCTAGATCCCCAGTAGAAGGTATGTAAGAGGCAGTCAATCAATGATTCTCTCTTATCACTGATGTTTCTATATCTTTCTCTCCCTCTCCCTGCCTCTCTGAAATCTATTAAAATATATATTTTTTAAGATTGAAAAAAAACCCCACAACAGTTGATTTTTATAAATTGGTCCCATATCTTATGAACTTGCTAAATTCACTTATTAAAAATTATTGAATTGTACACTTAAAATGGGAATTTAAGATATGAGTTATTCTTCAAAAAAGTCTTCAGTGATAAAAGTAGCAGTGTTATCCTGGCTAGTATGGCTCAGTTGTTTGGACATTGTCCCATGTACCAGAGGGAACCTGATTGATTCCTGGTTAGGGCACAGGCCTGGGTTGTGGGCTTGGTCCCCAGTAGGGGCATGCAGGAGGCAGCTGATCAACATTTCTCTTACATTGATCTCTCTCTCTCTCTCTCTCTCTCTCTCTCTCTCTCTCTCTCTCTCTCTGTCTCTCTCTCTCCTTTTCTCTCTCTCTAAAAGCAATAAAAACATATATATATATATATATATATATATATATATTTTTTTTTTTTTTTTTAAGTAGCAGTTTTAGTAGCTTCTGATAAGCAAGCTGAATTTCTGCATCTTTTTATGCATTGACCTGGGAAGTAGAGCTGTAGAAAATGAAAACTATCAGCAACCTCATCTCTGGCTAGCACCCCAATATCTACCAATTTATTGTTAGGACATCAAACATGAAATGTAAAAATTTAGTAATTAGATAATAAAAACATATTTTAAACCTTGTATAATGTGGACAAAGATACAGAGAAAAGAAAAGCCTATAGACAAATACATTTATTAGAAAATAAAAGAGACTGAAAACAAAATAACTAAAGCTTTTAACCCAAAAGGGCAGAAAAAGCTCAGTAAGGTTCAGGATCATGTTTCTTTGTCTGTGCTCCAACTCCACCCCTATGAAATGAGCCACCATATTTTACCTAATCTAAATACTTTATAAACACCTGTCACTTCTACTTCTCCACTGCCACTTCCCACTTCAAACATTATTTCTGACAGAGCTACAAAAGAAAAAATGTTTTAATCTGCTTCTAACAATTCCAAAATAATATCCAAGCCTTCACCAGAAAACTACAACAGAAAGCTATGAAATTTTCTAAAGAACCTACAAGAGGATTTGAACTGAAGAGCTATTCTGGAAGCATGATCCTAGATTAGAGATTAAATTTGGTTTATACATCAGTTCTCCTTAACAAACTTTCAGTGCAAATTATCAACAGGATTTTTTAATGAAATTTCACATTACCAATTAAGATATTTTTGAAAAGAACAATGCGTGAACACTTGCTCTATCAGATAGCAAACAGAATAATTAAAATAGCATGTGAAAATATAAATATAGATCAGGTTTTATTTCATCTAATCAAGAGTCCATATGGATAGAAAAGCATAATTAGAAGTGTAATATACAATAAAGATGGCATTTCAAATCAGTGGGTAAGAATGAATCATCAAATAATTGGTGTTGAGATAACTTGCTATCAATTTAGGCCTAAAAATGAAAATCAGACACTTAAATCCTATCATTCATGAAAATAAGTCCCAGATGGCTAAACTTTAAAAGAAACATGGATAACATGTAATATTTTAAAAGAAATAAGTAAGCCTATTTGCAAGGGTAGCCTGTATCATTTTGTTCTTTGCAAAAGTGATGCCCAGCCAGGAGTAGAAATGGGGAATGATGTCTGTCCAGCTTTGCCGGTATTTGTCAAGCTGTGCCCCATGCATGGCTCGAGAGTCTTTCCTTTTCTTAATTTTCTACTTCTAACACTTTGCCACCAGAAGGAAGCAGCTTTTCTATAATAATTGGAACAAAAACCTTATATGCCAGCAGCAACCAATAAGTAGTATAATATTAATAATAAATAGGTAATTTGTATGTACATATATGCTCCCCCCCACTCCCCATAAATGGTGGCTGTAAATGGAATGTGTCTCTTCAAAATCCATACGTTGAAGTCCTAACCCCCAGTGCAATGGTATTTGGAAGTAGGGCCTTTGGGAAAGAATTAGGTGTAGATGAAGTTATGAGGATGTGCCCCCATAGGGATTAGTGCCCTTACAGAAGAGGCATAAAGAGTTAGCTGCATGAATGCAAAGCAAGAAGACAGCTGTCTGTATGCCAAGAATAGAGTTCTCACCAGAAGCCAATCATGCTGGCAACTTGATCTTGTACTTCTAGCCTCCAGAACTGTGAGAAAATAAATTTCTGTTGTTTTAGTCACCAGTTATAACAGCCAAAGCTAATAGAGTGGTATGTTATCATAAAATATATTGTTTTTGTTGCTGTTCTTAAATTCATTTTTATGTAGGTATATATAGGTGGCATATATATATATGTGTGTGTGTGTGTGTGTGTGTGTGTGTATCATATATATATATATATATATAGATAGATAGATAGATAGATAGATATAGATATATATATAGATAGATAACAGAAATAATTTCTACAAAAGAGATTGTATGAAGATATTGATGAAAGTTTGCTCCTGATTTAACTTGAATGTTTTATTTATTATAAGACTGTTCTCATATTACCTGTTGTATCTAAAATATTCCAAATGCTTATGTATTTTGAGAAAAATTTATGTTGGAAGGTGTATCATGTTTTCAAATGTCAATTGATAGTAATCACTTATATTTAATGAATACCTACTATGTTCCAGGAAGTATGTTAATTTTAATATCTCCTTAATTCCTTGCAACAATTTTATGAAATATAGACTATTTATGCCTTCATTGTACAGAAGAAGAAACTGAACTTCAGAGGAGTTAAATGACTCAGCCAAGGGCATACAGCTTTAAAGGGTACAGCCAGGATTCTAACCTCAAGAACCTGACTCTTGACTAGAGCCTTCCCTTTTAACCTCTACTCTACAGCATGTTTAGAAATGAAAATAAGGCATCAGGAAATTAGCATGGTAGTGAAAACTCTGGCAACAATTTCAGTAGAAAGATGAAGGCAAAAGATATTTTATAATAGAATGAGAAGAGAAATATAATTAACAAATGAATTGCTTTTTTTTTTTTAATTATGCTGAACCAGGTGAAATTGTGAATATTTACCCGTTTTTTTACACAAAAAATGAAAT
Organism: Pipistrellus kuhlii; assembly: GCF_014108245.1. NCBI lineage: Eukaryota > Metazoa > Chordata > Mammalia > Chiroptera > Vespertilionidae > Pipistrellus > Pipistrellus kuhlii. The sequence continues at coordinate 49,271,130 of NW_023425573.1, read as the reverse complement.
TTGCTTATAGTTCAACCTAATATATGTGATACTTTATGAATATTATTTTCAAGAAACTTTTTTAGAATTATAAGTAAGACAATAAAGAGCAGACGTTTCCAAAACCCTCATGGCTGTATGTGTGCATTTTTAACAAGTCTGAAAACTGTGTCAAGCCTTTTTACTCTGACATGAGAAAAATGTGCTTACAAGTATAATATCAAATATGAGATTTGTGAATTGTATTTCAGTAGTGGAAAAAAACATTTTAACCAATCAACCAATTTCTTAGTTTCAGGATGGTTATGAAAAAATACAACTTTTGATTCAGAAGAAAAAGCCACCAGCAATTTTTACACGCTGAACTTTACTTCCCTAAATCGCAGAATGAGGACTATGCTTTTAACTACATCACCCACAATTTTCTGAGTATTATTTCCTAATATATTAACCTAATATTTTAATGACCTTTTTCACGGATTTTTCCATTGGCATGCAAGTATTGGATTCATCATAATCTTAATCTACAACATTTCACATGAGCGGAACATACAGATCATAGTCCCTTAAGAGTTAATAGCTCCCTTAACTCACAGAAATAATCCAGTTCACGTTGACAAAGCACAAAACAGAGCCTTGTAGGGGTGAAAAGAATGCTTTTCCTTAGGTCACTCACTATTCAGGAGGATTTAACACTAAAACCCCCATTGTCTGGTTCCTAGTCCTTAGTAATCTTTTTGCTTTGTTATAATGTGCCTATTTTTATCCTGTTACATAATGCAGATTAATCTGACTTTCCTTTTCTTCTTTTCAACTGGAGTTCTGAGTCAGCTAATCTTGATAATTATTGGGACAGGAAACAAAGGACTAAATTGGCTCAGTAATCAAAGAAACCCCAGGCTATGAGGAAAGATTCTATTAGATAAATGTCCCCTAGCTGCTGGGACCTCGAATCTGTTCTGTTTTTCCCACCTCCTTTTAATTCCTGTGGCTCACTTTTGTTTCCCTGGCATAGTTTCAGACTATCCAGCCAGCCTTTTGACCCTCACCTTGGCCTTGGCCTTGGCCTTGGCCTTTAAATACTTAGTTATTTAAGATTTTTTGTCTCTGACCCATGGCATATGGCCTGTCTTCTGATTTCCACTCATCTATTGGTTTGTGCTTTTTTATCCAGTTTCTCACTGGCTGCTTCACCTCCTAGTCTTGAGCCTGGACTTTGCTACTTTCTGTTTTCTTTATTACAGACTAAATTGAACTCTAAAATCCTGAGATACCTGGAAAGTAATGTGAATTTCATCTAGGAAATCCTTAGGGATTTCCTGGCATCTATGTGGAACTCCAAATTCACTCCCCAATGTTGTGATTGGAGACTGCAATGACTGTCCTACAGATCACACCGGAAGCTTCCTAGATACAAGTGAACCTCTGTGTAACAAACCTCCAAAGTTATTTACAAGTCTAAGGAGCAATTTTTAAAATTGATTTATTTTTTAGAGCAGTTTTAGGTTCCCAGCAAAACTGAACAGAAAATACATAGTTCCGGGCATTTTTTTTTTTTTACATTGACTAACTATAAAGAATATTTATTGTGATTTATATTATGAAATGAAGGATCTATCCTTAATTTATCTTTTGTGAAAGTCCACTCAGGAGCTAGCAAAACTAGATAACTTTGCCAATTACCAGTTTATTGTCTCTCAAATCCAAATCCACCCTTTCTTGTCTGCTCTAGGACAAGAGCTGAACCCTGTAATTATTTCTCTCTTGTAACTCATATAATGTGATATCAGAAAGGAGTGCTGGCAGGACGCTAAAGAAGGAAGCGGGTTTTCCTTCCCAGATCCAGTGTTTACCCCTTCTTGTTCCACCATGAGGTGGCCAGTGGCGTGTGTGAGAGACATCCATGGTGCTTGTGCCCATGAAGTTCCAATGTCACCTCATAATCAGATGCCCATCAGATTTTAGAGGCCTTCCCATGGTCAGAGTCTCGCAAACATACCAGGGGTTGGTTTTCAGCTTTGGCCTCCTGCACCTAGGAGGGGGTTTCCTGCTTGCCTGCTGACTGTGCACAAGATCTTGTTGAGACCCCCCAAGAACCTCTCCACTATTCCACGGGCCACAACCACACCTTCTACAATGAAGTATCTGAATCCCAACCACGGAGAGGGATGGGAAACAAACCTCCCAATTTCTTTCTTTCTTGGGAACCTTCCTTTATTCCTGGGATAAAGTTCTCTTTTTAAAGTTCTCTTTGGGGGTGGACAGGAACATCTGTAATACTTCCAACAATAAAGGTAAAATTTAAAAAATAAAATAAAAATAAACAAATAAAGTTCTCTTTATCCCTTTATGTAACAGATTTTTTTTCTGCTGGAATGAACAATTCTTTATTGAAAACTTTTCCTATTCAAATTACTATGTTGTCTCTGTCTTTTCCACTGAATCTGATTGATACAGTAACATTGGGAAAATGGCTTTAATTTCTCAGTATACTCATTCATAGAATGAGGAGGTTGGGTTAGTTGATCTCAAATGTCCTTTCCAGTTTGAAAACAAATAAACAAGCAAACATTATTCTACGACATTTGGTGGTTTTTTTTCCAGTTCAAAAACAAACAAATATTATTCTAAGAAATTCAGGGTGTTTTTTTTTTCTATATCCAAATATAGAAAAATGAAGTATACTACAATGAATGCCATACAGCACAATATAATTGTGCATTGTCTTCCCCAGTCTCAACTATAGTAAGTGGGTCTCCCTTCTCCTCTGAATAATGCTTCCCTCTATTTGGGTCAAAATATTAATTACAGCAGCAGCCAGTATCATTCATGTATACAGTGGGCAATCAAATACTATGGAATCTTCTGTGAGTGTTTTCACTAGGAAATTTTCTAAGGAACAAAATAAAAAATTAGTGGTTCATGTATGAATTTGAGAGTTTAAAATACATCAGAAGTATCTGTTAGCCATTTGTGAATATAAATACTGTAAGTTTATATTTAGTATAAAAAATGTTCCCACTGATATTGTTTATCCTAACACAGGATAGAAGATCCCATCCACTATCTCCATCACCACACAATTTAATTTTTTTCTTTTACCTTTCTCTGTCTTTTACTGACTGTTCAGCCATTATTTTCTTCAATTCTTCTAGACGCCGAAGATCTCTCATTTCCATTTCTTGCCAGTTCTGTTCTTTTTTAGCCCAGTATTTTCTGATCTGTTGTGTAAATGTTACATAAAATTTAAATTAACAACAGAGATATAAAAACAAGAAGAAAGTTATAACAACATTACCCACTGGCTCATAGAGCACAGATTGAATTTAAATGGCACTTCATCCTTTTCATTTTTTAGATCTGCTTACAATATATTGGCAACAGAAAAAAAAATAAATTAAAACACGGAGGGTCACATTCTGAGACATGGTACGGTTTAACAATTTCTGAAGTGGAAATGTGACTTGGGCTGAGACCTAAGGTTTTAATCTATGGTTAGAATAATTGACTTTCAGGGAACCACAATAAAGGCATGTTATTGTCTCTGAAGTATATGATCTACCTGCCACTCAAGAATATTTTTATCCCTTCTGGTAATACAGTCTTTAACAAATACAGCATCAAGCCTATTTATACTTTAAAAGCACGAGTTTATTTATGCTAATGGACAGCAGGATGTTGAAAGCTTTATGCTTCTGGGGAAGTAGCAGGAGATAGGTGGGAGGAAGGAAGAAAAGAAAAAATTAGCCGTGTTGTGATATATAGCAGGTATGACTTCGGCGGTAAAATAAAGGACAAATTTATCAAGCATTGCTTTTGTTAGGCCTGCTTCACTTTCCTTCTCTGAGGGCAGAATGAGAAAACCAGAATTAAACACGTGCTATCATCAGGGGTTGAAACCATCTCTCAGGGCTCTCCCACTGATGGGGCAGTTGAAGTTTACGTTTATTTGACTCTGGCCTACCATGTTGTGTCTGGGTTGAGAGACTGATCTTGCTGGTAAAAAACGAGTACCTCCCAGGTGGATGATAATGAGTGACTCACAGAGGGTCTGCCTTAGAGGATGGGTTAGCCCCATCCCCAGTGTGGCATTTTCTCTTTTTAAAAGTGCATGTGAAAAGCTCAGAGGTTTCCAGATTTTCCCTACCCATGCAGTGTCTGACCCCAGGGAGGACCAAAAGGAGCATCCAAAGCACCACAGCCACTGCAGAGCCTGCAACTTCAGCAGCCACATCCGTTCAACACTTAAGGAATAAGTAGACGAGTTCCAAGTAAAGTGATTCCACTACAAAAATGATTGAAATCTGAATTTGGGGAGATCAGGGATGAAGCTAGAAAGGGAGCAGCACCACAAATGGGAGTGAAAGAGAGGACAGGCGAGGGAGGGAGAAAACTGACTGACAGGTGCACTTCAGAGCCCTACTAACTAAGGCCAGGGATTCTATCAGTGCCAGACAGGGCTCTATTAACAGTGACTATATTGTCTCCCTCTGGAATTTATAAGTGATCTTTATTTTATTCTCTGTACTTTTCTGTGTTACTTTATTGTTTGCAATGAGTGTGTATTTCTTTCATAATCAAGAGAAAATAAAGCTACTTCAAAACTAAAATTTGAAATAGGACAGATACTGAAGAGCATTTTGCTCTGGGTTCCAGTGTTTGCTTACTCCCAGCCCTGGCCTTGGAGACAAGTCAGTGATCCTTTGTTGACAATGCCTTGACTACAAGTGGACCCACCCCGGGTTCCTAATATCCTGAGATTGCTGACGCCATTAGGTACAATGTCCTGTGCAGGCCCTAGAAGTATGTCACACCTGAGACTTTTTTTGACATCTCAGAACGAATTGTTCTCATTCTTTACTCTCTGGTATCCGCATCTATTGCTGTACCATGAGTCAGTCAAACTGCCTCTCTCTCTCCCTTGATTTACTCCTTACTGGGCCGAAGCCAATGTAGCATTGGCCTGTGGACCAAAGAGTCCCAGGTTGGATTCCAATCAAGGGCCTGTACCTTGTGGTTGCAGGCTCCTCCCCAGGCTGGGCCCTGGTTGAGGATTGTGCAGGAGACAACCAATTGATGTGTTTCTCTCACATCAATGTTTCTCTGTGTCTTTCCCTTTCTCTTCTACTCTCCTTAAAAATCAATGGAAAAATATCCTCAGGTGAGGATTAACAACAAAAACAACAACAACAAAAGAATGATGCCTAGATTTTTGCTACAGTAACTGGTTGGATGATAGTACCAATACTGAGATGGAAGAGGAGGAGAACAACAGGTTTGAAAAAAAGACAATCAGGAGTTCAGTATTGAACACAAAACAGTTGATATAACTATAAGACCTTCAAGTGGAGATTCCATACAAACACCTGAAGGTATAGATAGATGGCTCAAGAGAGGATTCAGAGCTGGAGATCTAAACAAAAGAGACATCCACTTAAAATGGTATCTGATGGTTCAGGACTGAATACGGTCTCTAGGGTGATAAAGGAAATAGAAGAGAGATGGCGGCCATGCACTTGCATGCTTATTTGCCTTTTGGAGATTTTTCTCTGTTAGAATAATTTTATTTCCCTCTTTCACTTGCTAATTTTACTCTACCTGTAAGACTAGAACAAAGGCCATCTTCTTGCATCTTCCTCTGAACACTGCAGTAAAAATGTTAGCCGTGTCCTTGGCACGCCAATGACCTTTGATTAAGGTTTATTACCTTCCATTCTTTGTCCTATCTTGTATTCCTTGATTATTTTTCATGAGGCTCTGCCACTGGATTGTTATTGAGATATTTGGGCATTTATTATATGCCTGGCAAGCTCTCCCTGTCTTGTTGCCTGCTAAAACCCACCTGTCCAGCTAGCATTCAATTTCAGTATTGCTTCCTCAGCCTTCCTCCCTCTCCCTCTTCTCCAGACATAGCTAGGTTTACCTTCTAAGGCACTATTTATGTACCCTTAGCATAGCACTTTCCATATTGATCTGCATTATTCATCTTTTTATCCCTGGTACCTTGTATTGCACCCTGACACATAATAAGGCTTAATTGATCATCATTAGCCGAGTGGAAACTTCTTCTGGTTTCTGGTCCAAGAATAAACAAACTTGTGGATGGGAACTAGCCAGCAATTTTATATGCAGGATGATAAACTCTGAACTAAGCACTTCCCTAAGGACAGTTCCTTTCACTTTTCATCAATTAATAGGATCAGAAAGTGTGTGTCAAGAATTATGGGAGTTGCAAGACTCAAACTAAAGTTAAGGCTAAGTGTATTTAACTAGACCTTTGGGACATTTGTTGAGACAGATTTTAAACACATTGCTTTATAGAATTCTTGAGTGATTTTTGATAGGGGGATGAGAAAGTCAGTGCAAGTGATAAGAATTGAATTTAAAGCTTCTCTCTTGACTTCCAGCTGAGGGTCTAGAGAAAGCTTGTTTTTCTTAAAACCAATACAGGTGCTCATTGTTCCGCATCTCCTCCTATTATCTCTGATTTGTATTGAATGTTACTTTTTCATAGTTCCACGTTTTGTTCATTTTACCAAAAGCCAGTAAACATGTAAATAAACCAAAGAAACTATTCCCTATAGAAATTTGAGTCAAATAATGCTATGCTATTTTTTCAGAGTTTTAAGATCACTTTTATATCTCATCTTACTTTTGTAATCTTTCAAGCAATTTGCTTCTCATTAAAAACATGATGTTTATGATACTGGAGCACATCAGAGTTTAATTTTTAAAAATTTGGATTAATATTATACAACCATTAAATTGTATGTTTTCTACTCCTTCAGTCCAAGAATTATTATAACTCAGCATGAAATAAGAATTTCTTGTTTGTAGATAGAAAGTATAAAGTTAGTACTAAAGCATTATTAGGAAGATGGTTTGGTGTCTGATTTCAAGCAATCTGTATAATATTGAATCTTTGAACATATAGGCTTCTGTACTTTGCTTCCAGGTCATTATTTCAAATGCTTTAATGGCTTATTCAGGAGGAGGTCATAATTCTTAACTATTGTAGATACACAAAATATATATTATTCACAAACAAGACCTAAATGTTTCCTTTTAACTTTAACTATGTTCAATTACAGCACCCTTTTTTAGTCTTGGTTTGAGAACATAACTATATTCCCATTCTCTTAATTTTTTTGTCTCTCGTTCTCTTACTGTTTTTCTATTTTAATGATTCCTAATAGGAAACCAATAGAACACTCAAAAATTAGGATAAGTCCAGAAGAATGTAATAAGAGGACAATTGACAAGGGAGGGTTGGAATGCAGGGCAATCACAAGGAGCCATTCAGTAGCCTGGCTGCTTCAGAACCATAGAGCAGAGTCAGAAAGGCTGATGTGGGGAGAGCCACTTGGCAGGAACTGAGGCCTTTGGTAGAGGGCACAGTTAGTCAGCACAACTCTGCAGGGTGAGGAGTTGGGGACATAATGCTTCCAACCCCACTGTCCTCCCTTGTCCTCATTTCCAATGTTTTACTTTGACTGAGCCCGACCAGGAGCCAGAGGGTAGGGAACCATGTAGGACAACTCCCTGGTCACAGAGCAGAATGGAGTGTAGACACAACCTAAGGGGAGGCCACCCAGCATGACAGTACTAATGCATTTTATTATAAATTATTTAGAGGTAGGTGATGTCTACATGGGTAAGTAAATAACATGAATGTTTTGTAGGTGGTATTTAATTTCATCAGTTATGTGAGCCTTTTTTCATGCCAGAGCTGCCTACTCAAATGGTAATAGCTATTTTCTGCTCTGATGTAGTCTTAGGTTCTTAGAACATGATAAGCCAAGAAATGGAATAAACACATTAATTATCTCCCTTTTAATTGAAATGCCAGGTATATTACAAAATAATTCTGATGTCTTCTTTAGGAGTAAGGCCTATTTTCAGCAAGGGCATTGAAATATTACATAATGATCATGTCATATGTTGATATTACTAAAATGAATTTGTCTGTAATCCTGTTTAATTTCTCCCTTTTCACTATTCATTAAGAAGGAAGTATATATACTGAGGGGTGCTGTATTTCACTGCCTGAAATGTCAGGGAGAGTGAAAAGTAATTAAATCTCAGTCATTCAATCATGACTCTTCGAGCTGTGGTGATTTTAGCAATCATTCAATCCAGATACCTCCTTTTACAATTGAGGAGGTAAAATCTGGAACCTACATAACTTGTCCGAGGTTGCCCACCTTGTTAGGGCCTCCTATTTTGGAATATTTTCTTTCATATTCCAACAGGGAAGAACATTCTACTGCTTGTTCATTAAATTCATTCAATCAATCAGTATTTAATGAGGGCCTTGACAGGCATTGGAGATAAAGCAATAAAGAAAATAGACATAACCCTTTTTTTAATGGTGCTTATATTCTAGAAGAGGAAGAGAAAGCAGTCAACAGATATATACAAGTCAGGTGATAAATGCTTAAAAAAAAAAGTTGGGTAAATGAACAGAGTAACAGGGGAGGGGGATGCTGCTTTAAGTTTGGTAATTAGGGTTGAATATTCTCTGTGATGACATTTGAGTGGAGTCCTGAATGAGGTAAGAACGTGAGTTATGTAGATCTGGGAGAGGATTCCAAGCAGAGGGAACAGCCAGTGCAAAAGCTGAGGAGAGATGTGGTAGAGTACTCAAGGAGGAGGAAGTGGGTTGGTATGGCTGGAGTAGGATGAGTGAGGAGAAAAGTGGTAGGTTGTGAGATCCAAGAGATAGGGAGTGGATTGTAGGGTGTGACATATCTGCCGTGACTTTTAAAAACATTACTGTGACTGTTGTGTGGAAAATACACTGGAGGGGGGTGGGAATGAAAAAGGAAGAGGCAGAAAAATTAATTGGAATATTAAAATGTTACTCAAACCATTCCAATGTGAAATGAAGAGCTTTCTATTCATGACAATGAGCTTTGCAGGGCTGGGTGGGAATAAGAATCAAATATAATACTAAAGTTTTTGGCCTGAATACTGGGAGCATATGTTTTCTTTTTTTCTTTTCTTTTTTTTTTCTTTTCTTTTTTTTTTTTTAGAAAAGAAATACTGGGGAAGAAACAGGTTTGGAGGGAAAAACAAAAATAGATTTGAAGTGGTGGGATGAGTAAGTTTAGAGTTCAAGAGAGAAGTCCAGACCAGAGAAATTAATTGATACTAGCCAGCATATCATTGCATATAGGTTACATTGGATTGATTGAGATCACCTATAAGGTATACATTCTTAGAGGACTGAGCACCCAGACCACTCTCAGATTTAGAAGCTAGAACTATGAGAAGGATCCACCCAAGGTTATTGAAAAAGAGAAAACAGTGAGACAAGAGAACAAAAAGAATTGGCTTTCTAGAAGCCAAATATCAAGTCTCCCAAGGAGGAGGCAGTAACTACTTTCATCTGAATGTTTGTGTAAGGTAAGGACTGAGAAGTTATCCCTGGATTTAGCAACATGAACATCAATGATGACCTTGGCAAGCACAGCTTTGCTGAGGGGAGGGACAAAATCGCTCAAGAGAGAATGGGCAAAAAGAAGTTAGAGACAGTGTGTATGTGCTATAGAATGGTGCGATTTTCCTAAGGGAGAAAGGTCAAGGGAGATTATTATTTTTTTAAATACAAGCCATAATGATATATTTTTAGGTCAGTAGGAAATAATTTGTAGGAAAGATGTAGAAAAAAAGGAGGAGATGGTGGTGGGAGAACGATTGGGATAACCTTGTCTGGGAGAGAGGGAACAGGATTCAGTGTGTGAGTGAAGGGTCTGGCCTTAGAAAGGAGTGCAGACACTTAATTCATACGTTGCAAATGGAGGGAGATGGGTACTAGGTACAGATTCTGATAGGTTGATAGATGTGATATTGGAAGACTATGGAAATTATCTTCTTGTAAAGTAAGATATTGATAAGTAAAAAATAAAATCACATCAAAATCATTAATATTTTCTTCCGTCTACTACTTAACCAAAGAACAGCACTTAGGAGGCAATGAAAGTGTTTTTTAATCTATCCATAACACACGGTTATAATTTATGCTTCAATTGTGATCAAACAATAATGATCCGTCTTCTTTCAGTTTAGAATGGTTCATTAACCCAAGGAGAGAAATCCCGAGAGAATATTAAGAATAAGGAGACAAACACATTGAAACTGTGTGTACCTGTAGGACATAAAATATTCTCAGTAAGCAGACTATTACAGAGTCAAAAGTATCAATTACCTATCTACTAACAGGTAAAGTAGGACAGGACTACAGCCATAAAATGACACTATAGCAAATAGTTTGAAACCAGGATTTCTCAAAATTGATTAATCACAAACTTAACAGCAATTATAATGGTGGGCAGCATACCAGTGTTCAAAATCATGAACTATAGAATTAGCCCCCCTGAGTTCAAATCCTAACTGCACCTCTTAATGGATATATTATCGGGTCTAGTACTAATTAATGTCGTTTTTAAACATTCGTTTAAAATCTTGCTTGGCGTTGACTTGTATTGACATAACCTTCAAACACGTGGTATCTACAGAACGTGTGAAGTGCAATTAACAAGTTTTGCTTGAAAAAGTTTGTGTTTGGTTTGGTTTTTGTTGCAAAACTAGGGCTAAGAAGATGGCGGATGAAGAGCATATTCGGCACTGCATGCTTTACGAGTTCCAATTAGGAAGAAAAGCAAATGAGGCTGCAAAAAACATCTGTAGTGCTCTTGGTCAAGATGCAGTTAGCGTCAGAAAATGCCAGCGTTGGTTTGAGAAATTTCGCGAGGGAAATTTTTCGTTAGATGACAAGAGTGGTCGAGGCCGTGTGTCCAATTTTGATCAAGAAGCTCTTCAAGCTCTTTTGGTGCAAAATCCTCAAATTACCCAACAAGAGCTTGCGACAACTTTAAATTGTTCACAAAAAACAACTTCCAATCAATTGCGTGCACTTGGCAAAGTCCAAAAGTTTGGAAAATGGGTTCCTCATGAGTTGACCGACAACAACCGTAATCAAAGAGTCACAATTTGCAGTTCGCTCCTCTCTCGTCAAAACCGTTTGCCGTTTTTAGAGCAAATTGTTACCGGAGAAGAAGAATGGGTGCTGTATGTTAATTTGAAAAGGCGGCCTCAATGGTTTGACAAAAATGAGGCTCCGCAGCCCACGCCAAAACCTGACTTGCATGCAAAAAAAGTGATGTGTGTTTGGTGGAATTTTAAAGAAATTCTTCATTATGAATTTTTACCATCTAACCAAACCATTACAAGTGCAGTGTATAGTGTCCAATTGGAAAGGTTAGCCCAAGCTTTAAGAGAAAAAGAACCCGCGCTGATTAATCGGAAGGGCGTAATTCTTCACCACGATACCGCACGACCGCATACTGCAAGAATCACTGCTGAAAAACTGCGCCAGTTGGAATGGGAAGTTCTCCCTCAACCTGCATATTCTCCTGATATTGCCCCTTCCGATTACCATTTGTTTCGTTCTTTGCAAAACTTTCTTCTTGGAAAAAAATTTAATAATGAAGAATGCCTCAAAAATGCCTTGACCGAATTTTTTGCATCAAAATCACAAGAATTTTACAACAGAGGGATTAAAATGCTTCCTGAGCATTGGGCACAAGTAGTAGAAAACAACGGCAACTATATTGTTGATTAAATTTTGTTGTATTGTTTAAATAAATTCGATTTAAAAAAAGTATTAGAAAACGACATTAATTATTACTAGACCTAATACTTGGGATGTACAAAATATGTACATTCTTTGTATCTCTGTTTCTTCATTTATAAAATGAAGATCATGCTAGTACACACCCCTTTAGTAGTTAAGAAGATAAAATGAACATAGAGCAGTGACCTGCACATAGCAAGCACTCCATAAAATTAAATCACCATAGATAATGAATGTCTACCCAGAAAATATAACCCAAAATTGACATCTGGAGTTAATTTTTAAGACTTTTCTTCTAAAGTTGTCTATTGGGAAATATTTTATAGGAAAACAAATATATCTAGCTCTTGATCATCCAGAGGTTTTTTCCCTCCCCTCCATCTGACTTTTTTAACTTAAAAAGAAAAAAGAAAAAAACCTCTCTCAAGAAAACATACAAATGGCAAACAAATATATGAAAAGATGTCCAACCTCACTAGCTATTAGAGAAATGGAAGTCAAAACCACAATGAAATACCATCCCACACCTGTTAGAATAGCTATTGTCAACAAGGTAAGTAATAACAAGTGCTGGAGAAGTTGTGGAGAAAAAGAAACCTCATTCACCACTGATGGGAATATAAACTGGTACAGCCACTATGGAAAACAGTATGGCACTTCCTTAAAAAATTGCTAACAGAGTTACCATATGACCCAGCGAACCCTTTTCAGGGTTTCTACCTAAAAAACTCAAAAACATTTAATTTCAAAGATACAGGTTTCCCTATGTTCTTTGCAGCTTTATTCATGGTGGGCAAAACATGGAGACAACCAAAGCATCCCTTGATAGAAGATTGGATAAAGAAGTTGTGGTACATTTATACTGTGGATTACTATTCAGCCAAAGGAAAAGATGAAATGCTGCCATTTGCAACAACATGGATGAACCTTGTGACTATTATGGTAAGTGACACAAGTCAGTCAGAAAAAGCTAAGAAACATATGATTTCAGTCATATGAGGGACATAAAACTGAACCTCATAGACACAGACAATAGTAAAGGGGGGTAGTAAAGGGTAAAGGAGGCCAAGTATATGGTGACAAGAGAAGGTTTGACTATGGGTGGTGGGCACACAATGTAATATACAGATCACGTATCATAGAAATGTACACTCAAAACATATATGCTCTTATTGACCAATGTCACCCCAATAAATTTAATTTTAAAAAGAAAGAACAAAAAAAGAAAAAGAAAAAAACCTGTCCTGTTATCAGCTTTTCTACTTTGAAAAGAAAAAGTTCCAATGGAAATTTCACTATTTAAAAAAATAAATATGTTTTTATTGATTTCAGAGAGAGGAAGGGAGAGGGAGAGAGAAATAGAAAATCTATCAAATTATAATGATCCAGTTTCTTACAGTTCAATTAGAGTGGAACTAAATGACAGAAAATCATCAGTTGGCTGCCTCCTGCATGCCCCCTTCTGAGGATCGAGCCTGCAACCAGGGCATGTGTCCTGACTGGAATCAAACCTTGACCTCCTGGTTCAGAGGTTGATGCTCAACCATTGAACTACACTGGCTGGGTGGAAATTTCACTTTTAAAAGACAGTTGAAACCAGAAAAATGAGCTTCTTGGACTACCATCTGCCTTTCTGCCACTTACTGACTCATATACTGAGAACTGACCCTAAGTTCAGTCTCATATGTAAGGTTAGAATTAGTTAATAAGCTTCTATTAATATTCATTTCCAAATTTAATAGCAAAACAAGAAACATTATGAATATTTAAAAATTATATGATCTCTTGGACAATTAAACCTCCCATACTACACTAATTTCTTTACTCATATAATATTAATCAGATGACTGATATTAAATATTCAGAAAATAAAGTATGAACCCACAGTTTGTTTTTGGAATCATTTCTACATAAAATATACATTATCTTCTGATTTGGATCATTATAAAATTCTGATAGTTAATTTACTCAGGTTTCATAGCTCCCATGTTTGGAGTATTTAACCAAATTCCAAAAAAAGACAAATAATTAAAAGAAAATCACCCAGTTAAACTTTGACTGCAAGATCACATTTCTGAGTGAGTAGTTGAGAGAGCCTCAAAACTGAGGGTAGGAAGCAATTCAACAGATTGGTCCTCAACTAGATGGGGATACTTCACTCCAGTGGCAGGTGGTTCTTTTGCAAAGAGGATGCTTATAGTGAGAGATTTGGATGGGTGGATGTTAGAGCAAAGGTCAAACTGTTCATAAAGGTTCAAAGGCATAGTTTCAGGGTCCAAAGAGTCTATGAGAGTTCTTGCATTCAATATTCTCCATTTTATGAAAAAGTGTTATAAGCCAATTTTAGATCATCTGGATGTGACTGCATTATTGAGTACTGCTAGTGTTTTTTTGTGTTCACCATTCAGTTGGTCCCCAGTGATATCTACACTAATAAAAGAGAAACATGTAAATTGACCATCACTCTGCTACACCCACCAGCTAATCAGAGTGAGTATGCAAATTAACCCAACAAAGATTGTAGTTAATTTGCATACGTAGGTGAGGAGAGAAGACTAAAGACAACATAGAAGGAAGGGGGGGGGAAGCAGAAAGCGGGGCAGCAGCAGCAAGAGAGAAAGCCCAGGGGCAGGAGGGAACCCCACCTCAGCGGGCTTTGCTCCCTTCTCTGCTTCACTCAGGCCACAGGAAGCCCTATTCTTGCAGGAATCTTCCTGCAATAGGCCTTTAGTATTATATAAATTGACAACATTTATACCTTGAGTTGTGTTCCGGTCTAAATGGGTTCCAGTTAGGTATCTCTCTCCCTCCCCTAACCCCCTCTCTCTTACACACACACACACACACACACACACACACACACACACACTTTTACTTTACTCAAGGTTGAGAAGGAGCAGCATGAGGGCAAAGGAGTTGGAGGAAACAGACCATGGTGTGGACCAGACGGTCCCATTTCTGAGGGGCCTTTCTGACAGGGATGCTTTCCAAGCAGAGTTCTGATTATAAAGGTCCTTTCTCCCACTAAGTCCCCAAGATCTAGGCACCCTCCCTCTGCAACTGCAAGGCATTCATTCCATGAAGTGAAAGCCAATTCATCAAAAGTATTTAAAGGAAATTGCAGAGGACAGTTTCATATCCTGCAGCTCCTAGGGTGCACAAATGCATACAATAGCAATTAAAGGCCCAAGCAAAAAAGAAAAAAAATTAGTAAAAAGGAATCAGTGCAAAAAGTTTATACTCTAAGGCCTAAACTTTGATCAAATGTGTCAAAACTAATGACCTTTATTGGTATAGGAGCATTCACACTAGGAAGCCACCAGATCAGCGTGGTTTGGTGTGAGTATAGATGGCCAAGGTATAGTTTTATAATACAAGACCAGGAAATAAGAGAGGAGGACGGCCAGGCATAAATGACTGAGGTCAAAGTTTCCTTGCGATCCTCCTCAAGTTCATGCCTTCATCAATCCTCACTAAGAGAGGTAGGAGAGTCACACAATAATTATGGATGTAAGTGTACATACTGCACAGATATACGCATTTGCACTTACTATGCATATGTGCAGATACATTTTATTTATTGTATATAGTTACACTTAATTTAACTAGTAGCAAACTCCATATAGTTCAACTCATTTTATAATTTTAGTTTTTCTCTATTGACCCTTTTGTTCTACTTATAAAGTTTGAAGCTAATAAAATAAAATAAAATAAAATAAAATAAATAAATTCCTGAACTAATAGTAAGAGCATCTAATGACCTAACCAAGAATTGCATATTATCTTTGTGGCAGAACAGGCAAATATATCCCTTTAAAAAGATACCAGAAAAGGGGCAATTTCTGTTTGAGTAGAGTGACCTTACAATTGCATGGAGGACTGGGTGTACTATGTGTTATATTAAAGGCACTTGGTGCATACTTATTGAATAAGTGGACTAATGAGTGAATGATCTTCCTATTTGGACCTTTAGTGATGCCTTTGGGAGTATACACAGTCTTACTGTCAATATGCCTTACTAGGAGCTGACATAACTATTCTATGAGTAAGGTGATGAGGAGGAAGGGAAGCTTTTCCCAAGTCTGGATTGGGGGGTGGAAGTAAGAAGAATGTAGCCTGCTTCTTGCCAATAGAATTGGGATGGGGGAGGGGGGGGGTGAGGGAAGGTGGGGAGGGTGGATCCTTGAGCCTCCTTTCACTTCATATTTTCTCAGTTCTTTTCAGTCCAAGCTGGCATGTTTTAGACAACATATATTTGTCTTACCAGAAATCAGTGTTTCTAATAAAATTTTCTCAAGTACCAAATGAGCTATTGTGGACTTATGGGGATTCACTCCATTAGAAAAATGCCATACCCACAGGTATTCTTGAGATAATCCCTTCTCTCTTTTGGCTTCCTGTTGAGGTGGCCAAGAAAAGACTGTCTTTAAACATCCTAAAGGCCTTCCAGTGTGAGAAGATCTGTAAGAAATACCATTAATTTCCTAGAAGGGTCTTTCATATGACTGAACACTCTAATCTTTTCATCTTTTTGAGGTTATAACAAAAAGTTTTATATTAGCACACTCAGACTTTTCTCCATCTGATGCTGTCTGCAACAATCTCTTAACTCCAGAGTAGGTTTGGAAGTTAAAACAAGAATACATTTTGGGCATATCAGATTTGAAGCAGTGAGATATGTGAGTCTGCAGTTCAAGAGAGAAGTCTAGTCAGGAGATATTAATTAGTATTAGTCAGCATATTAATGGCACATAAATTTTATTGGATAGATTAAGATCACCTAGAAGGTACACACACTTTATAAACTGTTTTCAGTTCATCACACATGGAGTTCATTATTTAGGACAGCTTTTTACCTACCACAGGACAGAATTTCCCTAGGCTTTCTCCCACCACATTACTGTGATCTTCCTATCCCTAGTTTCTAATAATACATTTGCTGAATTTTTCTGAGTCCTCACCAGCCACATCTCTATCGTTTGTATTTCTATTAGCAGTCTGTTCAAGGCATTCTAGTCTTGTTTTAATCATGCTCCTCGGATTCTTCCAGCATCTCCTCAGACCCCAATTCCAAAGCCACTTCCACATGTTTCTAGATTTGTTTTGGCAGCATTTTACTTGTAGGTACTAAAACCTGTGTTAATTTTTTAATTGCTGTGTAACAAATTACCACAAATTTAGCAGCTTAAAACAATAGTCAATTATTAGCTCAGAATCCTAAGTCAATGTTCATTAAGGTGTGGCTGGGCTCTCTGCTCATGACATCACAAGGCTGAAATCAAGGTGTTGACTATAGTGAGTTCTCATCTGGATGCTTTATAGAAAAATCTGCTCATTCTTGCTTTTGGCAGAATTCAGCTCCTTATGGTTATAGAACTACAGTACAGGTTATAGGTTCTCACTACCTTTCTGGCTGTCAGCCATGGTCAGCCCCTAGATGTTCCTCCTCCCATTCCTTGCCATGTGATCTACTCAATCTTTAAGCCACAAACATGAGTTATGTTCTTGTCATGTTTCAAATCTCTGACTACCTCTCCTGTGAGCAGCCAAAGGAAATTCTTTGCTTTTAAAGGACTCATGGTTAGGTCAAGCCCACCCAGATAATCTCCCCTTTCCCAAGGTGGTCTGTGTCATACAATATAACCTAATCCATGGCATTTATCGCCCTGGCCATTATATAGGGCATGCATCTCACAGGAGCAGGAAATCTGGGGGCCCATCTTAGAAGCCTGCCTATTACAGGAGTTATTCATTGGCTCCTTTATGTATCAACAATTCCAAAGAAGCAGAGTTTAAAATCTCAGAATATAGTTTTTTATCTTTCTCCTGTGTTGACCTTCTCCCACTTGCTGCCCCCCCCCCGCCCTCCCTCCTCCCACACACTTTTAGCTTTTTAGATCAGTATATTATTAGATTAAGAAATACTGGAGAAGAGATTGTTATGATTTTATAATGAAATGCACTCATAAGAACCCAGAGATTCCCACCCTGAGAGGATGGTTTTGATCTATCGAATAATTGGAAGGTACTGTGGATTCAAGCACAGAGCTTCTTGAATCTTCTCTGAAGCAGCACTGCATTCTGTTTATGATGGCCTGCCCTCTTCTGTTTTAGATTCTCCTTCCTCTTTGCTGGTTATCTGTCTGCAGGATGAACATAATGCTGAGTGTTTGCCAGGTCGCCTGAAGACAAGGGGGAGCACCCACGTGCCATGCCAAGGTTCTATGGGAGTACTGGAGCCTGGGTCTCTTGGTATTTATTGGTGCAATGTCACTTAAAACTAAGAGATCACAAAATGATAGATTCCTTCTTCCTCCCACCCAAAAAAGAAAATCTCTGAGGTAAGGCTGAAGGCCACACGGCTGTGGAGGCATCTGACTTCCCTGATAATGCCCCTCATCCCTCAGTCACACAGTGTGGCTGGTTTCAATGCTGAATTAGGAGTTGGCTAAAATTGGGGGAGACTTGTGATATGCCTGCCAAAGGAAGGACAAGTCTCATTTTTAGGTGAGCCTTGGTTAAAATCTTCATTTTAGGAGCAAGGCTGAAACTTTCCTTACTTCAGATTCCATAAAAGTCCTAACATCATGCAGCAACAAACTCCTAAAATGCTGTGATACTTTCTTTATGCTACTCAAGCCATCCAAAAAGCCAGTCTACTGAAAAGGTGATGTTGAGACCAATATCACACATCAAGTGTTTTAAGGTTCATCTAGCATAGTAATTTTGTTTCTTACAATAGCTCCTAGGGATAGTTTATAGAAAGGCAACATCTTTTGATTTTTATCATGACAATAATATCAAAAGTGGAAAGAGGCTTCTGAAATATTACCATTATCTCCTAACAGCTTATAAATCAAAACTTTCCCCGAGTCTAGAATAAAGCCATGAAAACTGTGTACAATATGTTCAACTAGAGTTTTAAAACACAGAAAAGAGTGACCTAATAATGTAAAGGTAGATTTTGAAAGGAGATGGGTACCTACTAGGGTAAACTTTGACACTGAATACAAATCAAAATGTTATTCCAACAAAAATACAATATTATCCCAACAAAAAGACATTATTATTCCATAAAGGACAAACACTGGGAAGAAGAATTAGGACAAAGATATCTCTTGTTCATGAACCCTGCAGTGGGGTTTTACACATGGTTTCTCCTCTGTTGCTGCTCTCTTAAAAAAAGAGAAAGCCAGGCAGGTGAAACAGCCCCAGCTAACACAGCAACTAGTCCCAAGACAGCGAAACTGCCTATGAGCATTTTTTTTTTTTTTTTTGCCAAGCTAGTGTTAAAATTAAAGCACTAAAATTGGTCACCAACATATAAAATAGCTAAAATAAATAGAACATGGATTTTTTTTGCTAATATACATAAAGGTAGCCAGAACTATGATAAGTATGTCTGAGTTAAGATGGAAATCTTCTTTCTTACTTTAAACACATAAATATTTTGGACACACTATAACACAACACTACACTACACTACACACACACACACGCATACACACACACACACACACACACACACACACACCAATGTCTCAGTGCTAAAAATAAATAGAACTCAAAATCAGAGCAGTTAGAGGAAGCCAAACCCTAGGAACTCTTAGGGTCTGAGAACTTGGTGGCAGGATTTTTTAATATTAATTAATTGAAGGACCTGTGCACAAAGGAGCTAGAACCAAGTTTACAAAGAGCAAGAAGTCATGCAGGGATCATCCATACACAAAATAGGAACTAGATGCACTATGACCACCTCCCAGGAAAGTGACAAGGGGACCAGAGGAGTGAAGGGTCTACTGGAGAATCCAGGCTGGGATTGTGGATCTGTGTTGAGTCAGCACCCACTCCAGCTCCCAGCACAGGTCCTGAGTCTCAAGTTAACATACCAACTGGTCCTGGGCCAGTGAAAGGCATGGGGCCCTTATCAGAGGCAAACATATAAGCTCTCTGTAGAGATGCTCTTACTACCAGGTCACAACTCCTAAAGGAATGCATCATTCAGAAAGAGAAGCTTAAAAACTTCAATTAATTTGTCATTTTAAATTTCTGTGAAACTACAGATGCCACAGAGAAAATTTAGAGGCATGTCAGTAATGGAAGAAAACATTTGGAATCCATATAACTAATGAAAGGAAATGCAGAATTTACAACAACTTCTACAGATTAATAAAGAAAAAAATGGACAAATGAACAAAAAGTACAAAAAAGCAATTCACAGATGAAGAAAACTTTCCAATGAATATGAGGAGATTTTTAATCTTTCAAGTGATCAGAAGAGTCCAATTTAAAACAATGAGACACTGTTTACATTAATAAGACTGGCATAAGTCAAGAAGAAAAGTTATAATATCTTATAAAATAAAAGTAAAAAACCTTATAACAAAAAAACCTTATAAAATGAAAAGCATACAGATCAAGAACATAGTAATTCCCCTCCAAAGTGTACCCTAGAGAAAGCTGTGCACATATGCCCGCAGACATGTATGCAGTGCCTGTTACAGCATGGTTGCAAAAACAAAACTTTAGAAACTTAAATGTCAACCACTAAGAGAAGAGATAGGTGGTAGCTTAGTTCTACAATGGAACACTGTGTAGCATATTAAAAGGCATGAACCAGGTCTCTGTATATTGACATAGGATATCTCAAAATTGTAAGGTCGAATGAAGTACATGCTGCAGTATGATAGTATTCATGAAAAAGTTTAAATTCACAAGCTACATATTAAAATATGTGAAAAGCAATAATAGATGGCCTAGAAAGATAGAAATAAAATTCATGATGGAGATTGCTTTTGAGGAGGTAAGAAGGGCAATGAGAATCAGTATATCCTTAAAAGAGGACTTCAATCTTATCTGTAGGGTAAAATAATCTGGGGAATGAAAATATTAACAGTTTCAAGGCTAGGTGGTGAATAGTAAAGCATTTTTTACATCATTCTCTGTACTTAAAAAATACTTTTTAAATGTACTTCTATCCTATATAATAAAAGTCTAATGTGCAAATCAACCAAATGGTGGAATGACTGGCAGAATGATTGGTTGCTATGATGTGCACTAACCACCAGGAGGCAGATGCTCAATGCAAGAGTGGAAACCACAGGCAAGGAAACATGACTAATGAATCTCAGAGAGAAGGGGGGAGAAGGGAAGGTAGGAAGAGATTAACCAATGATCTTATATGTATAATAATGGCCCGGTGCAGGGACTCATGCACTGATGGGGTCCCTCGGCCTGGCTTACAAGGATTGGGTTAAAACCAGTGCTCTGACATCCCCCAAGGAGTCCCAGAGTGAGAGAAGATGCAGGCCAGGCCAAGGAACCCCACCGGTGCCTGAATTCATGTACCAGGCCTCTAGTAAATAAAATAAAACAGATGCTTTGATCCTATAGAATTGCAAGAGGTTGACCATGAATTTGGCTTACAGATTAATTATTCCTTTTATTACTCTTTGTTTAATTGTTTTTCTTTTGGTTTCAGGCCCAATATCAATAGCTCATCTACAAGCTAACAAAAGTCTTTCTGCCATCTTTCAAAATGCCTTCTCACATGGACATTTTTTGACAGTCATTGACTGCACTATGGTCAACCACAATGCTATCCCAGTATGCTTGGTCTTTGCCTTAGCCCTGCTCAGTACAAGACTTAACAACAGTCACAAAACCTATCTTTTCTTTACCCTCAGCATCTTTTCTAATCATAAGTATCTGTGATTATGCAGGTTAATAAAGTAGGTTCTTCATGTCCAAAAATCTTCCTAAGAACTGCCTATGAAAATCCCATGCCAAACACCAAGGTTAATCAAAGCTCACTCAGGCAGTTAAACATTCATTCACACATTCACAGCAACAGCGAATTTTATACTTTTTCCTTCTTCTCTTCTCTTTGTAACAATTTCTTCTTCTTCCACAGTTTCTCTTTCTCCTCTTCCTTTTCCCTTCTTCTGGCAGAAATTTCCATTTCCAGTTGTGCTACCTCTTCCTGGTGGGCTCGCCATTGAAGAACCTGAAATAGAAATTCATTTCAATAACTGTTCACACTCATGCAATTTTACCGATCACAATGAGACTAGGTTCTGTAACAAGCAGATGTCAAAAGTTTTTCCAAATACACATTAAACTTCTGTGTGCACACGAGTGTGATATGTGTGCAATATGTGTGTGCTTTAGTGTTAAAAGGAGAAAGCAACCTTAAAATCACCTCATTCAGAGATTCTTCACTTGGATTCATGGAGTTAAATCCTAAAGACTCTGTGAATTAACTTAAAAAGATCTATGGATTCCCATAAATAGCATATGAAAATTTCTCTATTTTTGCTTAGGTGTGTTTTTCTGAAGCAACAGTTCCAGCTTCTGTTCAATAATTTTTTTAAATCTCAAGTGGACTTAAGGTGCTAAAAAGTTTAAGAACCACTGATTATTTCATCCTCTTTATTTTATAAGTAAGGAAAATGAAAAACAAAGGAGGATGAAAAACATTTTTTTTCAAGACATTCAAAAGAACTTTTGGGGTACTGATTGGTGTTATTGGTAGAAATAAGCTGCTACAGCCCTTATTGGGCAATATGTATCATAATATAACATATGTATAGCCTCTGACCCACATCCAACTTTTAGGAAGTTATTCAAAGACAATTGGACAAGTGCACAAAAATGTACTCATTGGAACAATCTCTGCAGTGCTGCTTAAACACAAAAATTGGAAAGAATCTAAGTGTCTGGCAATAGGAGACAGCTTAAATGAATTATGGTACCTTCATACAATGACTGCCATTGAATAAGATGCTTTTTATTTATATTCACTGACATAGAAAATGCCCACAACATACTGTTAGGTGCAAAACCACTTTACAGTGTTATCTCATTAAAATAAATATCATCTAGGTATCTACACATAGAAAGAGATTTTGAAGGAGGTTTATCAAAATAATATATTGCCTATCTCTGAATAGCATTATTTTATAGAATTTTAAAAATTTATTCCTTAAGCCTGTCTGTGCCAAGGTATATTTTTACAGTGAACATGTATTATCTTTGCAAGGAAGAAACCAATGAAACTAACAAATAAAATCAAACCCTTACATGTTCTATAGACACATGTATCTAAGGAAGCAGAGAGAAGGGAGATGCAGAAATGTGCAGAATTTTTTTATTATTATTAAAGGAGGGAACTAGCATTCCCAACTTAATACCTTGCATTACATATTTGATATAAGCATGACTCATTATGGTAACACATAAAATGAAAACCGAATAACTAAAATGTCCTAAAATATGATGAATTCAAGTGACTAAACAGTTACACTCTTTTTACACTTTAACTATTCTAAGTTTGTTTTCTAAAAATATATTTGCCCTATATTTCAAAAAAAAAAAATCAGACTCTTGGTTTTGAAACACACTTAGGTTTTCCTATCAGCTGCTATTCTGGCCATCATATTTACATTCTTCTTTGGAAATCCATACCTAGAATAAGATCACCTGTGCCTTCTGTCCTGTAACCCACATGCTATCTTAAGCATGATGTGTCAAAATCAAGTGTCCAAGTGCTGCTAGTGATCTTCCTCACAAACACCTCAAGGACAGCCCTCAGTCCCCCTTTCTTAAACCTCATGGTGGTACCTAACCCTGCTAACCATCTTTTCACGTTTAAAACTCCTTCCTGCAGAGGCCATTCATTGTCTCCCATGCTTCTCCACTGATGGACACTACCCTTTTCTTCCTGCTTCCTGTGCCCACTTCACACCCACAACTCTACTGCTATGCTTTCTCTTGACCTCAGCCTCTCTATCATTATTTGACGTGTACATTCTCTCCCATGAGTTAACCTATCATTTCTGTGTATCTGACTCTAAAACATACTCTTTTTGTCTGCAACCCATCCTAACAAATATGTAATGCCTTTGCTATTTGTATGGGCACCCAAAACACATTTCCAAAGTGAAACTCAACATCTTTAACTTGGCTACAGCTTTACACCAAACCATGTGGGCCTTCCTCTTTTATTATTATTATTATTATTATTATTATTTTAATATATTTTTATTGATTTCAGAGGGAGAGGGAGAAAGAGATAGAAATATTAATGATGAGAGAGAATCATTGATCAGCTGCCTCCTGCACACCACCTACAGAGGAGTGAGCCCACAACCCAGGCATGTGCCCGTGACTGGAATCAAACCCATGACTCTTCAGTCCACAGGTCAATACTCTATCCACTGAGCCAAACCATCTAGGGCCTGCCTCTTCTTTTAAATATCCTGTTTGTTCTGTGGAACCACAGGTATTTCTGTAGTTTATAATTTTTTTATTATGTACACCAATCAACATGGCTAATTCTTTACAACTTACGTCGGACTTAGGCAATCGTATATATTTTAAGTGGAGATGAGCTTTTACTTATGACAAATCAATTTCTAAACTATTGAATTTCCATAGGCCACTTCACTCCCTAAACCACTCTGTTTACCTCCTAAATGCATTTAGAACAATACCAAAAAGTTCAGGAGATTATGTCTCCAATCAGAACTGGAATGGTTCAGCCTTCTCATTGTCCCCAACAATGTTCCCCATTAACCCAACTAGTGTGTTATCTCTAGGTAGATTTTGTTTTTCCTTCACCTTCCCTACTGCTCTTAGCCTCACAGCACCGTCCATACTATTTTCTCAGCAGCAGTGCTCTCAATGTCTCCTTGTTTCATAAAACGCTTCCTGGCCTGCACATGTCGCATGTCTTCCATGAAGCATTCTCCAACCCATGCTCATCTCTCTTTTCTTAATAGTTTTATTATTCCATAATTGCTCTTGACTTGTTTTGAGCATATGCTTCTAGTTCTATTTAGAACAGGGTCCATGATATATATATATATATATATATATATATATATATATATATATATATATATGTCTTTTCTTTTTATTGTCTTGCAAAGTGCTAGCACAGGTAAAAAGTTACCTGTTTACCAAAATAATTTTTTTAGTAAAATCTAATAAATGAAGAATTTATACCATTAGAATATATCATTTTAAAACGTCTAATCAAATCATGTGTCCTCATTCATGATCACCAATGGCTACTAAAAACTGCATGTTAATATCTGATGGGAAACTTTATAATGGTTGGGTCAGAGTGGCAACAAATGAGCAAACTAAACAATTGAACATTGCAGAAAAATAAGCAGACATTTTGGCATCTTGATGGAAGTATGTAACATTCCCATAAACTTTTCTTGCCAAAAAAAGGAAGAAGGAATATAATCAAACCTCAATATCCATGGATCAGGATACAGCAAATACAGCCAATGGAGAAACACAAAATGATAGTATGGGAATGCAGTCAGCAAAACTGAACCCTAAAAACTTCAAAGGAGTTTGAAAATTACAAGAAAAAACAAAATAAGGAGAACTGTGGATTAGAAGAGATTTAAGAAACATGGCGACCAAATATAATATACGGATCCTATTTGGATTCTGATTTATATAAACCAATGTGAGAAGAAATTATAAAACAACTAAGATTTCAATTTTGATTAGATAATTGATGCTATTAATGAAATATTGTTAAAGTTTTTAGGATTGATTATAATATGGCTATGCTTTTTGAAAGAGTTTTTCATTTCAGAGAGATACTGAAATACTAACAGATGAAATGATACGTCTGAGGATTTGCTTACTACTAGTTATCCTATGGGCATGGGAGAGTAGGTAAAGGCATAGGTGAAACAAATTTGACTAATGAGTTGATGATAACTGTTGAAGCTGAGTGATGACAGACTTTTGTCTATGTCTAAATGTTTCCACACTAAAAATTGTATTTTAAAAAACCATAAAATATAATGTATGTCCAAAGATATTTGTATAATCAAATACTGTACTCTCAAGGTTCTCAGAGAGTAGGAAGAAAATTTGAGATGCAGTGAGCTAATGAAAAGAAAAATAGCATACACTTGGCCTTTCTGAGTACTGAGATTATTTCTGTAAATTTCAATAGAAAGAAATTTGGGCCTTGGAACTACTCTTCTCACTTTCTGATTTAAGACTAATTTATGAGAATTATAATTAAATAACCTTTGCATAAGTGATACCATATAATGATGCAAAAGTATAAGTAGCTACCTGTAACTGGAGATTTCTGTTTCCAATGGCAAATATAGCAAGAAAATTACCAGACCAATAAAACTGGGATAACTCAGTTTACCCACCAATATCTGATTTACCTCCCCTTGTCATTTACAAGTCTAAATGATGTTTCTCCCAATCTCCAGAAAATATAAAATTATGGCTATCTTTTTTAATTGGCATAAACACCATAAATGAAACAAATGCAAGTTCAGCAACCAAAAGCAAATGGTTTGTAGCTGCCAAGCAATATATAAAATGTTGGAGCAGGGAGGGGAGCGGGACTCTAGGGCAAGTCAGCATCAGACTCTAAATTGCTTCCATTTAATATTGAAATCATGAGAATGGTCAGGGACCCTGAGAGGCTTATTGACTGGAATCAACAACTCACAACATCAACTGTAGTTATTACCAGACCCCCCAAAAACATGAAGAGGAAAGGAGAAAATGTTATTGAAGCTGGCATTATATCCCAAGTAGCCAGAGATGTGAGATGTTGATGAGAAACACGCTCTGCAGCAGTCGGTATCCAGGCAGCAAGGTAAATGGGGCTTTTCAGAATGCACAATGGGGAAGGTCAAGAATCTAGTGGGAAAGGGGGGGCTATTGAGAAATCCTTAACCAATGGATGCCCGCAGAGGCAGCCAAGGGCTTTGGATGGCTCCTATGTGGAGAGAATGACAACCGATTATAGTATTTTTGAGATGCCCAAGAAAAAGAAAGCTGGCTGGTGGGTGAAGAAATCAATATGAGCACAATAGGCTAAAGCACAGAAAACTTCTGAGCAAACAGTGAGCAAAAAGGAAGAATAGCCTGGAGCACCTTTTAGTGGTTTTATCTTAAAGCGTTGGATAATTATGCAGCTTTAAACAGAGCTGGCGAACATAACCGTGTAATAATAATAAGCACAAAAGAACATTACCACAGTGGCAGTCAGGAGTGCATTATAAGGAAAACATTGTTTAGATTATTAACTTCGGGACATTTTACTAGATCTTTAGTTGATATTTTAATATTCCTGCCGGAGGTACAGTCTTTGAATGAATCATTAGCCTAACAAAAATCAAGTAACATTTAAAATATGCTCATCTATTGCAAATAATAAATTAAGGCTTGAAAATGAAAATGGTTAGCAGCATTACATATATCCCTTGCTCTTACTGCAAAAGTAAAAATAATTCAAGTGAAATTAAAAAACACTTATGTTTTCAGAGTGAATAAAATGCTAGAAAAACAAAAAATGAAACCCATAAAAACTTCAAAGGTAATAATGAAAACTAACATTAAGGTAACAATAGCAACCCAATTTTATATCAAAGTTGAGAGCTTTGAAAAAAATTTATTATAAATGGCAATGTGCTAAAAAAAAATAAAAATAAAAATGAGTACAATGGTCCCCCTTTATCTGTGGGACATATATTTCAAAGTCTCCAGTGGATGCCTGAAACCATAGACAGTACCAAATCCTATATATACTATGTTCTTTCCTATACATATGTATCTATGATAAAGTTTAATTTATAAATTAAGCACACTAAGAGATTTATAGCAATAACCAATAACAAAATAGAACAATTATAAATATACTAGAGACCCGATGCACGGAATTCTATTTAATATTGGAATCGTGAGAATGGTCAGGGACCCTGAGAGGTTTGACTGAAATCAATAACTTACAACAACCTCTGTGGTTATTAACCTACGCCCCCCAAAAATGTGAGGTTATGTGGCCCACCCAGTGGTCATTCAAGGTCATTCACTGTCCTAATTATCTTATTAGCTCTTTATTATATAGGAGGATACTGACATAGAATCTATGTGACTGTGGTGTCT
This sequence comes from Pipistrellus kuhlii, assembly GCF_014108245.1. Taxonomy (NCBI): domain Eukaryota; kingdom Metazoa; phylum Chordata; class Mammalia; order Chiroptera; family Vespertilionidae; genus Pipistrellus; species Pipistrellus kuhlii. The sequence continues at coordinate 49,243,562 of NW_023425573.1, read as the reverse complement.
CTCTCTTTTCTCAAAGTATCTTATTGTACTGCACATACAGCATGGATATGCTGGACAAAGGAATGATTCACATCCCAGGCAGGACAAAGCAGGACAGAGCGAGATTCCTCACACTATTAAGAACGGTGCACAATTTGTCTTATAAACTTTATTTCTGAAAATTTTCCACTTAATGTTTTCAGATCACACTTGATGCTGGGTAACTGAAACTGAGGATAAGGGGGGACTACAGTATTCAACTGTTAGTTGGTACACCTGCATTTTTGTCTTATTTCTTCCATTGTTACATTGTACAATGAGTTTTCTCATGTATTAATGGAGAGAATTGAATCAAATCACTTCTATAGCTTCTTTCAAAATTTTTTTAATTTAAATATAGTTTGTATACAATGTTACATTAGTTTCAGGTGTACACTATTGTGATTTGATGTTTCTATACCTTACAATGTGATCTCCACACTAAGCCTAGTAATCATCTGTCACTGTGCAAACTTATTACTATATTGACTATATTCCCCTCCACCTTTTTTTGCTACAGTTTTTAAGTTCTATTATTCTGACTTTATTTTATATTTTTATTATATGGATAAATCACAATATATCCATGCTCTGAATTTTCTTCTATAAGCAAAATGAATTGCAATGAGAAACATTAGTATTTTACAGACCTGTTAAATAATAACAGGCAATTAAATATTAATATGGAATTCTATCTGCCATATTTATGGAAACATTGGGTCATGCACGCTGTTTCATATAAGGAAAGTACCATCTGACCAGTGGCTGTAACTGACAGTAATAAAATATTAAAAACCACTATTAATGAGGGCTTATTGTGTGACAGGCCTATGCTTTATAAATGCATTAAACACATGGAGTGATGTAATCCTTGAAACAAGGAAGCTATCTGCTTCACACTTCATCTGGCCAACTTCTGCTTATCCTACTCAGGTCTGAGCTCAGATATAATTTTTTTTTAATCCTTACCTGAGGATATCTTTCCTTTGATTTATAGAGAGAGCAGAGAAAGGGAAAGACAGAGGGAAATACATTGGTGTGAGAGAAACACATCAATTGGTTGCCTCTGCACGAGCCCTGACCAGAATCTTGGCCAGGGAAGAGCCTGCAACCAAGGCCCATGCTCTAGACTAGAATCAAACCCAGGACCCTTCAGTCTGCAATTTGATGCTCTATCCACTAAGCCGGTCCAGCTCGGGCTGAGCTTACATGTCATCTTCTCCACAAAGCCTTCCCTAACTCTCCACGTCTAGAACAGGTGTCTCCTCTTCTTCCCTGTAACCTTGACCCTTTCCTCTATTACAGCATGCATCGAACCATTTGGATTTGCCTGTTCCTCTGACTTGGCTACAAACTTCTTCTTTTTTTTTTTCTTCTTTTTTTTTTAATCCTCACTAAAGATTTATTCATTTAATTTAGAAAAAGAGGAAAGGAGAGAGAGTCAGAGAGAGAAATATCAACCGGTTGCCTCCCATACATGCCTGAACTGGGAATCAAACAAGCAACTTTTTAACCTTTTGGTGTACAGTATAACGCTCCAATCAACTGAGCCAGGTTTGGCTGCAAATTTCTTAAGGGCAGGGAGCAAATTTGTCTTATTCATAGTCCCTCTCTAGAGCATAGTTTGGTATCTGGCACTCAGGAAAGGTTCAAAAAAATACTTGGTGGAAGAGTGAATAAGGCCTTGGGCCATGCCTGAAAGTTAGATTGACAATATCTCTCCTTCTTCCTGCTGAATTGGTCTTTAGAAAGAAAAGGTACCCTCACTAAACTTAAATGCTACCATTTTCTGACCCTGCTGCTGTGGACTCTCCATCCTTGCTTTCCTCAGTTCTAGCTGTTTCTGGGCTTCCTATGCTCCATGCCTGCTTGTCTGATAGCGAAAATATCCAGAAAACCTTATCAGGATTTTTAACAACTAGTCTGTATTTCCAGCAATGTTAGAGGTCATTTGCAAAAAAAAAGTGGCAAGTCCACCCTTTCTGTCTTTTCCCTACTTGTTCCTGTACTAGTAAGCTTCTAAATTCAGTTCAGCTGGATAAACTTCACATTTTCATTTTATTAAATCTTTAATAGTCTGATAGGTCCTTTAAATTCTTTCCCAATGTCCCGCCACTTTCCAATATTACCTAAATAAGCTTTTTTTCCATCTCAGAGTCCTATTTATGTTCAAATTTCGCTCGTGAAATGTGGTCCCTGTGCTTTCGCACATGTTATTAAAACTCTCTATTCTCTCCTTGGCATTTTTGCTTAGCAAAAAGGTTTGGTTTTTCCTTTTGGTTTCACAACTGTCCTTTGGTTTTTTGAGTGACTTCATAAGTGCATTTTTATCACCTCTGTTTGTAACTGCTTTCCATTTTCTTTTTACTAGTTGTTCTCGAAATCTTAAAGATTATGCACTGTTATCTTGACTGTTTCATATCCTTTACTTTTCAAATAAAATCTTGCAACGTTTCATTTAATTAGATCCTAAAGAGTCTTAACCTTAGTGTAAAACAATACTTGTAAAGGAAGAAACAAACTAAATGTTAAGAAGCAGAAAAATTATTAACAGATTTTTCCCCCCTAAGGAACAAATTTTACAAACCTATCAATTTTATTTATAAAGCTGCCAAAGCCAAATTGTATAATAGAATCAGAAAATGGAGCTAATCTCATCTCACTTTCCATAGGAAGTCATTTGCCTGTTGATGATGAGATCTAGGGAAATCACTTCACATTTCTGGGCCTCAAATCCTCTTTGAAAAAATGTATAGGACCAGGTCAGTTTTTCAAACAGAGGCTCACAACTCCTTAGTGGGTAGTGAAATCAGTTCTGTGGAAGGGGACTAGTGTTTTTTATAGAAGAGAAAATATCAGAGTGTATCTCGTTATAGTGAGGCCGTTTCAAGAAATTTTTTCATGAAATTGTGTGTGTGTATTTGTAATGCAAAATACATTTTTCACTGTAGGTCACTTTCAAAGAAGCTTGAAAAACACAGCATGAAGTTCTCTATAATCTTTTCCAATCATAAAATTCTATGGCTCTGAGATATAAAAAAACCAAAGCTATTGTCTTTCCATCATTAAGCCACAAGCACTCCTTCTGCAGTCAACTCAGAAGCATGATACAGAAAAGGGAAGCCAGGATTTGAAATCATAAAACAGACTTTGCATCCTATTTCTGAGACTTATTAATGGTACTCCCTTGTGTACATTGTTTAACCATCTGGAACTTCAGATTAATGTAAAATGGGATAACAGTGACATGCACCATACAGGGTTGCTATTAAACACTATTAATTTGCACAAGCCAGAAACTCAGGAACCATTCTGACACTCCACCTATATAATCCATTGCCAAGTCCTGTTGACTGTACCTCCAACTATCCCTTGGACCAATTCACTCCTCCCCATCCTAATGCTACAAGGAGTGCTCCCTTCGATAGCTCAGCTGGTAGAGCGGAGGACTGTAGCCACTTCCTAATGCTACAAGGATACAGCCTGCATCCACATTTGTTTCAATCCCTGTCCATATCCTCATCTCACTTTCCATACTTTCAATGACTTTTACTGCTCTTGGAGTGAAGTTTGAACTCCTATTATAGACATCCAAGGTTGACTCTGCCTATGTCTGCAGCCCCAATTGAAATCCCCCTGCTAGTGACAGCCTCACCCTCAGGGCTCTTGCAGCACTGGCCATCTTACAGATGCCTGAACTGGATCTACATGGATGTTGTATGTCTATTTTCTTTGCTCTTCCACTCCTTGCCTCCTCCACACTCAGTTCTAAATTTTACCTACAATGTCTGTAGGTTGAAGAAATCTTATCTATTTGCCCTACAGGAGGGAAAGCACCCCCCTCCCTTGCCTCCTGTAACATTGTTAATTTTTCCTTCAAGGTAATTATCATAGTTTGAAAGTAGACATTCAGTCTGTGATTACATGGACAATGTCTGTTTCCTCACTAGACTGATCTCTATGAGGGCAGAGACTGCATTTGATTGGCTAAACATTGTATCTCGGATACCTTACACACCATCTGACACATAACAAGAGCTCAATAAATATTTTTGAATGGATAAATAAAGGCGATAAGAAAGCATAAATGCTGCACAAATGTTAACCATGTTCCTAGACTGTTGCAATTGATTTTCTGCTGATTTTCCTGACTTCAGTGTCACTTTGATTCAACCTATTATGTACACATTTGTCTAAAATATTTTTGCTCCCGTGAACAAGATTATGTCAGTAGTAACTTTTTCAATTGGCCACCCTCCATTTTTAGTGGCTTTTATGGCTATTTCCTTATTTACTTGGACACCACTTTGATCTGAAGGTGGGCTCAATCTTGTAAGGCATATTTGGACTTGACCCAACACACATAAACTTGTTCCCTATTATTCCCCAAAGCAAACAGGCTAGCCCTTCCTCTGAATCAGGAAGGGTAGGGAAGAGAAACAGAGATGATTTTCTCTGTTTCTCCTCCCCACCCTACACACCCATACTTATCTCTGTCCCAGACCTTAGCCTGTAAAGCTTTCATTCCTGCTCATCTGTCCTTCAAGGGCATTCAGGGATCCTGCCTAATGATTTTATCCAACATTTGTCTATCCCATCTCTGACCTTTTCTGAGAATAGTGTCCAAAATAGATACCAGCCACTTACTCTTTAACCTCTTCTTTATTTCCATTTCACTATATAAAATCATATTATCACTAGAGGCCCATTGTACAAAACTGGCTCTCTGACATCCTCCAAGGAGTCCTGGATTGTGAGAGGGAGCAGGCCAGGTGGAGGGACCCCACAGGTACACAATAGGGGCTGGGACAGATCCGGGAAGTTGCCCAGCTGGGGAGGGACCGCTGGAGAGCTCTAGGTCGTGTCCACCCCATCTCGCTCAGTCCTGATCAGCCGGACCCCAGCAGCAAGCTAACCTACCAGTCAGTGCATCTGCCCCCTGGTGGTCAGTGCACATCATAGCAAGTGGTTGAGCAGCCTTAGCATCTCATCAGCATATTACACTTTGATTGGTTGAACAGACAACCAGATGATCGGACATTTAACGTATTAGGCTTATATTATATAGCATAAGAGTTCTTATCACAAAGAGAATTTTTTATTTTCTCTTTATTGTACCTATATGAGCTGATGGATGTTAACTAAATCTATTGTTTACATTTTAGGATATATATATAAATCAGACCATCATGCTGTATATCTTAAACAGAGAGTAATGTATGTCTACTTCTTAATAAAACTAGAAAAAAAATTATATTATTAACAATTGATTTATTTTCTTGTCTGTGCTTCTTACTAGACTTTAAGCTCTATGATGGCAGGGACCTGGCCTTATTCATTGTTCTTATCACACTCCTGGACAGTGCCTCATCCAAAATGCTCAATGAATATTTCTTGGGCAGAAAAATAAGTATCTAAAATTCATATTAGCAACCATATACTTGTTTAGTCTCTAAACCTTGAGTCCAGATGATTATCACCTAGTATGTCACTTCTGGGATTTTATAATTTCAATAGGAAATTTTAGGCTGAACAATTCCTTATACATACCATACTTCCTTCTATCTCTTCTTTCCTCCTCTCCGACCTTTTATCAACATGATAGGCTAAAATCATCATGGTTTTATACAGCTAGTAGGACCTACACTCAGCTTTGAACTAGCCATAAGCAAGAAGGAGGCTTTAGACTGCAAGACAATATAATAGGTCAGAATGTGTTAAGACTCTGCTTTAGGGTATATACTGTATGAATGAAGTTGTTGAGAAAGGTTAGGCTGATATATGTATACAGCTATCTTCCCCCAGTGGATAGAGGGTATTGACTTACTCTATATTTTATCTCTCATAGAAATTATCTCTGTGCCTGGCACACAGTAAATGTGTATTAAAACATATTTAGCACTTTATTATCTTATATAAAAAGTTTTTATTTGTAAAACTACTAGAAGAAAGCATAGAGGATAAACTTCTTAGTTATGATATTTTGGAATTTAACAGAAAAGCACAGTCAACAAAAAGAAAAAGAAAAAAGTTGGACTACATCAGACTAAAAAGATTCTGAACAGCAACAAAAAGTCAGCAAAATTGAAAGGGAGGGTACCAAACGAAAAAAAATATTTGCAAATTACTTAACTGTTAAGGGGTTAATACCCAAAATATATAAAGAACTTGTACAATTCAATAGAGAAAAAGCAAAACATCCAATTTAAAAATGAACGAAGAATCTACAAAAAACAACAAACATTTTCTAAAGATGACATACAAATGGCTAACATGAAAAGGTGCTGAACAACACTAACCATCAGGGAAATGCAAATCAAAACCAGAATGAAATATCATTTCACATTTGTTAGAATGGCTATCATCAAAAAGATAAGAGCTAACAAGTGTTGGGGAGGATGTAGAGAAACTGTTGGTGGAAATATAAAATAGTGCAGCCACTATGAAAAACAGTATGGAGTTTTCTACAAAATTAAAAATTGAATTACTATATTATCTGGCAATTCCACTTCAGAGTATATATCCAAAGAAAACAAAATCACTTTCTTAAAGAGATATCTGTATACCAATGTAGTATTATTTACAACTAGAGTCTGGTGCACAAAATTCAAGCATGGGGGTTGGGATAAAATGGGGGGCATCTTGCAGCCTGGCCTGCACCCTCTCCAATCTGTCATTCTGCGTGACCCCCCCCCCCCACCCTCCCCCAGGGATCAAGCCTAAACCAGCAGTGGTACATATCTCTAGCAATCCAGGACCAGTGGCTCCTAACCAATCACCTGCCTGCCTGAACACCTGTAACCCCTCTATCTGCCTGTCTGATCACCCCTAACCACCTCTGCCTGTTTGCCTGATCACCCCTAACTGCTCCCCTGCCAGTCTGATTACCTCTAACTGCTCCCCTGCTGGCCTGATGACCCTTAACCACCTCTGCCTGTTTGCCTGATCACCCCTAACTGCTCCCCTGCCAGTTTGATTACCTCTAACTGCTCCCCTGCTGGCCTGATGACCCCTAACCACCTCTGCCTCAGCTCCACACCAGGACCCAGGATTCCCTCCTCCAACTGGCTACAGGCTCCTGGGATCTGGCTTCCTTCACTCTGGTTAGCCACAGGCAGCTGGGACCATAGGCAGGCAGCTTCTCCCAGGCAGGCTTTGTCAGGAAAGATGTCCAGTATAATTAGCATATTACCCTTTTATTAGTATAGATAGCCAAGACATGGAAACAATCTGAGTGTCCATCAATAAATAAATGAATAATGATATCTTTATTCATTTATTTATTAAAAAGGAAATCCTGCCTTCTGACAACATGGATAGACATCGAAGGCATTGTATTAAGTTATTAAGTGAAACAAGTCAAATAAGACAAATATTGAATACTGTTTGATTTCATTTATATGTTGAGTCTAAAAAATAAGTGAACTCATAGATATAGAGAAGAGATTGGGGTTGCTAAAAGTGAACGGATGAGAGTGGGTAAAATGGGTGAAGGGGGTCAAAAGATACAAACTTCCAGCTGAAGTCCTGGAGATAGATAGATATATATATATATATATATATATATATATATATATATATACACACAGCATAATGACTATGGTTAAGAATAATGTATTGCATATTTAAAAGTTGCTAAGAGGGTAAATCTTAAAAGTTCTCATCACAAGGAAAAATAATAATTATGTGTGGTGCTAGATTTTAACTTTAACTTATTGTGGTAAGTATTTTGCACAGTATTTGCACAAATCATTAAGTTGGACATCTAAAACTAACATAATGTCCTATGTTGCTTATATCTCAATCTTTTGTTTATTAACCACTTCATATGTATACCCCACTTCCCAATTAGACGTAAACTTCTTGAAGTCTCAGGTCATTTATGAAATTTTTTGTAATTTATAAAATCCACTATAATGCTAAACTCATAGAAGGTAATCTATAAAACTCATTATTAAAAATAGCTGTGTCAAACCTCAGAGGGAATGCAGGAGAGGGTAGAGGGTAAGATCAAACAATGAACTCATATGCATATATGCATAACACATTGATACTGAGAATAGGGTGGTGAAGGCTTGGGGGAGAAGGTTGGAGAGGGCAATGGGGGAAAAGGGGACATATGTAATACTTTCAACAATAGCAATTTATTTTTTAAAAATGGCTGTTATCTTATAAACATCCTGTAAGAAAGTTAAGATGAATTCCTGTGAAGCCCTAAGTTCAATTTTGCTATTGGGAATTTTCTGTAACCACTAACCCCCCAAATGATTCCACTTTTGATTTTGCAATTCAAAGCCTTCTTATCTTGGGCTATGATTAAAAATAAAATACAAGTAAAATATCTAGCACATTTGCCTAACAAAGGCATTTGCCTAATTAATACAAGTGAAATGGATTACAGAGAAGAGTTAACTAGAATCCTTTCCTGTAATTAGGGTGGTATGATGTGTACAGAAAATGGGAGATGTGTATTAAATAAGCATTAGAAAGCTATTTTTACATTCACAAGTTTACACTAGCATAACCATACACCTCCAAGCTCTGCTCTATCCCTTAGAGTTATTATTTTAATGAACAGAACCTCAAGAGAAATGCTCATAGATCAGTAACCACTGGAACAGTTTTTGTTTTGTTTTGTTTTTTGAGAATTAAATACTTTTGGAGCCATAAAATGGAGCCCCCTGCTGAGAACAAAAATTAAGGAAAGTAATTATAGAATGTGATAAAGGTGATTACAGTTTATGGATTCTCTAACTCATAGGACCCAAACAGGAATTCTTCAATGAAAATATTTATTTTCCCCCATCAGCTCAGTTCTCTCTAGATATAGCACAGAATCAACAACCTATCATTTAAAGAACTTGGCAGTACTTGTAATCTCTTCACACAAACTCATTACTGCTTACCTGTATAGGGTGCCAATAAGAGGCAACAAGCAGCGATCACAAGAAGATTAACTGGGGAAAATCATAAAAGAACGTGACTTCCATTTTCATCAACAGATCCCCCTTCACTTGGGATGTTATTCAGCAATAACTAGATGTAGTGCATGTTGCCTGAATGCTATCCTCCAGAAAACATAGTCAGAACAAATACAAAAAAAGAAACAATATCTTCTTAAGAAAGAAAAAAAGCAATAGAAGAAAGAGGTGAGGGGGAGACAAAAGATAAAATATAAAATCAAGGGACCATTATATCCATGGACAGGGGCCTCACCCAGATTATCCTCAAAGATGCTATGGAAATAACACATCAATTCCCTAAACATTCATGTAAGATAATAAATCCCATCATCTTAAACTTTTTTTAAATAGATACTAAAGAGAGGCAGGATCCTATACTGATATTACAATATGTTCATGGAAATAGGAAATCTTATTCTTTTCCATAAAATCTCAGTAAACCTCTGAAGTGCATGTTCTGAGCAGATAAATACTAGGACAACGTTCACTGTTTTGAGTTCATTTGTTTTATGTTCAACATTTAACCACTTTTACTTTTTTAAAAAAACATTTTTTTTTTTTTATTGATTTCAGAGCAGGAGAAAGAGAGAGAGAGAGAGGGAGAGAGAGAGAGGGAGAGATCAATTGGTTACAGAGAATTATTGATCAACTGCCTCCTGCACCTCCTGCACATCTCATCCTAGGGATTGAGCCCACAACCCAGTCATGTGCCTGGACTGGGAATCAAACTGTGACCTCCTTATTCATAGGTCGACACTAAACCACTGAATCATGCCAGTGTGGCACCCAATTTTACTTTTAAGTGACAATTTCACTGAGGCTCATTTATACATTTCTCCAACTTCCCTTGTCTTCTAATTACTTATTCTGCATATGTTTCTCAGAGGAACAGCTATGACCCCTTACATAAAAGTATATATTATTCTGCCAAGAAGACAACTCTGTCCTAATTCATAAAAATATATTAAATAACATATGAAGCAAGATGGTGTGAATCTAATTGCTACTTATGCCAGGAGATTTAGAAATCTGAATTAGGTTTTTCAAGACTGTTCTATAGCAAGTTTCATGCTTACAGATAATTACTCCCAGCTAGAAAAAAAGATTCCATCATACAGAGATAATGTAGCTGACCAATAATTCTATACATCATTATGTGCAAAAGTCTTGGGGATCTTTTACATTTAAAACTACTCTGTCTCCTCACTGGAGTCAGAGGAGGTATGGCCCTCCAGGTTTCTGACTCCTTTACATCACGCATTCTCCATGAATCACATAAGGAGAGGCTGTGATCCCTGAATAATACTGTCATTAGCATTTATAAATTTAGACATACTCTGTGACATTAGTAAGAAAAATGTCTCTAATTTATAATTGAATAAAAGAATATTTTGAGGAATCAGTAAGATGTCAGAATTAATAACCCTAATTGTGCACCTCCTCAGTCAGCTGGGTTAACCTCCTCTATGTTTCCTCTGGTGTTCCCAGGGTTTCCTCTCTGGTTCTTTTCCTTTCACTCAAGCTGTTGGGCCTCCAGTCCAAATATTGAAATAGCTTTGAGTTCTTCATTGATGTCTGAGAGAATTTAACTCCATTTTCATCTACACTAATAAAAGAGAAATATGCAAATTGACTGTACCTCCATGACACCCACCAGTCAATTAGGAGTATGCAAATTAAGCCAACAAAAATTTGCACATGCAGGTGCAGAGCAGCCGGGTGGGGCAGAATGCCTACTATGAAGGGGAAGGCAGGGGGAGGAAGGAGCTAGAGGAGCGGTGCTCCAGTTGGAGTAGAGAAGACTGAAGGAATCGGCCAGAGCGAACACTGAAGACTATGGTCAGAGCGAAGATGGAAGGTGGTGGCCAGAGCAAAGACATGATTCCTGGGTGCCAGAGGAAAACCAGTGCCGGCATCCAGGGAAAGGAAGGTCTATTGCATGAATCTTTATGCAACAAACCTCTAGTATAAATATAACAACTTCAGCTTTAATGGAGAAATGATTTTACTCTGTCTCTTCTCCTGGCTGGCCAGTCCTCATTAGTAGCGGCTTTGGCCCTGTTTTCTGACCCTATAGTTTTGCCTCTTCCAGAATTTTCTATAAAAAGAATAATATAGCTTATAGACTAGAGTTTGGCTTCTTTCACTCTGCAGGTATTGGAAGTCAATTCCTTTGTATGGCTGAGAAGTATTTCACTATGTGTATGCACCATACCACAGATTGATTATCCACTCACTAGTTGTAGGACATTAGGGTTGTTTCAAGTTTTATGAACATTTGTGGCAGGTTTTTTTGTGTGTATGTGTGTAGGTTTTCATTTCACTTGGATAAATACCCAGTAGGATTGGTGAATTGTATGTAAATAATTAAGTAATTTATTGGTGAATTGTATGTAAGTAATTTCTTAACTTTATAAGAAATCATCAAACTATTTTTCCAAAATGGCTGCACCATCCTGCATTTCCATCAGTAATGTATGAGAATTCCAATTGCTTCATATCTTCACCAGGACTTGATTTTTGGACAGTCTGTTTTTCTTATTTTGGGTGGAGAGGAGTGATTGAAGCCATATTGCATTGAGGTTTCAATTTGTCTGACCTCTCATAAATCCTTTTTTCTTCACTCTCCTTTAGTAGTTAATGTGTTAGACATACATCTGTGTCCCACCTCACAGCCTCTTGGCCCGCCTTTTAACTGCAACGGCTATAGTCACTAATTGCTTACAGGTAGGATTTAAAAGCAAAGACCTTACCTACACCATGTATCTCTCACTTTCTGACACATGGTTTCTCTGTCCCCACCTGCCATGTGAAATATTTGCACTTCTAAACCTATAAATGCAAGAAAGCTTTTGCCCTAATGGGTAAATCCTGACCAATGGTGACAGAAAATTGGAGAATACGTATTCCTCCCTTTGGAAGAACATTAGTAAAGCATTTTCTTCCTTGAGGTCACTTTCTAAAATAGATTACTTGCACACAAGCTTGGGCTTTGCTTTAGGTAAAATTCAGGCTAAAGTATCTTTGGAAAGTACTTCAGCTTAAAGGGAAAGTAAAGGGCAAAAGAAAGCAGAAATTAAACGTGGACATAAGACATGGACACAAGAACACAGTTTTTTCTCTTTGGTGAGTATGATTCTTTAGGCATGTCTTCAAGCGTAAAATACAAGATTGTAAAGTTATGTGACTAACTGTTGGATTTTCAATACTTAAATACGTCTCTTCAATTAGAATTTTAAGGATATACGTGAAGATAGTATTTTAGATGTATTGAAAACAAAATATTAATGTCAACTTGCTGAACATTAATATTTAACTTTTATTCTTCACCAAAATAATTTGCCAATTTGCCTTGTTTTCTTTTACTTTCACATTTGTGACAGAGCCTCATGGGAGTAATCTGAATAATGACTGAGGTGGCTTGCCTAGGTGTGGTATCTACAGAAGGGGTGTTACTCTGCACAAGGATTCACACCAGGTCTAGAAAAAACAGATGAGTGATAAGCAACCCTTGTTATTCAGGACAGAAGCAAATAGCAAAGGAAAGCATTATTTTATATTTTATATGACGAACAAAGCCTTAATCCTGATAACACTGCTCACTAAAGCTACACTCAAATGGCTCAGATAAAACTTACCACTAATAAATGTCCCTGTAGAGAACAATTCATAGGTAAATTTGAAATCTTGTAAATGTTTGCATTACATCACTTTTGACAACAAATACCAATGTGCTGACTGACCATACGAAAGTAGCTTTTGTTAACAAGCAAGAGAAAGTCTATTCAGCAGAACAAATTTCTCATTTTTCTTGATGAAAATACAAGTATAACTCAGCTCTTCATGGCATGATCTTTCTGGCACACATATATCACATATATGTGTTGACTATATTTATGGCTCCTTTGTGTGAGGGACCTTTTCATAGTGTAGAAAGCATTCTTAGGATTTTCATAAAAGGTAAATATTGGTAGACAAAAGCCACAAACGTGTAATATAGCAGAGGCTAGCTCCTGAATTTCATTCACAGTAATTATGCTTCATGGATGAGTGCTGGAGAAAAAGCTCCTGGGGAAAATAAGCAACTTAAGTTGGAAGTGATTCCAGGTAAAAATATGTAAGAGAAAATTATACAAATAATTGCTTAGTACTTATAAAAATCAAGCATCAGAAACATTCACAACATCTGAGTTCATGGAATTGATCTATCCTCTGTTTCAGCATAATCATCATCACCTTCACTGTCACCAATGAATGAAATTGATGATGTAGATATTTTAGGTTAATAAGCTAATTTGGCAGGTTATGTGTACTCTTCCAAATTTCTCAGATAATAATTACCAATATATGAGTAACTTGCAATATGTCCATTTTACTACACTGAATCAGATAAAATGTTCTCTGATTACAATTTTTATTTGGGGGTACAGCTATCAGATAAACCACATACCTTCAAAATAAAATTAGTGATTTTGTCATAAAAGTAAATTGCTCTTCTCTTTTCAACCTTAAACATCTCAGGTTGAAAATTTCAGGCATCTGATGTACTCTTTGCCTCTCTACAATAAAACTCATTATATCCTTTGTTTTATTTGATTCTTCTTTTCTAATCCCTCTTCTCCTAGCCAAGTCCAAAAGTTTAGATGGATACTTAGCTGGTTAATATCAGGACCAATTATAAGTGAGCTCTGAGATTATAATTACCTAACAAGCTTAATTACAGCATTCCAAGAGGTTTTCATAAAATGACTTATAGTTGGAATTTCTGGAGGAAGCAACAAAGAGCTGTAGCTCAACTTCAGACTTACAAATGACCTTGGAACTATCTCAGGGACAAGCAGAGCATGTGCTAGAGATGGAGACAAATATATGGGAACTAAATGCAAGTTGTTTTCCTTGATGGAGGAGAATGATTTGGTACTTTCCTTCCTACACTTCTCATTTATGGAGGGTGAAATATAGTTCAAGGACGAATGAAATAAAGTATCCTTTAACTAAAGTTAAACAGAAAAAAGAGTACAAGGACTGCCAATTCTTTGGCAAGTCTTATCGTTGACATAGATAAGAAAAAGAGGAAACTCCATAATACCTTAACCATAGGTCAGGTATGAACTTCCCCAGGCAGCCTGGACTCAGATCTGACGAAGCTGCAGAAGCCGCAGAGAACAGGACACATGGTGCTGTGCTGGAATGGATGTCTGGTCCTTATGGCAGAGGATGGGACAGTGGAATGCAAGTCTGACCTGGGACATCAACCTTCCAGTCAAGATTCAAGGAGAGCATGCCTAGAGTCAAGTACACCAACCTCTACATTTCTGCTCATTCCCTGGGAAATAACGAAACAATAAAATCCAGAATGTATCTCTTGAACCTTAAAACCTTGTATCAGAAATTGAAACCTTCCAGACACAAGAGTGAATAAATTTTTTCTTCTAATTGGAGATTGTGTCTTTGGACGAGGCTGGAGAATATGAGAAGTAAATACTGGCTCTGAACAAAGAGTCAAAGGAAGATTTGCTTTCTTCTCCACCAAGTATGATTCTAGACCAGCAAATTTTTATATGAGCATGCTATAGAATCAGGAAGAACATTTTTGTGGGAGTTGTACAAATCTGAGATAGACTATGTCAAGATGAAGACTGGTAAAAAGTGCATGTAATGGTGATAACAAGCATGATATACAGAGAATAACAATGAAGGAGATATTTGATTATCAATAGTAAATAACAAATATATTATTTACTACTAGAGGCCTAGTGCACAAAATTCATGCATGGAGGGATGTCCCTCAGCTCAGCCTGCACCCTCTCCAATCTGGAACCCTTCGAGGGATGTTCAACTGCCTCTCACAATCCAGGACTGCTGGCTCCTAACTGCTCGCCTGCCTGCCTGCCTCCCTGCCTGCCTGATTGTCCCTAACCACTCTACCTGCCTGCCTGATTGCCCCTAACCATCTCTGCCTGCCTAATCACTCCTAACCACCTCTGCCTGCCTGCCTGATTGCCCCTAACTGCTCCCCTGCTGGCCTGATTGCCTCTAACTGCCTCTGCTTCACTCCATACCCAGGACCCAGGATTCCGTCATCAGTCGCAGGCACCTGGGACCCAAGCTTCCCTCCCTCTGGCTGGCCGCAGGCACCCAGGACCTGGGCTGGCTTTCCCCATGCCATCCATAGCCACAAGGGAGCATAGGCGGGTGGCTTCACCCAGGCCGCAGCCACAGGTGCCTGGGACCACGGGTTAAGCGGCTTTTCTCTCTCCCAGGCCGCAGCCACAGGTGCTGTTACCCGGGATGGAGGGGCAGGAGACTTGTCCCTCTCCTGGGCTGCAGGTACAGATGCAGCAGTGGGTGGTTTGTCCCTCTCCCAGGCCATAGATATAGCCACTGGTGCCTGTGGGGACCATGAGACATGCAAATTGTACCTCTCATGGGCTGCAGCCCCAACCGCTGATGCCTGGGACTGTGGGGTGGGTGGCTAGTCCCTCTCCTGGGTCGCAATACCAGTAGCTGGTGCCCATGACTTTGGGGCAGGTGGCTTGTCCCTTTCCCAGGCTGCAGCCTGGCTGGTCTCTATTCCTCTCTCATGAGCTCATTTGTGCCTAGCTGGTCCCCATTCCTCTCTTGCAAGCTCATTTGTGCCTGGCTGATCCGCATTCCTCTCTCCCCAATGTTGAGTGTCTGAGACTTTATGGTGTGGCAGTGTGAGGGCATGTCGGTCATTTGCATATTAGCTCTTTATTATATAGGATTGCTATCCCAATGTTGACTACCAATGAAGTCACATTAGCATTTGTATACACAATTTATTGTTTCCTCCTCATGGAATTCCCATGGAATTTAGCCCACTATGAATTTCCCTCAAAGCATGTCTAGGGATTGACAGGGGGTATACTATCAAGTTCATATCTGATAAGCATTTTCTCTTTCTTAGACCGCGGGGGAGGATCTGCCATCTCAACTTTCCATGCACTAAGTCTGAAGCTCTTACAGGGGCTTTGAAAGCCATTACCTGGTGCTTGGAAACTCTAGAGGTGCTAACCAGCCCTGTATTCCCTAGTCTTCCTATGCCACAGTGATTCTGGGTCCCTTACAGAAATGAGTCATGCTCATTACTCCCTGTTCCAAAGGATTCAGATGCCAGGCCATCCCTTTGTCAATATCTCTTATGCATTTGTGTCAGGCACGTCAATATCAGAATAGATGCATGGCATGAAATTATAGAATCAATATAGGTTTTGCAGGATCTATCTTGCTCCTGTTAAATATTATTATAAGTCCCTTGGAGAGAATTCCAACCTCAGCCACTGATTCTTTCTTAAAGAAAGGAAGAGTGTTTACCCTGAGCTCCCTGGCCCATGCTCCATGCTATGTTCCAAGATAGCAATATATTACATAAGATAGAATCTGTATATTACTCCAATATATAAATGACTCCTTGCTAAAAGTCATGAAGTCTTGATGGAACTTCAAGATTTTACTGAACTATCACAGATGTTATTAGCCTCTGGTTACAAATGAAACTCGCCTAGTCCAGGCTCTGGCTATTCAACATGTGGTCCATGGATTAGCAGTTTAGCATTCACAGGGGAGCTCATCAGAAAAGCATAATCTCCAACTCCACCCCAGGATGTGCAGTTTAAGGAGATCCTTAGGTGATTCATGTTTACATTAAAGCACAAAAAGATAGTATTATAAACTATATCATTTTAGAAAATTATGTCTCTGATGGCAACATGGCTCATAGATCTGCGTCATGAATACACATCTTTGTATCCATCTGCGGATACAACCACCACAGCCTCTGTGATTCACATATAGGTGTCAGCATCTGACCATTGCAGCTTCTGGTGGTGTTACACCCAAACATTTAAACATTGGAATACATATTATTTTTATATTAAACTAGAGGCCTGATGCACAAAATTCATACAAGGGGCTTGCACCCCCCCCTCTATCCCCTCCCCCCGGCTCCCCCCCCCCCCCCCCCCCCCTGGTCATTGTGGCTTCATCTGGAAGGACATCTGGAAGGATGTCTGGTCTAATTAGCATATTATGTTTTTATTATTATAAATTATTATAAATTGGAGGCCCAGTGCACAAAATTGGGGCGGGGGGGGGGGGGTCTTTCAGCCTGGCCTGCACCCTCTCACAATCCGGGATCTCTCTCACTATCTAGGACCACTGGCTCCTAACCGCTCACCTGCCTGCCTAATCACCTTAACCCCTCTGGCAGCCTGTCTGCCTGTTCACCCCTAACTACCTCTGCCTGCCTGCTTGACCATCCCTAACTGCCTGATCTCTCCTAACTGCTTGCCTGCCTGCCTGATTGTCCCTAACCACCTCTGCCTGCTTGCCTAATCGCCCCTACCACTCACCCACCTTCCTGATCACCTCTAACTACTCACCTGCCTGCCTGATCACCTCCAACCAACCTGCCTCGCTGCCTGATCATCCCTAACCACTCTGACTGACTGCCTGATTGATTGCCCATAACTATTCTGCCTGCCTGCCTGCCTGCCTGCCTGATCACCCCTAACTGCTTGCCTGCCTGCCTGATTGCCCTTAACTGTTCGCCTGCCTGCCTGATCACTCCTAACCGCCTCTGACTCAGTAGATGGCCACCTCTGCCTTGGCCCCTGCTGCTATGGCTTCACCCGGAAGGTCATCCAGAAGGGCATCCAGAAGATCGTTCGGCTGTCAGGTATAATTAGCATATTATGCTTTTATTATTATAGACTAATGGCTCAGTGCACAAAATTTGTGCATGGAGGGGATGTTCCCTCAGCCCAGCCTGCACCCTCTCCAACTGGAGACCCCTTGGGGATGTTCGACTGCTGGTTTAGGCCTGGTCCCCTGTGGGATTGGCCCTAAACTAGCAGTCTGACATCCCTCTTGCAATCTGGGACCACTGGCTCCTAACTGCTCACCTGCCTTCCTACCTGACTTCCCCTAACTGCCTCTGCCTGCCTACCTGATCATCCCCAACTGCCCTCTCCTGCCAGCCTGGTTGCCCTCAACTGCCCCCCCCCCCCTTGCTGGCCTGATCTCACCTCCAATGACCCTCCCCTGCCAGTATGATCTTACCACCAACTGCCCTCTCCTGCTGGCCTGATCTCACCCCCAATGATCCTCCCCTGCCAACCTGATTTTGCCCCCAACAGTCCTCCCCTGCTGACCTGATCTGCCCCCAACTGCCTTCCTCTGCCAGCCAACTTGGTTCTGATTTGGTTGGTTTCTATGCCAGTCAGTATCTCTGGGCCTATCAACGGGGCCTGAGCAGAAAGATGGAGCTGATCAGCAGCCCTGGTGGAGGCCTAAAGAGAAAAGGAGGCACAGCTGCTGCCCCAGCCAGGAGAGAAAGAGAGAGGCAAGTGCTGATCAACAGCTGCCACACAGGTTACAGATCAGACCCTGCATCTCTCTTCAAGCCTCTCTCCTGGCCTGATTTGCAGACCTCTCAGCAGTCAGTGCTGAGTCACCACAATAATCCACGCTGACTGCAGGACTAACTTCTGGTTGGTCAAGCCTCCAGTCATGACGGACCCTGGGTTTTTATATATTAGAATTATTTTCTTTTACTTCCATTATACATTATTGCTAGGGTATGATAGCGATTTTATTTTCAAGTTATGTGTTTAGATTGATAGTATTTTTTATGGATTTCATTTTGGGAGAGTAAATGAGATGTTATAGTATATTTGTTACAAATAGGAAGCATTGGGTCTGAGTGCATTGACAACTACTGCAAGGTCCATAGGAAGACATTCACAAATTTTATGCAGGGAAGTAACATCACAAAATGTTTTCTTTCAGGTAGTTTTTTTTCTAGTGGCTCTTTGTGTTATAAGACTAGTGTTAGAGGAGTTGATTTCTTCAATCCAAGAAAGTCTGTGAAGTGGACAGAGATCAAAAGAAAAGCTGGACAGGGGAATCTCAGAAGCAAAGATGGAAGGATTCAAGAAGAAAGGTACAAGTCAACAAAGTTGAATGAATTTATATGAACTATAAAATGGGTAGCTATGTAAACACAAAATACTTGCACAGCTGGGAACAACAAGGCTGACTCAGTTAGCTTTGGCATGAGTGTTGAAGGAAAGAAACATGGAAAAGGAGAATGGAGAAACAATGCTACCTGGCTTTTTTCTGAGCAGTATTTTCCTTTTGTCCCTAAGTCCCTGCAAGCGGTCCTGCAATCTTTAGGAAATGGCATTGCTAAGAATCTGCAGAGTGATTTCTAGTCCCAAATCAAATGCCATATACATCACTTCTGGCAGGCCAATTTTCTGTGGCTCTGTGTCCTCATGGGTAGCTTAGGGATAATGATGTGTGCTCACTCATAAGATACTGGTAGCTTTGATGACAGAAAAATATTCATCCGCATACTTTGAAACCATTAAGGAAGACAACTAATTTGTAACTGTTATATTATTTAGATTTCAGCAATATGATAAGTTTCCATTCATAACCTGTGCACACACAGGTGGCAGCCATGCCATTCGCTTCTGGGTAGTAATTAGGTTTCTTCTTTTTCAAAAAAGAAAGAAAGAACTTCTTGATATTAACACTTCTTTGTGGCTTCCTACTGGGGAATTTGTGTGAACAAAGAGACCTAACAGCTCTGTTGCTTTTGGGAGTCTCTTTTTTCTCAGATCTCTATCAATTTAGTTTTACAATCAAAGTATATTCTTTGGAGACCTTTGGTGACAGCTGGAAGTCAGAGTTGCACTTGGTTATATTTATTCATAGCATTTTGTAAAAAGATTCTTGATGGGGAAATTTTAAATTGAAAATATATCTCCAGAGAAATTATTATTACTTTAAACAAGTGTAGGTGGTCACAATGACATACAGTGGTGAGCGTTTTTCCCCGATGGAATCATAGCAGCAGCAGTACTATCAGTACCCAGAGTGTGTGGCCTGAGCATCTATTCATTTTCAAATAAAAGAATGACCACTATACCTATAGATTCCTGACAAGCTTTCTGATTTATTTTAAGAATGCCTAACTTTTCCCCAAAAGTCTATTGATATACTTAAATGCAAACATTAACGTGTAAAATAGTGCTATTTAGTTGTAGATTTATATGACTTGAAGTTTTTCAAAAGTCTTATCAGACCAGAATGAGGCACTAGAAGTTTATTAGGTTTCAATTTAAAACTGCCTAATTGTACCATTGAGCCAACTTTAAGATCAAGTATTTCATTAGGTGAGCTGAAACTCTATTCAGACACACAAAATGGCATTTCTATTGTCACCGATGAGGACTTTCTTCAGCCATATGAATTACTGTGAAGAAAGTAGGCATCCCATATGGTCATTTATACACAGACTAGAGGCCCAGTGCACAAAATTTATGAACGGGGGAAGGTCTCCTCAGCCTAGGCTGCACCCTCTCCAATCCAGGACCCCTTGGGAGATGTCCAACTGCCTGTCTAGACCAGCAGTCAGATATCCCTCATACAATTCTGGACCACTGGCTCCTAATCGCTCACCTGCCTAGTCACCTCTAACTGTGCCCCACCCTCCCCCCTCGCCAGTCTGATTGCCTCTCACTGCCTCTACGTGCTGGCTTGATTTCCCCTAACTGCCCCCCCCCCCCCACCAGCCTGGTCATGCCTAACTACCCCCTGCTGCCAACCAAGTCACCCCCATTTACCCCTTTCCTTCTGGTCTGGTTGCTTCTAATTCCCGCCCCATCCCCCCAAACACACACACACACTGGCTTGGTCAACCTCAACTATCCCCCCTGCCAGCCTAGTCACCCCTCACTCCCCCCCCCTACCTTCTCCAGTCTAATCATCTCAAACTGCCCCTGCCAGCCTGATCACCCCCAACAGCCTCCCCTGCTGGCAAGTTGCCCCCAACTGCCCCCCCCCACCAGCCTGGTCACCCCTCACAGCCTGCTTGTTCAGTCGTTTGGTTGTCTCTCAGACAGGCCGTGGGTGACTGGGGGACTAAGGGGACTGGGGGTCTGGGAGGCAGGTGTAGGGGTGAGCCTGGCCGTGCCACACACCTGTTAGCCCACCAGGGCTGAGGGGACTGGGCATCACAATCTTGTGGCTGTGGGCATCGCCATATTTGAGGGCATGGCAGTCAATTAACATATTCCCTTCTTATTGGCAGTGGGTACTGCCATCTTTGTGAGGCTGTGACGATCAATTAGCATATTCCCTCTTTATTAGATAAGGATTATCATGGTGCTGGCACAGACTTTAACAAAGTATCTTAGCCGAAACCGGTTTGGCTAAATGGATAGAGCGTCAGCTTGGGGACTGAAAGGTCCCGGGTTCAATTCTGGTCAAGGGCATGTACCTTGGTTGTGGGCATATCCCCAATAGGGGTTGTGCAAGAGGCAGCTGATCGATGACTCTCTCTCATCAATGTTTCTAACTCTCTATCTCTCTCCCTTCCTCTCTGTACAAAATCAATAAAATATATATATTTTTTAAAAAGTATCTTAGGTCAGACTAAGCCTCATTATTTTATTTTTAAAAATATATATATTTGCCGAGACCGGTTTGGCTCAATGGATAGAGCATCGGCTTGGGGACTGAAGGGACCCGAGTTCGATTCCGGTCAAGGGCATGTACCTTGGTTGCAGGCATATCTCCAGTAGGGGGTGTGCAAGAGGCAGCTGATCGATGACTCTCTCTCATCAATGTTTCTAGCTCTCTATCTCTCTCCCTTCCTCTCTGTACAAAATCAATAAAATATATTTAAAAAATAAAAGTAAAAATAAAATA
This sequence comes from Pipistrellus kuhlii, assembly GCF_014108245.1. NCBI lineage: Eukaryota > Metazoa > Chordata > Mammalia > Chiroptera > Vespertilionidae > Pipistrellus > Pipistrellus kuhlii. The sequence goes on along the minus strand of NW_023425573.1, from coordinate 49,221,837 downwards.
AAAAAATATATATTTATTGATTTTTACAGAGAAGAAGGGAGAGGTAGAGTTAGAAACATCAATGAGAAATAAACATCAATAAATTGCTCCTGCACGCCCTGTGCCCGCAACCAAGTTACATGCATTTGACCAGAATCAAACCTGGGACCCCTGAGTCCGCAGGCCAACGCTCTATCCACTGAGCCAAACCAGTTAGGGCACACCTCATTATTTTAAATGCCACACATCTGTTCTAGAAAATCTACATTTTGTTAACATGGAAAATAGGAGAAAAAGTATGATGTTTCATGCTAATTAACAAACTATACACAAATTCCAAACTGACCAGCTAATTACTAAAAATTCACTCAAAGATACAAATGCACTACAGAGATGCTAAAATGGCATTTACATGTGAATCACAGAATATTAGAGGTGGAGATAATTTAGTCCAACTCTCATCTTTTACAGACAAAAACATGAGGCCTGGAAATATTAAATCCACACAAATAGTGCCAAGGCATGAAACAGAATGCAAGAAATTCTTTTAAGAGGCGAAATTTGTTAGAACTAATTATGGCAGATCTCTTAAGTCCAATTATGACTTACAAATTAATATTGCAAATGTGTTAAAGCTAATCCCAGGGCTACTGCAAGTAGTTGTGAAGAATGAATGCAGAGCACAGATCAAGTGGGTGCTGCCATTTGCAGAGACTAAATTGAGGCTGCACAGCCTTAAGGGTTAAGATTTAGGGTTGTTCTTTTGTTTTGTTTTTTCATGTTTGACTCCCTGGTATTTAGAAATATGCCAGCATATACTCAGCACTCACTAAATATCTGTTGAATGGATGACTGACTGTATGAATGAATGAACTAAAGAACAAATGAATGAATCATCCATTCAATAATGAAAGTTATAAACCTGGCATCTTTGGCTTTTTCTTCTCCCTCACCCCATTCTGTTGATTTAACTTTGTAAATATCCCTCCATCCCTTCCGTCTCCATCTCTATAATCATCACTCTAGTTCACACCACTGTCATCTTTCACCCAGACTATGGCAACCGATGCCTGACTTCCCTCCCTTCCACTAGCCCTGTACCCATAAAATCCATCTTCCATGGAACTATCAGACTGATCTTAAACTTGTCAGTTTCCTATTAAAACTCTTTAATGGCTTCTCATTACACACATTGACTAAATCTCCAGCCCCTCCACATTGCATACAGGGCCCTGCAAGATCCAATACACATCATATTTCTAACCTTCATCCCATTACTCTGGCCCACAATTTATGAAGAAGAAACAACAGCTATTGAACCCTGACATGTTGGTTACTAATCTATAGGAGACTGGCTCATCTGTTCCCAGGTCTGCAATGTCCTCTCACTTCTCATTTTACCAAGCTAACGAATACCATCCTTTAGGATTTAGTTCAATGGTAGCCTCTCCTGTTGCTTACCAGCTAAGACCGCTGGTCTCCTCCTGTAGGCTATGCACCTTCATCTGTGCTCCCATAATTTCATATTTCTCCATCTCAAGGCACTTACCACCCTCTATAATAACTGTATGTTTCCATGCCTGTATTTCCTACTAGAATCTGGATCCCTGATGGCATCATATCCGTCTTTGAGTGCCTATCATACATAGTGCCTGGCGCAGTGCAGGTGCTCAAAAAAATATGTGGTGATTAAGTAAATGAATGGCTTATGCTATATACAAAGGGAAAGAATTTTTGTAATAATCACTAAGTAAACAGTAACAAGCAACTTGTGCCACTTTTAAATACTCAGCCATTCAACATATGTCTTTTACAAATTCCATCTTTTGTTAAAGTAAAGAAATAGGCACGGAGCCCAGGGGAATCACTTTTAACATGTCTTTTATGGTTCTTTCATGCCCGGAAATTTGATTCTCTTTATTATAAATGCTCCAGGCACCAACAGATTATTTTTCTCATTTTTTTTGTTCAACTTTATCCCTTCCTTAGTCTGCCTCTCTCACCCACAACAAAGAACTTCCATCAAGCAAACACAACCAAATGTAACATTTGTTATAAGAAGACAAAAATAGGAGAAACTTGATATACATTATTTTAGACATTTACAAAATGGAGATGTTCTCAAGCAGTCTGCAGTGAAAATACTCCAATGGGAATTCACTGGGTTAAAGGCAGCCTGATGCCAAGTAATCATTGTGCTCAGAGTGCTAAATGCTTCACTACTTAAATACCATAGATATCAAAACAGAGATTTCCTTCAATAGCCAATATATTTCATTTCTTCATTATCATCCAGAGTGCTATGAAAATACATGATATATTAAAAAGGTAACCTCATCCACTCACTTATAACCTGTCAATCTTACACTTAAAATTCTTTTGTTAAAACACTTCTGTGCCATCGGGGGCTAAGAGCAAGGAATCAGTGTTTCTACCCAATTATTCTCTCATTCGCTGCCGAAAGTTTCCCCAATCAAACAATGCTAGGATGAAAGGGCAAACTACAAAACGCAAATAGATCAGCCCTCTGAGTTTTTGCTGGAGAAAAGTATATATAGAAACCAGAATGAGCTCTGGTGTTACAAAAGCCTTAGGGATTGCCTTGAATGGAATAAGGTAAGTTTGTATATACCATGACCTGATTTTAAAATACAAACTTTTTAAAACTATGACAAACAAGAAAACCACATGTGAACAATTTGAAACATAAGTAAATTATCAGAGGACATAAATGGGTTTACAGGATTCTTCCTATAGCTCTTTTTTAAAAGTTAAAGTTAATTTCATGCAAATATGACTTATTCAAGGGTATATGAAATTAATACTGGTGGTTACTGAGTACCTATTATGCATTATAACTGGTGTTAGGCAATCCTATATAATAAAAGAGTAATATGTAAATTGACCCTAACAGCAGAACAACCAGTTGCTGTGATGCACATTAACCACTAGGGAGCAGATGATCAATACGCAAGCTGCCCCCTTGTGGTCAGTGCACTCCCACAGGGGGAGCTCCACTCAGCCACAAGCCCGGCTACTGGCTGCAAGCGCAGCAGCCAGCAGGTAGACATCCCCCAAGGGGTCCCAGACTGTGAGAGAGTGCACACTGGGCTGAGGGACCCCTCCCCGAGTGCACAACTTTTCATGCACCGGGGCCATTAGTAATGATACAAAGATGCATAAAACATATATCCTTCTCTTCTTATGTTTAGAGTCCAGCAACCAATGTACACATTTACATCAGATCTAATAAATATAATGAGAGGTGAGCACAGGGAGAACAACGTGAGGTAGGAGGAAAAGATCTTAATGCATAACGTGTAAAATCAGATCTCAAGAAAAATATAATACATCATTATACATATAATGTAAAAAGAGCCCACACACCTACTTGTCTACATACTAGGTTGCACCATATGAAAGTGCTAGTATGCAGCCATTCTGACCTACAAAAATAGCAGTTTGACATGTTTTAGCCTATGAGTTTCAAAGCAAAGTTTTGTTTATTTTACAATACTTTGTCTACACAAAGCAAGTACAGAGAGAAATGGAGAGGAGGAAAATTAGAAGGCATCATGGGATTAAGAGAAGTTAGGGAATATAGTTACATCTTAAACAAGTCTCCCCCCACCCCCTTAAATTTTTCTAAAAATTACCAGATGTTTAGCCTTCCAAAAGAACTCAAGGGTCCTGTGTTTGTCCTTAGAGAGATTAGTCTATAGAGACCCTTTATGCAAATGCCTGAGGCAGAGGTAGAGTCTCAGGGAGGCAGGTATCCCCAAATCCTTGCAGGCAACTCACAACCATAAGGTCTGCTGGTTGTCCCTTTTATCTATTCATAATAACACCTCTTAATTTTGGTGGACAATTCCCACCTAAAATAAACAACATTGTTCAGCTTGCAGCCATGTATGGAAGGTATGAGTAAGAGCTGGTTCGTGGGAGGTTACATGGGACCAATTGCTGGAAAATAAAGCACTTGGAGGTTTTCTCCTTCACTTCTTCCTGATGACTGGGGAAGTCCCTCCTTCCCAGTTCATATAGTTTTGTCTTTGCAAGATGATAGTAAGTAGCTTTTGTGTCTGGCATTTTTCATTTAGCATCATACCTTTTAGATCTGTCCATGTTGTTGTGTATATCAGTAGTTCATCACTTTTTATTGCTAAGTAATATTCTACTATATGGAAGTACCATAGTTTATCTCTTCCCTGGCTGAGGTATTTGGGTTGCTTCCAGTTTTAGTGATTACAATAAAGCTGCCACACATGTTCATTTACAGGCTTTTGTGTAAACATAGGTTTTCATTTTAAATGAGTAAACATCTAGGAATAAAATTGCTGGGTCATTTGGTAAGTATATGCTTCATTGTGTAAGTGTATCACAAAGTGACTGTATCACGTTGCACTCCCATCAGCAATGCATGATAATTCCAGTTGTTCCAAATCTTTGTTGACATTTGGCATGGCCAGATTTTTTTCTATTTTAGACATTCTAGTAGGTATAGACTGAGATCACATTTTGGTTTTAATTTGCATTTTCCTAATGACTACTGATATTTAGCAACTTTTCATTCCTTATTTGCCATATATCTTCTTTTGTGAAGTCAATGTTCAAATATATTGTTTCTTTTTTTTTATTGGGTTGTTTATTTACTTATTACTAAGTTTTGAGAATTCTTCATAAATCCTGGTACAGGTCCTTCAGCAAACATGTCATTGACAAATATTATAAAGGCCTGTCTCTATTGTCTTCACATTGTTTTTCAGTGAGCAGATCTTAATTTTGAGAAAGTCCAATTTGTTCATTTTTTTTTCTTAATGCATTTGGTATGATGTTTAAAATTTTTTGTGCAACCCAAGATTATAAAGATTTTTCTCCTATGTTATTTTTCCCTTTGTTTTGTAGTTTTTGGTTTTACATTTAGGGCAATGATCCATTTTTAATTAATTTTTGTATAGGACACAAGGTATGTATCTGAGGTTCATTTGTTTTTGCATCTGGATAAGCAATGGTTCCCATACCATCATAATAATAAAAGGCCAAGCCGAAGCCGGTTTGGCTCAGTGGGTAGAGCATCGGCCTGTGGACTCAAGGGTCCCGGGTTCGATTCCAGTCGAGGGCATGTACCTTGGTTGCAGGCACATCCCCAGTAGGGGAGGTGCAGGAGGCAGCTGATCGATGATTCTTCTCTCATCGATGTTTCTAACTCTCTATCCCTCTCTCTTCCACTCTGTAAAAAAATCAATAAAATATATTAAAAAAAAATACTATGCTGCCATAAAAAAGAAGGAATTCTCATCATTTGCAGCAACCTGGATGGAATTGGAGAACATCATGCTGAGTGAAATAAGCCAATCAATGAAAGAGAAACACCACATGACCTCACTCATTTATGGATAATAAAGAACATTATAAACTGATGAACCAAATAGACATAGAGACAGTAAAGCAACAAGCAGACTGTCAAATTACAGCAGGTAGGGTAGGGAGATCTGGGGGAGATAATAGATCAACCGAAGGACTTGTATACATGCATATAAGTACAACCAATGGACACAAAACTCTGGGGAGGGAGGGTATGTATGGGAGTGGGAGGGGGCAATGTTAAAATATGTACACAGATAATAATTTAATTAAAAAATGAAAAATAAATAAAATAATAATAATAATAAAAGGCCAAGAGGCATCATGACCCAAACAACCTAACGACCAGTCACCATGAGGTGCATGGAGCACCTCTTGGGTCCTCCCTCTCAACCCACAGGCTCCGATCCCAGCAAGGCTGGTGGCCAGTGGGCAGGCGGGGTGGCAAGGTGGGCATAGCTGCAAGTGCAATGGGCAGGTTGATGGGCTGCACAATTTCATGCACCAGGCCTCTAGATCTCCATTGAACTGACTTTTTATCTGTTGAAAATCAACTATGGATATATGGGTCTATTTCTGGATTCTCTATTTTGTTAAATGAGACACACTTAAAAAAATTTTTTTTAGTAAACATGTCTCTATTTTAAATAGAAATTTGAAAAAAAAAATACTGGTTTTTAAAGCTATGGCTTCCACTCTTAAATTACCAGTCTTTGAGATTATGGCTGCTTGAAGTTATATCTCATAAAGTCACTGCAAAATACAAACATAGAATACAATGTATGCCATATCACATAGCCTCATTTCCAAATGTGAGATGATGTTCTGACTTGTTACTGAAAATATAAGGCTATCATTACAAAAACCATTAAAAAGTATAGCCTCTTTTTTAGACTTTATAAAATAGACCCCAATATAGCCACTATGCTTTTTTTTAAGCAGATAGTTTAAGAGTAGGGCTATTTTAAGTATTTTGCTTGGAACTAAAATGTAGATTTATCAAGTCCCCAAACCCTGTAGAATTTCAATTAACTACCTGCAAGAGCCATGGATAGGATAATATAGCCGAACAGAGGAAATACCATCTGCTTCTGCGACCCAAAACCACTCTAGTATCAATGCCTATGGCTCCTCAGAGCTCTCTTGATTCTGCCAGTGTTATAGCCATGGTTAACCACAGAGAACTTCTCTGTGATGCCCAACTGCAGAGGCTTTAGGGAAGCCAGTAATGCGAGGGGTTCATCAATACCCCTGATTATGCTGATGGTTCATGGCACAGTTGATGACAGCAAGAAATTCATGAACAATTGTCCTCAGTTGGCAGCAGCTACTGAATGCTTGCCAATTGCTGTGGTAAACTAGATGTCTACATTTTTCAAATTACGTTGTTTTTCTTTTCTGATCAAGGAGATATATAATGTGAGGATTATTAATGTCCAAGAAGAAACTTGCTATATATCCCGTTACCAAGAGAGAGAAAAATAACCCTGAGATGATGCCAGAAAGAGAATTGACAGCGATGGACACTGATAGATTGTTAGGTGGTAAAAGCGTCCTTTTCCCTGCATCTACTCCCTCAGGCCATGTGACAGATGGGTAAGCTTTTTGTGGTCACTTCTCTTTTTAAGGTGATCTTATGCAGCTAAGTGAAGAGTCAGTGCTGGTTCTGACTCCTGCTCATCTAACCTGCAGTCAGCAAGCAGTCATGTTAGGTTAGCACAGCAGGATCCAGACAGCATTGGGGTCAGACTTATTAATAGCTGCACACAACAGAATGCACACAAGTGGCTTAAGAATAAAAGTATTAATTACAGGATTTTAGAAAGTTCACAAAGACTTTGGAAGTAAGCTCTAGATTAGGCTTCCAGGAATAACATCCGGAACTGCATATCACAGAGCTGTCTGGTAAGTCACACTGCTCCGGCCCAAATAGGAAATTGCTGCCATCACCACTGATCCCAGAACACGCTGCCTTTGCTCATGACCACACCAGTAAAATGGATCTCTATGCCTTCACTGTCTCTTCACATAACTCCACCTCTCTTTAGCTTTTATTTCAGCAGTTTGATAAGTATGTGCCTTGGTATCATTTTCTTTGTATGTATACATGTTAGGGTTTCCTGAGCTTCTTGAAAATATAGATTGATGTTCATCAAATTTGGTAAGTTCTTGGATATTATTTCTTCAATGTTGCCTCTATCTCATTTTCTCTTACTTCTTTCTGGGACTTTAATTATATATTCAATCTTTTTACTATGTCTTATATCTCACTTATGCTCTCAATTCTATTCTGCTTTTAATTTTTTAAAAAATGGCCGAAACTGGTTTGGCTCAATGGATAGAGCGTCGGCTTGGGGACTGATGGGTCCTGGGTTCGATTCCGGTCAAGGGCATGTACCTTGGTTGCGGGCATATCCCCAGGAGGGGGTGTGCAAGAGGCAGCTGATCAATGACTCTCTCTCATCGATGTTTCTAACTCTCTATCTCTCTCCCTTCCTATCTGTACAAAATCAATAAAATATATTTTTTTAAAAATGTTATCTTTATGTGCTTTAGTTTGAATATTTTTAAACTGTCTTCAAGTTCAGAAATCATGTTTTCTACCCTGTCTTTCCTGCTTTTAAAGCTTATCCAATAAGTTCTCAATTTCAGGAATTGTATTTTGCATTTCTAAGATATCTATTTGATTTATTTATATATTGTAATTCTTCACTAAAATATTAAATATTTTTATACACTTGCCTATCTTTTCTTCATTTTCTTGAATATATTAACCATAATTATTTTGAAGTTCCTCATTGCTTCTCAGCCTTTTGGCTAAGATCAAGTGTATTTTAAAATTCTTGCCTTTCAACTGCAATATATAGATCATTTCTGTATCTGTTTTATCATCAGTCACTTTTTTCTGTTTCTTTGAATGTTTGGTAATTTTTATTGTGTATTGAACATTGTGAGGGATCTATCATAGAGGCTCTAGATTATATTATTTTTCTCTAAACAGTACTAAATCTTTCATTTAAAAGGCAATTAAAATGACAGAAAATCTCCTGGATCTTGTTGATGTGTTATTTTTCCTTTTTTAGGTTAGGTGTCTTTCAGTTTTGTTCATAATCACAGAGTGCAGCCCATATCTTTAAGGCAAGACCATTCTGGAGTAATGGAATGTCTAGAGTATTTCCCAGAATTTCTCCTCTTTAGCTGGACTAGAACTTCAATACCTACAGCTCCCAAAAATGCAAGACCTCTGAAATCTCCATCAAATCCTCAGCCTTCCAATAGTTGTTCTCTGTTGGCCTTTTGGTATTTTACTCTATATATTCAGAGCTTACAAGTTGCAAAGGACTCATCAGGTATTTTTATATGCATTTTAGAGGCTCTTTATCTGCTGCTTCTTTATCAGTGGTACCCTGATCCCAAATCTCAGCTACCTTTATATCCCAAACTCCAATCTCTTCTTCCTATAGTCTATCAGGACTATAATTTTCTGCTTGGGTTACATTTATTTCCACCTCATATTGAAAAAAAAGACACCAGGAAAAAATCCAGAGTGAATTAGGGCTCACCTTAGAAACTTTTCTTATTTCAAGGGTATTATCCACACTGGTTGTCCAATACCTGCAAATGGTGTTTTACCATGTTATCACAGTTGCTTACCATGATATCAGTCATCCATTATCACTGGAATTGGAACTGAAAAACACACCTGTATTTTGAATTAAAATATAATTTACCATCTGATTTGTGAAACCTATCAGATGGTAAGTTGAAGTCTATACTCCAGCATCCAAGGAAACTGAAATCTATGTAGAAGGGAAATCATGGAAGGAGTGGATGCTATGAGAAACTACCAAAATGAGAAAAGAGTGTTCAAATAATATTTATTCAAAAAAGTATATTTTACCTTTCCTAACTACCATGGCTTCTTGATTAAGATACACAATTGGCTAGTGATGAGAATAAGGAGCACAAAAACAATATGAACTAGAAAAGAAAACAAGAGCCTGGTAAATTAGTTCATGCCTTAAATGTGCCTCAGCTTTTTAGGTTACCAGGTTTTATTTTTAAAACCACATTTGACATCTCAGAATATTCAGTGTTGACAATTAAGAATTGAAATTCACTTATTTTGTATGGGGGGGGGGGGTGTGGGGGTCTAATTACTTCTTAATGACTTTGCATATCCACATACTTGTTTCTACAGCAAGCTTCCTCTGAAGTAAGGCAAAAAGAAGGCAGTGAAAGTAGTACTATTGATATATCAGAAGGCATTATAAGAAGGGGAAGATGCCTAAGATTTATTATATACTTTATTTCAAGAAAGTTACTGAGCACCTACTGTATTCACAGCACTGAAGAATCTGTTATATTGAGAAAGGGGGTGAGGACATCGGGGAATTGGAGGGGATGTATATAATGCCAAGATGTATAAGATGGGACTCTTCCTTGCAGTTGTGCAGGAGACATGGATTTTTTAGTATGCCATAATCGCTGGCAAGTCAGGATTATATACAAGGGGTTAAGGATCACCAAAAGAGAATTGAATCAAGGAGGTCTTCCGATAGCAGACATTTGAGCTCTATCTTGAAGATGAGTGAGACTTAGCCAGACAAAGAAAGGCAGGAGGGACATTCTAGGCAAAGCCAATAACAAGCACAGAGTCAGGAAATAAAATATTGTACAAATGGAGAGGGAGAGTAGATTACAAGGAGGTTTGTATTTCTAATTTGTAAAGTGTGAGGTGGAATGTGTCAAGAAGGAAGGCTGGAGAGGGAGCTGGGGTCCATGCTACTGAGGACTCGGAAAGCCATGCCGAGGAATCTGGCCGTTATTATAAGCACAGGGGTGCCACTGAGGAGTTGCCATCAAGGGATGAGATAACACAAACTGCACTTGAGGTAAAGCATTCTGCCTGTGTTTTAAAGGAAAGATTCCCGAAGGGCAGGGTGTTAAGCATCGCTGTCAGAGGACGGCTGTAGTCGGTCAGGAACAATGTTCCAGGGTCCAGTGATAGATGAAAGGAGGAGACAATTAAGATATAAAATGTTCTGAAGTTGGTACATGGCTATGAGGGTGAGAGAGAAAAAGAAACTAAGATAATTTTCAAGAAAGAAGTATACCCTACTAGGAGAAAACAAAGATTCTATTTCAGATACTGAGTTAGAGGCATCTGTAGACTTCTAAGTTGATATAACCCATATGTAGCCAGATAAATGAAGTTCAAGAAAGAGCTGTTCTGAGATGGGAAAAAAAGAGTTGAGAGTAACTATATATAATAAAAGCCCAGTGACTGAATGGCAGAGAAACCAGAGTGACAGGTCGACCAATCGCTATGACATGCACTGACCACCAGGAGACAGATGCTCAACACAGGAGCTGCCCCCTGGTGGTCAGTGTACTACACAGTGGGAGCACTGCTCAGCTGAAAGGGATGAGCTGCTGCTTCTGCTGCAAACCCCTGGCTAATGGACAAGAACCCAGGTTGTGGTCATCACCTCCTCACCCCAGGCTCCTCCTCCTCACTCCCTACCATCTCCTCTGGGCTCGCAGAGCTGACCCTGGAGGTTGGGGGGTGGGTTCGTGGCTGCCACGGGAGTGAGCCCTGCTCCTCCACCTTTCAGTGATATTGTCCCTGGGTCCAGCCCCAACTGGGTCCACTGGAGAGGCAGGTGCTCCAGTTCCACAGAAGATGCTGGACCAGGGAGCAGCTGCTCAGAGGTGGTTCTACAGTGACTCAGCCGACTCGGATGAGTGATGCTCCCACTGTGGGCCAATTTCTACAGGCCACGTCCCCCACCAGTGAACAAATCACATGCACCGGGCCTCTAGTTAGCATATAAAGTAGGTAAAGTCATAAGGGTTTTGGGAACTAACAAAGTAAAGAGAGAGGAGAGAAGTGTAAAGACAGAAACCTGGAGAACACCAGGGTTTTAGGAGTAAGGACAATACATGGGAAAACTAAAAATCACCCTCAGATGTGATAACATAAATAATTATTTAGATGTTAACGGAATGAACGATGTCAAAGAATAAGTGATCAAAAGTGAGAAATGAAGCCAAGAGGTCCACTAGACTAAGGATGGAAGAATGAATTAGTTAATATGGAGGTCACTGGTGACCTTGGGAGAGGGGAGGATTGTGGTAACATGAAGGGGTCTGAGGTCCTGAAGAAAACAATATAGGTTATTCTTCCAAAAGGTTGATTTGAAGCAAAAGGGTAGAGATTAGGGACCACCCAGGAATGAGAGGATGACTTAGAGTTAAGAGAATATTTTATTTTGATAAGAAAGACTTAACCATATTTACAGGATGGGAGAAATACCCCACAGAGTAAGAGGAAAAAAGATAACGAAAGTGATAAACATTAAAACTAATTAGAGGGGAGGGCTGTGCATGAACAGGTAGAAGGCATCACATTCCTCATCAGGAGGAAAGCAAGAGGCTACAGAAACAGAAAGACATAGGGTGGGGAAGCAAGAATTAGGAGTCAATTTCATCCCTTCATGGCTTCTCTTTTTTTATAAAACTAGAGGCCCAGTGCTCGAATTCATGCATGGATGGGGTCCCTTGGGGTGGCCTGCGAGGATCAGGCCGAAACTGGAAGTTCAATACCGCCTGCAGCTCTGCCTGCTGCTCCCGCTCATTCTGGCCCCACTGCACCTGCAGCAGGCTTGCGCCAGTCAGTCCCAATTGGAAAAGATTTGCAACACAGCAGTGGTGCTTGCCAGCCATGAGCCTTTCATCTGGAACCAACCCTGAGGGAGATGGGGAGAGAGAAGGGCGGTGCAATTGGCCCTCTGGATGGTGAACTGTTTTACCAGCCCAGGATCCAGATCTGTCCTGCTGATGTTTGCTCAGGTTGTCAGGATCCACCTGGCAGCCATTTTTATATATATTTTTTCTTTGCAGAACATCTAGGGAGGGGAAGCGGTGGCAGTGCCTGAGGCCAACTTGCAAGAGGCCTGTGGCACTGTCAGAATCATGCCAACAGCACTGGTCCTTTGATGCCTGGCCCATTCTCCAGAGATTGGGTCTACAGGACTACTGAGGGAAGGAGTGGCTGCCACCAGATTGGTGGGCCACAGGGACGGGTCGGTCAACTGAGTGGCACTCTTGCTATGAGAGTGCATTGACTACTAGGGGGCAGCTCCTGAGTTGAGTGTCTGCCCCCTGGTGGGCAATGTGTGTCATAGCAACTGGTCAACTGGTCATTGGGTCACTTAGGCTTTTATATATATACATAGGAGGTAGAGAGTCTCTTGAGAATTTGGTGGGGACAGTGTATGTGTTAGGTAAGGGTCTTGTAAGGATTGGTGACCCTTTGAAACAGTCATAAAAGGAATGGGGAGAATTGGCAAACTAAAGATAATCCTAAGGCCTCTCACGTGGCACTGGGAAATCCAGGTGAAGCTGACTTTTCCTAGAGGCACCTGGCCATCTAGCATGGCTGCAGAGGACATCATGTGAGTGAGGGATCTGGGAATGAGCTTCCCAGGCTGCTAAGTAAGCAAGCCCGCACCTAGCTAGTGATCTGGGTCGGAACTGGTAATTTGGGAAAGATTAGGAGATCAGAGAGCAGATTTTGTGGGAGAAGAATGAAAGTTCTACTCCCCCACTTCCTTCTTAAGCCTCTGGCAAGAAGCCTAAAAGCCTCTATTTGCTACAGCAACTGTAACTGATAGAACACCAAAACAGAAAGAGAGAAAAAGAGAAAGAAAATTCATTATTTCAAAATTCTTCTAGCACTATTCTTAAAAGACACACAACTTCTAAATCAACTCCTAGAAGCCCTTTTAAATTCCAAGACCGAAAACAAAATTATGGTTAAATGTTTAATTAATGTTTATTATAGCTAGCATGTTAGTTTCAGAAAGGTCAAATTTATGATACAATGAAGTGATATTTTTCACATTCTGTGGGTCTGCTTTATAGCACATTGGAGCCCACAGCATAATAAATATTTTCTATTATTCTGTAAGATGATTGTATGCAAAGCTTTGTAGGGCTGAGATAATATTGAATTTCAAGTCAAATGAGCTGGCATGAACCTCAGGCAAGTCAGTTTATCTCTCAGGACTCAGCTTTCAGACTTGGAAAATGCAGGAGGGGGATAAATCTCAGAGTTTCCTTCCAGGTTAAAATAAAAAAATCATGAGCATAACTTGATATTTTAAATTACTATTAGAATCGATAGGGTTACCCTTTTTATGATGTATTTTTGGTCCTGGCTATATATTCTTGCACCTCAGTCCCTAATCAGGAACACAAACACCAATGATAACACCATCTCTATGGGAAATAAAATCCATTTTAGCACAGTGTAATTTATGCACCAATTTCTCCGTTCTCTGCCCGCATTGAATCCTGGGAGGCTTCATCTCCAAAAATTCAGAGATATTTGTTCATCCTCTTGTGACCACGGTCACAAGACACTCCCTATTTTGTCTCTAGGATCCAAGCAGCTAATTTCAGTGGGTGGGCACCCTGGAGAAACCCCTGCACCTCTTAACTTAGATTTGTCATTGATGATAAAAGGAGAAAATACCCAATTAAGCATCTATTGGAAGGCTGAGATGTAGGGGGCTCTTAGTAGAGTATGCCTGATACACTGAACAGCACAATGTGTGGGAAATAATAAAAGCACAGCATTGTGTTTATCCCCATTCAGATGTTTCTGTCACTCGATGAAAAGTAGTGACAGAGCCCAGGGCTCCCTGTTGGGTTACAGAGGATCTCAAAGTCACTTGAAGTCACAAAATACAGTCTTGATTAAAAATTAAATGGTCTCGTTCCAAGATTAATCAACTCTTCCCTCTTCATTCAGAAGATGACATCTTTCATTCCCTAGATGCTTAGACCCTCAGTCCACAGGTGGGAGGGAAAAGGAGAAGAGAGGTCAAGGAAAGGACTGCAGAGTTCTGATCACACTGGTGACTGGCACTGTCCCAAGCAAACCTGGCAGGTGGGTAACGCTGACTCTTGCTCTCCTGCTAGTTCTGTTGCCATGATCGTGAGCTGAATTGTTCTCAGGAAATTCCCCTGGTGTGGGCCATACACATTTTCCTCTGACCAGCTCCTTCGCTTCCACCTTTCAGATTCTCTGTTCCACTGCACTGTTTTGGGGGTCTCCTTAGCTGTGGCAGGAGAATGCCTTTGAAAATGCCCCTTGCTACTAGCCAATGATTTCTTAAATGGGGTACATAAAAGACTGATAGAGAACATTTCATGAGGTCATTCCGGCTTCCATTTAGGATGTAGAAAAATGTTGCTCCCACATTAAACACAATAAAAAGTGAAATAACCTATAACATCAGAACTGTTTTTGAACCCACCAGAGTGTAGAGGCCACAGGGCAATAAAGTAGCATGAGATGGCTCCAAGAAGAAAAACAGATGGCTCGAAGAAGAGAGGCAATGTGAGAACCCGCTTACCTGAGGCAGAGCACCTGAGGAAGACAAGCCACCTGAGAAGTGGAGACGAAGACTGCACCTAACGCTCCATAATGACTCTGTAGTAGGCAGTTAGATAGACATGCATAGAGCAAGGCTCTTGAGCCAGGTTCAGAAGGTCACCAGGGTAGAAAGCCCATGGTGCCTGTAATGAACAAAACTGAGAAAATGAGGACCTCGCCCTAGCATATCGGTGGTCATGAGGTTCAGACCCCCTGAATTTTCTTATTGCTGGCCATGCTCTTAGAGGGGGAACAAATAAGGAGGCTGAAGAATAGTCCTTAAGCATTAAGCCCCCAGGACAATGGGGATCTGACCCACAATCAAATACATCTAGGCCTGGGTTGTGTTTCAGCTCCAGGCCCAGAAAAGCAGCAAAACCAGACAAGCAAGGCCAGAGCTGACCTCGGGACCAGCTACATTAACTAATGACCCTACCGGGGCAACAACCAATCAGTGAAGCCCACGACCCTGAAAGGACACCAGTGGAAAGCTGAATATTCTATTGGGATCCTCTCCTGAACCCTCCCCTAAAATCTTCACATTTAAAAGCCATTAGGATGGAGGGACCCAGTCTGCCCTCTCTCCCCCCAGCCCAGAACACACCTCTGCTTTTCCCCTTTCTTCTCCCTCACTTCTTCCTCTCTCTCCCCCTCTCCCCCTCTGCCCCCATAACCTTTTCCTTCCTCTTTCCTATGCTCCAAGGGCCCTTCTTTTGCCTCTGGAAATTGTTTGCTGATCCCATTTCTTCTACCACTCACTTCTTCTACCTCTGTGACTCTCTTATAGTTTGAGTCTTGAATCTGAATTCTTTCCTAGCCAGTACCGAAGTTGCTAAACCAAGGTCCAGTCTGACTCCAGCAGTCTAACATCTAGTGCCATTGCGCCACCAACAAATTTGTAGTTAATTTTTTCTAATTTGCTGCTGTATAGAAGAACCCATGGAAGCTACAGACACAAGGGGAATTTACACTCCCTTATAGATTTTTCTCCACAGACCTCACAGAATGCTCATAAGAACATCAGGGTCCGAATGGGGGAGCAGGGGAAGCATCCTAAGGTGGTGCAAGTCTGTGAGGAAGGAACAAAAGCACCCAGGGTGGGGAGAGATGAAGAGCAGCAAACCCAGCAGGGCCCAGGGTGGACTCATTACAACTGGGGAAGGGGAACAAAGAAACCCTCCTCCCTTGGGGGAGGGGCAGGAAGCACTCTCCCACACAGGTACCACCAAGATACCAGGCAGGACTTGTTTGCCCTGGGGAGGAAGGCAGGATTACTGAGTAGGTTCTAGCCCCAAAGCCCAGGGACATAGGTCCTGCCTAACTGAGACTGAGGCTGAACCAGGAGAGCATAAAGCCTCTTCCCCTACCAGACTGGCAAGTGTCTTCTGAGAATCTACTGCAGGAGAAGAAACAAGAGGGGCAAGTCTCTCCCTCAGGACAGGCTATAAACAAAGTAATACAAGTTGCCTCAAACTGGAAACAAGTTGCCCCAACATGGAATACTACTCAGAATTTAAAAAGAATTATTAATATATATAATAATATGGTTAGATTGCAAACGCATTATGTTAAGTGGAAAAAATCAGACTCAAAAGTTCACAAACCATATGGTTACATTTATATGACACTAGAAAACAATTTTATTTAAATTAAGAAGTTCTGTTTATCAAAACTCACCATTAAGAGAGTGAAGAGACAAGTCACAGATTGGGAGAAAATAAAAAGAAATACAACACCCTAACCTGTTTGGCTCAGTGGATAGAGCATTGGCCTGGGAACTCAAGGATCCCAGGTTTGATTCCAGTCAAGGGCATGTACCTTGGTTGCAGGCACATCCCCAGTAGGGGGTGTGCAGGAGGCAGCTGATCAATGTTTCTAACTCTCTTTCCCTCTCTCTTCCTCTTTGTAAAAAGAATCAATAAAAAATATTTTTTAAAAGAAATATAACTTGCAAACAGAAAATATGGAGAATATACAAATGAATAAGAAAGAAAAGGCAACCCAATAGAATAAAAATAAGCAAAAGACTTAAGTGGCATTTTACAAAAGAGGATATCCAAATGGCCAAATATATATGAAAAGCTGTTCAATATCTTTATCCTAAATGCAAATGGAAACCATAATAAGGTAATCCTATACCTCCACCAGATAAGCTAAAGTTAAAGATTGGCAATACAAATGTTGGTGAGGATATAGAACTGAAAGTGGTTGCAAATGTCTATAAACAACCTTTGAAAATCTATTTGGCAGTATTTACTAAACTAAACACACCTGAATCTTATAATCCAGCAATTCCACTCCCAAGTATTTATTCAATAAAACTGAGTTCAAGAGAACCCAAATAAATAAAATCAGAAATAAAAAAGACTGACACCACATGCCAACAAATTGGACAAACTGGAAGAAATGGATAAATTTACAGAAACATACCATCCTCTAAAACTGAATCAAGAAGAAACAGATAATCTGGACAGACTGATTATAACTAACAAAATTGAAGCAGTAATAAAAAAATAAAATAAAATAAAAATAAAATAAAAAAAAACAACTCCCAACAAACAACACTCCTGGACTAAATGGCTCCACAGGTGAATTTTACCAAACATTCAAAGAACTTACACCTGTCCTTCTCAAACTAGTCCAAAAAAAATTCAAGAGGGAAGATTCAAAGCTCCTTTTATAAAGACAGCATAATCCTAACTTCAAAACCAGATAAAGATACTACAAAGAAAGAAAATTATAGGACAATATTCCTAATAAACATGGATGCAAAAATTCTCAACAAAATATTAGCAGACCAAAGTTAGTTACACTTTAAAAAGATCACCCACCATGATCAAGTGGGCATTTATTTCTGGGATGAATATTGCTACAATATTGACAAATCAATCAACATGATTCATTTAAAAAAACGAAGGAAAAATCATATGATCATATCAATAAATGCACAGAAAGCTATTAACAAAATCCAGCACCCATTTATGATAAAAACTCTCAGCAAACTGGGAACTCAACATAATAAAGTCCATATATAACAAACGCACAACCAACATCATACTCAATGGGAAAAATCGAAAAGTGTTTCCCTTAAGATCTGGAATATGTCAGGGGTGTCCACTTTCACCACTCTTACTCAACGTAAATGAAAGGCAGCCACGTTGGAAACAAGTAAAACTGTCATTATTCCCAGATGATCTGATACTGTACATAGAGAACCCTAAAGATTCAACCAAAAACACCTAGCACTGATAAATGAACTCAGTAAAGTAGCAACATACAAAATAAATATTCAGAAGTTGTTTGCATTTTTATACACCAATAAATGAACTATCAAGGGAAACTTAAAGAGCAATCCCATTCACAATTGCTTCAAAAATAATAAAATACCTAGGAATAAATTTAACCAAGGCCTGTACTCAGAAAATTATAAGATACTGCAAAAAGAAACTTAAAAAAAAAGACAAATAAATGTAAGCATATAGGATAGGAAAAATTAAAACCAGAGGCAGCTCCTCTGTATTTCTCCCTGAACATCAGGCACCAGTCCTCAAGCCTCCAACTACAGGGGTGACCCACTAACCTCCCCAAGCCGTCCTAGAGGCACCTCACTGGGTGTGAGGAGGAAGGAAACCCCATTGCCTCACCCTCTCACTTTATTGAGGTCTCACACACAGCCCATCAAGCTCTCCAAAAATATCTCTTCACAGACTCTCTTTCCTCTCCATAACTTGACCCTTTTTTAAAATGTGAATGAGAGGTTTACGAATCTTTGAGCCAGCATCAGACGGTAACTTTACAATTACACTCTGCGTTTTCACCCAGTACCTCACTCTGGCGTGCAGCACGTATGGTTTGGCTGTAGGCTCTCATCTCCCAATCAGGACTTCAATATTAAGCTCCTGTTAGAGGAACTTCAGCTCAAACCCTATGAAATTCTTGATTGTTGATGGTTTGAACTAACACTTTTATTCAAAATAGGCTTTTTAAAGAAAATGAACTTTAGTTAGAATTTGAACAAGAAGGAAAAGTGGATTCTTAACTGAATACCCATGAAAACACTGAAATACCTTGTGCAAAGCATCTCTCTCACCTTGGCTTTCAGGTCAGCACACAAATCCTGCTGCTTTTTCCTGTCCTTGGCCAATGAGCTCTCCATTTCATGAGCTGCACAGGCCTCAGCAAGTGTCAGCACAGCCTTCTGTATAAAATCCCTCCTATTCTTACTCCAATTGGATAGCAGGACCTTTCGCTGCTCCCTTGCAAAGTGATATTGGTCACAACATTTCTCATGTTCGACCTGAAAAGAAAACAGATGGATATTAGTACACTCATTACACTTACAACAAAAGTGAGACTATGCCTTATGTCATTGTTATGAAAATGAATAAAATAAATTATAACAACGGATATTTACTGGGGACAAACATCTTAATAGTTCATACAGCACCTTGGACTTGGTTCCTGTCCCAGAGTTCTGAGCCTGTGGTTAACTCGTGACTGGGGACTGTAAATCCATAGTTTCCTCATACAGGATGGAGTCAGACACAGGCGGCCCTATAATAAATTCCACTTCTACATGGCAATGAATCTATGAGCAGAAAGCATTATTTCCCCTATATATAATTTCAAAAATACTCCATCTTTAAATTAGTTCTGGTATTTTAACAATTCGTTTAAGTGCTTCAGCAGTTCGACATGTGCTAATAAGCATTAAAAATTGTTACAATAATCCTGAAAACTCAATTTGCCCTTGATAATGGAAACATTCGGATGTTAAGTTGTCTAAACTTAAAGTAATTATAGAAATGACATTAGCCCTTCCCATCCCACGCTCCTGAGGGACATGGCATTCTCACATCAGCACCAGAGGTTCCTGTTGCCCATGAATCCCAAGCAGAGGAGATCTCAGCCTTAAGGGGAGGAACAGGAATAGAGAGAGCCTGAGTGGTTGGAAAAAATATCTGTAGGTGATTCTGAAATGCTCATTATATAAATGTGTCTCCCGAAGTTGAGTCACTGACCTAAATAATTCATTATTTTGCCAGTACTGTTTAGATGATGTTTCTGAATTTGATACATTATTGAACCTCTAAATGGTGTGAAAAAAGAAGGTCGAAATCAGGGAACGGTTGGTCCCACCTAAAAGAATAATACAGGTTTGTTTAATCAGGCACATGATGAAACAGGCTATGGCTTCACTTACACCAAACATCCACTGCTCAAAATCTGTTCTGTAAACTTTTTAGCTTTGTTTCCCTAAGCCAAAAATACACTTAAAACCTGTCAAACATTAAGAAAGGAAGCATGCACCATGCAGAAATGCATACTAATCAGCCCACTGTAAGAAGTATTATATATGTAAAAATCTTTATTATGTAAATAGTAGGCAAATAAAAAAAAAAGTCTACAAATATAAAAATGACAGCTGGTCACAGAAGCAACTAGATTTGATAGGGGATAAAAAGAAAGATCTAATTTAATAAATTAAGACTTTTAAAAATTCTAGAGTGAATTATTTATTATATAACATGTTTTTTTAATGTGGTGTGTTGTGTGTCTTTTTTCAGAGAGAAAAAGAGAAAGAGAGAGATAGCAACCATTTGCTTCTCATACACACTCCAACTTGGACTGAACCCACAACCTCGGTATGTGCCATGACTGGGAATCAAACCTGTGAACTTTTGATGTACAAGACAATGCTCCAACCAACTGAGCCATACTGGCCAGGGTTAATATAACAAGTACCTGCTATTTATAGCTCAAAATTAAAACAATTATGGGAGGGTGGGGGAGTGGATAGATGATGATCATATAGCTGTGTGGCCTCTGCTTCAATTTCTTCATCTGTAAAATAAGTATAACAATGGTACTTCCCTTATCAACTGTTATATGTGCTACAGGAGTTTACTATACACAAGCCCACCATAAGGGAAACTCTATATACATGTTAGTATTGTTCTTATTTGCATAATTTAAAACACTTATAAAAATGCAGATTATGTGATATTTTATAGGCTGGTCCATTTAAAAGTTAAGTGTATAGACTACATGCTTATTTACATTGTAGGCATCCAGCGCACAATTTGAAATTGTGCAGTGCTGCCTACCTTTGAGTTGCCAGCCGGCTCTGCCTCCCTCTCCGAACCTTGAAGCAGCCGCAACCACTGCTGATCAGGCCCTCCCCCAGCGCAAGTGCGTGGAGGCCCCTGCTGCCCCACCCCCAACGCTGGGCACACAACCTCCTCCTGTCTGGTGGACCCATATGGCATCACCGTTAATTAGCATATTTCTCTATTTTAGATAGATAGATAGATATAGATATAGACAAAGACATAGACATAGACATAGACATAGACAATAGACTATAGATATAGATATAGATATAGATATAGATATAGATATAGATATAGATATACTAGTATTTTAAGGTGAGTTTTATAAAATTGGTAACAAGCTAACTTTTGTGTTCTTGTCTTGTCAACTAGAAAAATGAAACAAGTATTTCCAAGCCCTTCTCAGGGAAATTTCAAGCATGGCTATGAATTTGAGGCATTTGTGTGTCAGAGCCATGTAGAGGGGTCAAACAGAGTTATGATGGTGGGGACGGTATAGATAAGAACCAGCCTGCAAGGTGAGTGTTGACTTTCCCATGAATAGAAGGACCGACGTGTGGCAGCTCTGTGGGCCACAGAGCAGAAGCAGGCAAGACCCAAAGATGAAATAACCTCTGATGGTGGGCAGGTCACTGTATACACACCTGAAATCCAATACTAACAGAGCAACCAAGGAGGCACAGTGACGATCTCTGGGGCAAGTAAGCACGGAAGAGCAAAAGTTGCCAGGGGGGTCGCCTACCTTCTTATGGGCCACACAGACTTCAAATATGAGACTTCAACCTAGAACACCATTATTTTCTAGGCTGAAGGAATAACTAAATTTTGGAGCACCATTTAATATATATATTTTACTTAACAGTTATGGACCATGAAAACAACCCCCCAGTACTCACCAAATCATGCCTAGATTTGTGAGGAAAATACCGTTGTAACATGTCCAGATAAAGAGTTCTTCTGCCACAGAGATCTCCATGATACTGATCCAAAACAGCCTGGTATATCCAGTGTTCTTCTTCACTTAATAGGAAGTTTCTGGAAACAACAAAAATATTATAACATGTTGTTAAGCAATCAAGAAGTTTGATGGACCTCAAACTCTTCAAGCTATTACCAAGTAAGGATGATTACCTAAAATGAAGTCTCTCCCTCTCTCTCTCTCTCTCTTTTTTTTTAATACATTAGCCAAACTAAATATCTGCTATCGAAAAGGTTCTAAATTCTACTATAAATGGTTCTTTCAATCCTTTATTTGGTCTTGCCATGAGTTCTAGGAGTAATTTAAAGAAGTTTGACAATGAGACATAGTATTGTTAAAATATTTATTCTAACTCACCTAACATTTTTAAAATATGACTAGTAAATGAAAATTTTAAAACATTGGGAAATAAATTATTAAACACTAGAGACCCATTGCATGAAATTCATGCACTTGGGGGGTGAGGGGAATCTCTCAGCCCAGAATGCAAGAGGGATCCCACTGGTGCATGATCAGGGCTGAAGAGAGATTTGGGAGGCTGGCCAGCTGTGGAGGGACCATGGGAAGGCTCCAGGGCGTGTCTGACCCATCTCCAGGATGTGTCTGGTCAACTGGACCCCATCAGCAAGCTAATCTGTTGGAGCATCTGTCCCCTGGTGGTCAGTACACGTCATAGCAAGTGGTTGAGTGGCCTTAGCATATCATTAGCATATTACACTTTGATTGAATATTAGGCTTTTATTATATAGCATACAGATTAAAAAGAAATTTTGCTTATTCAACAAAGTTCCTATTTCTAGACTGGAGGAAAATACAAATGTAGACAGTTAAATGAACAATTAGATACCAGAAACTAAGGCCTGAGGAACACACTTCATTTCAAGTTTGACTTTAAAAGCAAGTCTAAAGTCATCTTTTACTTTACCTTCTCAACATCTCACTTTCTAGGGTAAGAGTAGACACTGGATGTGAAAAAATAATAAGATTACATTTCAGAACATTAAAAAAATCATTTGTAGCCGAAACCAGTTTGGCTCAGTGGCTAGAGCGTCGGCTTGCAGACTGAAAGGTCCCAGGTTCAATTCCTGTCAAGGGCATGTACCTTGGTTGTGGGCACATCCCCAACCAAGTAGGGAGTGTGCAAGAGGCAGCTGATCAATGATTCTCTCTCATCGATGTTTCTAACTCTCTATTCCTCTCTGTACAAAATCAATAAAATATATATTTTTAAAATCATTTGTAAAGAGGATCCCTTCAAGTCATCTTACCAATAACTGTACAATTTTAAAAAATTTTCATATGTCTTCTCTGCCCTTGAAAAATATTTGACAATTTAAAACAATAATAAAACTCTTTAAACCAATGATACTAATAGGAATTCCACTGTCTTCACACAAGTTTACCTAGTATCTGTAAAGCATTCATTATTCTGGTAAGCAGAAAGAAAGAAAAGATATTTCTCAAAGAAGATAATCTCTAACAACTCTATAACTGGGGGAGGAGAGAGAGGGTTACAGATGTTCCACCGGGAAGAATACTCTACAGTTCCTCTGTATGGCCTAATTTGTTGCAGAGAAAGAATTTGAGATGAATTCATTCATTGAACACCTTGAGTGTTTTGTTCTGTTTGAATCAGTTGGGTACGTATAGACAGTCAAAGGCTTCTGAAAATAAAGCGTTTCAAATAGGAATATTGAGCCTGGAGAAAAGCTTGCCTGAGTGTACTTGGCATTTAAAACACTCTCAAGTCTTCAAGGGCAATATCTCTGGCGTTCTCTCAAGGAACTCATTTTCATTCATGATAACATAAATGCATTTTAATAGCAGAGTTAGCCACATGAATTCTCTATTATTATACCACGGACACAATAATGAGTAGACCTAAAGTCCCTGTCCTCATTCATGTTTTTAAACTGTTTCCATAAGCAAAGGAACTTTAACACAGTTTGATTTCTACCTTTATTTGATTACAAATGTGGGTGGGTGCCTGTGGGAATGTGTGCTGGGGAGGAGGAAGAGACAGTGTCTAAATTCAGAAATTTTCTTTTGCTCTTTTACATTGTCATACATCTGTATAAAGGATGCTTTGAAACCATGACAGATCACCTTTATTAGGCACAATCCCCATTA
This sequence comes from Pipistrellus kuhlii, assembly GCF_014108245.1. Classification (NCBI taxonomy): domain Eukaryota; kingdom Metazoa; phylum Chordata; class Mammalia; order Chiroptera; family Vespertilionidae; genus Pipistrellus; species Pipistrellus kuhlii. Next base: position 49,197,824 of record NW_023425573.1, on the reverse strand, counting down.
CCAAAATACTGATAATTCACAGATGCACCTTCCTTCTGAACCAATTGGGAGCTGCCTCATGCAGAAGGCTATTCTCTTCCACAACAACTAACCACAACTGATGACTGATTATCTGATGGAGGACTACAGAAGCCCACCCTACTTACCCCAAGATAGGACTAACTGTGTGATACCGTTTGTGCTCAGAGTTTCACTGTGGCAGCAAACTGCAGCTCATGCCCACTGAGACCTCTGCATAGACGTTTTCCCCTCCTCTATTCTGCTTCCCTCACTACCCTTCTCCAGAGAACACTGCCCAACAAATCACTTGTTGCAATCTCTGTCTCAGCATTGCGTCTACTGAACCTGACCTAAGGTAATATACAAGCTTTCTTACCCATCATTTTCAAAAATAGTTTCAATTTTTTGGTAAAGGAAGTACTTCTAAGCTAATTGCATTGACAGTCTCTCATACCGAATGGCGGTATAAAATTTTTGCTCAAAGAGAAACTGCAAACAGCAAACATTTATAAAAATGCTTTTCAAATAAAAGCACACATTAAGCAGTGTACGTTGCTATAAATAAATATAGTAGCAGTCGAATGTGTAGTGCTCGCTGCATTTTTATACATCGTGTGAATTATTTAGGTGCCATTTTAGTGACAACGTTAAAACCACTTAAATGTCTGAAATGATAATATAACATTAAAACCAAATATGTCATGAACAATGATTACATTTATTTTGCTCTTCTTACTGATTTTAGAAACCTCATTTCAACAGCTTTTCCAATTATCACAATTACACAAATTGTAAGTCATTTTCCAATATATGTGGAATTAAACAAAATCTGAAAAGAAATCATACATAAATACTCACAACATTATTATTTTTAGAGTATTCATAGCAGTTTCCACAGCCGCAGGCTTAAATCTTGAGGCAAATATTCCCATCAGCAATACTAATGGCACAATCATGCATCTCCATTAGGATGCTGCTTGCGAGGGAGAAAACTCCCACCACTGTGCAAGGCCTGAGTCTTCGGATGGTAAAATTCAGACATAATAGCCTCTTCACAATAACTAAGTAGTAGTTTCTTACATACCCTCCAAAACAAAATCAAATTTAATATATCTGCATTTCTAAATTCAGACCTGGACATTTTTTCTTTCCTAATCCAACCTTTAGCTTTCCATTGTTCAGAAAAATCTATACAGACTAGCTTAGCTTTATAAAATAACAAAGATTAGCTTTTACTTTCCGAAGTTCTTGTTTCATTTAACTGCTTTGCTGGTGATTGTGATGAAAGAATGAGCTAAATTACACAGATTGAAGAATATTCTGATCACTTATCCCCTTTCTGAATTAAAAAAATTTAAAGAAGACTTTACAATTATCCTACGCTTTTGCAAGTTTTAAAATATCCTTAGACAAAAGATCTTTGGCAGGTCTCTTCAATTTCTATTCTTTTCATCCACCCAAATTTTCTAATTTAAGTTGTTTTGTAATTTTTATCTTTAAAATAGCACAGTAAAACCCTACAGTTTCCAGGTTTGTTGGGCACTTCTAACACTTCAGGGAATTTCAGACTGCGGATGTATGAGATATTTGCCCCTCAATCCCACCCACCATCTCCTGTCCCAAACATTGAAATCCACTGATCTCATTCCATCATGATTTCCCAGGATATGAGGTAAAACAGATAATTTAGAAAAGGAGGACTACGAGGATGTGAGAATTCAACCAGACTGAGACTGATTTTCTCCCTATTTCTACCTATTTGAATCATTCCAAAAATCCAAAACTGACTTCCAATTAAGTTAGCTACCAGTTTTCTTAGTAGTCATATTTAAACCGTTTCCCTGGAATCCAGTGTCATGACATCAAGATACATTTGAGTGTGTGTGTGGGGGTGGGGGTGGGGGGGGGGCGGGGAGTGAGAGAGAAGGGGAAGTAAGGGGGGGAGAGGGAAAGTGGTAAATAAAATTCATAAGGGTGATAGGTGCTTGAACAACAAAAACAAGTCTATGAAACTAAACATTATGTTTACAAACTGGCTGAAAGTTGTTTTACATTTTCTCAGAGTGAAGGGAGTTTTCCAGCCAAAAAGGTAATTAGTGCTTCCTGAAGCTTGCTGATGACAGTGCTCAGCAAATGAGGACAGGCCTGGAGAGTGGAAACGACCATGGTAAATCTAGCCTAAAGAGAATCTCTTCCAGTGTAACACTGTCAGGGGACACCTAATGCTCCTCCACTAAGAAGCATGCTTGCAGTAGCCACCGTGGTGAATGTGGGTGAAAGAGAGCTCTCACACCATCTGCTTGTCTAGCTGCATTAAGTCGAACCCTCTAGAAAGATACCTTGACTTCACTTTTTAACACTGACTTTCCAGATTCGACCCGTCCAAACACCAATTCTAATCAGCCCGGTTCCTGAAACTGTCTTCCCACCCACCACCCCACCATAGGTCTATTGTCCAAAGACAAATCTATCTTTGATTTTCAGACTGACTTACACGAGCTCCCTGGCCTCGGACTCATCTCTGACCAAAGGAACCTGCATCTCGGGTTTTCTTTGGTGTGTACATTTTCTTCCCACGGGATCCATTCCCACTTAGCAGTTCTTGCCTCCATGGTCCCTAGGCTCTGCCTAGTCTGGCTATGCAGGTGGGAATTCACAGCTAGAATAAAGTGGGCTCTCAGGAGTATGGTCATAATTCACTGAATTGAAGAATCCACAGCAGAGTGACCCACCGGACCTTGGACCACATTCTTCTGAGGGGTGTCAGGAAAGTGAAAATATGGCAGCATTCTAAAAATAATGACTCCAGAATTTCTTATAGGTGGGTTAGGGATGAGAATCTGTTCAGAAGAAAAGGCTACGTAATTATTTGGAAGGTGCAATTGTTATTTTCATAAGAAACATGTTGTTTTTACTTATAATTTTTAAAAATAATATTTTGCACAGAAAGCTCAATTTTTGCTTAGAATGTGTATTTTTTGGAGGTTGAATGTGTACTTTGGGATGATGTCAAGATTCCTAATCCATCCTTTTTCCTACATCCATCCACCACTAATTTTAAAAGGCAATATAGTTACTAGTGGAAGTTTTGAGAAAAAATAATTAAGATAAAACAGACTGTTAAAAGTAAAAAATAATGACTCAATTACCCTATATGCCAGATAGTAAGTAATTATATTCATCATAAAAAGTGTAAGGAAAAGGTAATTGTAGAAGATATTGCCCTTACTCCTGCTCTTGTCCACCACAATCCTGATTTTATTCAAGATCTACCTTCTTCCATAGCGCTCTTCCACAGCCCTCCCCGCCTCCCCCACCCTCTTCAGGGGAGGTGAGCTTTCTCCAGTTCTGGGAATGAATCTTGATTAATCTTAAGACATTCGCAAATGTTCACTCACGAGCTTTCTATTCCTCTGGCCAGTGTTTGGGATAAGCATGGACAAAAGACCCAGTTCTGGCCAATGAAGTGTGAAAAGTCTTCTGGGAAAAGGCTTCCTAGATCTTAAGATACGTCAGAAGGAAGAAAAGGGGCCTTTCTGCTCCTGAGTGTTATGTTGGGGAGCAACAGCTGTCTGGTAGGAAGTCCTCTAACCTGCAGGAAGGCAGGGCAAGAGAATGCAGAAAACCAGACCTCACTGCACTTGACTTCTCTACCTCTGCACTTCGTGTGAAATAAGAAATCACCTTGTTGTTAAAGTTGCTTTCACTTGAGTTGTGTATTCTCTTGCTTACAGCTACAGATATCCTATTTGATAGTTAAGTGAAGGAAAGAGAAATTATTTTTTAATGTAGCATTCTAATATTCACTTTGGAAGGAAAATATAATGAAAGCTATAGAGATTAAACACATGCAGACCCAAGGTGGCCAGAGGCCAGCATATACAATAACTCTCCTCAGCTCATTGGAAACAGACAAGTGTTCAACACCAACAATCATTTTTAGGACGAATAAACTAAACAAAAAACTCAAACTTAAATGAATAGAATCAGTAAAGACAAGATAATCTACAAACACATTATTTGCCCTCATTACTTTTTAAATTTATCAAGCCAAAATCTGCCTCCATATTATCCATTTTATTTTTCATTTTTAGAGAATAAGAACATTTTAAATTGCAACAGAGTTGAACTGAATAAAATTACTTTATATAGACATTATGATTCAGTTTTCCAGGTTCAAAAGAGAGAATGATAAAACCGGTCTACTTCTTTGGAATAGCATGAGAAAACAATTAACCATCATGAGGGTTTCTAAAATTTTAATTATCACTAAAGACTCTACAATATCACCTCAAATCTATCTGTAGTCATTAAGAAATTAAAAAGATGAATTAGAAGAGTGATGGAACTCTTTCTGAGTTTGTTTTTTGTTTAGACATTAACAATGTTCAATGTTATATTTCTTTATAGGCACTAATATGGCAAATAAACATAAACCTGTGAGCATGGCGATTATAATTCCTTACATCACTAGTTCTCCATAGCCTCAGTTTAAAAAAAAACACACAAAATAAAATTTCCTCTAAGTATTATATTTACCTACAGTTGATCTTCAAAATATAAGGAGTAGGAAAAACTTGTTATGAACACTTGATTTGAAGTATAAATAGGTGTTATAATTCCTCTATGTCACAATTCAGCTATTGTGTCCATAGAAATTTTATTCTTCTCTTTGCCAAGAGCTACACATATTTTTATTATTTTAATAACAAATTCTATTTGTATTAGCCAGGTTAAAAAATAACATGTCAAAAAAAATAACATGTCAATTGTCTTGGACACAAATCAGTCAAGCTGCTATGTTTTCATTCTCTCCAATCTGATTTACTCAAGGTTAATTTGATTTCACACCCAAGGAAGAACAGAAACTTCTCATCAATGATTCTCACTCCTTGATTTTGTAAAACCCAAATTTCTAGTCTCCCAAAGTATTAGAAGTGTAGCTTCATGCATCATTAGCCTATAGTTCCTGGCTGAAACAATTATATCAAGAAGGCAGATGTGGGCTGCAGTGATACTCACAAAAAAAGAGTGTTACTCACAAAAAAAGCTAGACATTTATAGCCACTATTCTTGGATACACTTTTCACAAATAGATTTAAACAAACATAATATACAGATACTATACAGGCTGAGTTATTAATTAAGCAAAGGCTAAAAAAAAAAAAAAAAAAAAAAAAAAAAAAGACCAATTTTGAGTATACCTTAAAACATGGACTCACTGTTTTCCCTTGATAAAATGCATTCCAGCATAGCTAAGAGAATTCCCACAGCAAACCAAAGTAGGTTAAATAATTACAAAATATGGCTTTTGGTTCAAAAGTCATAAAGTAATTGTTTTCAATGATGTGTTTATTTTAAGAGAAAGCTACTAAATCTATATGACAAAAATAAGCTCTTAACCTATAATTATTTCCTCTCACAACCTCAACAAATATAAATTCCAAGGTCAGATTGGACAATCCCTGTTGGAATACACAATGAGTAAATGGGAGCTGCGGTGACCCCAAATATTGCTTGAGTGGGTCATTTCACCACCATGATTAAGTGAACACATTAGTGTTCAAATAATTATGCTTCCGTTTCTCAGCACTTCTCCCCTTGCTAACCACCCTTGACACACAACCAGCCCAGACCAGAAATGTAGAACCTGAGACTGGACATGCCCAGGAACTGAAACTTTCCAAAAGTCTGAGACTACATTCTCAGAGAAAAATGCCACCTGGTAATTAAGACTCCAATGTTCTAACTTGTTCTGAGTACATCAAGTAAGCAAATGTTAGTTATTTATTATGCTCTTTTCCCTCTTCTTCTATCTTATATTCATCAAGCAACAATCAAACATGTAACTATTTGTTTAATCAAATATTTTTAAAACAAAATTATGTAGGGCCATTCACTGTCTCTTGAGTACTGGCTTCTGATATTGGCTTTTATTTTATCTTTTATCTTTTTGTCAATTCTGCTGGCAAAAGTTTCACATAAGAACAGGGATGCTACACCCGCTATGCTATGTAGATAAATATCAAAAAAGAGGAAGAGAATATTAACAAGACACTGGTGCTATTTATGGGTGATGGCAATATTCTCTGACCTAATCAACATGCCTACAAGATGGATCAAATGATAGACTGTTGGTGAAAGTATAAATTGTTTCTGTTTTCCTAGGAAAGCAATATGGTTAAACCCACTTTTTAAAAAATCATTATTAAATTTGCTGTGGTGACCTTAGTTAATAAGATCATACTGGTTCAAGTGTACATTTTTATAACATATGATCTATATATTACATTGTGTGCCCACCATCCACAGTCAAATCACCTTCCTTTACTATGTATTTGGCCCCCTTTACCCTTTATTAAGTAGGTTTAACCTACATTTAATACATTGTATTTCAATAAATACATAATTGAAAATACTTACTTTATGACTTTTAACATTCTCACAAGCCTTAGAGCTTTAGAGCTCTTTATTAGTTCCTTTTCTAAAAATTCATCTTAAAAGAATAATCATGGGATTATTCAAAATATAGTGAAAGAGTTATCTGTGTCAAGGTTTTTAAACAAATATCAAAATATATAATAAATAACTTTGCAAAACCAGGTAGTGGGTTGAATTTTTGTGATACAACCATATATTGTAATACCATGCAAGTAATAAAAAAAAGTAGGTTGTAAAAGAATATTTAAAACAATGAAGGTTAGTAAACATAAAAGGTCAAGAACCTACTAAAGCAAATAACTCTACTTGGTTGGATTTAAGGTTTTCCTTGTTATTCATTTCTTAACACTAGCAATTTCATTTATAAACAATTCATTAAGAAATGTAAGAAATACAAATATTTGTCATTTTTATTTTCTTCTGTTTCAAAGTAACAGCCCTTAGTAAAAGGACACTATAAATGTATCTCTGCAATAGTTTTTCTTTCTTTTTAAATACATTTTCTTTGGGGAAAATTTTTTAGGTCAATGTAATAGAATAAAAAGTGTATTTCCATACAAAACATTCCCCAGAAACTTCATATGCCAAACATTACATGAGGTAAACTATTGATCTGAGCCACATGGCATTTCTGAGTTTGTTCATGAAATGAATTTTAATATAGAATTTACACTAGAGAAGTTGACCCTGCCAAAACTGAATTTTAAATCACTTAACAGTATATTTGTCATGCAAGAAAGGATTACAACCAAAAGTACACTTTCTAAAAAAAAAAAATTAGCATGTTTTTTAAAATTTACAAAATATACTTATGTCTTATACATAAGACAAAATCACGGTGGATTACAAATAACCTAATTCCATAACTACATTTTTCATTGCAACCAATTGTTACTACCGATCTGTAAATCTCCAGTGAAGAAGCATTTCACATCCTGAAATGAAAATCCATAGTTACTAAAATTTCATGTTTGAAAAAAACTATTTCTTCCCTGTGTGGTAGAGAGCTCAGTAAGAAGGCTATTTTCATCATGTTTCAACTTATAAAAACCTTTAAAACCACTATTTCAGAGAAACCATTTTGAAGAGGGGAAAAAGAACCATTTCCACTCAACAAATATTCAATCTAAACATTTATCGATCGACTGTATTCCAATAACATAGTACCTTTGAAAATGGTAGGCCAGAAGTATAGTAACCTTCCAAAAAATAAATGTAGTAGCAAAAATCTACATAATTCAAGTAGTTTTATGTTATTACCTATTTATGTCTTCTAACAGCAGATCAAAATCTTCAAGTTTCTTTTGATATTTCTTGGTAAAGTAACAGAACTCATTAAAAATTGAAGATTTCAAATCAGGATATGGGCATTCCAAAGCTTCTAATTCCATTGGCAGTTCACTCAGCAGGTTCCTCCTTTCTTCTGAATAATGATCTACTATCTGAAAAGTAAATTAAATGATTGTTTTATTTAACACCAATGACAAATTGATAAACAAATTACTGTCTGCTTCACACTTACTTTAATACTCCAGTCTGAAAGATTATTTTCCAAATTCTGTTGCTCCATGCTAAGTCTTTCAAAGACAGCTTTTAATTGTTTCTTCACAAAGTCAACCTATTGGAACATTTAGAACAAATAGTATGCAAATTCTTCTTGTGATTCATTCAATATGTATATTTAAATTCACAGGAATTCATCTCAAAAACCAGTAAGTGATGAGAAATTAGATAAGAGAATCTGCCTTTGAGGACTTGGGGAAGAGGGCTCAGGTGATGCCACAGCCGGGCATGTGTTTATCAGAGAGTCTTCCAGACACATAACTCAAACTAAGCTGGAAGTACATTGGGGTCCTAGCCTCTGCACCCTCATTTTGATTTTGTTTGTGGTGAGGCAGAGAGCTTAACAGATTGTCTGTTCCAATCACCCTTTCCTTCCCTTGCAATCTTGCCTCTAACCCCCAGCTGGGCAAGATTTTTTAAATATTCTTATAAATTATTATTTATGAAAGCAATATAACAACACTGCAGACCAATGAAAAATAGAGCAAGAAAAATCACCTAAAAGCCTACATCTAGTGCAACTATGATCATGGAATTTATGCTGTAGTCAGGAGATAGTCAATAAACTAATGAAAAATAGCTATGAGAATATGAGGAGGAGGTAAGTAATGTAAAAATAGGGTGAGTAATATGGAGTGGCTATGTCTTCTCTCAAGTGGACTATCAGAACAGGTCACTCAGAAGAAAGGACATTTAAGCAAACACCTAAAAGACAAAAAGTATCCTCAATGAAACAGAGGAAACAGCCAGCGCACAGGCCCTGAGACAGGAAAGAAGAGCCTGGTAAGTGTGAGAAGGAATAGAAAGAAGGCCAGACTAGTGACAGAGTATAGGACTGGTCATCAAACTCATTAGTTAAAAGAGCCAAATATCAACAATACCACGATTGAAATTTCTTTTGAGAGCCAAATTTTTTAAACTTAAACTTCTTTTAACATCACTTCTTCAAAATAGACTCACCCAGGCCATGGTATTTTGTGGAAGAGCCACATTCAAAGGGCCAAAGAGTGGCAGGTGGCTTGCGAGATGCAGTTTGCTGACCAATGGTCTATGAGGAAGAGGGTTTCAGGTAGGAGATGAGATTGAAGAAGCAGGGAAGGGTATGTGTGGGCCAGAAGGAGCCCTGAGGGGATTTACCAGGGGAATGAATGGCTTGATCCCCATACACTGAAGGTAGATCCCAGAATGCGATGGGAGGAGCAAGAATGAAAGCAGGGAGAATAAGTATGAGGCCAATGTAACATTTCAGGTTCCAAATGAACAAGCTTGGACAGATTTAGGGATGTTTAAGATACTGCATAGACAGAATTTGCTGTATCTTCTATTAAAATACACGCATGTTGGTTTCTTATCACAAATTGTTCTAGTTGGGACAAAAATGAAATATTACATTATTAAAAGTAAAGGTAATATACTAACCTCTTCCAGTACATCAGTGTGTGAGTGTGGATGTTGTGCAATATGATGCTGTCTATATTTTAGGTCTGCTATCAATTGATGAATAGGATTTATCACATTTTTAAGATACAGGCACCATTGTTCAGATAACACTTGTTCTATAGTGAAACAAAATTAAATCAAGATAACACATTATTTAAAAAATTTAAGAACAGGTTCTTAGAGTGCAGATTTCTTTTTGGATTATTTTAGAGAAAAAAAAAACAGCAGTTAATAAAAGAACATGAAGTGAGCAGTCCATTTTCATTTTCAAAACACCCCTTTAAATATAGGATAAAAAAAATCTCACCAAAATTCTTAAGGTCAGACAGACATTCATTCCCAATGTGCTCTTCTTTGAAAAAAGATTTTATTTCAGATTCCACTTTACACCTGAAATAGACATTACTGGGTTTTAAAAATATGGGTTTAAAAAATAGTAGTATAATTTAATCTAATGTGGTTTTATTCACCAGTTTATTTATTCTGATCATATGCTAAATTCCTAACATGGATTTGGTACTTGCCGGACACGATCAGTGAACATTTGGTCTCTCCAAAATGTCCATTGAGACATTTGGTCCATACCAAAAGGTCTTTGATAGCTCATCCTGAACAAAACATTCATAGAGACTTTGACCTATGGCTAACGGTCCTTGAAATTTGGTCCTGTCTAAAACATCCATGAGCATACTTGGTCCATGCCAAATGGTCCTTGGTTTTGTCAAAAAATGCCCATGCTTAGGAACTGCTGGATTCAGATAAAAATGTTTATTTCTACTTTTGGCTTACAGGAATAATACATTAAAAAGTACTATCATGACTGTAGCTAAGATTTGGAAACATCCTAAGTGCCCATCAGCAGATGAGTGGATTAAAAAACTGGTAGATCTACACAATGGAATACTACACTAAAAAAGGAGTTCTTACCATTTGTAACAGCATGGATGGAACTGGAGAGTGTTATGCTAAGTGAAATGAGCCAGTCAGAGAAAGACAAATATCACAGGATCTCACTTATTTGTAGAATATAATGAAAAACATAAACTGATGAACAAAACAGATCCAGAGACAGAGAAACATTGATCAGGCTGTCAAACCTCAGAGAGAAGGTAGGGAAGGGTAGGAGTAAGGGGGAGAGATCAACCAAAGGACATGTATGCACACATATAAGCCTAACCAACGGATACAGACAATAGGGAGGCAAAGGCATGAGTGGGGGCGATGGGGAGGTAATGGGGGAATAAGGACACATGTGTAACACCTTATTCACCTTATCAATAAAGAAATTTAAAAAAGAAGTACTATTGTGTTTTATTGGTCCAATAGGGTTGTGACTGTACTGCCAGTAATAGCCCTTCTTGCCACAGTAGCTTAGCTGGTAATGGCAAATGGGGGTAGCTAGATGGTTCCAGGCTGGAATCTTGCAGAAGAGAAGAATTTATATTAACGATGCATGTTTTGGACAGAACCAAATATCAAGGCATGGACCAAATACCAACATCTGTGGACGTTTTAGTCAAGACCAAATGTTTTGCAAGGAAAATAAGCTCAAGTGAACATTCTGGGGAGAAGTTAATAGCGAAAACCAAGGTGAGCCTGTGACATGCCCTAGCACTACTTCTTTAGAGAGAGTTCAGGGCCTTGGGAAGCCATTGTGGGATACTAAGCTGACCTCCCCTGCTCATCAGATCTGTGTTTCAGAAAGATTCCCAAGGCAGCAAGATGCAGCACAGACTGGAAAGACAGTGATCAATAGAAAAGGAAAATAAGCAGGAGGGGACAAGGTAAGTCTGAACCAACAAAGAGGTTATTTTAAAAGTTAAGAGAAAATGAACTCCTGAGCTAAGGAAATAAAGGTAAAAGTATAGTTGATTTTTATACAGTAGTAAAAGGAACAAATCTTAATGACCTTTTACATATTAATTAAATATAGTGATTTTTAGCCCTACTTGGTTTCTCAGTGGTTAGAGCATAGGCCCAGTCAAGGGCACATATCTTGGTTGTGGGTTCAATACCCAACCCCAAAAGGACTGAGTCAACCAGTTGATGTGTTTCTCTCACATCAGTGTTTCTCTCTCTCTCTCTCTCTCTCTCTCTCTCTCTCTCTCTCTCTCTCCCTCCCTCTCCCCTTTCTTCCCTCTCTTTCATTCTCTCTAAAAATCAATGAAAAATATCATCCAGTGAGAATTAAAAACAAACAAAAAATAAATATAGTTATTTTTAGAGTAAAAGCATTTAAGCAAACAATAAGCAAAGAGACACAGGTTGAAAAAGGCAGAGCAAGAGAGGAAGTTGAAGTTCTATAAATGAAACTAACAGCCAGGAGATCTGTAGAAAATTAGGGCAGCAGTGCAGGCTGAATGCCAAAGCTTTAGTCCTCCAACAGGAAGGAACTCAGCAGTGCTGACAGCTTGTGCCTTAGACTCAGCTATTTGATCCACTTCTCACTCTTGAAAGTGTCCCAGGTGAGTGCACCCAGAGGCCAGGTAAGTCTCACACCTGTTAGATAAGGAATGCATAGGAGCTGGGCTGGGAGAGAGCTCTCTGGTGCCCTGAATCACACAGTATGAATAGTGATTGATCTCAGTGTAATATTTAGAGATTCATTTCCAGACAGCATTTACTTGTTGGTAAAACCCCATGATATCCTCTGCCTAAAGATGATACTTTTAAAAATAATGCTTTAAAGCAAAAATTGTGAGCAAGACTACATATATTACTAACAGATATTTGGTTATAAAAGCATCCCTTGCAGGAATGATAGTAAAAGTAGTAAGGCGAACAAGTAAGCCTTCAAACTTTATTATTCCAAAATCCTTATTAAAATAAAAATTATAATTCTTTATCACACAACCAATATAAATACCTTTTTTTTCTGAACATCTAAACCTGCCATTCTGAAACAAAGGAGCAAGGGATCCTGGGGAAGTACACCAAGGTCTTCAAGACGTGTAGTTTGAAAAAAAACATTAATTATTAAATACAATTTTATATTTAGAGATTTTATGTGACCAGAAACATTTTTTAAATATATATATATTTTATTGATTTTTTTACAGAAAGGAAGGGAGAAAGATAGAGAGCTAGAAACATCAATGAGAGAGAGACCAGCTGCCTCTTGCACACTCCCTACCAGGGATGTGCCCGCAACCAAGGTATATGCCCTTGACCGGAATCGAACCTGGGACCTTTCAGTCTGCAGGCTGACGTTCTATCCACTGAGCCAAACCAGTTTCGGTATGACCAGTTTCTTTATACAGATTTCAAAGAATTAAAGTTCAGCAAAATCTCATGTGTTTTTTTCTAGGAAGGCTAGACAAATTAGATGTGAAAGAAGGAAAAGCTACTCAACACCAAGTACATGGAGCACGGCGTAAAAGGCAAATGCTCTAACCCCACCTCCAGATAAACTAGCTGATTTGCTGTCTGCAAATAGCTTTAATTTTCTGAACCTCAAGATTCTCCTCTGTAAAATGAGGATAGCATCGATACCTCCTCTGCAAGTATATCGCAGGGAGTAAATAAAACATATAAAGTAGTTAATACATATTACCCAGCACATATTAATTTATCCCCCCCAAAATTAGATGACATTGTAGGCCCAGAAGGTAATTAATCAGGCTTAATATTGTCAAATGAAATCTCTCATGATGATGTGTAAGAATATTTTGCTTTTTTTAAAGGTTAAGAAACACTGATGGAGCTTAAATTCCTGATTTTCTGGTAGCCCCCAAATTCTCCACAAATCTAGCCATACTCTAACTGTCCTCCTTTTGCTATTATTTTTTAATTTCACTGACCACATTTTGAAATTAGCCTCCTTTCTAGAATAGCACAGAAAATTTTCTTGAACTTCTTCTTGTCCAGTTTTCAGCTCTTAAAAATCTCAAGACATTAAGGTTATTCTTACATGATTGTTCCTCATCTTTGTGTCATGGCAGGTCAACAAAAAGCATTACTTTCCACAATCCATGTACATTATATGCCTCTTCCATCTAGCTCAAGAGCAACACAGTAAGAGAATATAAAACAGTCAAAATACAAACCATTCATGCCCTAACTTGTTTGGCTCAGTGGACAGAGCATCAGCCTGCAGACTGTAAGGGTCTGAGGTTAGATTCCGGTCAAGGGCATATACCTTGGTTGTGGGCACATCCCCAGTAGGAGGTGTGCAAGAGGCAGCTGATCAATGTTTCTCTTTCTCTCATCGATGTTTCTAACTATCCCTCTCCCTTCCTCTCTGTAAAAAATCAATAAAATATATATTTTTTTAAAAAAACAAAAAACGTTCACTAGGGTCTTCCTTTACATTTGAGCTTGCATCAGTTAGCAGCCACCTCTGATGGCTTTCCTTTTTGTCATGTTTCAATTCATGCAAATTTTCCCCAAAAAACTTCCCCAAACTTTCTCTCCACAATAAGTGACCTTTTGAGGGGTAAGTCTTATAAGATAGCAGCAGTATGGTGACAAAATCTATATAATTTTGTTTTTCTGTGTGTAAAATTATATAATGATATAAAACCATTTCCAATCTTGAGCCTTTTACTTCACATGTAGAAATCTTTTTTTTTTCTTTTAATATATTTTATTGATTTTTTACAGAGAGGAAGGGAGAGAGATAGAGAGCTAGAAATGTCGATGAGAGAGAAACATCGACCAGCTGCCTCCTGCACACCCCCTACCGGGGATGTGCCCGCAACCAATGTACATGCCCTTGACGGGAATCGAACCCGGGACCTTTCAGTCCACAGACCGACGCTCTACCGCTGAGCCAAACCGGTTTTGGCCACATGTAGAAATCTTGTGGCAAAATAAAAAACTCCTATGAATATAAAAGTGTCAAAAGTAAAGTTAATGGTATTTGGCAATTTGACTTAGAATAAGACCACAAATTCACATATTTTGATATAAAATCTACATTTTTTTTCCATTCATTTATTCTATTTTAAATATTTTTATTGATTTTAGAGAGGAAGGGATAGGAAAAAATAGATAGAAACATCAATGATGAAAGAATCATTGATCAGCTGCCTTCTGCACGCCCCTCATGAAGATCAAGCCCACAACCTGGGCATGAGCCCTTGACTGGAATCAAACCTGTGACTTCTCAGTCTGCAGGCCGATGCTCTATCCACTGAGCCAAACCAGTTAGGGCCAAAATCTACATTTTAAAAAGCATACTTTACAAATACTACTATCATTAAAACTAGTATATGTGCCTCTAATGGAGGGAATAATCTGCCTTCTCTTTTTGCTTTAACCTATGGGAAGACATTTAGTTTTCAAAGATTACAATTAAGATTAAGTATAGAATCATTATTTTGTTTTAATTCATCTTGAAGTGAATGCTGGAAAAAATAACAAAAGTCAGAAATCAAAATTGAATAAATGAGTCATGATGTAGCTCCATCCAGAAATCACTGAGCAAGTGAAGCCCCTTAGTTTATTTGTGCATTTATGTATTGAAAACATTTATATGTCTCCTATAACATATCCTGCAATGAAAAAATGAATATGATGGGATGGTTGCCCTACTTACCACTTTCACAGATAAAGATTATCTTTTTCTCTGAAGGAAAGCAAAAGTCATTTTAATATAGTCACTGAATTCCAAATTAAATTGAGGAAATGAAATTATTTTAATTTGGCTCACATTCAAACTGTAACTTTCAATTTTGGTTATAATAGTTTAATTAACATGGAGGGTTATAGAACATCTAACTAAATCAGTGCAAGTCTTAGTAATTCCTCTGTGTGTTTACTGAGATTTCCCCTAGCCCTTACCTGACTTCCTTCAGCCTTTGGTGTTCCTGCCACCACACCTGCCTGTGCTGTTTTATTAGCTGTTGCTCCTTGGATATCTTTGAAGTCTCCACTGCTTTTCTGATCTAAAGAAACAATAGATGAGCCATTTAAAATTCTTAAAATGTGCTTTCCACGATGGAAATGTTTAATCTGTATTTTCTAAGTTAAATACTTACTCTTTTTCAAACTTATTAGTGGATCTTTTAACACAAAATTTACCTTAAAATAAGTATTATATTAAACAAAAAGCAGGGAAGTGAAAGAGAAAATGGTTTGGAATACTGACCAGTCTAAGAACTGTTTTTAAAGCATTTATGAAAAGAAAGATGAAGTGGTTATATTTTCCATACAAACAATAAATAACACCTAATTCATTCAGTACCAGGACATTTTTCCATGAATTTTCTCACCTTCTGACATACTTTCCCTGCCAGGCACCATGAACATCCTTAGGCCCATTTTACAGATGAAGACACTGATGTTCAGAGAAGTTAAAAATGAGAATCGCACAGAACCTCAGTGTCTGAATTGGTTTTTATCTGATCCTTCAGCAAAGGATGAACAAAGTCATTGGATAAATGGTTAGGAGGCCTGGCTATATAACCTTGAACATGCAATTTTAATCTTTCAACTCCATGACTTTGTAAATAATTTCTTTTTTAAAAAAAATATACTTTATTTATATTTTACAGAGAGGAAGAGAGAGGGATAGAGAGTTAGAAACCTTGATGAGAGAGAAACATTGACCAGCTGCCTCCTGCACACCCTTTACTGGGGATGTGTCTGCAACCAAGGTACATGCCCTTGACCAGAATCGAACCCAGGACCCTTAAGCCGCAGGCCAACGCTCTATCCACTGAGCCAAACTAGTTTTGGGTGTAAATAATTTCTTAAGTATTTATTTGAAGATACTTGAAATAGCAAAAATGTATATACATTAAAACCCATCTTTTTTAAATTGAAAATTTCCCCACATTTTATGACTTTAGAAAAGGTAGCATAGAATTAGTACCGGGGTTTCTGTTGACAAGTTCTGTCAGGCTGGGGTTTGTTTGCCCTAAGATCCGTTCTTGGCCATCTCTCTGATTTGCTCCACATCACAGAGTAGCCTGTGCTTCTCAAACACTCCTATCAGCTGGCTTCCTGTTGGGCTCAGCCAAGAGAGACACTAGCAGTGGGGGATGGAAGGGAAGGAGGAAAGGAGAAGCCAAAAGATGACTGCTCCTACCTCTCTACTCTCACAGGAGTCTCTAGGAGCAGCTCCATCTTTTCCATTTGTCCCAACTTTTCTTGACAGTTTTACTACAGCTCCAACCATCTCTGGGTAAGTAAGCTCCATTCATGAGATGTGGTACAGCCTTGTTTTTGTTATTGGATTTATTGAGGTGATAATGGTTCACATGTCCCTTTGACTTAGGCATGGCATGGTTTCCTGCTGTTTTAATCTCATACTGCTTACGGGTCCTGTTTGGCTTCTCAGCTCTACCACCTACCTGGGTGACCATTTCCTGAATTAAATACCCCTCTGCTCAATAAAAACCTCCTCAAGTGGATTCTGTTTTCAGGTTAGACTCTGACCAATACTCATGTGTATTTCCAACTTGTGAATTCCATATTAGTACTTTTAAACACTTACAAACGTGCTACTCATATCAGAAACTTGATGAAATATGCATATTTTTCATTTTCTCTGCTACTATCGATAGTAGCCTAAAAGCTTTAACAGACCAATACTTAAAATGTAAAAACTTCAGAAGACAAGACCTAAAAAGACTCTATAATGCATGCTATATCTAGCTGTCATTCACTGATTGCTTTAACCTTGAATTTATCTTTCTGCTATTCTAGTTACTGATTCAAAATTAGGCCTATAACAAAACAAAATAACCCAAACATTACTTTAGAAAAAACAGTCAAAGTCACATCTATTCTTCAGAAGGTCTTAAGAGTGCTACAATCATGAAATTTAGAAGTACATTCAAATAACAGGACACTACCAGATACATTAAAAATCTCTATTTAATCTACACACAAAAAAAAGTACATAGAGCTGAAAGCGGTTTGGCTCAGTGGATAGAGCATCGATCTGCGGACTGAAGGGTCCTGGGTTCGATTCTGGTCAAGGGCATGTACATTGGTTGTGGCCACATTCACTGTGGGGAATGTGCAGGAGGCAGCTAGTCAATGTTTCTCTCTCATCGATGTTTCTAGCTTTCTATCCCTCTCCCTTCCTCTCTGTAAAAAAAATCAATGAAATATATTAAATTTTAAAAAAGTACACAGTAACACCATGTATCTCTAAAAACTGGCACTCTCCTAAATTCATTCCAACTATTTGTCATCTATTGTCTCTAAAGTTTGTTGTAGCAGACACAACTTTTAAAATTAGATTTCTTTGACATATTTGATTCTTGTTGTACAAAAAGTTAAAACACATTGGTAAAAGATGTAGATACATTTTTTTAGCTTTAAAAAAAATCAATACTGTTGCCTTTGGGCCCAGGGAAAGACAAATTAAGTAGACTATAAACATCAAAATAAAGTTACTATTTTTCACTAGACACTTCCAATATCTTACAGAACATCCTAATTTTTTTTTTGTAAATTCACTCATTGACTTCACTTCTATCCCCAAGCCAAAAATTAAGAAAAATAAAGTCTTAAAAAAGTGAAAAGTTTTAAGATTGTATCTTTATCAATATAGAGATTTTTCAGGTTATTCCAATTCATGTTGCTGGGCAATGAGTCATATGAAATCAATATTTAAGGTAGATGATAATTTATGCAGAATGCTGATGAATTTAAAAAAACAAAAATAATAA
The DNA here is from genome assembly GCF_014108245.1 of Pipistrellus kuhlii. NCBI lineage: Eukaryota > Metazoa > Chordata > Mammalia > Chiroptera > Vespertilionidae > Pipistrellus > Pipistrellus kuhlii. Next base: position 49,179,753 of record NW_023425573.1, on the reverse strand, counting down.
ATTCATAAAAGAATCAGAAACTAGGGTTCCTTATGGACTTCAATGGGATAATCCAAGATAATAAAACTTAAACAGGCACCTTGAAATGCCATAAAAGCCCTTTACACCAGATGGTCCATCTTTAAATATAAATAACAATAACTGGTTGACTATTTAAGTGTATAATAACACATATATTTAAGTGTTGGTTACATGTGTATAGATATCTAATCTAATAAAAGAGAAATATGCAAATTAACCACCACTCTGCTACACCCACAAGCCACGCCCACCAGCCCATCAGGAGCACATGTGCAAATAAACCCAACCAAGATAACTACAGCCACAGAGAGCAGGAGGGAGGCTTGGGTTTCCCTGGCAATGGAGAAAGCCAAGCTTTCTACATACCCTGGCCGGCCTAGGCCTCCACTCAAGACTACCAAGTTTCAGTGACAGAAGATAGATAAATCCAAACAGAAAAGGCTGCAGCCACAGAGCTGGAAAGAGAAGAAGGCTAGGGTTGCCCCTGGCAATGGAGGAAGCCAAGCTTTCCACATACATTGGCCAGCCCAACCTCCTCTTAAGGATTAAAGTTTCAATTATGAAAGATACATAAATCCCAAAAGAAATGGCTGCTGCCATGGAGCAAGCAGAAGGCTTGGCTCTGCTCCAGGCTACAAAGTTTCAATTGTAGAAGGTAAATAAATTCCAGATACCAGGGCCTCTGCTTAGGTTGCCAGGGGGCTTGGCCAGCCTGAAAACCACCATAAGCCCCTCACACAGGCTGCCCTACACCTGAAGGGAACCCCCACACTGATCTGGGACACCCTTCAGGGCAAACCAGCAGGACCTCACCCATGCACCAGGCCTCTATCCTATCTAATAAAAGAGTAATATGCAGATTGACCATCACTCCAACACTCAAGATGGTTGCCCCATGTGGTCAAAGATCCTGCCCCCATGTGGATACAAGATGGCCACTACAAAATGACCAGAAGGGGAGGACAGTTGGGAGGGACCAGGCCTGCAGGGAGGACAGTTGGAGGTGATCAATCTGCAGGGGAGGGCAGATGGGGTGACCAAGCTGGTAGAGGAGGGAAGCTGGGGGCAACCAGGCCTGCAGGGAAGGGCAGTTGGGAGGGATTCAGGCCTGCAGTGGAAAGCAGTTGGGTAGACCAGGCCTGCAGGGGAGGGCAGTTAGGGGCAAACAGGCTGGCAGGGGAGCAGTTAGGGGGTGATCAGCCTGGCAGGCAGAAGTGGTTAGAGGCAATCAGGAAGGCAGGCAGATGAGCAGTTGGGATCCAGCAGTCCTGGATTGTGAGAGGGTTGTCCCTCGAGGGGTCCCAGATTAGAGAGGGTGCAGGCTGGGCTGATGGACACCGCACTCCATGCATGAATTTTGTGCACTGGACCTCTAGTTTAAATATAAATAACAATAATCAGTGGACTGTTTAAGTATATAATAACACATATATTTAAGTATTGGTTACATGTGTAGATATTTGTCAAAATTCATTGAGATGTACATTTAAGATTTGTATACTTTATTATATGTGAATTATAACTTAATAGAGAATTGTTAAATAAATAAAAAGAAAAAACAATTATATACACTAAGTTGCAATTTCATATCTATCAAGTTGGCAAAACTACAAATGTTTAACAAAATACTCTGAGATTATGGGGAAACATGCTCTCTCTTTAGTTGCTAATGGAAATACAAAATTATGCAAACCCACTCCCTGAAGGGAATTTGGAGCTGGATAGCAAGATTTTATATGGATTTACCTTAACTTATAGAAATCTACCTGAAAAGTATCTTAGTAAAAGCATCAAAAGATAAATGAACAGAGCTATTCATTCACTGAAGCACTATTTGTAAGAGAAAGACTAGAGCACAAAAATTCCATCAGTAAGTATTCTTGCTAAAATAAATGGAACCTGAATCTGATCAAATCTCTACATATAGCTATCAATTTACTAGAAATGCAAGAGGCAGAAAAACATGTTAAATGACACCACCAGGATGTAACCAGCACAATCCAGACTGTGAGAAACTATAAAAAAACAAAACTTACTCAAGACACTGAGCTGGCATGGCCTGTGGACTGAAGGGTCCTGGGTTCAATTCCTGTCAAGAGAACATGCCCAGGTTGTGGGCTCGAGCCCTAGTGTAGGGAATGCAGGAGGCAGCTAGTCAATGATTTTCTCTCTCATCATTGATGTTTTTATCTCTCCCTCTCGGCGATCAAAAATTTTTTAAAAAATTTATTCAAGAAATAAATTACAAGGACACAAGAGGAAGGAGGAGAAAAAATAAAAATAAATTTCAATATAAATATAAATTTCATTATAAGGATATTATTTAGATACTGTTTTAAAAAAGTTTAAGAAAAATTGGAGAAAAATCAGAGAAATGTAACATTGAGTGGAAGTTTGATATTATTAAGAAGTTTTTGTCATTTTTAATATTAATGCTGTTGGAGGATTTGGGAACATGCTAAAATATTTATGGTTGAACATTATGATGTCTCAGATTTGCCTCAAAATAACCTGTCACAGGAGAAATTGTGGGTGGGAGTAAAGAAGAAATAATGGCCAAAAGGTGATCACAATTGAAGCCGGATAATGTTACATTAGAGATTAATGACACCATTCATTCTAATTTTACATATGCTAACAATTTTCCATAAAATAACATTTATAAAAAGAAACAGTACATGGATACTTGAATTGAACAAGTTCATTTTTATTAAGCAAATAAATTCTAATAAAAGTAATCATAAAGATCTCTTTTATACTTAAATAGGAATGAAGAGTTAACATGTAATGTATCACAATTTAGTCTCTGTTTGGAGCCCAAATATACTATTTGGCTTCAGGTTTAACCTCAGCCTTTGGAAGACTAGATCACTCAATGTCCAGCTAAGTCTCTTATCTGTCACCCTAGAACTTATGCATGATCCCTGACACAGTGATTATTATATAGGTGACCATCACATCTAATCAGTATACCAATACCAATAATATAATTCAGGCAAGTCTTCTGAATTTATTCTTAATTAACAATAATTTTTATTATTTTTAAAAAATAGTTAAGTATCTTAAATGTAACTTAAAGCAAAAAACATACTTATGTGCTTTAAATGTTAACATTCTATCATTCACTTTTAAGTATATTTACATTTAAAATACCAGAGTAGTGTTGTAATAATTAACAATGATTGTTAAAGCTGTTAATTTCATGTGTAGAAAAATGAGCACATTTAATTAGTAAAATATGGAACTTTTAGAAAAATAAAAGTCTTCTTGAGCCAATATATATTTTATAAAAATTCCAATAATATAAGAAAGAATAACAGAGATGACATTCTATTCATAATTTTAGTTGGTGTAGACTATTGGGCATATTAGCATTCATAACATTAAAAAGTTAAACTTTAATAGTTGTATTTAATTTCCAGGTTGACTTAATCCTTGAGTCTTTCAAGAAAAAATCATAGTTTGGAATTGTCCACATCTTACAAGAGTAAATTAGAAGCAAAATGTTTACTTGCTATCTCTAAACTGGAGAAAAGAAGACTCCACAAAGCATATATAACAATATTCCCAATAAATCTTCCTTAATACAAAGATAGTAAAAAATGAAAACTATTTAAAAAAGAAAGTGTTTAAAAATGATGAGAGAAGTAATCTAGCAGCTGATAACACTGAGAAATTATTATAATGTCAAACTTCAAAAACCTCATTAACTATTAAAAATTTTAAATACTTTTATTATTTGATAATGACTCTGTTATCAAAGTGAAATTCACTTTGTTCATAGGAGGTCACAGTTCAATTCCTAGTCAGGGCACATGCACAGGTTTGCTGGTTTGATCCCCAGTGTGAGATGTGCAGGAGGTAGCTAATCAATGATTCTCTGTCATCATTGATGTTTCTATTCCTCTCTCCCTCTCCCCTCCTTTCTGAAATCAATAAAATATATTTTTTAAAAATATAGAAATTCACTTTGTTCAAATATAGACTTTAACACTCAAACATTCCACATTCACCAAATTGTTATTTTTTGGTGCATATGGATGGACGGGTGGGTGGGTGGGTGGATGGGTAAAAAGATAGACAAAATAAACATATCGATAATATTAGGATTGTGTACACATATGTAAATATGTATGTGTACGTATTCCAATAGTGACAACGATATAGAGAAAATGTTTGTGGCAGCATCTTTATTACAATAATACTTTTGGATAAAGCTAAAAACCATTCATTCTTTTTTGCTCAGACATTCCAGTCAAAGGAATTTATCCTATACAGTAGAGGATTCTAAAACATAAAAGGAGTCCATGCATGAAGACATATACTGAAGCATAATTCCCAAAATCATAAAATTAAATATAATCCAAATATCCCAAAATGGGGATGTAATAAAACATGTATCTTTTTCTATTTGGAGTACTCATCAATCCAGTTTTTGCTCTATTTCTTTTTGCTATCCTAATTCCAATGTCACTTCCTCAGGAAAATTTTCCCACTTTCCCACAAAAGGTACATTCCATGAGAGTAGGGGCTATATTTTATTCACCATTGTATCTTCAAGGCACATGATAAATAGTTATTTACTTGAGTGATTAAATATCATAAGATAATTAAATATTATCAAGATTATGTGGCAAAATATTAGGGGGAAAACCAGCGTTTTATGTCTCTGTTTATCATGGAAAAAGTAAAATATGTATGTATACAATTATGTATGTATGTAGATATGTATGTATGTATACAGTAGATCAGAATAGAAGTCAGAAATATAAAAATAGTTTTATTAGGATGATGTTATATAAGTGATTTTCCCATGAAATTTCTTTAAATGTCCTGATAACATTAAATTATTTTAAAGTTATATCTCAGCCAAACAAATAATGCTCTACTTTTTAAGTGGTATTCTTAGAGGAGATATAACTCATGGATATATGGTAATTTCTTTAGCATAGGATATCAACTGTGTTTAAAATTCATAACAGTTGCCTTTTTAAAATATCTTAATAATAAAAAGCCATGCAAAATGAATGTGACACAAAAATATTAAATATAAATGAAAACTTGTGAAATACCAGATTTTTTATGCAATGACACAATTTATAATGTAATACTATGCATGATGTACTCTATTATTTTATACAAGGGGGAAACATATTGCATGGTAATCCTAAACCATACATGGTCCTAAAATACTGCGCACAATCACTTGCACATAAACCCCTTTCAAATCTAGTCCAAATTCACCCTCTCTTAGGTCAGGGCAAAAACAGGCATTCTAGAACAGAAGAACCAAGGACATACTTGAACAGTGTTGCAAAAGGAGCCTTAAATCCATGGCTGGCATTTACTAGCAATTTTTATTTTTCCGATTAAGACAGGAATTGTGGAAAGCTAATGAAATAGCTATATTACTCAAAAATAAAGTTGAATTCAGACTTCTTAAGTTGTTATGAACATTGACTAATGAATGTAAAGTGCATAACACAGTGTTGGAGAACATTCAATAAAGGTTAGCAGCTATTCACTATTATTAATAGAAGATTCTAAATACTATTTAAAATGTTATTTATTTTCACATTTACATTTAAATATTTTACTTCCTAGCAATTCAGTTTTATGAAACCAGAAAAACACTCACACACAAATTCTAACCTTTTGCTCTGTGGAGGCAGCAGCTAATTTTTTTGCTTCAGTTAATGTGTGCAATTGCTGATAGTCTACTGGCTTATACTTAATGCTTCTCATTCCATTTTTCATACCAAATACCAGATTATCTGTTTTCCCTCAAAATATAAAACAAGAAAGAAATAATATTATGTTATTGAACATCAAAATACAGTTATAGCAGCATGCTGACTACAGGTCTTATTTTAAGTAAAATAAATACAAGAAATAATATATTACAACATTCATAGTATATTTGAACCTATATCTATAGAAACTTAAAATATATTACCACTATATTCCTTGCATAAAATTACTTCTAAATGGCTATCATTTAAATTAGTACAGTGAGAATATTTTAAAGTATAATGCCAAGATACCAAGTGTGACTACTTTTTTAATTTAAAAAATGTTAGGCAGCAACTATAAGTATTTAAGTATCACATTATTATGAATCAAATTAAGTAAATAGATTTTTTAAAGTTATAGCTGGATTTCTTAGAAAAACAAAACAAAAATCAATTCAATGTGAACAGAGGTTGAAAATGAAAGTTAAAAAATGTAATAGGCCAAATAAAACCAAAATAATATGAACAGATAGAGTAGGGCACTGACCTAGCTGCCCCATCTGCTCCACAGCCTCGCAGGCCATATACACAGATGAGCCACACTCCCCTGAGCTGTGGCCAGCAGAGAGCTGTGGGCACTGTGAGTCAGAGGCAGGTGCTGCCAGTGTTGGAGCAGTACCAGAAAGCCCGAGTCCAGTTCCTGCAGATGGTGGCAGAGCCGGCGACCAGACCCCAAAACATGAGACCTTGCAGAATGTGGGTGTAATGTCTTTGCTGAGACCTATTCTTCTGGATGTGGTCCCAACAAATCAGCCAACTGCCGCTTTGGCTCTTGGGAGAATGGCTAATTATAATGATGACCCAGCAGAAGCAGTTGTCAAGGGCAACATTCTTCCACAGTTTGTTGCTTCCATGGTAGAACAGAATTCTGTTCTAGATATGGCTGCATCCTGCCAAAGGAACAGAGCATGCCGTTCATCTGGACCCTGCTGACTCCAGCTCCATCTCAGAGCCCCCACCTTAACCTTTCAACAGACCTTAAAAACCTCAACCCCTCACAGAGATAGGGCCATTATCTATCTATCACTCTTGGCCCCTTTGCTCCCTTGAAAAGTGAATACACCTCTTTCTGCTCAAAAATAAATAATAAGAATAAAGTGACATGAAATGTTTGGATAGGCATTCTCCATCCAAATACTTGGTTTAGTACATTAACTATTTTGATAAAGTAAAACATAAGTAAAGGGTACTTAAGGATAAGTTGCATAAAGAATAATAAGCTGATTGATTTAAGAAAAAAAATTACTTTTACCTTAATTATGAATCACGTGTCATGTAATGTAATTAAGATTTGTTAAGTATATCACGGATCACATGGCTAGAAGAAGGCTCTGAACAATTTAAGGACAAGCACAGTGAAGAAAAGTATGGTTGGAGATGATTAAAACACCCATTGTATTGAAATAGCATAGTACTGGCACAGGAACAGGCATATAGATCAATGGAAGATAACGGAGAGGCCAGAAATCAACCCACACCATTATGCTCAATTAATATTTGATGAAGGAGGCAAAAGCATACAATGGAGTAAAGACAGTGTCTTCAATAAATAGTGTTGGGAAAATTGGACAGGTAAAAAAAAAAAAAAAAAAAAAAATGACTTAAATGTAAGCCACAAAACCATAAAAGTTTTAGAAGAAGCCATAGGCAGCAAAATTGAAGACATCTCACATAGTATTTTTGCCTAGGGCAAGGGAAACAAAAGAAAAAATAAACAAATGGGACTACATCAAACTAAACTACACATCAAAAGAAACCATCAACAACAAAAAAAAAAGGACACAGTATGGTAGAACATATTCATCACTGATCCATCTCATAAGGGATTAATTTCCAAAATATATAAAGAACTCATTCAATTCAACAAGAGGAAGACAACAATCCAATTTAAAAAATGGGCAAAGGACCAGAATAGACACTTATCCAAAGAGAACACACAGATGGTCAATAGACATATGAGAAAATGTTCAACATCACTAATCATCAGAGAGATGCAAATTAAAATGAATGGCTATCATCAATATGTCAACAAACAACAAGTGCTGTTGAGGATGTGGAAAAAAAGAAAAACCTGGTACACTAGTGGGAATGCAGACTAGTCAGCCACTGTGGAAAACAGCGTGAGGTTTCCTCAAAATATTAAAAATGGAACTGCCTTTGGACAGCAATCCCACTTCTGGAAATATTCCTTAAGAAACCCAAAGTACCAATCAGGAAGAATATATGCACACCTATGTTTGTTCATAACAGCGTTATTTACAATAGCTAAGATCTGGAAACAGCTCAAGTGCCCATCAGTAGGTGAGAGGATTTTAAAAAAAGCTGTGGTACATTTATATAAGGGAATTCTATGCGGCTGTAAAGTAAAAAAAAAAAAAACAAAAAAAAAAACAAAACACTAACTTTTACCCTTTGCTACAGTATGGATGAAGATAGAGATTATTGTGCCAAGTGAAATAAATCAATCAGAGAAGGACAATATCACATGATCTCACTTACCAGTATATGTGGAATCTAATAACAAAATAGGACCAGGGGCATGGATTCATAGAACAGACTAACAGATCTCACAGGGTGTTAGGGAGGACTGGAAGAGATTAAGCAAAGAACATATACGCATATATGTACACAGACAATAATGCGGTGAAGACCTGAGGTGGTGAAGGGCTAGGTAGATGAAGGCATGATGGGAGGAGGGGGGGAAATGGGGAACATCTATAATAGTGTCCACCAATAAAAAATATTTTTAAACAATCATTGTAAGTGAACTAAAGAAACCTTCATTTTGACCCCAAAAAATTAGCTTTCCATGATTGAAATTTTAAAAATCAACATTCCAACTTTATATCTGCATAATCCACCATAAATCATAAAACAGACATGAAAATTAAAAAAAATTACCTGAGGTATCTTTTTCCTGAATTGTCATGACTGGTCGGTCTCTTTTACTCATGCTTTCCATATCTATCAAGGAAACAAGAGACAGCTAAATTTTATAATGTGATTTTTAAAAACATTTTTAAAGATATGTTAATTGTAGTGTTGTTGTTTTTTGTTTTTTGTTTTTAAATAAGGCCCAGGACTAGGTGCACTTTGTTAAAATTTTCTTATCCTTACTCTTAGAAGCCTCCTTCCATTTGTTTTTTTCCCCCCTCTTGCCTTCCCTGTTTTTGGTCTCCCAATCTCTAACTTCTTAATTCCCCCCCCCCCTTAAATTGTGCCAGTGATTGATAAGTATTTTGAAATTTAAAAATGATGTCTGTTTTTCCAAAACCACTTTGGCTCAGTGAATAGAGCGTTGGTCAGCGGACTGAAAGGTCTCAGGTTCGATTCCAGTCAAGGGCATGTACATTGGTTGCGGGCACATCCTCGGTAGGGGGTGTGCAAGAGTGCAAGAGGCAGCTGATCGATGTTTCTCTCTCATCGATGTTTCTAACTCTCTATCCCTCTCCCTTCCTCTCTGTGAAAAATCAATAAAATATATTTTTTAAAAATTATGTATGTTTTCCTTTGAGTTCCTGGGAGGAAAGAAACTACATAAATTAAAGAATAAAGCAGCTATCCAAATTATTCCCTACTTCAATTAAGCAATATTGCACTTGTGGTGGTCCGGGGAATGTGCCATCCACTTCTACATAGCACCTGATGCCCGGCTGTCGCCTCCTTCAGGGATGGACTCAGCAACAGAGTCCAAAGACATACCATTGCTGGGGCAGCCTTCACCTGATGAATGAGCAAGACAGGGAGGTAAAGACCTAGCAGTGTGGACCCAATGCGGGCCACTCTGATTTGCAATATATGTTCCAAAGTTCCTTGCAGGCTTGACCCAGACTTCGTTGAACCTGCACTGAAATTTATTTTTTCATCTCTTCTATTTTTCTTCCTCCATCGTCCTTTCAGAAGTTTGGATCCGTGGATAAACATCTAGCACCGCAAATTCTGCCGTAGCATCTCCTTCCTGAGGAAGTATCCACTAAACTGAACTGAGCATCTCTAGGGCATCAAACCAATCAAGTGGTTCTCTAAGTAACACTACCTACTTTTCACAAATTTTTGTTCCATATACACCAGGTTGAATTGTAGCCCACCTCTCTATTCTTTTGATATTGTTTCTGTTAAAAGTGTTTTGGTTAAAGATGAATTATCAACTAATAGGTAACCTGTGAATAAGCAGCATGTTTGTGTGAGAGTCTAGGAACTAGCTTTGGGGGAGGAGGCTGACTCTAGCAACCAAACGTTCTGACTCCAAGAGACTTGCTGACTCTCAACCATAAAAACCAGACCTCTGTTTGACCAGCTTCAAGATAATCATCTGAATGGACTGTGCTGACTTACACGAAGAATATTTTCTACCTCTTCCCCCTGATTTCTTTTTTCTGTTTCCCCTCTCCATCCTAATAAAATTCCCTGCCTGCACTAAGAAGTTAAAATGGGCTTTGGGATGGGAGTCTGCCATCTTCTCAAGCTGCGCAGGCACTTGAATAAACCATCTTTCCTACCACCAGCACCTGTCTTTCAAAGTGTCAGGCAGCCAAACCTGAGTTCGGTATCAGAACTACCCGTGTCTACTGGCCTTTGCAGTAGCCTAAGTCTTCCTAAATGGAAGGAAAAGTAGCACAAGTCCGTGACTTTTGGAAACTCTGCCAAGTTACTAAGAATCATGATGATTGTCCACCAACTTTAGGAATGTAGGGATAAACTCCAGTGTGTAATTCTATAGGGTCTCTGGTCAAGGGATTCTTTTTTCAAGCCTTTAATAACATTGCCAAATAGTCTTGTTTCTACTCACAGCCACATCCTATCCATTAAGATTCTTCTTCTTTTCAGAAGGTATTGCACACCCAATCTTTCCATCTACACTGCCTCAAGTCACCATCACCTTCAGCCAGGATGACAGTAGAAGTTTCACGTTGTACCCTTACAGTCCATTCTCTACACAGCAGCCCAAGTAACCTCTTAACATTCTAATCTGATCTTGCTTGAATTCCTTCAATTCCTTCAAAGATTGTCAGCAACCTTTAGAATAGTATCCATACTTCTAATGGCTTTGCCTTATCTCATTCACACATTCCAACCACATTGTTCTATCTATTTCTCATATGCTGAAGTCATTCTGCATCAAGTCCTTCCAACTTGCTATTCCCTTTGCCTTAAAGACGTTTCCTTCATTTTTTACCAGGTTGGTTCTTTCTCAGCCTTTGGTGTGACCAGCATGTCACCACCTCAGAAAGACCTACAGAGACTTCCTTATTTAAATAAGGAGGACCTCTATTTCTCTCTCATCTTATTTTTTCATTCTCATAATAATAAGTACTAGTCTTCATATTTGCATGTTTATTGATTTGATGTCTGTCTCTATCTGTAGACATGTGGCCCATGTTTTGTCTTATTTCTGATTATAGCCTCAGTGCATGGCACACAATAGTAAGTGCTCAATGAATATTATGTAAGGAAAAGAGAGCTGGTGGTAACTAGATAGCTTCTAGTCCCTCAGAAGAACTGTAATAACAATCCCTAAATCTATAGTATAGCCTCTCTCTACCAACAACAACATTTCCATTTTTAAAAATCTGCTTTGATAGCATCACATACAGTCAGGAGCAGCAAATTTAAATGCCCTGGGCCATCAGGTAAGTTTAGTGAGGCAAGTAACAAGGTACACAACCATAGGGAGTGGCAGAAAACATGGAAAATGAAAGAGTATTTCATTCCTAAAAATAATCAAATACATTTTTTTATTATTTTTTAAACATGGGTACTACACAAGTAAAGTAAGTCTCCAGAACAAATATATGCTGTTCTCAGCAGCCAGCTTCTGAGGTCTGGCCTACTCCATCTCACCTCAAGTTTTCACTTTGTTCTCCCACCTTAAGTTTGTCATCTCCATTGAGAAGAGCCCTTATCAGTACTCTAATCAATTAGTTTTAGTCTTTCCTTATTGGGAAGCTTAGTTTCTATGTATAATATTTAGGACTCATTTTTTCTTGGGATTTAGATTGAGATCGAGGCTCTGAAATAAAATGGGGTTTTGCAGATTCCCTTTTAGTTACCCTAGGTCTGAAACTGTTTAATTTCTTCTTCTTGGTTTTCAGAGGAAAATTATGAAGCCCACACAATGTTTCTCACCATTTCTACAAAGTTCAAATTTAATTATGAGTATAGAACCTTATGAGATAGAATATAATATAATAACACAGCTACAATCAATAAAAGCTACAGGAACTGTCAAGAAGTAAGACCATCCCCCCACCAGATTTATGGCTTCAAACCAGCCAGATCAGCTCAAACCAACATGGCAACTTATTTCATCTAAGGGTAACCCCACACCTCATTATACACTAGTTTCAATATACTCAATATTAGCATGCTAAAATGACACATCCAGTGCCAATATGATCAGAAACAAAAAGCCCATATAAGGACACAAAATGGTGACCAAGTTCCTCTGAGAAACCTCTACCCCTTTCCCAGAAAGCTCTTGAGTAGTCCCCTACCCCACTCCCCACCCTCTTTAAATGAAACTCAATAAAAGAAACCAATTCTGGTAAAGAGGGTCTGCTCTGTCTGTGGAGTAGCCCATTCTCTGTCTAATCGCCTCACTAATAAACTCACTTTCACTTTAATCTCTATGTGGGTTCTATTTTTAATTCTTTCCTTTGTGAACCTAGAACCCACAGTGGGTCATGAACCTTTGAGTCCCCAAACCCCCAGGACACCTGCATCACTTACACTAGAAGACATTCTGGAAATCAAAATTGTAAAAATAATCTGTATTCATGAATTTGAAACCTAGTTTATTTTCAACAATATATAAGGCCAAGTGGAAAGACTTCTTGACCTACATTTTTTAATATTTATATGTAAATCATAAATAACTATTACTCATCTTTCAAGAATGTTGAGGGCTGCTGAAATAATTATTAAACTGTGATATTATAAAACTGATTTAAGTGTAGTGTTTATTCATCAAGGAATTAGTCATTCAGATTTAGAATTTGAAAAGTTTATATATAATCCACTTATTCTAACAAATTGCCAGTTATAAAAATAGTCTCAGAAGTAAAGTGTGGTATTGGGAATAGAGTAAAAAATAATGTAATAACAAATATTATAATATCTGTGTATAGTACCAGATGGATACTAGACTTATCTCATGACCACTTTGTATGGTACATACATGTCTAATCACTATTGTACACCTAAAACTAATGTTATATTTTTAAAATATGTTTTTATTGATATTAGAGAAAAAGAGGAAGGCAGAGGGAGAGAGAAAGAGAAATATCAGTTTGTTGACTCCTGCATGTCCCCTAGTGTGGATCAAGCCTGAAACCCAGGCACGTACCCAGACAGGGAATCAAACTTGCCAACTCTTGGTACACAGGATAACACCCAACCAACTGTGCCACACTGGCCAGGCACTAATGTAAATTGTGTATCAACTGTAATTGAAAAATAATTTAATTTTTAAAAATGTTCTCACCACACACAAAAGAAATAATTTATATAGTCTAACCTCGCATTTTAACATTTGAGATGATTGAGGCCCAGAAAATTGATCAAGATCACAGAGAACTTCAAGCCCAAAATCTCACATTCATAATATACAATAAATATCTCTGAAAATGAAGGTTCATTTAAAATCAGAATGGTGGCCTAAGCCAATGTGAGCTGAAATTGGTTGGTAGCAAACTTGACCGAAACTGAAGTTTTTACTATTTAATGTGAACACATATACATTTGTGTAAAGGTGTTAATGTATTTAGTTATGGGATGTTGCTCAGGCACCACCAGTTTTAAGTAATAAGCTCTACATCACATTTCTAAACATCTGAAAAATTCAAAATACATCTGGCCCCACAGACTACAGATAAGAAATTTGAAACTGTATTAAGACATTCCTGATTCCCTAACAAGCACATGTCATCTAGGTCATTTCAATTTCATGCTTACTAGTGAGAAATTCAAAGTGGCTACTTCAGCCTGTAGTTAAAATGCTTTTGGCTGAGTAATGACTACTTGAACAGAATTTTCTATGTTCAATAATTTAAGAGCATTTAGTTTCAGAAATTATTCCATGCTCATGAGTGTTATCAAAATGTTAAGCCTTTACATATACTCAATTACTAAAAATATTTCAAAATAATATATGCTATGGGAAATTACTTATAGTGTAGGAAGCACATTTGATATATAACTTAATGATAGCTTTGTAGTAGCTAGAAGGTTGAAAAACATTTTAATGTAAAGTTCATTTTTACAAATTTACTAGAGAATCTAAACTTTAAAATTAAAAATAAAATTCATGACCTCAACTAGTCTCCTTCAGGTAGCTAAGCAATCAGGAGTTTAGAGATGAGGGGGAAAATAGCAAAGAGATCATTTGTATAATGAGGTAATCTTTTTACAGTATTAAAATTTGCATTCTTCTCTTTCCTAAGAAAATCTCTTTTAATACACTGAAGAAGAAAAGGTCAGTTGTACTTAGACTTAAAAATGCAAAACATGTGGACAGTTTGTTACTCTAAACTGCTTAGCTGGGTAGATATATAGATTAGCCATCACCCTCTGAGGATGTTTTCAAAGCTGATGGAAACTCTGCCGGGCCAAAAGTATGAGAACAATACAATCAGGGGGAAAAAAGTTTGGATATAGCATCAAATTATAACTTTTTTGTCAAAACCAGTTTGGCTCAGTGGATAGAGCGTCAGTCTGCAAACTGAAAGGTCCCAGGTTCGATTCCGGTCAAGGACATGTACATTGGCTGCAGACACATCCCCAGAAGGAGGTGTGCAGTAGGCAGCTGATCGATGATGTTTCTAGCTCTCTATCCCTCTCCCTTCGTCTCTGTAAAAAAATCAATAAAATATACTAAAAAAAAAAATTATAACTTTTTCACATGAAAAATCTCAAGATATTTTAAATGTTAATTCAAATATTATAGCCAAAGTCTAACTTAAACAGTATTTTCCAACACGCAAAATTCTCTTTTAGATGTTAAGCAGAACAGCACACATTATTTCCATTATGAGACATTATGCATTATAATTATCACGAGGTAAAATGATTGTCCTGGAAAAACTAACGGAACCTAACTGTACAGAAAACTGTACGGTAAAATTAAAATGTCCATCTCTATTTAGTCCTTATACCTCAGTTGCGGCGTTTCTTTTCTTTTTCTTTTTTTAATAAATCTCTACTGTTTAAAGTATTACATATGTCCTTTTTTTCCTCCCATTATCCACTCCCCCCCTTTTCTCTCTCCTCCTCCCCCCCCCCCCCCTTCACCATCTACTGTCTGTGTCCTTGGAAGGAGTGGGGGTGGGGGAGGGGGAAAAAGAGATCAACCAAGAAAAGCCATTTCTTTAACAAGATCCTTTCTCCTTTCAGTTTGTCCCCTTCCTTCCCTAATCATTAAACCCTTAAGACATCAGATCCTGGTCAGCATCAAACTGTCTAAGAACAAAGCCTCAGGTGAGTTGACCACAGAAGCAGAGTTTAATAAAGCTAAAGATAACAGATTGACTTCAGTTGTGTTTCAGCCCCAGGCCCAGGAAACCAATTAAGGACCACGCACACCCTCATGAAACCAGACAGAACAATACTATGGCTGACATTTGGAACTGATACAATGATCAATTACTCCCTTCCCTGACCCCTACCCATCAGTAAAGCCCACAACCCCAACTCCTTTAGCCAATGGATTAATGATTTCCCGCTATATAACCCATCCCCTGGGAGCCATCCAGGAGCCAGGTCTTCAGCATGAGCTTACTATGACTCTGGGCTTGGTGCCATTTCTTCAACTAATAAAACCCTTACTTTCTTGACTTCAAAGTCCTCTTTGCGTTTGCCTGGGCTTTGATATGTGTAGGCAAACTGACCCCTTTAGTCTGATAAGTCTTTAGCCCTGGTAGTCATTTTCAATGTTTTATTTTATATTCTTTCAAAGATTTTCTATGCATACACAGTTACATGTGTATATCCAATTTTTATACAAATGTAATCATTATATATACATACAGTTACACAAGTTGCTTTTCGTTTAATGACTTGATTATCTATCCGGGCAATGCACCCAGAAGTTTTTGAGGGACTTCAAAGTTCCACAGAGTGGAGACTCTATGTTCTCAAAACTATTTTAATCATTTCAAAAACCTGAGAGAAATGCTTATATACTTAGTTTAAAGAAGTACATAGGGCCCTAATTGGTTTGGCTCAGTGGATAGAGTGTCAGCCTGCAAACTGAAGGGTCCCAGGTTTGATTCCTGTCAAGGGCATGTACCTTGGTTGTTGGCACATTTTTAGTAGGAGCTGTGCAGAAGGCAGCTGATCGATGTTTCTCTCCCATTGATGTTTCTAACTCTCTATCCCTCTCCCCTCCTCTCTGTAAAAACTCTATCCCTCTCCCCTTCTCTCCCCTCCTCTCCATTCCTCTCTGTAATTATATATATATTAAAAGTACAGAGTGTAAAAAAGGGTGTGTGTTACAGGGCTGGGGGTGGGTGATTTTGCAATATTCTTTTATCTGATTTTCTGGCCCCAACTGCCATCACACAAGTGCCTGGTTTAATTATGCCACATAACAGTTACAGGTTCTGAGGCTTAGGATGTGGGCATCTTTGGGGAGTCATTGTTCTGCCTACCACAAGCATTGTGCATTCTATAAATGGTTTCAGAATCTATGCAAACAATTTGGAGGATATGAATTATATGATACCCCTCAACTGATGAAGACATTAAAAGTAAAAGGGACCACAAGGAAGCAGGCAAGCTTCTTACTTCAAGTCCAGGTATGTAGAATGAGAAGCTGGATTTCCAAATTGGGTCAGAAGAAGGTCGACAAAGTCTTCAGTTTAAGCACACCTATCTAATACAATGGAAAGTCAAGTCAGGAGGATACATTCATGTGTAGTCTAGAAAGGAAAAAAGATATACAAATAGAACAAGTTGGAAAGGATACTGCAACTGCAGGTTAGATTCAAAGGGGACTTTATGTATAATGAAATATTTGCATTTTTATAAAAAGAATGTATCTATATATATAAAAGCCTAAGCGACCAAATGACTGGTCGACTGGTCACTATGATGCACACTGACAACCAGGGGACAAATACTCATTGCACAGGATTGGGCTCCCTCCTGTCTGGATCAGGCCTGTGTGGATCAGGCTGAAACTGGCTATCAGACATCCCCTGAAGAGTCCCAGAGTGCAAGAGGGTGCAGGCCAGACCAAGGAACCCCACTGGTGCATAAATCTGTGCACTGGGCCACTAAGATATGTATATTTATATAATTAAAAGTAGTAAATATTATTTTCAAGTGCCTCAAAAACTTAAATATTTGTGATTTACCAAATGGTTTCCCACTACTTTCTAGGACAACGTTGAAACAAAGCATAGAATGACAAGGATCTTTTAAATTTAGCCCTGTCCTATTTGGTCTCTTCCTTACCCATTATTTTATATTCATGTTACACTCCAGCATTTTAAAACCTTTTGCAGTTCCCTAAATACACAATGCCTGTGGTAGGCAGATCAATGACTCTCCATAGATGTCTACATCCTAGTCCTCAGAACCTGTGACTATGTTATGTTACATTGCAAAGGAGAATTAAAATTGCAGCCAGCTAATCAGTTGACTTCATCCATGGAGATTACCTGGGATTACCCATGTGGGCCCAATGTAATAACCAGGAATCGTATAAGAGGAAAACAGGAGGGTCACAGTCAGAGGAAGTAGGATGACAGAAGCAGAGAAAAGGAAGATTTGAAGATGCTACTCAGTTGGCTTTAAATTTGGAGGAATCAGACCATGACCCACAAAATTCAGGCAACCTTTTGCAGCTGGAAAAAGCAAGGAAATAAATTTTCCCTCAGAGCCTCCAGAAAATGCAGCCCTGCTCCAACCTTGATTGTAATCCAATGAGCCCTATTTCTGATGTCTGACCTCCAGGATTATAAGATAATAAATTTCTGTTGTTTAAGCCACTAAGTTTGTGGTCATTTGTTACTGAGCAATAGGAAACCAGCAATGCTCTGTCACACCTTCCTGCCTTCGCACATGCTGTTACCTATGCTTGCAATGTCTTTCCCTGTTCTTTTCTCTCAGGCCAATGCCTCCTTATTTTTCATTCCCATCTTGTGCATCCTACTCCCTTCCTCTGCACTAGATAGAGTTGATTTTTCTCTTCTCTTGTATGAATATTTACTTTGTGTATGACCCTACTGATGCCGTTATTCATTTATTCCAAAGGTTATTGAACATCTATTGTATACTAGACAAGGGAAACAGATTTGTTCGGGCTCTGCAGAGAGGGCTGTCCTGGCCATCTCATCTGAAGCAACACCCTCCCTCCACCATTAATCATTCTTCATCTCCTCAATTTAATTTTTTTTCTTCATAGCACTTTTCACTAAGTGACATTATACTGTCACTTAGTACTGTATTAATATGTACTGATTAGTTTGTTTATTTGTGTATTGTTCCCTTATACCACTAGGATGCCTGCTCCACAAACACAAGGCCTTAGTGATCATCTCTATTTCTCAGAGTGCCTAAAATCATGCCTGACATATATCAGACACTTAATGTATACATGCTGAAAAAGCATCAAGTGATTGCATTTAACGGATTACAGTCCTGTCTCTAAGGCTTGCTAGTATTAGAGACAAAACAAAGTTTTCACTTTCTCTTCTTCAATTTTTAAAATTTAGGCTGGACTGTTTGAGATGAAAATGATTATCAAGAACAAACTCTACACCAAAATGGGCAGTGGATTGATGTGCATGTCAAGAAGTGAGGAAGGAGAAACAATCCCACTTTATCTTGGTGAGTTTCAGTACTGACCATAAGTTCATGTTAACTGCAGCTGAATGTGCCCTTTGACCAGCTAGTGATTAAGCTGCCAGTCACAGCACACAACCCCCTACATGCAGAAACCTGGGCAACGTCTGCATTTATTAGGAATCTAAGGCTCTATACGCTGTCTTACTTCTCCAAGGGCTGAAGGGTAAAAAGGACATTCTGTGCATAATAGACATATAATCTGTCTTTGCTCCAACATACACTGAGTGAAAAAGGCAAGCTGCTCTCTGATAGATACCTTATGATAACATTACATAAACATCCACAGACACAAAACAATGTATGTAAATTATAGACACACATACTTACACTCTACAAAGGGAAAAGTCTAAAGGACATACAAACAGACCAAACTGGATAGGATACTGCAACTAAAGGGCAGTTTCAAAGGGAATTTTAGCATTATCTGTAATGAAATCTTTGCATTTTTATAAAAAGAATACATATGTGTGTATAATTAAGAGTAATAAACATTAGTCCAAAAGATCCTCTGTCTAAATAATTATATTATCTATCATAGGATTAATGCAGTTACATTAGAAATGAAAAATGATTATCCAGTGGGTTCAGCTAGTGAGAGCCGCAGAGACTGATCACCACGTCACACCCATTTCTGAGCCTGCCGAGTTTGGGCTACTTCTGGAGCACTCTGACCCTAACAACTTTGTGAAGCCCAGCCTACAATATCCAGTTAACTTTACTTTTAATTTGGAATCTAATCAAATAATATTTATACAACTTTGTTATGCCTTGTATTTTTCTTCTGAAATCTTCAACAAAATGATTCAAAACAGAGTACTTTTTCTTCTGATTAATAGTCACAAATACATTGCTTTTTCTGTTAAGTACAAGCTTGTTCATTTAAAAAAAACAAAAAACAAACAAAAAACAAAAAACTGTGGCCATCAAGGTCACATGTAAGGTTGTAGAGTTCAACAATTAAATGGAATTTTGATGTGCTTTTCACTATTATTGCTGAGAAAATTGTAGCATTAAAACTGTGGCAGACACAGCTAGCTGCTAATATCTGTCCTCTCTTATTTTCTTCCTAACAGAATCCAATTTTGTTCAGGGTTAGAACATTGGCCTTCCTTGATACCTCTGAGACTCTCAGTGACATGTGACACAGTTAAGGCCAATGAGATATAAGCAGAGGTCTTCTGGGAATTTGAAAACAAGATTTGCTTTTTCATATGGGCACTGCCCTTCTTCCCTATCCTTCCTCTTTCTTCCCGTCTCGAATGGGGATGTGAATGAGACACAGGTAGGCTGTCTATGACTACGTTGTGAGTGTCAGGATGAAAGATACACACTATTGCAGAGAGGAAAGCCAAAGGAGCCTGGGGCACTGATGATATCGAGAATCTGCTGGGCCCTGGCTTGGTAGCTTAATTGCTTAACATGTTATCCTGATAGACCAAGTTTGCAGATGTTTTTTTTTTGTTTGTTTGTCTGTTTGCTTGTTGTTGTTAAACATCACTTGAAGATTTTTTAAAATTTATTTTTAGAGAGAGTAAAAGGGAGATAGAGAGAAACATTGAAGAGAGAGAAACACACTGATTGTTTGCCCCCTGAATGCTAGGGCAAGATTGCAGTTTTGATACCTGGTCTGAACACATATAAGAATCAACCAATGAATTCATAAATAAGTAGATCAGCAAATCTCTCTCTCCCTCTCTCTCTCTCTCTCTCTCTCTCTCTCTCTCTCTCTCTCTCTCTCTCTCTCTCTTTCTCTCTCTCTCTCACACACACACACCACACACACTCTCACACCCACACCCTTCCCTGTCCCTCTCTCTCTAAAAGAAAAAAAGAAAAAAAGAAGCCCTGTACCAGGCAGGTGTGGACTACTTCTCTCTGGACTTGTTATGAGGAAAATAAATCCCCAAGTTTCTGCAATCAGGTTCTATAACTTTCAGCCAAACAAAACTTCCAACTAATAAAGACTGAAATTTTCTGAAGCACACAGGAAATCTTGATGCCTCTTCAAAATTCTTTTAGAAAAGTACCCATCAATACAGGCACAGGATAAAATACTAGAAAATATTACTGTCGTTCTTTAATAGTAGCATGAGAAAATTACATCTAGCAAAACTTATTTTAAAAATCCGGTAGAGTTTCATTTGTAGTTTCAGCATCATTGAAAGAGAGTAGGTAAAATGATGTGTAGGAGGTTCTGAAAGAGGAATCAAAAAAATTCTCAGAAACTTAATTTCACTACCAAAAGAATGCTATTTGTGGATTTTCAATGCTCTAGAATAAATAGTTTTTCCACAAAGGATCAATTAAGAGAGAGAAATGTTCTTTAAAAATGCTACATAAAAGTTTCTTTTAATTTTTAATAAAAAAGTAGCAATCCACCACTCCTTAAAAACAGACCATATAGCCCAGTTAAATGGAAGTTCTTGAAACCTGGTAGCACTAGTACATTTTGAATAAATAAAATAATTATAATAGGTAAGAAATATTAATTTTTAATGTTATTGACAAATAAGGAAAAGATCTCTCAGCTAAGGCATGAAGAAACAAAGGGAAAGATTAAAGGAGTTAGGATTAGAGGGAGGGAGAGAAGTCGGCATATGAGGTATCCATGCATTGGGAGTTTTTAAAAGATATTCCTATAGAAAACATTATATTAGGCCAACAAAATAGATTTGTTTAAAATGTAATTGAAATCTTGCCGAGACTGGTTTGGCTCAATGGATAGAGCATCGGCTTGGGGGTTCGATTCCAGTCAAGGGCATGTACCTTGGTTGCAGGCATTTTCCTAGTAGGGGATATGCAAGAGGCAGCTGATCGATGAGTCTCTCTCATCGATGTTTCTAACTCTCTATCTCTCTCACTTCCTCTCTGTACAAAATCAATAAAATATATTTTTTAAAAAAGTAAAATGTAATTGAAATCAAAGCACAACGTCAAAGGTAAGGTATGCCTTAGTTTACAGTAGTGTTGGACTTTAGAATAAGGTTACCAGAGACTGAATTTCAACTCCATCCATCATAAACTGGAACTCTCAGCAAATTACTTACTAAATGGTAGATGAGACAAAAGAACTGTAAAGATGCCAACTATTCCAAATTGATTTATACAGTATCAAATGAACTCCCAGGAGATTTTTTCTGCATATTAAAATTGGCAAGCTAATTAAAAAACGTGTACAGAAATACAAGGGACAAAGAATAGCCAAGGGAATCTTAGAAGAGAATAGCCCTGGAGGATTTCCAGAACCATATATCAAAATCCATTATGAAGGTACAGTAATTAAGACAGTGTGTTATCAGTACAAGGATAGATTAATAGGCCAACCAACAGTATAGAGAGGAAACAAATCCCTACACATCTGATGACCTGTCTTATGACCAAGCTGAGGCACCAATGAATAGTCTTCAAGGAATGGTCCTGAGTAAGGTAGATGTCCATATGGAAAAAAGGAATCTTGACCCCCCCTATCTCTCAACATTCAAAAATATCGATTCCATATGTATTAAAGGTCTAAATGTGAAAGATAAAAAATAAGGCTTTTAAGACAACTATAAGAACATACTCATGATCTTAGAGTTGACAAAAGTGTCTTAAACAGTTCACACACAAAAATGCTAACCATAAATGAAAAATATACTGTTAGGAAATACTAAAATCAAGAACACCTGTTCATCCAAATATAGCATTAAGGGAATGAAAAGGCAACTCAAGGGGTGGATAAATACATTTAATATATATATTTTAAACAACAGACTTGTATCCAGAATATAGATATTTTTAAATACCTACAATTTGATAAGGAAAATGCAGACAACCCAATAAAAAAAATGGGGCAGAAGACATGACTAGATACTCCATAAAAAAGGATACCCAAATGGCCAATAAACATATAAAAAAGCCTTATCTTTATTTAATCCACCTTAAACCCAAAATGCAGTACTGCCATAAACACACCAGGGTGGCTTATATGAAAAAACAAAACAAAAAAAAAAACAAAAAAAACCACAAATGTAGTAAGAAGGTGGACCAACCAGAACATTCATACACTGCTGGTGGGAGCAGAAATTGATACAATCTCTTTAAAAAACTCATTGGCAGTTTAGCTACTATGACCCAGCCAATCTACTCCTACATATTCCCAACAGAAATGTGCACAAACATATATACATATATATATGTATGTATGTATTATGTACAAAAAGTATATGTATGTATACATATCATTATATGTACAGTATAAGTATATTCACAGCAGCACTATTCTTAGTAGCCTCAAATTAGAAACCAACCAAATGCCTATCAGTGGTTGAATAAATAAATTGTGGTATATTACACATTTACTCTTTGGCTTTTGCTATGAAGTTGAGACTGTGTGAGATGGAGAGGATAGTGAAATATTCGTGAACATTAGTACTTTCTTAGGTTAAGAAAATGATGCTGCTGGTTCTGTATCAAGGGAAGGGTTCATAAGAAAAGGGTACATAAACATTAAGCATTGTTCTACTCTGAAGTATGATTAACTTAATTGTTCTAAGACTTGTAATTACTAGTGAAGGTTAATCTGACATGGTGACAAAGTTGATAAACTTGATGAGAGGCACTCACCTAATTTTAAAATCAAATCTGAGAATTCCAAATGACAACACAATGTACTTTACATACAAAAAATGTACCATAAAATTAATATCATAGAATACTGTTTAATGAACATATAGGTCATATAAAAATCATAAAGTAAGATACAAAAGAGACCCCGCTGGTGTGGCTCAGTGGTTGAGCATCAACCTATGAACCAGAAGGTCACAATTTGATTCCCAGTCAGGGCACATGCCTGGGTTGCAGGCTCCATCCTCAGGGTGGGGCGTGTAGGAGGCATCCAATCAATGATTCTCTCTCATTATTGACGTTTCTCTCTCTCTCTACTTTGTTGCTATTGTCTTCTATTGACAACTCTAACAAACAACAACTGGGAATAACTCAAATGTCTATAAACAGATAAATGGACAAACCAATACTGATATATTCAAAGATAGTAAAAAACAACAACACACATATCATTGATGAATCTCAAAGTAATTATGCAACATAAAGGAAACCAGAATAAAGAGTAAACATTTAATTATTCTAATCATGTAAATTCTAAAAAATACAAAGGTACCTACGTATATTAATGGAAAATATTGAGAAACAATATATTAAAATATATACTTTGTCACTTAGGTGATCATGTGACACTATTGTCATTATAAATTCACATGCATAAAAGTGGGCACCAAAATTGTATGAATGGGTTTAAGACTATATATTTCTATATTCCCTTAAAGATTGTGTTTGAAATAGAAACATAAAGTATTTTAATTCTCAGAGAGAACTTATAACTCTCCTACCACTGATTGGCAATCTCCAATGTGAGAATAACTTCTTATTATGTTATAATATTTTTTTTCATTCTCTCTACAACTTGAGATAATATAAGATAAAACTAAATATTTCTTAAGTGAATTTGATTTTAGTTTAAATAGGCAGGTCTTCTTCCTAAATTATTCTAAATATGAAGAATCTAGAACACAAAAGGTTATTTATGATGAAATTGATGCTAATCAACTGTAGAACATGAGAAGTTTGTGATAAAATTAATTGAGCTAATCCTCAACCAACTCCAATTTTCAACCTACATTCTCTTATATACTAGATCATTATTCTGTCAAAAGCAATTATCCACAGTTTCATAAACTAATTAAAATAAAATTTCATTTTTTTCTCACTTTAAAATATTTTCACCATAAAATTAAGTGAAAAATGCTTGTGGGATCACCACCTTATCTCTTTAGATTCATCCTGCTCTCTACCTAACTTAAATTTTAAAATATACTTTCAGGACAAGTTATTTACATTTTGTAAATTCAACACCAAAATGTAAGTGGAAAAGTGAAGATGCAATGTCCTGCTCTAAAAATGGGCTGGTACTTCCTTTGCTCATAGTCAAACATGTCATTGTCAAGCCTGACTTCGGTAGACTCTGCTGTGGCTAGTGAAGAAGGAGCTTTAATGGACTCTCCCGAAAGAGAAAGAAAAGACTGTATTGATAATTCTCACGCTTCAATATATATGTGCCTTTTTACTAATCAAGGTCATTTCTTGGTACTTGTTTCAGAGAAATTCTAGTTGTCTGATGATTGAAGGTGTCCCATTTTTCAAAAGAAGTTATTTTAAGAAGTCCTACTCTATTTACATGCTGCTTGGGAGTACAGTAGATATAAAATAACTGCCTTTTGTCCTTAAGTGAAAACCTTTTAAAAGCACCAGGAAATTTTAATTCTATGGTTTATGTAATCTTAAAACTTGCACATTCTATGCCTCAATTCCTCCTAGACAGAAAGCTGGAAAGGGGATTCATGGGTGGAGTCCTCAGTCAAGGCAAGAGGATAAAGGGAATAAAAGCCATAGCAAACACAAGGAACAGAAATCCAAGGGCCAAATATGCCAGGAGGAGATTATGAACGGGGGCCAGGAGATCCAAGATCAGAATGAGGAAAATGGCCTGAGGGAAAGCAGATAGGGACACAACCAGAAGGGTAAGAAAAGAGTGGTGGGACTGCAAATAAATTGCTTAGAGTGCAAATGCTTCAAACCCTTTTCAATAGCCAAACTCTTTGTAAACAAAATTCCTTCTCCAAGATTTGTAACTTAAGGCCAAAGAAAACTTCAAGTCAGTCTTTGTTCAGTAACTAAACTTCTAAATACAAAGCTTAACAACTGTCTTAAACCGTGTTTCCCACTGAAAGAGAGCATGCATGAAGCTGACATGCTGAGGAAGGGAGGTGGGGAATTTTTCTGAGGCCTACGCTGAATCCTGCCCTTTCCTTGGCTTCACTTGTTCCACCTTAGTTGGTTTTCCTGAGCCAATAATTATACATATACAGTGTATATATTTTTGCATTGTAACTAAGGTTGAAAATATCCTCAGAAAGTAATTCATTGTTTTCAGGGCCCCTCAGCATGTCTGCAGAGAGCCAAGTTTCCCTAGATCAGAAATGGAAAGCCACTGGCCTAAGTAATAGCTATTATCTGAGACTTGTCTTTATGTGCAGACAGGGCTATAATGGGAGCTGGTGTCAGTCATTCAGTCCACATATATTTACTGGATTCCTCTTATGTGCTGGACCTGGGGACTACAATAGTGGATGAAAGAAACACGTTCCTTGCCTTCCTGGTGCTTACTGTCTAATAGCCTGATATACTCATTGGCAATAAATTACAGAAGGCAGGTTCTCTTTGTTATTGATGGTTGCTATTCTTTCATTATTATAATGCAATAAAAAATGTTAGTGCTCAAAATGAATACTTTATGGTTATTATGAACATTTAATTAAAAGATCAGTTATTTGTGCAATGCCTACATTATTAGTCCTAAGACATACCAACTTAGCTTATGACCACCATAAAATCTTTGAGAACATTTAATTAAGATGACAGAGATGAGCTAAACATATGCTAGCAAAGTAATGAGGCTTTGTTTTACATTACTTGTTACTGACATTGTTTTTGCATTCTTTACATTTGAAAATACAGGTTGTTAGCTCATATTGTTTTCCTTAGCAGTTAATATTATTATTTATGAATAGAAATGATTAAAGGATCCCTCTATTAGGAACCCAGAACTTCCAAGCATAATACTTAAGTATCGATAGTAAAACAACTTAGTCCTATGGTGAGATTTTTGGTGCAGTTATCATGACATGACTATGAAAAGACTTTTGCCACCATATTGAAGGATGAGGCCTGGACTTGCAGGGCTGTGTAAGTAAAATTATAATCATTTATCAGAAAATACCTTTGGGCCTTGATCACACTGGAGATACATAAAATCATTCAAGAATTTAGGTCAACATTTCAAGTTTCCACAAAGTTTCCACAGCACCAGAGGCACCAGTGGAAGGTGTGAGAGGACCAGAGCAGGATGAGAATCCGAGCAATGAGGTGCAGTGTGAGGGTGAAATCACAAGGAGAAGGATCTCAAATTCTTCCATTTAACTGGCAGTCTCCCTTTCCCGTGAGACAGGAAGTGATTACCTCACCAGATATATTTACACTGTAGGGTCATAATTCCACTACCTCTGCTCAGGCATAAATCTACTTCCTGCATCTGAGTCACCTGATTTTTATCTTGGTTCCCCCACCTCTAGCTTGAGGTTGCACCAGGTACCAGGTTAAGATAGAAAAGTGACTCATTTTTCTCGGCAGAGCACTCCCCTTTCTGAATTGGCTCTTCCATGGATTTATTCACTCGCTCAGTATTTACCGAGTGTATGTATTCTGTGTTCCAGTCACTGTGGTAGGTGCTGAGCTACAAGGATGAAGAAGACAGTCTCTATCTTGCAACAGTGTTGAAACTCATGGTAATGGTCTCTAAACTTTATCACACACTCCTAATTATTTTCTTTTTTCTATTTATTTATTGATTGATTGATTTTATTGATTTTTTACAGAGAGGAAGAGAGAGGGATAGAGAGTTAGAAACATCGATGAGAGAGAATCATCGATCAGCTGCCTCCTGCACATCCCCTACTAGGGATGTGCCCACAACCAAGGTACATACCCCTGACCGGAATTGAACCTGGGACCTGCTGAGCCAAACCGGTTTTGGCTATTTTCAGTAAGTTTTGGCAATAATGGATATTTACTCTTTGCAAATTTTATGTGCAGAAAGGGCTATAATAGGAGCTGGTGAATATTATTGTATTCTTTTCATTTAATATCTCAGGGCAAAATAAACTCCCAGGATATTGTTCCTAAATCGCAATAGCTGATGTAAATCTATGTTTTAACTGATCTTAATCACTTTAAATTTTCTATAAAATCCCATCAGATTGCTACTGTGACTGTTTTCACCTATAATGGAACTGATGGCAGGTCCACTACATGCTGTAGCCCACAGCCACATGTCACACTGCAGCTGACGAAGTCCTCATGGACCACTCTGGCTTGTTCTTGTCATTTGTTGTGGCCACATTACCATGTCATCTAGAATCCAGGGATCTTTTATAGAAATATATTTAAGGAACTTGTCCATTATATGAAGATTAGTTTGGGCTTTAAAATTTTTTCCCCAAAATGTGTAAATCCTCTTAAAAACCACATAAAAGTAATTACATTTCACAGTATGCTGAATATGGGCAAATGAGTGAGATGCAACTTTGGTGTAATGAGGGACTAGGTGAAGGTAGCTGGATGGATCCATGCATTAAAGGTGGGAAAAGCTTACTTTGTTTCCCTAGATTTGAAATAAATATAAATGGAAGAGCTCACACTGCCTTCCTTCACCTTCCTGCATGGGACCGAACTTCATGCCACCTGGAGGAACAATGGTCTGCACAGTCAGACAAAGACTCCGACATCTGCAATACTGGAGCATGAAGGGCAGACAGCCTCATTTTGCTTGAGGTAGAAGACTGAAATGAAGAGAGGTAGGAGTAGGTGATATATACAATGAGGCTTGAAGAATCACGGTGGATTAATCATGGATAGGGAGAAAGAAGGCCATAGAAGACACAGCTGTTGAAGCCGGGGGGGGGGGGGGGGTCACAAGAGCAGGACGTGTTTGCAAGAGCACAAGCAAGCAATTCTGGTGGCTGCAGGTTAGGGCAGCCTTAGCTATTGACAGGGAAGTAATGGATGAAAAGGGGATTGACAGGAATCTGCTGGCGCCAAGAACACTGATGGCTTCAATTTAGAAAAGGGCAGCCAGAATTAAATAAATGAGCTGACAAGAGAGCAGACCACAGAAGTGGATAGATTTTTAAAGAGAAATCATTGAGGAACATGTCATATTAAAAGACACTGATGTAGAGCAGATTTCTTGGCAACTAAATAAATGGTTTTTATCTCCATAAATATCACAGAGAATAGAGCAGTTACCCATAAAGGCCTTTCCCAGTATCAGAGGTTTCTGGGTTAAACCAATAAAATAATTACATAACAAATTTGATTTTAAAGGATCTGATGACCATTTGGTCTTGCATGGCCAGAGAGCTCTCTGAACTCCGAGCCATAGATGTTCCTTTTTGTAGCCTTCCTCCTCTTCAATATCTCTCGAACTCTGGAGGCTGACCCATGGGAGCTGTGTAGGTACAAGGAACCGAGGCTGTATTATGGAGCCTTAGCCGACTTACTACTCTTACTATATCAAATCATCACATTGTATCCTTATATTTCGTACAATTTTATTTGTCAGTATGCCTCAATAAAGCTGGAAAAAAACACACACTACTCGGCTACTCTTGGAAAATTCAAACTTTTGCAGAAAGACAATATTCTAAATTTGAGGTATTACAACAATTCCATTGACAAATAATTAGGGAACTGAGTTGAGGATCTCAAGCTGCATCTGAACCGCTATAAGAAAATAAAACTTTTTTTCATAACTAGTGGTGTCCAAAATGAAAGAAAAAGGGAAGACATTAAAACTATTCTGAAATTGCCAAATAGTTGGGAGAGGGAGAGTCATGTTACAAGGAAGCATGAACAAATTCTAAAAGGGTTGGCACATCAGGGCTGTTCTAGGCAAAGCTGTGTAATAAATAACAGTCAGTATGAAGGCTTGGCAGATGTCAGAGAACTCAGCATTGAATCACCCTGAATTCTTCCAACTCTGCTTATTTTCTCCTGAAGAAGGAAAACTTGGGGGGGAACAGCACACTCCTTGGGGCTAAGGAGAGAAAGACCAAGTAGGACTTGCAAGTCAGCCCTTCACTACCCCCTCCCATGTGCCCTCTATCCTCAGGAGGACCCCCTCTCCTTGAGGTAATTCCCAATGTTACCAGGGAAGCAGTAAAACTTCCCCACCTTGTTCATACCACGCCTTGACAGTAGGAATGTCTTCATTCACCCTGTTTCCTTAACAAAACTCTTGTTTGTTCTCCTTCTAAAATAAATTATCTTATTATAAAAAAAAAGTTTTAAATACTTTAAAAGTCCATCAAAATCCTATCCCTTAGAGACAGCCATTTGGTGATCGTTTTTTATCTTCCTTTTCTTTAAAAAAAAAAAAAATTTTGTTATTAATCCTCACATGAGGATATTTTTTTTTCTTTAGAGAAAATGGAAAGCAGGGAGGAAGGGAAGGGGGGAAGAAAAAGAGGGGAAGAGAGAAATATCAACTGGTTGCCTCCCCCACATGCCCCGACTGGGGGAGAGGGAGAAGGTGAACCTACAACCTAGGTATATGCCCTTGATTGTATCCTTTGGTGTGCAGGCAGATGCTCTAACCACTGAACATATCAGCCAGCGCAAAGGCTGCATTCTTATAGTGTAAATAGAATAGGACAAAAAGCACTAAGCAATAATATGGCCTCATCCATTTGAGGGGACAGCTCTATACAAAAAGTAAAGTAGCTAACAGACTTGTGCATCCCCTCTCCTGCTTCTGAGATATCCAGAAGCCTGCCTATTCCAAGTTCCACCATCCATTCTCTCCACCTGAATAGTGGCCCACATTTCAGAATGGCCTATTTCTCTGTCCTGCTGTTTCAGGAAAATCCCCATGATGTCAGGTAGGTTTTTGAAGGAGGCACTTTGATTAACTTCATGTTAGCATGTGAATGAAGGTAAGGCTGCCTATGGCTGGGACCTTTCCAGGAGTATACTTGTTCACACCCAGGTATCTCTGAAGGCTGGAGTTTCAGGTTGAGTGCTAGAGTGAAATGGAAGAAATTTCCATGGTGTGCAGAGATCATTTTGATTTGAGAAATTATCCCCCACAGAAACCTAAAATCACAACGTGGAAAGTCTGTCCCGGCTTAGTACTTGAGTTCCAGCAAAATGCTAAGCTCCCAGCAACAGTACACTGCTGGCTGGCGAGCTGAGCAGCAAGACCCAGGGCTTCGAGATAATGCACATGTACATGCAAACCCATCTTGCCCCTTCCTAGAGGAGCATCTTTGGCCAGATGTTGTTGCTGCTGTTATTTAACTTCTCAAACCTCTTTCCTCACCTGTTAAACAGGGTTTCTCTGGGACTAAAATGAGTGACATAGCTGATTTAAAGCGCTTGGCATTCAACAGGTACTCAAGAATAGGAGCTCCTGTTATTTTTGTAATTTCTTTCCGTATTTGTATAATATGACTTAAACTGGGATTTTCCCCAGTCATCTGTTAAGCAATAATAATTGGAATAGAGAAGGATGGTCCTGGCCAATGGGGAACAATACATCTCTGTGCACTGTTACCACTCACTGAAATGCTTAGAAGTTGCACATTTTTTACCCTGAGAGAGGTTACAAACGAGGCCAAATTTGGTCCCCAAACATAATTATTTTAACTTTCACAGTGTTTAGTTTAGTTTTGTTAAATTCATTGTCAGCCTTTAATAACCAGGAAATATGATATAAAATACTTATTTCCATCATCTTTTTCAAAAATTCATGTTTTAAAAGCTTATTCCTTTATGAGAACAACGGATGGAGTAAATAGCAGCTAGCTTTTTTAGTTAGGGCATATGTTCTTCAGTAAGCCACCATCCTCATCTTGCCTTATTGTACCCCAACACCAAGGAAGCATGTCAGGTGCCATTGATTATCCAGCCTGCACTGTTGCCTTGCTAACTGTGGGCTCTCTTACTACTTCTCATTTCTGGCCTGGCTCTTATGGGAATTTGAGTTAGTGAACTCTGCCAAAGAGCTAATGAATATATTCCGTAATATGACTTAGTACTATATTCCAGTTCTGAATTCAGATTCTCTGGGTTTGAAGACTGATTCTCCAGATTCTCGTTTTGTGACCCCAGGCAAGTTACTCCTCTCAGTCTCAGAGTTTCTCACAGCTGCAAAAGTAGTAATTGACTCATCTCACATGGTTCTGACGAGATTTAAATAATGCAATGCATCTAAAGAACTTTTCATCCTACCTGCCTATTAAAAGGGGGCAATAAGTGTCAACTACTACAATGACAAAATTGAGAGGACGATGATGATGATGATGATGATGATGATGATTGCTGCAACCGCCGCTATCACAAGTATTACTAGTAGTAGCACTGCCACAATTACTGCTGGTTAGTTGAGAAGGATAAAAACACTTTGGGGCTTTTTTCATCTTCGTGTCTGCTTTCTAAAAGAAACTGAAACTCATTTAGAAAGTCCTAGGTAACGTGGAGCCTTTCTAAAGTGAGAAGACCAGTTTTTATCCTCCATTGCCCATGAGCAGAATGAGAGAGCTCCCAGCCTCATTCAAGAATTGGTCTCAAAATCCCAGTAAAAAATATGTTTTGGACAAGCCAACCCAGCAGAGAGGACCAGAGTGGGGAGAAGACAGAACCTCTAAAGCCTGAAAATTAGACAATTTCTGAGGGGCAGAGAAGGTATCCAAAAGCTGCTGCTGACCCCAGGAAAACAAGACTTTGGGGAATGAGGTATTGAGACAGAGCAAGGGAGGAAAAGGCAAGAATGCTGGGAGAGTGATTGCAGAGAGGAAATACAGTGCAACCTGTGGCCACAGCAGACAAGCTCTGACCTCAGCTAGGGAGCCAAAGACAGGATTGGAAGAGAAGGGAGTTCATGCAGACAAGGAGAAGCCCTCCATGTGTGAGGGCACAGTCTGAAATTATTTCTCCTTAGAGGCCCGCAAACAGGAGAAAAACAACTGGGGTGTGCACCAAATGTATCTAACAGCCCTAAGGCAGGCCTTATGTCATGAACACAACTAACATCTATCTTTAAACAGTACTTCCAGGTTTATCATTTGATCCCAAGCTAGCTATATGAAGTGGTATTCTCCGACTTTACAGAGGAATGGCAGAGAAAGGGATTAAGTCCATTGCTTAAAGGCACAAAACCAGGAAATGGTAACTATTCCTAGAGCTTATCTCTTCTGAAACCAATTATTATGCACTGCTCACTGTACAGTCTTCAGAAATTGCATTTTGTTCATCATATGGCTTTCAGGTTTGTTTTTTCCTTCATAATTGTTCTTATCTGCTTAAGGAAGTTTTGTTTTGTTGTTTGTTTTTAATGCAGATATGCTTTGGCTGAATACAGAAGGTAAAAAAAAAAAAAAAGGTAGGCCCAGCCATCTTATCAGTGTTATGTTACAATGGCTTTTACAATTTTTTACCAGATGCCATTTAATTGTTTAATTTGATGGATGCCTTAGGGACAGTGGTTTACTCTATCACTTTGGAAAAGCTGCTCTCTGTCAGGTTTGTGAACAGCTTTATTGCTTAGTTCACATAAAGGTCAGTAGAGCTAAAAACATACACTTTAGTGGGTGATGTCATAAATATGTGTCACAGGTGCTTTCCCTCAGTGGTTGGAATGAGTACCTTTTGCCTCTGCATGAAGGTGTAGGTATGTGTGGTCTATGAATTGTATGTGTGCGTCTGTGGGCTCATGCACATCTTGTTTGAAAGCCCAGTCTTCCAGACTTATACACTGGATCCTTAAATCTCTATCTTATGAAACATCAACATTTCCTGTGAACCTGTTGTATGTCATTGGATTTGATAGGCATTTCGTCTGCATGACTTCGGAATGCAGACTTTGGGTTAGGAAAAAGAAAAGCTTTGTGGTGAGTTTTGTGTGATTAAAAAAAAAAACCCACAAAAGTGGATTCCATTTAGCTTGGCAGCCTTACAGGTAACTTCAAACCTATCTCAGCTTCTTCCTGGCCAAAGAGACTATTTCTTCCCTTTTGTTTCTTAGCTTGATGAAGTGTTAAGATTTGTTCATTTTAAAACAGACCTTTAAAAGTGAGGAAGCTACATTCTTTAGTTCACTGGACTGGGAGCCTTGGAGACAGGTTCTATTCTCAGCTCTGGAAAACTCTCTTAAAGCAAAATCATAGGGTCTATTTTAAAAAGGTCTGACTGAACTCTCCCTCCTGGGAGCATTTCTGCGCCTTTCCCCTCCCCCTCTTCTTCCCTCCAGGCTCTTACCATTACCTTCCTCAACTCCAAGCTCCAAGGGCCCTTCCTTAAATAAAAATAAAAAATAAAAAGTAGCACTCTAGTTTGAGAGAGTTCATTTTACTTTCTAATCAGTGTTGGAAGCGTGCACTAACTGAAAAGTTCTTGGCAAGATACAAATAAGTGGAAGCATAAACTGTGTTCATGGATAGGAAGAATTAACATTGTTAAAATGTCCATACTACCCAAAGCAATCTATAGATTCGATGCAATTCCCATCAAGATTTCAGTGGCATATTTTACAGAACTAGAACAAATAATTCCAAAAATTTATATGGGACCACAAAATACCCCTAATAGCCACAGAAATCTTGAAAAAGAACAAAGTTGGAGAAATAATACTACCTGATATCAAACTATACTATAAGGCTATGGTAATCAAAATAGCATTGTTATGGCATAAAAACAAGCATATAGATCAATGGAATAGAATAGAGAGCCCAGGAATAAATCTATGCTTTTATGGTCAATTAATATTTGAGAAAGGAATAATTAAATAAAAATTAAATTAATAATAAGACATGTAGAAAAAGAACCCAAATAGTTGGTAATTAAACTGAAAAATTGACAAAAGAGGCAAAAACATACAATAGGGAAAAAATAGTCTATTCAATAAATAGTTTTGGGAATATTGGACAGATACATGCAAAAAAATGAAACTAGATCAACTGTTACACCATACACAAGAATAAACTCAAATGGATTATTTTAGTGTTAGATTTGAAACCATAAAAATCTTAGAGGATAACATAGGCAGTAAAAAGACATTTCTCATAGCAAATTTTTTTTTTCTGATATATCTCCTCAAGGAAGGGAAACAAAAATAAATAATTAAATAAATAAATGGATCTCTACTTCAAACTAAAAAGTTTTTGCAGAGCAAAGGAAACCATCAATAAAATGAAAAATCAACCCACTGAATGCGAGAATATATTTGCCAATGATACATTTGATAAGGGGTTAATATTCAAAACTTATAAAGAATCTATAAAACAACACAAAAAAAGCCATTTAAAAAGTGGCCTAATTACCTGAATAGATACTTCTCCAAAGAGCACATACAGATCACCAATGGACATATGAAAAGATGGTCAACATCACTAATAATCAGAGAAATGCAAATTAAAACCACTTCACACCTGTCAGGAAATCAACAAACAACAAGTATTGGGGAGGATGTGGGGAAATGGGAACACTGGTGCACTGCTGGTGGGAGGGCAGACTGGTGCAACCACCTTGAAAAACAGCTTGGAGATTCTTCCTATGTTTGTTGCAGTGTTATTTAAAATAGCTAAGATTTGGAAGCAGCTCAAGTGTCCCTGAATATATGATTAAAAAAAAAAAAAAAAAAAAAAAAAGCTGTGGTGCATATGCACAATGAAATACTCCACTATCATAAAAGAATAGAAAATCTTACCCTTTGAGACAGCATGGGTGTCCTGGCATAATGGTAAGTGAAATAAGCTAGTCAGAGAAAGACAAGTACCACATGATTTACTTCAACATAAAATCTAATGAACAAAATAAACTAACAAACAAAATAGAAACAGACTCAGACAGAGAACAGAGAAGTGGGGGGGTTGTGGGCCTGAGTGAAAATGGTGAAGGGATTAAGCAAAAAATAAAATAAAATAAAACCTCAGAAAAAGAAACCAAGATGGCGGCATAGGGTAGACACCCGAATGCAGCCTACCACAACAAATTTGAATTTAGAACTGAAAAACAGGGGAGGCATTGCCCTGAAGCGCCAGACGGCTGGCTGAGAGGAGGCTCTGCCATCTGGGAAGGAGAGAGAAGGCATGCTGAACCTCAGGAACTGTGAAGGTACGGAGAACTGTGTGCACGAAAAGGCGCTGGCTTAATCCTGGTGCAGAGAGGAAGGGCCAGACCGAGATTGCTGCTGGCTTACTCCCTGCACACAGAGAGGGCGGGCCGGGCTGAGTTCGCTACTGGCTTACTCCTGGCAAGGAGAGGGCGAACAGCTAACGCAGCTGGCTTTCTTGTCCGAGAGGAAAACAGAATCACCCTATTGCTCTGATAAATGGCCCCAGACAGGGAGAGGCCAGACTGTCAGGCAGTGGGCAGAGATCTCTTGGAGGTGTGTGAAGCCAGAGGCCATTACTGTGGGACTTGGGGAGGAGCCGAAGGGAAAACAAAGTTTGTCTGCACCAACCTGAGACTCCGCCCTACCTGGGGCTGAGCACAGAAGCTCTCCCAGAGGCAGGCTTTCTCTAAGGAGGGACTTGCAGGAATCCAAAGCTTGTCTGCACCTTTACCAAAGAGGTACGCACGCCTGCAACCAATCTTCCAAAACTCTCCACAAACAGGACTTTTCTAAGGCAAGACTGACAGGGAACCAAAGATTGTCTGCACCACCCCGAGACCCCGCCCTATTCAAGCAGAGTACGGAAACCGTCCTAGCTGAGACACTGCTGATCCTCACAGCCAATTGGCTTGGAGATCAACGCTTCCCAGTGATACCAACAATAAGCAAGGCTTAACAATAAGACTGCACACACAGCCCACAAAGGGCTATACCAAGACTGTCCACTGCAGGTAACTGGGAAGGCTGTGCTACTGGGCTCTACCAGAACACCTAGCACACAAAGCTATTCCATCAAATCAGGGAAACAACTAAAATGCAGACAAGAGGAAGGACACAAAGGAAGGAGATGGAGGAAAAGAAAAGATTGGACATTGAGTTCAAAACTAGTTATAAGGTTATTCAACAATATCCTAAAAAAGGCCGATAAAATAAATGAGACCTATGAGGATATGAAAAGGGAGCAACTAGAAATAATAAGGGATCAACAAGAAATGAAGAAAACATTGTCTGAAATAAAAAATATTATACAAAGTCCTAAAAACAGACTGGAAGATCGCAAGAATCAAGACAAAGATTTAGAACACAAAGAGCCAGAGGACACTCCTCTGCAGAAGGGAGAAGATAAGAGAATCCAGAAAGTTGAAGATAGTGTAAGAAACCTCTGGGACAATTTCAAGCGAACCAACATCAGAATTATGGGGATTCCAGAAGAGAGAGAGCAAGATACCGAAAGAGTACTAGAAGAAATAGTGACAGAAAACTTCCCCCACCTGGGGAAAGAAATAGACTTACAAGTCCAGGAAGCCCGCAGAACCCCAAACAAAAGGAATCCAAGGAGGACCACACCAAGACATATCATAATTAAAATTCCAAGAGCAAAAGACAAAGAGAGAATATTAAAAGCAGCAAGAGAAAAGCAGGTAGTGACCTATAAAGGAGTACCCATAAGATTGTCAGCTGATTTCTCAACAGAAACCATGCAGGTCAGACGGGAATGGCAAGAAATATTCAAGGTGATGAATAACAAGAACCTACAGCCAAAAATAATCTACCCAGCAAAGCGATCACTCAGAATCAAAGGACAGATAAAGAGCTTCACAAATAAAAAAAAGCTAAAAGAGTTCATCACCACCAAACCAGAATTATATGAATTGCTGAAGGAGGTTATTTAGGAAGAGGAAGAAGATAAAGATAAAAATTATGATCAACAAATACGTAGCTATCAACAAGTGAATCTAAAAACCAAGGGAATTAAAAAAATCTGATGAATAATATTAACTGGTGAATATAATAGAATCAGAGGTATGGAAGGGGAGTGGACTGACGATTCTCAGGGAAAAGGGGAGTGGGGGTGCGGGAAGAGACTGAACAAAAACTGTGCACCTATGGATGAGGACAGTGGGGGATGGGGAAAGGACAGAGGGTGGGGTGGGAGCCTGGTGAAGGGGAGCAATTGAGGGGGGGAAGAGGATCACATTTGTAATAATCTGAACAATAAAGATTTATTTAAAAAAATAAAATAAAATAAAACCTCATAGACACAGACAACAGCATGGTGATTACCAGAGGGAAGGAAGGTGGCAGGAGGGAGAAGAGGGATGGGAGGGATAAATGATTATGGAAAAAGATTTGCTTTAGAGTGGTGAACTCAAAATACAATGTACCCTTGAAACCTGTGTAATTTTATTACCCAATGTCACCCCAATAAATTCAATTAAAAACCAACTATAAACTTTATTAATCATGATAGATGATATTTCATAGTTCTAAGTGAAGAAAATGAGCCAGCCTTAAATAATCCACAGATACAAATAAAGACACAGACACAACTCAGAAAACAAAGCTGGAAATTGAAAATATGTGCAAATATTTTCAACTTAATTATTTACATGAACACAATGTATTAGGGGTTTAGTTTTAATTACCATTAAACATTAAAGAACAGTTCATTAAGATTGAATCATGATCTTCAAATTCCCAAACATGTTTGACTTCCATATTTACATATTTCATACTCTGTTACAGTAGACACAATAGGAATAATTTATAAGAATCAGATAGTTGGATATTGTATAGAAGAATGGCTAAGATTCATAAATATATGTACATTTGAAATATATATGAACCTTGTGCGTGTGCCTGAATATATAGGGTGTCCCAAAAAATGTATACACACACTTTGAATAATTATAAAGGCAGTGTATAGTAAAGTGCATTTTATTTTCAAAACTGAGCTATCAGCTGTTAAAGTGTGTATACATGTATTGAGAAATATGGTGACTTGTGAAATTATTGTTATGGTTATTTTTAAAAACATAAAAGTGATAACTGGTTTATATATGTGAAAGCAATCTGGCTGGAACATCTGCCTCCTGAATGATTGCCAGGATGTGGCTGCTGGGCTGCACCATCACCTCCTCCCCCTTGAGCTCTCATGTGCTTCTCCCTCACTCCAGCTGGCTCTGCCACCTTGCTACTCTAGTTCACATTTACTCAGATAGTTTGAGAACAAAATATTGTAGACATTCTGGCTTATAAGAGACCTGACAAGTCTTTACAGAGACCCAAAGTCTCTCCTTATCCTTTCTACTGCCTAAAGCCTAAGTAGAAATTCAATTGTAACAGAGCTGACACTCAGGGCTGGGCAGAGAGTTCACTCTACAAGCTGGTCCTGCAATAGAGAGAAACAGAGGCTGAAATCTCAACTGTGCCGTGGTTTCCGAGCTATTTGCCCTGGTGTGGGGCTGCATCTGCCTGTTTGTAATTCATACAAAAGTGTCCTGTGGGCTAGTGGGTCATAATTTGACATATAGGTAGGAGACCGGCCACTTTGTATTCTCTGGCTATGAGGCCTAAAACACTATACTATACACTTTCAGGAAGTCATTTTAAAGTACCACACATGAGATTACATACATTTCCAGTATAATCTGTGAGGCCTGTTTTGTCTAGATTAATACAAGTATGGCTTCTTTCCTGAACTTCTCTTTTCCTCTATTTTTCTGTTTCACTTCTCTCTCTCTTTTCCACTCCTATCTCATCTGCACTCAATATTTCTCTCTCACTCTCCCACCCTGACCTGATCTCTAAGACCTTGAAGAAAACAAAATTCTTTCTGCCTGAGTTTTTGATACAATGCTCAAATTCGGGTTGAAACAGGTTTTTTTGGGTTTTTTTTTCCGAAGCCATCTGCCACCCAAGCTGTTTGCACCCTCACTGAATCCCCATTTCTAAAACTAGGAAGGAATAAAGGGCTGTGCTGCCAGCTTCCTTTGAATTCGCCCGGGACTCCAGTCTGCCCTGGGTTTTGCATTGATGGCCTCTGATGGCCTCAGTTCCTTCCCTAGGCATCTTCTTTCTCCCATCACATTTCCCTCAAAAGTCATCACCTGGTCTAAGGTATCTGTTTCTCTAGTCCACAAACTGTTAACTTCTTGCTCTTGCCATAAATAACACCCCCCTCAAACCCATAGCTGTACATGAATTTTTTAAAATACAAGGACATATTAAGCAAAACAAGTACAATGACAATATATTCCTATTTAACTGGAAAGAGAGATACATACAGTCAGGAAAACGACAGTTACTAAATTTTGGGGTGTAGGGCATCTGAGAAAAAAATACATTAGAGGTAAAGACACTTAGGTATAAAACATTATAAATAAAGTAGACCCCAATTGAAAATATATATCTTAAACTAGATCATGGTTGGGTTTCATTATATGTCAGGGTTAGTAAAAAACATGTAATTATATGCAAAATTTTTGTGTGTTCATTTTCCTGGGGAGAGATTACACATATTTCATCAACTTCTCAGAGGGAAACTGTGACCTAAATAAGCTTAAAAATTGAATGAGTGTCAGTGATGGAAATATTTAAAAAAAAAACAACAACAAAAAACCCACCTCACTCTAAGCAATAAATAAAATTGTTTAATATTTAGCTTATTTTAAATATAATTATTAACTTCTATGTGTAAATATTAAAAAGGTCTTATCATTGATGGGAGTATATGAGAGGTCCAGGTAAATTTTCAAGCCCCATTCAAATCACCTCATACACGACTGAAAAAATGTGAAGACATTCTTTAAAGTAGCATTTCCTAAACTCTGATGATGTGAATTACTTGCAGTGCTTTATACTTAAACAATAATGAGTCCTAGGCCCTCATAAAATTTAGGGGGAGGGGAAGACCAAGGAAGTTTTCATTGCTTTTTTGTTTCTAGATTTTATTTTTTTAGAGCAATGTTATGGTCAGAGCAAAATTAAGAGGAAGGTAGAGAGATTTCCCATATACCCCGTATCCCCACACATTCAAACAAACAAGCCTCCCCCATTATCAAGATTCCCCACCAGAGTGGTACATTCTTTACAACTGATGAACCTATATTGATACATCATTATCATCCAAGGTCTACAGTTTACATTACAGTTTACTCTTGGGGTTGTACAGTCCATGGGTTTTGACAAATGCATGATGACATGTATCCACCATTGTAGTAATGAAAAGAGTAGATTCATTGACCCCGAAATCATCTGTGCTCCCCCTATTCATCTTTTCACTCTGCAATATTTTTATTTATTTATATTTTTATTTATTTATTTATTTATTTATTTATTTTAATATATTTTATTGATTTTTTAAAGAAAGAGAGATAGTCAGAAACATCGATGAGAGAGAACATTGATCAGGTGCCTCCTGCACACCCCCTACTGGGGATATGCCCGCAACCAAGGCACAAAACTGGTTTCGGCTGCAATATTTTTCAATAAGTGTCTCAGATGATTCTTATCAACAGAAAGCATTTTATGGGAAATTTCCAAAGTTGTTATTAATTGATGTCCTTGTTTATCACACAAAGACAAATGGACAAACAGAAGGAAAGCCAAAAACCCATGGCCTAATACTTTAAAAGTATCATTTATTTAAAGCTAAATTCCTTTCCTTATAAAATTTGAATGCAAACAATTAATAAATAATAATAGTTTAAAATGTTTTTACCTTTGTAGCAATATAATAGGAAATAGTTAATTTCCAAATTCATATATAACTAGATACAAAGGGTTGTGTCTTTTTTAACCTAATTTTTCCAAGCCAGGTACTAGAATACACTTATTGAAAATATTTGGAGATCACCACACATGTAAGTTTAGGAATTTGATGAAGTATCATGTCTGAAGTATTAAGAAATTATTAAAGGAACTTTAGCATAAAAAACAAAACATTAAAAGAAGCAGCAGGGGGCCAAGTATTCTCTCTCAAACACATTATTCCATTAAACTAATAGTTTTTCACCAAAATAATGCTTTTCTAATGTTCTAAACCACCCCAGGGAGATTATTTATAATGGCCACTCTAATGGGCTTGCCCAGCTAGTTTACTCCACAGTGCCAACTTTAATAAAAACATACTAGGAGGACATTTCTCTCTAATTTTAAGCATTTAATTTTTCAAATTAATGTAATCAATTCAATTTGACAAATATTTGTTTAGTATCTACTGCAAGCCTGGCTGTAGGCTAGCTGCTAAAGAAAAGCAATGAGGAAGGCACAATTCCTATCCTTAAGAAGCTATTCTGGTAATAAGGTTGGGTGCCCATGCCAAACAGACATGAGTTTGAATCTTAGCTTGACCACTAAATCACAATGGTCCTTGAGCAATGTATTTCATTTCTCCCAAACTTGGCTTATTTACCTATAAAATTAAAATAAAGGTATCTACCACCTGGGGATGGGAAAAAAGGAAGGGAGAAGCTACCCTATTTTTAGATATTTTAAACTTTTTTCTTATGCTTTTGAAAATTTTGGCAAACTTATTCTGTAAGAGGTCACATAGTAAATATTTTACGCTTTGTGGACAATATAGTCTCTTTTGTAATTACTGAATTCCATTGTGTAGCATGAAAGTAGCCAGGAACACTATGTAATCTAAAGAGCATGGCTCCAATAAAACTTTATTTACACAAACAAGCTGCTGGCCAGATTTGGTCCTTGGGCTATCGTTTGTCAAACACTGGACTAAATAATTTGTGAATTTAACCTTTCAAGTGTTTATTTAACCTTTTATTACATTTGGCTTACTAAAAATGTTTAGACCAGGAATAGTGAAAAAAGGATATACCAAGGAGATAGAGAATTAAAGGATAATAGAAAAAATAGGCTGTGAGAAATCAAGGAAGATGTTAAAGAAGGAAAGGCAGTGTCACCTGAACAGAAAGTAATTCATCAAGAAAGGTCAAGCTGCAATGCGGTACCATCTCACACCTGTCACAATGGCTATCATCAACAAATCATCAGACTATAAGTGCTGGTGAGGATGCAGAGAAAAAGGAACCCTCTGCCCTGCTGGTGGGAATGGAGACTGGTGTAGCCACTGTGGAGAACAGTATAGTTTCCTCAAAAACTAAAAATGAAATTCCCATTTAACCCAGTGATCCCACTTTCAGGAATATATCCCAAGAAACTAGAAACACCAATCAGAAAGGGTATGTACACCCCTAGGTTCATAGCAGCACAATTTACCATAGCTAAGATTTGGAAACAGCCTAAGTGCCCATCAGCAGATGAGTGGATTAAAAAACTGTAGTACACCTACACCAGTGGTCGACAAACTCATTAGTCAACAAAGCCAAATATCAACAGTACAATGATGGAAATTTCTTTTGAGAGCCAAATTTTTTAAACTTAAACTTCTTTTAACATCACTTCTTCAAAATAGACTAGCCCAGGCTGTGGTATTTTGTGGAAGAGCCACACTCAAGGGGCCAAAGAGCCACATGTGGCTCAGGAGCCGCAGTTTGCCGACCATGATACTTTTTAATAATCTAATGGAAAACAGGAGAACCACAGAAACAGCATAAAATAATCTTTTTAATGTTTTCTTAAAAAACTGTTTTTCGGCAAAAAGCATGGGACCCTATAATGCTGAAGCCTGAAATCAAAACCTGGCTTGTCTGGGCTTGCTGAGCTATCTCCTATAAGTCGCTTTGTCTTTCTGGGCTAAAATTGCCTTATCTCTAAAATGAAGGAGTTGAACTAGTTAAGTAACTAAGGAACCTTTCAATTCTTAAGATTGTATGATAATATATATCTCTCTCTGCTGCAAAATTAATAAATAGTGCCAGGGAGATACAATTAATTCTAAGGCAAATAGAATAATATGAATAATGCTATATTCAGAAGAAATGGATGGTAACTATAATTTTATTTGAAGTCCTTAAGATTTGGTTCCGACTCCTTTTTCAGTCTTACAAACTGTTTCAGCAGAACCTTCCTTGTTCCTCGTTCCTCCAAAAGTCATTCCTGCCTCTAGGGCTGTTGTATCTGCTTGGGAAATAGTCTGGCAGCTTTTCAAGTGGCGTTTTCCTTCCCATAATTCAGGTTTTAGTTCAAATGTCACCTCCTCCAAAATACCTCATATGACCATTCTATCCAAAATAACTGTGCCCCTTTGCCCAAGTATTTATTTATTTATTTTGCAGCAAAGCAAGCAAGAATTTATTGACCACAGCAAAAACAAGGAAGGGCATAAAAGAAGTAATGGGAGAGCATAGCCTGAGCTGCTTTGGCTCACTGGGAAGTTAGAGAAAAGAGGGCCTTGGAGAGAGGTTCAGTTGGGCTGAGCTGCCTGGGATGAGCTGCCACTGCCCACTGTTCCCCTGGTTATAAGTCTCATGGGGTGTCTTAGAGTTCAGGGAATACTTGCCTGTGGGGAAGGGAATGGAACGGGCATGCTCCCCAGGGGGATAGTGTGCCTCCCCAACCTTCTTTATCAGAATGCCTTTTTCCTATCAGCAGTTATCACAATTTCATTGGTTGTCTATTTCTCCCCATTAGAATAGAATATCTATGGTGCAAACATTTCATC
Source organism: Pipistrellus kuhlii (assembly GCF_014108245.1). Classification (NCBI taxonomy): domain Eukaryota; kingdom Metazoa; phylum Chordata; class Mammalia; order Chiroptera; family Vespertilionidae; genus Pipistrellus; species Pipistrellus kuhlii. The sequence goes on along the minus strand of NW_023425573.1, from coordinate 49,135,940 downwards.
TGTCTTCTAGACCATTATATTCCCTAGAATGATGTCTCGAATATAGGAAGAACTCAATAAATGTTTGTTACATGAACAAACCAGTGAGCAAATAAATATTCACATGCTAAAAAAAAACACACACATACATTTTAATATTTAAAGAGTGAAAGGTCTAACTGGTGTGGCTCAGTGGTTGAGCATCGACCTGTGAACCAGGAGGTCTGGATTTGATTCCCAGTCAGGGCACATGGCCTGGGTGGTGGGCTTGATCCTCTAACTGGGGCATGCAGGAGGCAGCCGATCAATGATTCTCTCTCATCATTGATGTTTCTATCTCTCTTCCTCTCTTTTCTTCTCTGAAATCAATAAAAGAGTGTAAGGAGTTATAAAGATCATCTCCTATTCAATTTTTATTCAGGGTCTTATAGAAGCAGAATATAAACTTGGCTTTGTGTGTTGTTTTTCACAATCAGAGAAGATAATTAAAATGTGAGCCAGAACTAGCATTAGTATTAGCTGTTGGCTGGGATTTCCCTATTGGAGGTAAGTGGAAATGTATGTTGATCAATACAAAGATTGCATTCTAACTAAATGAGTAAAAATACTAAATTACTTAGCTTTTAATATATGGAAACAAGCAAGTATCGAAATATTTCTATTGACTTCCAAAGAATTGAAAAACACAATGTCTAAAGACAAAATCATGAAATAGCTCTATGAAAATTTAATTACTATAGAAAGGTTATATGAGAATGAGTCATAGATGTTTAAAGAAACAAATTTTTACAAGATAATCCTTTCACTGAATTTGATGTCATAAAGTCCAAGAAACAGATGAGTTTAAAGACAATTCTCAGTTTTCCATGATAGAGCCAGGTTTTGGCTCACAAAGAAGTAGCAAAAAGCATAAACGTTTTGGAGCTTCATAAATTCTGTCTCTGACCTTTACCAACTATGGCTTTGAGCAACTCACTTAGTTGTTCTAGGCATTCATTTACAATTTGTAAAATGTGGTTAGTAATGTATGTTTTGCATCATTAGTATTACTGTTTTTAGAGTATCATAATACTCTAAGCACTGAATGTGGGATTAGGCACATGTGAGATAGTAATGACAACTAAGCTGGACAATCTAAGTCTGAGGTTCTTCCAGAATATGTGTGTGAGAGAGGCAAGATATCAGAACTACCTCTACATGCCATTACCCTCACCAAAAACTGGATACTATCGCCTCCTTTGTGGAAATACATAATTCTCTACAGTTGAAATGGACTGAAATATTTTGAAATTAGGCCTTTTTCCAATCTAGAAAGACAAGTATGGTAAATAGCATCTATAAGAATCTTTTAACCATCTATCTTAAAAAATAGAAATTTGCCCACATAATGAAAGTTTACTTGAAATTTAAATTCTTCTATGCTATTATCTTCAATACTATCAGTCTCATTTTAAAAAGTCTATCAACTGTCATTTAGGATATATGAAATAATGCACATTAGACAATATTTCATAAAGTGGTCAACAAATTTCATTTAGAATCTGTCATGCTCATGATTCTATAAAAACAAAAAGTCAATCATTGACTCAATTTTCACTTCACTATGAATAGCAAAATATTTATTAAATATTTTTAAAAAATATTTATTAAAAGAGCTGTTATATTTTTAAAACTGCTTTGATAAAAGAATTTTAAAAGAGCCCCATTATCAAAAGCAAAAATTTAGTAAAGGTAATATTAAAAATAAGTAATTGGCTTTTGTTCACCAATAGCTAATTCTATTTTATAGGTTAAAAGTGCTAAGAACATATTGCTTCCCTCAGATTGTTAGCAAAGAAATGTTTTCATCAATTAACATTCTTTGCTAAGAACAGCTTTTTCCAGTGCTATTTATCAAATGGAGTATTATATAAACAGGCCTGTCCAAAGGACAGTTGCTGAGATGTTTACTTTAATGTCTTAAAGTATACCAATTATGGCATGCCAGTTCAGAATTACGGCAGAAAACAGCCAACAACAAAAAACACATTTCAAATAGATAATTTATTTGGAGAAAAGGTTGCAATATGTAGTCATCGCTGCAATTTAAACGAAAGACATACTATCCACAACTCTTGCCAGGCTTCCTCTTCATCATTTTGCCCAACATTTACATCTCAGAAGGGTTGAAGGAAAGCAACAGGAAGTCAGGAATAGAGTGTTGTGGCAACCCCCCCCCCCCCCCCCCCCCACTGTAAGACAACATTCTCCTCACCCAGAGCTATCCTGTGCCTCAGCTTCACTCTTTCCTTTTCTGCACTATCATTTTTTGAGGATCTATATAGAGGGATGCAATAATCGCCAACATTTATTGAGCAATTATTATGAGCCAGGAACTATCTTAAGAGCTTTACCTATTTTGATTCACTTAATTCTCACAATAATGTTTGGGTAACTGCTATTTTTATTTTGCCAAACAGGAAACTAAGGTCCAAGATCATACAGCAACTCAGTCACAGATAAATACCCAGGCAGTTCACAGCTCATGCAATATCTCTATTCTACTCCCTGTCAGTGAAGGGTGACAACTCACAGGTGGTACTCTTCAACATGCATAGAAGTATAGAAGTGGATGGACTCTGCCATGCTTTTTTTTTTTTTTTTTTTTTTTTTTTTTTTTTTTTTTAAGTAAACAGCTGCTCCTTTGTTAAGGTAAAGATCGTGTTCAATATATAAGTAGAAATTGAGTGGAGAGGCAGATCTTGGACAAAGAAAAAGGGAAAAAGTCTTTTCAAAGAGAATTTATGGAAAAATGAAAACAAGGTGATGGAAATAAACTTAAGGGCTACAGCAAGGTGATAAACATTTTCAGTAAATTTCTTTCAAAAGAAAACAAAGCTAAAGATAAATTTTAAAAAAAGAAAGAAAAGAAAACAAAGCCAAGATTTAGAATGAGATCATGCTGTAATTCATTTTATAAATGAATTCATCTAAGCCAAGACAACATTTTAGTCTGACTGGTGCATTTTACAGATCTGTAAGCACAGGGCCAGAGGGATTCAATGCTTTGTTCAAGACTTGAAGGAGCAGGTAGCATGGGTCAGGCTGTGTCCTAACTCTGAGCTCAGGGCTCTTTCACCGAGTGTATCAGCTTTTAAAACACTCAATAGGTTTTGACTCAATTCCAAGAACATAAAAAATAACTACAGTGATTATATGTATATTGACTATTAAATACAAAATACCTGATGTTATCATCTTCTCAGTAGTTAAATAAAAAGCATACATAACCATTAGAACCCCCAGGGGAAAATAAACAAACAAACAAACAAACAAACAAATAAATAAATAAAATTGTAGAAGATCAGTGTAGATAACATAGTCATTTATATATGCAAGGAGGAGAATTCTTGGTATAACTGCATATTAGTTTCCTCTATTGTTTTATCTCTATAATTGTTTTCAAATTATTATTTCAGTTTGAGAAAAATTAGTCACACATTTTTTGGCAAACAGTGAGATTTCTAAATGATGTTAATTTTTTCTTTATTAAAAGAGATTGAGATGGTTGAATGGATAGAGTCTTAGGGTGATAGCTATATGATTAGTTTTAATGCTGGTTTGCAATCTCTAAGGTTTTTTTAAAGCTCTAAAATTCTATGACTTTAGGAAATTGATAATTGAAGCAAAAATTGGATTAAAATACTAAATTTAAGTATGTTTGACAAATGAGGTTATGATATGCCATTTAACATGAGCCTACAAGAAAACTGCTATAGCGGTTTCAAAAAAGGGAGATTTATAAGAATTTATAAAATGCTGTGATTATGTTATATATGGTAGTTCAGACTATGTTAGTTAATGAAGAAATTTTTACCTAATGTTAACAAAAAAGGGAAGGAAGCAAAAGGAAAAGAAGGTAGAAAGAAAGAGTCCTTTTCTGAGATAAATTCTTATTTAGATCCCAAAGACCTCTTTGTTTATGGTCATATATAGGTACAACATATTCATACTGCAAATTCAAAAGTTTACATATTTCACATTTTTTAAAAGTTTAAATGTTAATAATTAATGTTTGTGAGAATAGAGAAGTATATTAAGCCTCATTTTCATAGATGTGGGGCAGAGGCAGTGGAAAAATAGTGGCTATTCCAAGGTCAAATAGTAAATCATTAAAAGCCCAGGATTTTGAAATCAGGTTTTCTACTGATCATAAACCACACATTAATTCTGTGTGGGTAGAATATTTTTCCTTTCTCTTATTCTCTACTTTACAGCAATTTCCTTGGCCTTCTTTGTATTGTATATTTGTTAGTTGTGTCTCATTTTACATCATTTGGATACATCAAAAGAAAAATATTCTTCTCAATACCAGTCAACATTTCACTGACTTCTCTGAAGTTGGATCACAATAATGATCAGGGTCTGTGATGATGTTAGAGATTCAAACATGACTTACTGAAGGTAAATGATCTACATGATCTTTAAGACGAAGGAAAAAGCAAAAGAAAAAGATCAAAATCTAGTCTTCCAAAGACTTAATCTTACTACCTGGAGTAGACAAGAAGACAAAAACTTTTTATTTTTTTATGATTTAAAAAATATGTATTTTATTGATTTTGGAGAGAAACATTGATCAGCTGCCTCCTACTGGGGATGTGCCCGAAACCAAGGTACCGTACTTGCCCTTGACTGAACCTGGGACCCTTCAGTCCACAGGCTAATGCTCTACCCACTGAGCCAAACCAGTTAGGGTGACAAAACTTTTCAAAAAAATAACAAAAACAAACCAAAACAAGAAGGAAAGAATGTACATTTAATTGAAAGATATTGTATAACCAAGGTCTTCAAACATTCTCAACTACATAGTTCTATTATTAAACATCCTTGAGCAAACACTTCTAAAATTATAAATTCTTTAAGTATAATATTGTTAACATTATGCATTATAAAACACAAAAATCCATACAAACATAATATTGATAATTTGAATAAATTTTAGTGAGAGTTAAGTGCTGGAAAATGTTGCATTACCTTGAAAAACTTGGTTTTAATACCTGGTCATAGAAGAATTCAAAGTCTAAATTTAGGTTATTTTTATACTTGAGTATAAGAACTATAATGCTAACATACAGGGTGTCCCAAAAATATGTACACACTTAGAATAATTATTAATTCCAATGAGTTAAATCTGAAAAGAAACATCAAGTGACTTATAAAAAAATATATATGTGTTGCTCAGTGCTTGAGCATTGACCTATGAACCAGGAGATCATGGTTCGATTCCCATTCAGGGCACATGCCCAGGTTGTGGGCTAGATTTCCCAGTTGGGGGCATGCATGAGACAGCCAATCAATGATTCTCTCTCATCATTGATGTTTCTATCTCTCCCTCTCTCTTCCTCTCTGAACTCAATAAAAATAATATTTAAAAAAATATGTACAAACATTTGTGGGGGACACCATATAATTACCACAAAAAAAGATATGCAAGCAGTGCAAAATTGGCTTCATGCACTCAATTATAATATTCAAATTTCAATTCCATTCACTAATTACCAAAGGGTTGTAGTTTAGTCTTTTTTTCTAGTCAATTTTGATTTCCCTGCTAAATTTTCCTTTAATGTTTAACAAATGAGGTCTAAATCCACTGAAATGCCATTAGGAAGATTTTCAATCATGTTAGACAATAGTTTCCAAATTAAAATAAAGACAAAACAAAACACAAAGTGACTGAGTACTTATATATATGACAGTTTTAAGATGATGTACTTGTTATTTTTTAATAGAGATCTAATTTATGTTCTGTGAAAATATGTTCATTGTTAAGAGTACAATGCAGTTAGTTATTTATAAAATTTATAAAAATGCATTGCGCAACCATCACCATCATTCATTCCATCACATGAAAAACTTCTATCAAAACTATTTGTTCCAAAACCAGTTTGGCTCAGTGGATAAAGCGTTGGCCTGTGGACTGAAAGGTCTGGGGTTCGATTCTGGTCAAAGGCATGTACCGTGGTTGCGGGCACATCTCCAGTAGGGAATGTGCAAGAGGCAGCTGACTGATGTTTCTCTCTCATTGATGTTTCTAGTTCTCTATCTCTCTCCCTTCCTCTCTGTAAATAATCAATAAAATATATTTTTAAAAATGAATTATTTCTAGTTTTTCTTTTTCTTTTTCAATTCTCACCCATCATATTTTTCCATTGACTTTTAGAGTGGAAGAGAGAAAGACTGAGAGAAATATCAATTGAGATAAGCACATCAATTGATCGCCTTCTGCACAAGCCCTGACCAGGGCTCAGCTGGGAGGAGCCTGCAACCAAGGTACATGTTCTTGACATGAACCAAACCCAGAATCTTTCAGTCCACAGGCTGATGCTCTATCCACTGAGACAAACAGACTAGGGCTAGTTATTTTCTTATTATGAAATAATACTCTTATTATTCATGTAGAAGTCTTTGTGTGGACATGTTTTAATTCCTTACTAAATTACTAAAAGTAGAATTGCTGGGTCATAGGATAAGTTTGCATCTTTATTTTTAAGAAACTATTAAACAGTTTTTCAAAGTGAATATATTAATCATCAATGTATTAGATTTCCAGTCTTCCCGCATTCTTGTCATTGCTTGCTATTATTAATCTTTTGCTTATACCCATTCTAGTGGTTGTGTAGTGGTACTGTATTGTGATTTTAATGAGCATTTCCCCAATGATTAATCAGTTGAGCATCTTTTCATGGGTTTATTAATCATGTGCATAACTTGTTGTTTTTTTCATGTGCATAACTTTTGGTAAAATGTTTATTCAAATATTTTGCACATTTTAAAAAATATATATTTTATTGATTTTTTACAGAGAGGAAGAGAGAGGGATAGAGAGTTAAAAACATCGATGAGAGAGAATCATCGATCAGCTGTCTCTTGCACACCCCCTACTGGGGATATGCCCGCAACCAAGGTACATGCCCTTGACTGGAATCAAACCCAGGACCTTTCCATCCACAGGCTGACGCTCTATCCACTGAGCCAAACCGGTTTCGGCTATTTTGCACATTTTTAATTGAGTTGCTTTCCTTCTTACTTTGAGATTTAGAAGTTCTTTACATTCTAGTTATGTCCTTTATCAATTATGATTAGCAAATATTCTTTCCTAGTCTGTAACTTGTCTTTTCATTTTCTTACCGTCTTTGGAAGAACAAAACTTTTATTTTTTATTAAGTTCCATTTATCAATTTCACAATGTGGTATCATATCTAAGAAATCTCTGCTTAAAGCAAAGTCACAGAGATTTTGTATTATGTTTTCTTCCAGAAGTCTTATAAATAGTTCTTAGGTCTATGATGTATATTGAGTTAATTTTTCTGTGTTGTATAAAAGTATGAGTTGATTCTTTTGTATACAGTTGGCTAATTATCCCAGCAATGTTCCTTGAAAAGACACCCCTTTCAGCACTGAACTACTTTGGCATCTTTGTTGAGAATCAATTGACATAAATATAAGGACATATTTCTATACTTCCTCTTCTCTTTCATTGATCTAAGTGACTATAATTATGCTATCGATAATACTATATTCTATTGTATCTCTATAGTAAGTTTTAAAATTGTATATTGAAATTCCTCCTACTTCGTTGTTTTGGGGATATTCTTATGTATGTTCATTTTAAGATTGACTAGTCAATTTCTACAAAATGTGATTGCTGGGATTTTTATAGGGATCACATTGAATCTATAGATCAGAGGTCTTATACTTATTTTCTAAAATTTATTCCTAGATAGCACATTCTTTTTCATGTTTTTATGAATAAAATTGTGTTCTAAAATACATTTTCAAATTGTTAGTTTCTAGCATATAAAAAAATTAATTTTTGTATATTGGTCCTGTATCTTGTGACTTTGCTACATTTTTTTTTATTACTCCTATTATTACTGTTTGTTTTTAATATTTTAGGCAGCTTATTTTGGGGGGCATATTTCTTTTTTATTTCTTTTTTTCCTCCCTTGATTTCAGAGAGGAAGGGAGAAAGATAGAAACATCAAAGATGAGAGAGAATCATTGATTGGCTGCCTCCTGCACACCCCCCAGTGGGGATCCAGCCCGCAACCCAGGCATGTGCCCTTCATGGGAATTGAACCTATGATCCTTCAGTCCATAGGCTGATGCTCTATCCACTGAGCCAAACCAGCTGGGGCTGTCTGTTTTTTAATTCTTTAGAATTTTCCATGTATAGGATCATGTCATCTGTGAATAAAGATAGCTTTAATTTCTTTCCCAATCTATATGCATTTATTTTTTCTCTTATTACATTGCTAAAACCTCCAGCTGGTTTTAGCAATGAAACAGATGAGACTGGATATCATATTATTTTCAAACTTAGAGAGAAAGCATTCTACCTTTTACCATAAATGCAATGTTCGATGTAGGTCTTCTTTTGCTATTGTTTTTATTAAATTTATTTTTTATTGTTGAAAATATTAAATATGTCCCTCTTTCACCCCCATCCATTGTTCCTCTCCACCTTGCACCTACCCCTAGATATACTTTATCACATACTTATCCCTATTTCTAATTTGTTGAACATTTTTATCACGAATAGATGTTGGATCTGGTCAACTGCTTTCTTGTGCCTAGTCTCATCATTTTTATTTTCTTATTTTAAAAATCCACTAAACTACAGAAAAATATAGCAGTTCTTGACATCTAGTTTCTGACAAAGTAATGTGCTAGCAGATATTCTTGCCTTGTTCACCCAATCCATCCCAGAGATGCACAGAAACTGTCACCAGCTGTGTAGAAGTTCTGTGGTGACAGCTGACCTAGTGTATAAAGGAAATGGGGCCCCAGGAATGGAAAGGGTCAAGTACCACGGAGGACAGAATGAGGACTTTTGCATGTGACTTTTGCATGTGATTGACTTTCTGCTACTGCTCTAGACAGCGGATGCCATCTTTATGAAGCAGACATTGAGCTTTGAAGTTAAGAAAATAATGTCTGGTAGGTGTGGCTCAGTAGTTGAGTGTGGAGCAGCCAACTGATGCTTCTATCTCTCTATCCTTCTCCCTCCCTCTCTCTCTAAAATCAATTAAAACGCATTAAAAAGAAAAGGAAAGAAAAGAAAAAAGAAAAGAAAAGAAAAGAAAAGAAAAGAAAAGAAAAGAAAAGAAAAGAAAAGAAAAGAAAAGAAAAGAAAGAAAGAAAAGAATGAGCCTGGGCAAGTGTGGCTTGTTTGGTTGGGCAGCAGTTCAATTCCTGGTCAGGGCACATGCCCATGTTAGGGGCTTGATCCCAGGTAGGGGAATGCAGAAAGCACCCAACAGATGTTTCACTCTCACAATGCTGTCTCTCTCCTTAAAAATAAATAAAAATATATTTTAAAAAAAGAAAATTATGAGGTAATATTTAAAATACTTCAAAACTAGCATTTTCTGTTGTCATTAATCCTCACCTGAGGATAGTTTTTCCATTAATTTGTAGAGAGGGTGCTAGAGTGAGGGAGAAGCAGAGAAACACTGATGTACATAAGAGAGGGAGACACATCAATTGGTTGCCTCCTGCACATGCTCAGACCTGGGGTGGGGATGGAGACTGCAAATGAAGTATGTATCCTTGACCAGGATCAAACCATGACCCTTCAGTCTGCAGGTGATGCTCTGTCCACTGAGCCATATCAGCTATAGCTTCAAATGTAGTATTTTAAATAGCACTTAGTATATTGATCATTTGATGTTGGCTTGCCATGTATCCTACATCTTCTGACAGCCTTCTTTTGCTTTGAGCTTCACTCAAAGCTGGCAGCTGTATGGGTCCTGTCTAATAATTAGTACACTTTCAACATAGATCCATTTATTAGGACTGCCACCTTAATTTCTGACAAATAATTTTGCCAGATATACAACTCTTAATTGTGAGCTTTTTCTATTAACACTTTATATCCTTCACTCCCTTCTAGTTTTTTTGTTTGTGTGTGTTTCTAATAAATCAACAGTTAATTATTACACTGTGTTCCTTTGTAAATGATGAATTGTTAATTCTCTTGCTGCTTCAAATTGTTTTTTATCACTTGTGATAGACCTAGTTGTGGCTCTCCTTATGTTTATTCTACTTAGAATTATTGAGTTTCATGGATCTATAGGTTAAAATTTGGAAACTTTTAGGCCATTGATTCATAATTTTTTGTTGAAACCAGAATATTTTAGATAAAATATTATAGCAATTTGAGACAAAGTCTGGTTTTCCTCCTGAGAGGCTTTTTAAAATTGCTGCAAGTTAAACTTCATAATTTGTTTTCTCTGAGTTGTGGGAGTGCTGATCACTGATGTCTCTGATAAATTTTCCTATTTTATTTTTATTTTTTAGCATGGTTCCTAAAAAATTAGTATAAATGTATAAAATAAATATAAATTTTAATATATTCCTCTGATACCAATGGTGTGGCAAAATGATTCTACCCTAAATAGGCAAATATATTGTTCATTTTCTCAAAATTCTTCTCTTGCTCCCAAATTAAATGAGAACTGAGGGTTGAAGAATATAAGACTTTGATGTTATAGAGTGGGGCTAAATAAAGATCTTTTATTCAAAGTAGGTTGGCAATGTTTGGAATTAGATCATTCACTTTCTAGTCTACCTGTTAGAAAATTTTAGATAGTTGTGTTTCATAGTCCAATAAGATGGTCACAATATGTTTTCTTTTTAATATATTTTATTGATTTTACACAGAGAGGAATTGAGAGGGACAGAGAGTTAGAAATGTCGATGAGAGAGAAACACGGACCAGCTGCCTCCTGCACCCCCCACCACACTGGGAATGTGCCCGCAACCAAGGTACATGCCCTTGACAGGAATCAAACCCAGGACCTTTCAGTCCGCAGGCCGACTCTCTATCCACTGAGCCAAACCGGTCCCTGTTGTTTTCTTTTTTGTTGTAAAATATTTGCATAATACTTTAGTGAAACATTTTGAATGTAAGGAAAAGAGGCTCACTAAAGACAAACCGAGAAAAGAATGGCTTGGGGGTGATTATAAGAAAAACAAATCTTATGGAATAAAACATGAGGTATATTCTGGCTTCGTGGGGAGAACAGTAACTCAGAAACCATCAGGACCAAGATAATTGCTTTTTTCTGGCTTATTTGTACTCTCAATTCAAAAATTCTAGAAGAAAAACCTGATTGGCACTGTTAAAGGTTATGGGTCAATGGTCAGCCAATGAATTGGAGACATTTGAATCAGGTCCCCGCGGGGGCAGATACCAAGGTCAGATGCAAGATTATGAAGCATGCTGGGCTACCTACTTCAATGGACATAGATATAGGTACTTGGAAACATGTCTGTTATACTTACCAGATGTTTGAAGCCTTCTTGATTTTATGAAGTTGTTAAATTCTCATGATTATACTGTGTTCCAAAAGACAGAGCAACTGAATGTTTCAGATGGAAAAAATGTAGGTAACCCTTACTTAACCTCTTTGAAAAAGCTGAATTTCAACTGCTTTCCCTCACACACAAAATTTTATAGCCTTAGCTCTAAATGTAACTTCATGCCAAAATACATGCAATCAGTCTTTATCACACTAGTCCCCTCCCTCATTCAGGGGTCCAGATAAAATCTGAGGCCTTTTCTCTCTTTGGAGGCTCTGTGGCAAAAACATCTACTCAGCTCTGTCTCACATGACCTCACTTTTCCACATTGAACCTCTAGGCCCGTCTTTCTCTAATTACCTCCCAATAATTACTGATTCCAATTTTTCATTGTTGGAAGTCAAATTCTTCCAAAGACTAAAAGAAAGGATTTATGAAAGTTAGATTTTCTTAGCATGAGAAACACTTCAGTAGTCAAGGGAAGGATATGGTCATGACCATGATATGTATCCTGACCTCTAGGGAGAAGGCTCAAACACAAACACAAATACTTATTCTGTGGGGCAGAGAGGTTTAAGTGCCATAATAATACACTAAAGCAGAAATCATCCTTTCTGGAGGGAGGTAAAGTCAGGAAAGTCTTTGCAGTTGTGGCAAGTAATTATTGGGCTGGGCCTCTGAGGGCAGAGGACGATTTGCATATTCAGTGTTGGGCTGCAGGTGGGCACATGGATTCTGAAATCCTGAGCATAACCTTTGTTCAGCTCTAGCACCTTCTCAGGACCAGTTTGTTCACTGCTTTCTTGGCTTAATTTGCAACTGGCCTGTGTTTTAACGTTCCTTGGTTAAAACAAACAAAATCCCACTATCAACTTACCAGTGCACTTTTGGGAATTATTATCTTGATTGCCCGAACCTTCTCTAGAGAAATTCTAGAATGAAGAGACTGTTCCTGCAGCCCTCTTTCCCTCACTGCCTCTGTTAATATGAAATAAGCATTGGCAGTTTTCATAATCACGAATGGTCCAGGTTGACTTCTTCCTGGGATGGTTACTGAAAAGTTCCCTCAGATTTCTGCTGTTTACATTTGTTCTTGAGGGTGGAGCTCACCAAACTTCCTTTTTTCTAACCTTCCGAACTTGCCCTGGGCTTCTCTACCTTCCCCTCTTCCCACACAAACTTCCCAGTGACTAGACCCACCCAGGTGATACAGCCACAAGGAAAAAGCTCCCCTACTTAAGTAGATCATTTGCATTTCTATAGACCCTCCAGGCGGGTGGCGATGGCCTCTACCCTTCACTGGAAACCTGGAATCCAAGCTCTGCAATTTGCAAGAGAAGGGCACTTTTTTTTTTTTTTAATAGGAGACAACTTGACTGGCAAAGGAATTCGGATTCTTAGGAAAATGAGCACCATCTTTACAGATGCTTGAATTGTTTTCAAACACCAGAACATTGGGGCTAAAAGAAATAGAAGCCTGGAGAAATTCCCTACAGATGGTTTTTAGGTGAAAGAAAATGCTAATAGATGAAGATGGATGTAGGATAGAAGGGAGAGCTTTTACAAAAGGTCAGGTATTGAAGGTGTAGGGAAAGATTGTAATACACGACCAAGGAGAAATTATAATCAGCAAAGCAAAATGGTGGAGGCTATGTTTGAAAGCACAAGGGGAGTCTGAGTGTCGAAGAGAAGGGTGGGCACCCCTACTCAGCCAGACGCAGTGTAAAAACTGAGACTGAGGTTTAGGAAAATCAAATTGAGGAAGCTCATGGCGGATGCCTCAATTAAGTATGAAGCAAATTTGTAACTGGACAACCAAGGGGTCCGGGCTGCCTGTCACTACTTGACCAATTAAGCAAGTCTGTATTGAATAATATTTGAGCACTTATTCCAATATTGCCGGCAGCATGGGAGAGCAGCAGGTCATTTGCAAAAATCTGCTCTGCACCCTACCATAAACCAGCTGCTTATGTTGGATAGAAGGACAAAGATTATGTGGGAAGTAGGAATTACAGGCATGGGAAAGTAGGCAAAGGATAATCAGCACAGGCTACAAGTCATGTGGGCTGGGTGGGGTGGGGAAAGGAGTAGGGGCTGGCAGGAGGGTGGGCACCTCTGGAGCAGATTACATGTTATAGGGGCAGGGCATTGTAAAGAGCAGGTGCCTCCAGGACTATCGATAGATTGTTTTGGCCACGAGATTGTAAATCTTTCCATAAGGATAGATGGTTCTTGGAAGGAGGATGGACGGCATTCTGATGTTAGCTCCCAAGTCCAAGGGCCTACAACTCCCAGCCAGGTTAGAATGTGCTTTCTCTAATCAGTACAGAACAATCATGGTTAACAGAGCATGATTAATATTTATCATTGTAGCTGGTCCCCATATTCTCTTTCTGCCCCTAACAAATTCATTTGCAGAACTGGGAGAAGACCAAATATAATGGGGGTTTAAGGACAGCAGAAATAGAACAGGTTTGGGACACGTGCGATGGATAATCAATCACCTTACTGATAAAAGGATTTTAGAGGATCAATGAAGACCCAGCCAAGGCTGAAAAGCATAAATTTTCAGTGGAACAAAAATTTTTTAACTTTATTCAACAATGCTTGGTAGTACAGGAGCAAGTTCAAAAGAAAGCTTTCAAATGAGCATAATGATTATGAAAAAAATGTTAAATGGAAACATTTTAGGGACATTATTCATAATGGATTTTAGTAACATTTTAAATTACAAACATGAAATGCATGATATCAAAACACTCTTCAAACATATGACCTGAGAACACAAAAAGAAAAGATTACTGGAGTAAAAAGATCAATTGGTTCTTGTTTTCTTCTTTCGATGCTAGCCTAAGGCAAGAAAAAAGGAAAGTTTTTTTCTTTGGATTGTACACATCTTCCTTTCATCTAGTATTATTACATTTAAAAAAAAAAACCAAATCATTGATATCTTGTTAGTGTATCAGGGAATAAAAACTTTACACTTCTCTTACTAATCTTTGAATAGAACTAAAATATGAATGTACTCACCAAGGAAAGTAGTAAAAATCTATATAAAGCAACCCATTTACTCTTAGTACATGTTAATCCCAGCTTATTACTCTAAACTAATTCCCCCCCCCCCCCCCCCCCGCCCCCCAAACTAGAGCTTGTGGCCCTAGCTGGTTTGGCTCAGTGGATAGAACGTTGGCCTGAGGACTGAAGGATCCCAGGTTTGATTCTGGTCAAGGGCACTGCCTGGGAGGGGAGAAGAGGCATGCAGGAGTGGGGGACATGCAGGAGGCAGCTGATCAATGATTCTCTTTCATCATTGATGTTTCTATCTCTCCCTCTCCATTCCTCTCTGAAATAAAAATATATAAACACACACACACACACACACACACACACACACACACACACCTAGAGCTTGTTTATGGTGAAGGCCTGGGGAGTGGCAGATATAGAGTGGAAGGGGTAAATAGGGAAAAAGAGGGGACTTCTGTAATACTTTCAACCATAAAGGTAAAAAAAACCAAAAAAACAAAAACAACAACAACAAAAAAAACACCACCAAAAACCTAGAGCTTGCATGTTAGAATTATTTTTAGTATAATTTACAAGGATCTGCAGTTTTAGTTCCTGTGTGAATCTAAGGAGTAGACTGACCTTAAGACACCCTGCCCCAGGAAGTCAGCTGACAAACAACCAGGTGGCCCACTCATGGATGCTGACCATAAAGATCCATAATGAAAGTCTACAGGAAGGTGCCCTGCACATCCTACACAAAATCCTACTCTAAGAAACAAAATAACTTTCTTAATTAAATAACATATAATGAACTATACTTCTCCATGAGTTGGGAAACAGGATGTATGCCTTAAAATAAAGGCCTGGTTAGTCATGCTTGCTTTAAACCCCTAACATCCTTTTTTGAGCATATTGTAGAAACAGGTTGTTCTGGATGCTGCTTGGGTCTGGGTGGCTTGATCACAAGCCTTCAGATGACATTAAAAATCTATATAGGGACAAGAAAAAATACTGCTTGAAGGTCCACAGCCCTCTCCCCTTGATTTCTTTGTTCTGCTTTCCCTCTCCTTCCTGATAAAAACCCTTGCCTACAGAGAGATGTTAAGATGTTTTTTTGGACAAGAGTCAGCCATCTTCTCAGGTCACCGGAACTTGAATAAACCATTTTCCTTCTTACCAGCACCTATTGCATGAGTTTGGCTTTCATTGTGCAGGTAGCCAAACATGTGTTTATATTCATTAGTACATTAAAAGTGAGTCTTATTTATAAAAAGTTGCTTTTTGTCTATTCTCCCATAACCAAACACCAAGAAAGTAATAAATCAAAAGCATAATTATCTCATTTCCATGATAGCAAATGAGCCACAATTCCATGGACCCTGATAATTTCTTCCCAACTTGGGAAATGCTTAGGGGAAACACTCATATGTTCAGCTGTTTTGTTCTGCAATCCAATCCTGCATAGGATTATTGACTAAGCTCACTTTTACTACAAATTGTGAGAAATACTTTTCTAATCAAGGAAGCACATTAATAATTCTTATGTATGTTTATAATCTTCAAATACAGTAAGATAAAAAACAAAGCGTATTTTCTAACTTAAAACTCAGGGCAATAATTAGACATATATAGCTTGTACACACATTAATCTGTTTCTCTCAACAAGGTATTTATAATTTCCAAAATTCTATTAGCTTTTTCTCACAATATGGTCCCTCCAACTTGAGGGGCAATAACATAAACATAGTCTTCCTTACTAAAAATATTAGTATACCATAAGGAAACTAAAAATTTTGGTGGCTATATGATAGAGCAATATAATGCTTGAAGGCCTAATGTATTCATGAAGTTCCACTTTAATAGCCAGTATCTAAATATGAAAGTTATTTACAAAAAAATTGGTATCGACAAATGAACACAAAGTAACTTTAAATCAAAGCTTGTTATTAAAGCACCTGATTTTTTGTGTGCAGTGATTCTATGGCTCAGTGTTATCAGATTTAGAGATAAACTGGAAAATACCCCAAAAATAAAATCCATCAACTGTAATCTATTTCCTCTACTCCCTTGTGAAATCATTAGAAGTATGGATTTACTCTGTCATCCGCGTCTTTCCCCACCTATAACCTTTAAAGGGAAAGAGCAAACACCTGTCAAGCTCATAGTGCAGAATGCACACACAGATGGGTGTTTAATAAATATCTTTCAACAGAGAGATTAGAGGTTTGCTCTGGGAAGCAGGGAACACATTATCTTAAGTGTTAAGCTGATGACATCCATTATACAATACTTCAGCCTGTTTCTTTACCGAAATATTATTCAAAGGAAATCCTTTTTTGAGTATCCATTAGGTAGGGCTATAAATTTGAAGAACCAAAAATTTGAGGCAAGATCAGCCCCAGGGAAGGGCGAGTGGTTGTGATGAACCGGGAAAATTCAGGAGTTTCAGTGAGGTCAGGAAGCAGCGATTTAAGGGATGGGGTGCAAACTCACCTGGAGACGCAGAAGCTGCACACATGTCAAGGATCAAAGGGCATAACCTTTGGGGCTCCCCAGCCACGGGGAGGGTGGGGGGGGGAGGGTAGGGGAAAGGAGGGAGAAAGTGGAACACTCACTCCTAGGCTCTTCCATTCAAATATTCCTCTAGAGGGGGCTCCGCTGTTCCCACTTCTGACGCCAGGGGACAAACCCTACCTTTCACAGGTGGCACTGACAGAGAGGCAAAGCACACGCTACTCCAGATTTCAGAGCCAGCTCCCGGGAATCCCCCAGCACTTCTTTTCCCCCCGACCGCCTCCCGCCGCGCCCCAAACCCCAGACCCCTCCACCCTCACTGCACACCGTTCTCCAGGCCCTCTCCCTCTCGACAGCATCGGTCTCTATGGCGACCTGAAACCGCAGCTCCCATTGGCCCGTTCAATATGAGGGCCGGGCCAATAGGGAGGGCCAGCCTCTCTGTCCCGACCAATCGGGTTGGCGGAGGCCGGGTCCGGGGACGGCGGCGTGCTGACGTTCCCGGGAGTTCGGGGCTGGCTGGGCCGGCGGGCTGGCTGCTGGGCGGGCGGCAGCGGCGGCGGCCTCTGGGCAGTAGAGGGGGCTCCGGGGCTGAGTCCGTGCGGTTGCCGGTCGCGGAGGCGGCACCATGGGCACGGGGTAGAGGGGCGAGTCGGCCGCCGCCGCCGCCGGGGGTGGTGGGAGAGCCGCTTCGGGGGAGGGGGCGGGTGGGGGAGGGAGGGGGCGGGCGGACGCTCGCCCGCGGCACTTTTCCTAATCTTTTCGGGTGCCGCAGCGGCGGCGACCGGTCGGCGCGGATGTCCCTCATCCCCGGAGCAGCGGCGGCCTCTGCCTAACCCAGAAAGTAAGTGTGTGTGTGCGGCGGGCCGGCGGGAGGGCGCGGGGCTCCTGCCCGCGGGCACCTCCGCCCTGGCGCCCCAGCCGGGACCTGCTGCGAGCGGGGCGCGGGCGCGGGTGCGGGCGCCTCCCTCCCGTTACCCCGTCCCCGCCGCCGCGCGGCCGCCTCGGCTTTCCTGCTCCGCCTCGTGTTCCTGCCCGCACTCGCCTGCCTGCTCCCCTCCCCCCGGCAGGCGCACAAGTTTCACCTCCATTTGCTTTTCCCGGTGATGGCTCTCCTCTGGGCTCCCCTTACCCCCCCAACACCTCCCCCCCCCCAACCCGCGTTGGCCCTTTTGGGTCCGTAGCCCCCCAGCCCCGAACTTGAGAGCACCGCGCCGAGCCCTCCTGGACTTGTGCCCGGAGGATCCCCGCTCCTGCCCGCCCGCCCGCCTGGCACTCCCGCCCCGCGCCCCCGGCACCCCGAGGCGCCCGCCTTCCCCGGCCATCGGGGCCGTTTGTCTGTCCGTCCCTCCTGCCCTCTTCCTCCCCTTTCCTCGCACGTCTCTGCTGCCTGCGCCGTCTCGCGTGTGGGCCCCCTCCCATCCCCCAGAGCACCGTGCCCCTGCCCGCTCTGCCCGAACCCCGCTCTGCCCAGGGCGCCCCTCTCTCCTCGCTGGCGGCGTGTGTTCGCGTCCCGCCCCTCCGGCTCCCAGCCCCGGGCTGCCCCGGCCCGTCCTGCGCCGCCGCTTCCTCCTCTCCCGCCGCCAGGAGTAGAAGCGATTGGGCTGTCCTTTCCCCTTCCCGAGGAAGCCGGGGGGCGAGCGGCGGGCCGGGGCTTGGCCGGGTGCTGCTGGCTCGAGTGCGACAAACAGCGGGTGCGGGCGGTCCATGCGCCGCGGCGGCGGCAGCGGCCACTCGGGGCGCAGCTAGAGGCAGGTGTCTGTGTCCGGCTGGGGGTGGGGGACACGCACGCCTCGGGGCTCCGGGGCTGGCGACAGATTGTGCAGGAATGCGAGGAATGCACCAGTGGCAGAGTCCGCAGGGCCCGCCGCCGCGGCCGCACTAGCGAGCGCCTTCCTTCGCCCAGCACCCGCCGCGCAGCCAGAGGTCACCGGAGCATCTTCCGAGCCCGTGAGGTGCACTGACTTCTCTCCTCCCCTTACCTCTCTCCATGCGGCAGAGGGGGCAGCCGAGGGGAAGCGCAGCAGTTCTTGTGTTGGGCTTCAGCTAGCCTTTCGTTTTGGGGTTTTTGCTGCATTGGTCTCCAGGACCGTGAATTTGGGGCTTGCTGGCAGTGTAGCCAAGGTTATTGATCATTGCACAAGATTCTTGGCAAGTTTGGTTTGCAAGGTTTGAATTGTGCCTGGTTTATTTTTTTCCCCACCAAGGGTTTTCTGAAAAACCTGCAGGAAAGGGTGCCGAAGGTTCTTAGTGCAATGAGCTTGCAGCTCTATCCAAAAATGCCTGTTAATGCTCATGGACAGGGATGTAGTGCAAAAGAGATCTTGAATGCATCACTTTGCTGTCGTAAGAATTGTAAATTTTTTTCTCTCATCATACTGGGTTGTGTTTAGACCTCTTATAATACATAATGAATAGAAACAGAGAAGCAGTGTTTGGTCAGCGATGGGACAGATAGAACTGTCTGGTACAGTTAAATTCGGGGCGTGTCAGTTACCATTGAAAGTAACATGGGGACAGCACAGTCATGTATATTTAAAGATGTAATTTATTAGTTGAAGTCGCAGTTCTTTTTCTCGGTTGCTGCGTTTGAAAACTAATATACCCCTACAACTTTAAAAAAAATGGTAATTATTTATGTGTAAATCCAATCTGATTGCTATACATTTTTTGGTCAAATTTTATTTTCTTTAAAGCAGAAAGACAAATGTATGACAGAGGATGCTTTTCTAGAATTAGGCTTAGATACTTTTAAAAGGGAAAAGAAAGGACTGTTTCTCGTTCTGAATGCAGTATATTGCTGGTTCCTGTGGAACAGTTATGGAAAATGGCATTATGAAAATGAGGACAACTGGCTTTCAAAAGAAATGTTTCTGGATATTGAAAAGCATACTATGTGTGTGATACAGTTTGCTTTGGAGGTTGAGTTTACTGTAAGCCTCTGCACACTTGGTTATTTTGTATTACAATAGATTCAGGAATATAAGTTGATTTGCTCAGCTGCCTTCCAGCACCTACTTTGCTTGGATCAAGGGCATTGAAAAGTATAAGATGATCACCTTTTAGTTAAAGACCTAATGGGAAGGAGAAGTAGGAAAGAAAAAAACCTTGGCACTGAGAAAGGTTGTGTTTTCTGGCTGCTACATTGTTTTTCAGGTATGTCCATAGGTAAGTGGACCTGTGGACCTTCCAATTTAGAGGTTTAACTCTTAAATCAGCGATTTTCAACCAGTGTGCTGCAAGAATTTTTAAAACATGCAATACCTGAATATTTAGTCAGGGTTACTGACTGAACTCTTTTCCCCTTAGATTGTCAAATTAAAGAGGAAAAAAAAATGACAACAGCCAACACAATAGCCTTCCAGTGTGAAAGAATCAAAATTGCACCTTTTTTTTTTTTTTTGTCACATTGGTAAAAAAATTCATATATTGTGGCGTGCTGCAGAATTTTAGTAATTAGTTTATGTGTGCCATGAGATATAAAGGTTGAAAATCTCTGCTCTGAATTATAGTTAGCAACACTGTGCAGGATATTGGGAGGTGTTTGTAGGTGCCAACAGGAACTATATTATGTAACAATATATTACAGCAGAGTTTAACGTGCTAATTTGATTTGATGTGAAGATTAGAAAGTAAAAGCACATTTAGTTTCTTTATTACATTGGAAATTGAAATAACCCCTTTGAGTATATAGTTAATGTATACACAAGATTGGCTGTGCAAGTAGTTTTACTCATTTAAATAAAGTTGGGCTTTCAGTTAGAAATACATTCTCTATGTTATACATATTTGAAGAAAGGACATTTTAGAACAGGTTCACAGTCATAAACAACAAATTATGCTTGACCAAGTATGTTACTTCCCCATCCCCCACTGTTATGTAAGGAAAAGGTGTGGCATTTCATGTTTTATGTCATATTGAAGGTTGCAAATAGGGGGGACTAAGTGTCCAGTTACCTTAATTCTTATCTGAATGTTTTTGGAGGGAGATAGAGGGGAGTAGGGTTGTGATTGAAAGCATGAGAGAAGGTAAGTAGAAAGGGGAGTAGTTAGCAGTCATCCACGGGAAAAAAGTATGTTAATTGCTACATTTATAGGAATAAGTCAAATCTAATTCTGTGACTAGTTCTAATATCATAATTTGAACTTAAAGAATCTACCCTGTTTCCCCGAAAATAAGACAGTGTCTTATGTTAATTTTTTCTCCCAAAGTTGCGTAGGTCTTATTTTCGGAGGATGTCTTATTTTTGGGGAAACATGGTACTACCAAACTCAGTTTAATAAAACCTTTAGCAATTGTAAGATCTGAGTATTTGGATGAAGTCTATATTAAGTCAGACATGCAATTTTCTTTCTTATTCTGTTCTATACAAATTGGAAAAGTAAATTTAATTAAAAATTTTACACATACTTTTAAAAAATCCAATTATTGCCAATTTTAAAACTGAATGGTTTCCTTGCTATTGACCAGTTATTGATTTAAATACAGAATTTTCATACTCTGGATGATGCCAATTATTTGGTAAGTCCAGCCCTTCACCTTAATTATTTAAAATATTAAGATATTTTGAAAATGCTCTATATTTTAATTTTTATTTCAATCAAGAGGTAAATCCCTAAATTGCTTCATTCTAAAGTGGACATCATACCTTCATACTTAACCAGAAGATAAAGTAGAGGTTATTCTAGGGCATAAACATTCACTGAATTATAGGTCACTTTGGGAGTTGCCTTCACACCTTCAGTATACTGGGAGATAATTACTTCTTCAATGTGTTAAGTGGTTTTGTAGTGCTTTTTCTGCACTGAAGGGGGAAGAAGAATCTAAAACATAGCACAAGTGAACTCGATATGTTTGGAAAATTCATCCAAATTGTCACTACAGATGACAGAGGGAGAAACTTGAAGCATATCTAAGTATAAGCCTGAGGCTTCATGTATTGCTAGTAAGTGATAGCAGTCAGCAGGTCAGTTTGATGCCCAGCAATAAGAAATAACAGGCTTCTTTTAGGGTAAGGATATGCCCTAAGTCACAAAGAGCAATAATTCATGTGCTTGCTAGTTTTAGTTGAGGTGTTGTAGGTCATTCACATGTTCACATTGCTAAGGTAATAATTCAGTGGAGTTATGTTTTATCTTTCAGGCTCTATGTTACCATAACTAAATTGGGGATATTACATGATGGTACACTTCAAATTAAGCTTAGAATGCTGCAGTCATTTCATTTGTCATTGGTCTAATTTTTTTTCTTTTTATAATTAGATTTATTTGATAAAGCAATAAATGTCAGTTACATTGCTGGTAATTTTATTATTCATAGTCTTGATAATACAGTTTATTATGACTCATATGACTTACAGTAGATGATAAAATGTCATTAGAGTTTGGATTTTAAATTTTTAAAATGCTAGATCTATATATAAAAGCCTAAGTGACCATTACGACTTGAACGACTGGTAGACCAGTTGCTATGATACATACTGACCACCAGGGAGCAGATGCTCAATGTAGTAACTGCCCCCTGGTGGTCAGTGTGCTCCCATAGCCAACCTCCTTTGGCTCCTCCCCCAGACCAGCCAACTTCCTGCAGCCCCTCCCCCCAGCCATTCCTGCATTGGTCCTAATCAGAGAGCTGGCTGGCCAACCTCCCAGGGAGCCCCCCAGCTGGCTGGCCCCCCATTAGGCCTTGATCACTGGCCAGACTGAGGAACCCCACCCATGCACGAATTCATACACCAGGCCTCTAGTAAAATATTGATATATAAATTAAAATATGCAAATGTCTGGATTATTTTAAATCATGTCATTGTGAGCCATTTTTCCTGAACTGAATAATGCCTGCTGATTGGGGAGATGCCAATCCATGTAGGGAGACACAGACCTCACAAAGTCCAGAACTCACAAATGAAGGGTGGGGTGGCTGGGAGGCTGAGGGAACCAGTAACCCTTTATTTTCAATAGGCAAGGCATGTTTGACTTCTGTAGTTATCATCTATATTAAGTAGAAATTTAGTGATTTGCAAATATCCAAGGTTGTTTATCCTGATCTTCACTAATCTGGACCCCTCCCTGTCTGGCACTGCCTTCCCCTTACACACACACAGACACACAGACACAATATCAATGCATTTGCCTGCTTTGGAGAGGCAGAAAAAGCCCCTTTTCAGGTGCCATTTGCATAGAATATAGAATTTGGTGCCTAGTGCTCCAGGTTGAATTTAGAGTGGATGTGGGCTTTGGTCATAAAATCATATTATATATAAAAGTTAGGTAAAATGTGTAGTTGAAATGGGACTATAAAGGTACTGTGCAGGCTTTGGGAACATAACAAATGGAATACAGTTTTTCATAGACACCCATAACCTATTTACAAATGGACTTTTAAGACACTGGGTAGGTGATGCTTGAAATTCTGGTCCACTATAAGCTGTCTCTTAAATTGCAGACATGAGAGGGAGATGAAAAGCACACTAAACCAGAATTAGGAGATCTGGGTTTTAACTGTATGACCTTGGCAAACCATCTAGCATTGGGTTATAGTTTACCCCTTTCACTAGTAAAAATGCAGGGTTTAGATTGCTTTGATCTAAGGTACATTTCAGCTCAAGGTTCCCGAAGTCCTATGTATTGTTTTTAAGAAAAAAGGGTTTCCTAAGCATTCATGTATGTAATCCATCCTGTTCCCCCTCCTAATCCAAATCATAGGCAAAAAGGAAGTTGGGGTTATCTTTTGAGACTTTGGGGTCTCTTTCAAGTTCATCTTAAATAGATTTTTTTAAAAACTGTCATTTTAGTAAGTGAGGAAAAGAGAACAAAGCACATAATGTTTTCAAGGTCTTGCTGTCTACCCTTATCCCGGCCCAAAATTAACTGATATATTAGGCCAGGGACAGTTTTTTGGGCTGCACCTTCATACTGAGTGAAACTTTAAGTGTCCTTAAGACAAATGTGGTGGTTAGCAGCTGATTGTCATAGTTCAGTTCTGGCACTTCTATTTGCCAGGTGTGTAACTTGATAAATTATATAATCTCTGTAGATCTTATTTGGTTACCTATAAAACAGAATGATAAAAGTATCCACCTCGTGTGGTTGTGGTGAAGACTAAATGAGTTAATATAAGTCATTACTTTTATTATATTGTGCTATGCTTTCTGTAGCATGTACTATATGCCAGGCAAATTATTGGCTTGCTTTCTGTAATCTTAGTCAATGAATCTAAGCAGGTTATTTCAGGGAAGAAGCAAACAATTAAAAAAAAAATTATTGTGAATTGATAGTTTGCAAGAAATTGCCTGTAAGGAAGAGAATCCAGCAAAAGAAATGAGGGTCTTTTACTTTTTTTTTAATTGAATTTATTGGGATAACATTGGTTAATAAAATTATATAGGCTTCAGATTTATAATTCTACTAGAGGCTTGGTGCATGAAATTCACACATGGGTAGGGTCCCTAGGCATGACCAGTGATGGGGGCCCATCATGTTCCCCACCTCCCTGTCTTTCCACCTCCTTCTTCCCTTTCTCCCTTAGAGCCCCCACTGCCACCACTCATTGACTGCCATGCTCCACGCCACCCACTGGTGGTCAGCGCAGGTCATAGCAAGTGATTGAACTCACTCTCCTGATGGAACTCCATATTAGCATATTAGCCATATATATATATATATATATATATATATATATATATATATATATATATATACATATACATACATACACACACACACACACACACACAGCCTTTTAAAGTAGGAAAGTTATAACTTCTTTGTGTAGGTAATACTTAGAGGCATGCAAACACAACTATCACTTGTAGGAAGTTTAATAATCTGATAGGTTTAAAAGGTGAAAACTACCCCGTTTCCCCGAAAATAAGACAGTGTTTTATATTAATTTTTGCTCCCAAAGATGCGCTAAGTCTTATTTTCAGTGGATGTCTTATTTTTCCATAAAGAAGAATACGGTACACATTTATTGTTAAATGAAAATAAAGGAATTTTATTATCTGTATACGGTACAGTAGTACAGTAGTTGTCAACACAAACCAGACAAACTGTGAATCCTACAGTATCAAGAATTCATTCATTTATTCAATGACAATCATGTCATCATCTTCTGGAACATCATCATAACAACCCAAATCCTGAATTTCCTGGTGAATTTCTTGTGACTCCATTTCTTTCAGAATCAGTGGACCAAATCTCTCATGTTTAGCAATAGCATTCTGAGACAGAGCCTGGGGGCGGGGGGGGGGCTTATTTTCGTGGGGATGCCTTATATTTCACTCAGAAGAAAACCTGTAAGTATGACTTACTTTCGGAGGATGTTTTATTTTCGGGGAAACATGGTAATAGTATACTAAGGACCTAGACATGGAAACACTTGCAAAATGTAAAACAAACTGTTTAAATATGTATACAACTATTGCATTTGTAATTCTAAGTAGCAGTCATTTTATACAATCTCTACTCAAGTCAATCCATGAAGGAATTGTTAGAAAGTGTTAATCATTTATGGGCTAAAATGCAGCTTGTAAATTAACTCGATTAGTTGCCTTTTCTGTCCACAAGTAACCAGAACTGAAATTGGCAGAAAACTACGTACCAAAGCAAGAAAAACTAGAAGAGAAATTTGGAAGATATCCGATGTAAACCAGTAGATATCCAGAGGCGCTAGTTCCAGTCCTGGCATCCCTTGAGCAAGTCTTTTAACTCATCTGAGCTCTAGTTTCTACTGAATAAAATGTATCCCACTATTCTTAGAACATCAGGGATTCTCATTTGATTACTTCCCCCTCCCCTCCCAGCAAGAATATACTGTCTTCTTAAGAATTAATTACAGTTTAGCCTCCATGATAAGGGGGAAAATTGAGGTTATATACCTGAAATGGTCAGCTTCTAAGAATGGGTGTTACAGCCAGACAAACTGACTTTATACTGTCTGAGCCAGTTGCTACCTTCTTGGATTCTTTGCGCATTTGAGGCTTAGGTCCTGATTGAGACTAAATTTTCCAAAAAAGTTAAATAGAAATAGAAGGGGATTTTAGATGATGGTTAAAGGGGATTAGTCTTGTTAAAATGAGAAAGACCCACCTACCATTTGCTTTGGTTTGATTTGTCCTCAAAAAATTTAAATAACTGAGACAGTTGTTCCTCTGAAAATATGCTACTTTTCCATAAACACTTTATGTTCATAGAATTCCACTGATTTATATCCATTATAAAATATAGGTATGTCTTATTTAACTCTAATTTTTTGTGTATAGACAACCTACCAATGTTTAGAAATTGTGGTGAATGTCAAAGGATGCTGTTTTGCTTGGATTAGTACTGTTGGATATGTGTGGAATTTTTTGTATATACTTTTAAAGCAATTTCAGAATCCCATGAAGAGAATTTCTCCTAGATTCTGCTTTCACCCTCCAAAGGTGGGGATTGGGGTAGGGATAATCCCTGTAAAATTTGCATACGTATACATTCACAGAGTAATTTAAAATATTGAGAATGGCTGTTTCCCTTTGCAAATGGGACAAAAACATTATTTTCAAAAGGAGAATCAATTACGCTACTAATGTATGCAATATTAAATGAATTCTCAGTGTCATGATAAAAATAAACACTAGAACAGGCTCTTCAGTTTCCATATGTTCATGAGAATTGTAAACACGCCTGTAAAATGGAAACCCATGATAACCACTTTGCAGTGAAGTGCATCATGTTTTCTGACACCTGTACCCTGGATTGAATGGGAAACAAAGACTGATCTAGTTTGAAGTAATCTTCTTCCTGAGTACCACCTGGGGTCCAAGCTAGCAAACAAGACAATTAGTGCTTCACATATTTGCTGGAGTCCTATTTTGTGTGAAGTATTGTATTCTGTTTTATTTTTTTTTTAATTATATTTTATTGATTTTGTACAGAGTGTAAGGGAGAGAGATAGAAACATCGATGAGAGAGAGTCATCAATCAGCTGCCTCTTGCACATCCCCTACTGGGGATATGCCCGCAACCAAGGTACATGCCCTTGACCGGAATCGAACCCGGGACCCTTCAGTCCCCAAACCGACGCTCTATCCATTGAGCCAAACCGGTTTCGACTGTATTCTGTTTTAAATACCTCTTATTTTAAAAGATGTCATTCTTGAGTACAGTCAACATTCATCAATCCCTCGCTCTATATCAGATTGTGCTTGACCTCATGGACAAAAAATGATTTCCCCAGGGGATTGACTGTCTCTGTTGGATTCAGTATTAAGCGTCTCCACCTTTGAGAAATCTGATTAATTTTTCAATCGAGTTAGGTAAGATAAGGACACAAGCATTGAAAAAAAAAATTGTCCTAGAAAACTTAGGTATATAAATAAATATGTAAAATTGTGCTGTGTTAAGGATGAGTTGTAAAATGATTTTGCATTAACTAGGTTTTAGCTAACCTTACTTTTTAGCTGTATGTTACTTGATACTTTACCAAAATCTAGATAGACAATTGCCTTAACTATCAGTGGATTTTTTTAAAAAGCGTGCATTTGAAAAAGTGTTCCTTAGCAATGAAAAGATAGTGATTTCAGAAAAGGTTTTAATAATGAAATTTATTATTTTGGTTATTTTTCTTGGAATACTTTACCATATATCTTATGTAAAATAATCGATCACAATGAAAATGCATTATTTATGAAGAATCTTAATTTATGCCCCAAGACTTGCCATTTAAGTAAATTCTTATTTTCATTTTCATACAGCAGTACTTTGGTTTATTGCTTTTGTGCTTTTCTTTATTTTTTATGCAATTTATGTGCCTTTGTAAGTCCAAACTCATTATTATTGCAAATATTCCCTTCCATTGTTATGAACAAACATAATGTTTGTTTTGAAAATCTCTTGTGACATCTGCTAGAATAAATGTTCTCATTGAATCATACCTTGAATCTCAAGACTGGTGCCCTAATGGGAATTTTCCACTTACTGTCAATTTATCAATGACTAAATAAGCAACAAAGTCGATGTTTAAAAGCACTGAAAAAGGAATCAGAAAGACCAGTTGGACTTTCTTAAAACTGCTGTGATAAACATTTTAGTTGTTAAAAGTCTGTTAGCAAATTAAAAAAATGACAGTCTGAAATTTTGGGACATTATATTGGCAGGTGTTAATCTTCCAAAATATTTTCTGTGAGTCACTTCTTTGGCACTCTGAATACAATTTCCATAGAAGCAACATTATGTATAAAAGCACCACCAATCAGTATATTGGTTCTATGTCCCCATGACCTGCTTCCCTAAGCTAACTTGACAGTAGGGACTTGGTCTTTTAACATGACTTATCTTGATTTTTAGTCTTTCTTGATACCTGTAAATGAGTGAACAAATTTTGAATTTTAATCTCAGCATACCTTTACCTACCACTCTTAAATACACTTTTTTTCTGCCTTATATGGGCCCTCCTTCCTTTTGTAAATTGCTTTTCTTAGCTTATGCAAGTTTCAGTGGAAAAACTGCATTGACAAAAAATTACCCTTGTAATACAACTTGCCAGGTAAATAGTTTATCAGATTCCTTACTAAAACATTATCAGATTTTAAATATTGATTCCCATATATTCTAACCTCAATTGCTTGGATTATAGCTATGGTGAGATAAGTTTACATAGTGCTCTTTCTCAGACTATTCATGTGCAGCCAGCAAGTACCAAGACCATCCTCCTTGGCTAGTTGTTGGCAGCAAACTTTTTGTGTCCTTGCCTTTTGTGAGCTAGTAGTACCTTTTGTATAACTTAGCTGATGAATTGAGATAAAAAATAGATGTAATTTTCAGTACATGAAGTTTTTCAGAGGAAAAATGTTGGGAAAATGACATGAGTGTAATTAGTATTATATAATTACATAAACATTAAAAGTAATAAAATAAAAAATATTATAGCTTGTTTTGATGTAATAGGTGTAACAAATACTCTTTGACTTTAACAATGTAGTTAGAAATACTCTCAGCTCAGCTGGTGTTCCTCAGTTGGTTGAACATAGTCCCATGAACCAGGAGGTTATGGTTTGATTTCTGGTCAGGACTCATGCCCAGGTTGCCAGCTCAATCTCCTATAGGGGGCATGCAGTAGCTGATGGATGTTTCTCTCTCCCTCTCCCTTCCTCTCTCTGAAATCAATAAAAACATATATATGTGGAAATACTCAAATATTTTGGTGGTCCCTACCTCCAGTTTTCACTATAAGATTTGAATACATTATAATTTTTTAAAACTAAACTTTAGTGTGATCATTATGAATTCACATACAGTTATCCTATATAATAAAAGGATAATATGTAAATTGACTGTTATGGCAGCACATCTAGAATAGGGGTGTCGAACTCAATCAGAGAAGAGGCCAAAATCTAAAATCCAGCCTAAATCGCGGGCCGAATGGTTTACTGAACAGTCATAAACTGTCAATGTGATGGAAACGCAGCGGAGTGCAGTGATGACAGCGCGGTGCGGGCCACATTGCAAGGCCTGGCGGGATGGATTTGGCCCGCGGGCCTTGTGTTTGACACATGTGATCTAGAAGGACTGGTTGCTGTGATGCACACTGACCACCAGGGTGCAGATGCTCAATGCAGGAGCTGTTCCCTGGTGGTCAGTGTGCTTCCACAGGGGGAGCTCTGCTTAGCCACAAGCCGGGCTGCAAGCACGGCCGTGGTGATGGGAGCCTCTCCTGCCTCTGTGGCAGCACTAAGCCATCAGTCAGATATCTCCCAAGGGCTTCTGGGCTGCCAGGGTGATGTCTGGCTGCCAGCTTAGGCCTGATCCCCCAGGGAGTGAGTCTAAGCTTGTAGGGGGGCATCCTCTGAAGGGTCCCAGACTGTGACAGGGCACAGGCTGGGCTGAGGGGACCCTCCAACCCCTAAAGGCACGAATTTTTGTGCACAGGGCCTCTAGTCTATATATCTATATCTATATATCCATCTACCTATCTATCTATAGCTAATATGCAAACTGTCTCCTTGAGAGTTTTGGAGAACAGGAGTTTGATCACTCACTATAACATGCGCTGATCACCAGGGGGTGGTATGGAACATGGCAGGTGACGGGCGGCAGTGGTGGGGCACAGAGGGAGTGAGGGAAGGAGAAGGCGGGGAGGCAGGGAGGTGGGGGCTTGATCAGCCCTGATCACCATCCCTAACTGTGCACGAATTTCATGCACCGGGCCTTTAGTAAGAAATATTATTAATATAGGTATCCTATGTACCCCTTACCCAGTTCCCCTCAATGGTGATGTCGTGCAGGACTATAGTGCAATATCACAACTATCAAGATAACATTTTTATCACTTGGGGTACATGGGTCATGTTGCCCATTTATAGCTACACTCCCACTTTTATTTTCTCCTTCCCTAGCAACCATGAATTGTCCTTCATTTCTATACTTTAATTATTTTAAGACTGTTAGATGAATGGAATCATACAGAATGTAACTTTGGAGGATTTTCTTTTTCACTCAGCATAATTCTTACATATTCATCCAGGTTGTTACATGAACCACAGTTTGCTTAACTAGTCACCTATTGAAGGACATCTGCCTGGTTTATATTCAATTTATAATAATTTTCAACTTACAAATAGAACTGCTATAAATAGCAGTCTATAGGCTTTTGAGTTATCATATGTTTGTGTTTTTTTGGGGTAAATGTCCTGGAATGCAATTGATAGCTTAAATTATAATTTTTTAGAGCTAGCTTTCTATAATTACACACTGAATTACACGAGATCTTGGTAATTTAAAAGTTATTTTTATAGTTTCAGTAAATTACAGAATTTGTTTTAAAAATCAAGTCTTTTCTCTGTTACAGAGTGTTTTACAGATACTACCACCTGGACTTAAGTGTAATTCATGAAATTGCTTTATAACTTGACTTCAGGATTTTTTTTCTGTTTTGTTTTAGACATCAAGTGTATTTAATTTCTAATAAAAACACTATATTTAATGTGGCTATTCCAGAATTTTACCTCTATATGATGTAAACAATTGTAGATACTATTCTTGGAAAGAATATTGTGTACCATGCTAACAGGCAAAATGGGAATGTAACATACAGATAGTATCCTTGTTTGTATTTGGAATTGATCCAGTTGTCAGGTGGAAGTCATCAAGCGCATCTGATACTTTTAAAGGCAAGGTCTCTTTCTTTCTAGTATAGAAGGCATTTCAATAAAGCATAGTTTTGTCATTCCCCCACCTCCCAAGTTGTTTTTCTGATTTTTGCATGAGTGTTGTATACAATTTCTGCCAGAGGAAAATGTTGAAATGATATTTGGCCTGAATAAAGTCATCACGATTGAAAATCGGATTTTTTTTTTTTCTATCCTGAATGTCAAATATGTTGCTTTTATAGCTTAAAATACCACCAGATCATTTAATTATTTTTATTATATATCTTGTGTATTGTTTAAATATATATCCTAATACTTTGAATGCTTTTAGCATTCATGGTCTTCAGAAATCATAGCTGAGAGGCCAATTGATGGCTGCAATCATCATTAAAATAGAGCTATACAATAATATTCTTCTTTAACACAGCTTTTTAAAGATTTGGTTCTTTCTCTATATTTGAATGATACAACCTTAGAACCCTTTAATTTTGCAAAAATGTGATCTTCCCAACAAGTTGTATATTTCTTGAAGGTTTTTTTCTGTACGTAACTAATATGCCCTTCTCTGTCTGGTGAGCCCATGGTTTTCTTCAAGGTCAATTAGCCCTTCTTAGTGAAGACTTCCTTGGCCCTTCTCTCCAGATTTAAATCTTCACTTTCTTAGCACTTTAAAATTACATTTTTTTTTTATTTCAAATAGGAAGGGAGAGGGAGGGAAAGATAGAAACATCAATGATGAGAGAGAATCATTGATTGGCTGCCTCCTGCTCGCCCCCTACTAGGGATTGAGCCTTGACCTGAATCAAACCTGGGACCCTTCAGTCCCCATGCTGATGCTCTATCCACTGAGCCAAACTAGGTAGTGCCTAACTCTGCTATAAACGTGTGTCACCTTGATTTTTTCCCCAGAAGTTGTTCTAATTGGGTATTTTTTTCCATCTTGTCTTCTAGCTCGCTGATGCGGTCCTCTGCTTCTTCTAATCTACTCTTGATGCTTTCTATTGAGTTCTTTACAATAGCAATGTCATTTTTCATTTCTTCTTGTTTTTTCTTCATTTCCTCTTGGTTCTTACTCATATTGTCAGATTTGTCTTCCATTCTTTTTAGCCATCTTATGATCATTACTCTGAATTCTTGCTCAGGTAGGTTGCTTGCCTCTATCTCGTTTACTTCCTTTTCTGGTGAAGCCTGCTTTTCTTTCATATGCGGGGTGTTTTTTGGTCTCCCCATGATCTAGGATGTCTGATTGTGTAGATCTCTCTCTCCTTTTCGCCGAGCAGTGGGGCACTCCAGTGCAGCCAGGTGTTCGCGCTGCCTGGGATCCGTGTTCTGGGGGTCACAGATGCTTGGTGGTCACTGCGGCTGTGTCACGTGTGTCACCTTGAGTTGGAGTTGCTTCTCTATCTGTGTTGGCTGGCTATGTTGTGAGCCCTGCCCAGGTTAGGATTGTGTCACAGCCGTCATTGTAATTAATTAAATACTCTGTTTATAACCTTAGTTTCTCCCTCTTTCTTCTAACTTTTAATGCCTCCCTGTTGTTTACCCTGCAGGATCACTTCCAACTCCTTAGCTTGCTTGCCAGTTAAGGCCCTTCACAATCAAACACTAATTACTCTCCTTCCTGAACATTCCACATCAGCAAAAGTAGTTTTTACGCACTGTTCCCTACCTCCCTGCACTCGAAGTTTAAATATTCATAGCCTCGTAGACCTAGTTCAAATCCTTTTTAGTGTGTGTGTGTGTGTGTGTGTGTGTGTGTGTGTGAGACCTTCTCAGACCACTCTGTCCGACCAGTGGTCATCTGTCCTCCAAATGTCTTGTTCTCTGACTTTTAGTGATAAACTCTCCATGGTGATTGGTTTTTCTGTTGTTGTATTGGACTGCTAATTTCTACTGGTTAACTTTTGTCTTCCAGCTAGATTTTAGTTTCTTAAGGGAAGGGTTCTTGTCTTGTACATTTCCTATGTAAAATAATTGATTACACTGAAATATCTCAAGAAGTCACTCAGGAAGTAGAGGTTATGTCGGCTGGGGATGTTGAGGACAAGGGCAACCTCTAATTAGGTCATACTAAGATGTACAATCATTTGTCCTTCTTTCATTAATAGTTATTTTCTTTTTTTATCCTTACCTGAGAATATTTATTAATTTTTAGAGAGAGAAGAGGGAGGAAGAGAGAGAAAAAGGGAAACATTGATGTGAGAGTGAAACATTGATTGCCTCCCACATGCAACCCAACTGGGGATTGAATCTGCAAGTTAGGTATGTGTTCTGACCAGGAGTTGAACCTGTAGCCTTTTGGTGTATGGAACAACATTCCAACCAACTGAACCACCAGCTAAGTGCAATAGTTATTTTCTAAGCACCTAGTATGTGCCTGTTTTTGGTATTGGAGACTTCATTTAAGATCCCATTTGTCAAACAAGCTGTATTAAGTGGTGATTTGCTTCTCTAAGTTGTTGTCTTTAATTTTTATATAGTATTGACCCAAACTGAAAAGAGTGGAAACTGGTTTAGAAAAATGCAGTTTCATCTCTTGAAATTTTTAACAATGGAAAAAAATATGTTTCTGAACATAGAGTTGTGATATCCATATGATAGCCACTGACCACATAAGCTATATAAAGTTTTAAATTAAAAATTCAGTTTCTTATCCACACTGGCCACATATTAAGTGCTGAATAACCACGTATGGCAAATGGCTCTAGAAATAAGCAGCTAAAGAACACTTCCTTTGTAGAAAGTCTTATTGGAATTGATACAGAGAATAGCTGGGACCCGTTGTAAATAATAAAGTGATTGATGCTTTTGGGGTAATGATGCAAAATAGCACAGCTTTCCAGTTTCCAATGTTATATTAATAATCACTTGGTCCTTCCAATAACTCTATAAAATAGGTGATATATTACTTTCATTTTACAACAAAGAAATTATTTTTAAAAATATTTTGAGAGAGAGAGAGAGGTTTGTTCTGCTTAGTTATGCGTTTATTGGTTTATTGTTGTATGTGCCCTCACCTTGGATCAAACCCATAACCTTGGTGTATGAGGAAGTTGTTCTAATCAGCTGAGCTACCCAGCTAGAACAAGAGTCAGTAACACTTAAAAAGGATATTAAAATTGCTATAAGTGGAGCTTATGATTCATTTCTACATACTGAAACAAAATAGATGTTTTTCAGTAGTTAAATACTTGATTAATGAGTTATGGAAATTATTTGATTTATAAGAATGTGTAATATTTTTGCCTTTGCCTAAAATTTCATCAAATTTAAAAAACAATTTTGTATTGGCTTATGCTTTGGAATTTTAAATGGAAATTAGTGAATTTTAGTCAGTAATCATTTATTTCTGAGGCCCAGTACTAGTTATGTGGAGGGTGATGGAAATGAAAATAGTGGATTCCGTTTGTTTACATTTATACTAAGAACATTAGCTCTTAGAAATGATTTGATAGTAGCAGCGGTGCCTCTGAGATTTCAGAAATGCCATTATTGACTACAGGA
Source organism: Pipistrellus kuhlii (assembly GCF_014108245.1). Lineage (NCBI taxonomy): Eukaryota > Metazoa > Chordata > Mammalia > Chiroptera > Vespertilionidae > Pipistrellus > Pipistrellus kuhlii. The sequence continues at coordinate 49,101,459 of NW_023425573.1, read as the reverse complement.
CTACAGAAAAGCTTGAATGTCTTCATCTGTGTAGTAACTTGGAGTTTGTTAGAGCCTTTTACTCTCCTCTGTCCAGTCTGCATGCTGAGACTTACAAGGGCAGCAAAAAGCTTGTCCTCAAGAAGCTAGTATTAAAATGTCCCATGATTCTGGGGGAAAAGAAGGAAAAAAAAATGTGCTGGGCATTTTTGATTTGTAGTTTTGCTTCAGAAATGAAAATGAAAAATGCCTGAAACACATAGAAATTTGGGTATACAGAGTAAGTTAAGCCATATTCGAAATACAATTCCCATCACCTGTTCTGCCAAGGGCAATTTGGATATTTATAATATAATTTGTGGGCCATACAAAATTAACAACTTAAAAATTAGCCTGCTGCTATATTTGGTTAAACATTTAACTAACTCATCCCAAATGCCTTGGCAGGGCCAGACCAAATGATTTCTAGGGTCTTATATGGCATGGGCCAGGCTTTCCTCATCCTGCTTTAAATGGATGCCTTAATTTCATGTTTTTATCATTTATTTTATAACAAAAGTCAGTGTTACAGCTTATAGTCTTATTTTCTCCGCTTTTAAGAAATTAGTTGATCGATCCTCCTCAGAGGGAACACATAGGTTGTGAGAGTGCAGGTCGAACTCAATCTGATTGTGTAGACATTTTAGAACTGATAGAGTCAGTTGTTCACCATTTTGGATTCATTTTAATTTTTTGTTTTGTGCTGAGCTTGTTAAAGCTTTTTAGAGTAGAGAAAGAACTGAGGAAGAACACATTTTTACTCTAAGTCTTTTAGAAATTACTTGATAAGAAACATATAAGTTTTGGCTATCTGTTGAATAAGAATGAATAATTTAAGCATGTTTAATTTTCCAGTAATCAGAAACATTTAAATGCCTTTGTTAAGTTTAATATGGTATCTAAAATGGAATTACTTTTCAATGACTAGTGCTTCTTTTCTTTGAAATAATGCTTAGTTTAATAAATGGCAGTTAATAGAAGGAAATTATCCTGATTTCTTAACTATGAATAAGATTGAAGAAATATTAAAACAGACATTCATTGATACTATTTAGGTGGGATGCTGCTGCTTCTGTCAAATCAACTAGGAGAAAAGATGAATTTTGCTTCCAGTATGTCTCCTCTCATATGTGTGATGTGCTTCTGTTACTTCAGTGATGTGCACAATTTGAAATAAAGCACAATTCTTCATGTCAGCATTTGAAGGTGTTTTTTTTCTTTTCTCTGACAATGAGCAAAACGGTTAGATATTTCAGTGGGAATAGCTCTCATGATCCAGAAAATACAAGCAGACAATTTAATTGTTCTTGACTATAAAAATTAAATCCTACACTAAATTTAATTCAGGAATCCATTCATGTAGGATTTCTCCCCTTATTTTAAACAAAAATTAAACTTGTATGTCTAAGCAACTAATGCTTCATTCAGAAGAAAATTCTTACTAAGTGATTCCTAGCCTGTCCTACTAATTGCCTGGTTATTATTAATCCTACTAGAGGCCCAGCGTGCCCCGCCTCCCACCTTGGGGGAGTCAGGCCAGACCAGCTCTTTGCAAAGGGGGGGGAGGGGGGAGGGGTGGGACCCAAGTCTGATTCATGTAGCTCTTGCCGCTAAGGGAGTTAGTAGGCTGGACTGGCGCCGTGGGAGGCTGGACCAGTGCAGCAGGGGGCTAGGACCTATGCCTGACTCGCAGTGTCCCCTGTCCCCCCTGCCTGTGTCTGCTCAGGGACCGCCTGAGCTGCCATGCTGGCTCGGGCAGGCCCCCTGTCTCTGTCTTCGCTCTGGGCCTCACCTACGTGTGCAACCTTCTCCTATCTGGTGACCCGTTAGGAAGTCCTGGCCTAATTTGCATATTACCTCTTTATAGGTAGGTAGGTAGGTAGATAAATTCTTTGACTTTGTTGCTACATCCATAACCATGCTCATCTTCATCTTAAAACTTGTCTTCTATTAAAACCTGCTGATTGGCTATCATTTTCTTTTAATTTCAAGGCTCTGAAAAATTCATCCACACTGGTGGCTCCATAGTGTTTGTGGAGAAGGGGCTTAGGCTGGTGGCCTGGCTGAAGGTTGGGACCAGGGTCTTGAAATTGTGTCAATAACAGAAAAGCTGTTTTTAAGTTAGACTCTTAATAAAATGGTGTGACATAGGTATACTGACTGAAATTCCCAGCTGCAGTGGACCTACTCCATAGTCTTAAGGAAGAAAAGGTTGTTTTGTTTTTTCATTGCCTCACAGTTTAAGGCTTCTATTCTGTAATAGAGATGAGAGAAGGATCCAGGTAAGATTCTCAGGTCTTTCTCACAGTGCTGCTCTTCCCTCCCCCACGCCTCACCTAGTGGGAGACTGCCTCAGGGCCTGGCCAGACTTTCCCAGTTAGCTGGGGAGGCCCACAGAGAAGAACCTGAATGTAAATTCACCTCCTGTCTGTGGCCCCAAGGGGTTCTATGTTCTTTGACTTGCCTACATTTAGCCTTTACCAGTATGGCAACGATACTAGCTCATCTCTTTTAGCAGCATTTAGTAGCATCTGCCCCAGGTAAGAAGTTTATCCTTGCCTCTCTTTTTTAAAAAATTTATTTCAGTTTAATTGGTTATAATGTGTTTTCAGCTCTCTGATGGGTTGAAAATATTGTGAATTGACAGATTGCATGGTGTTTTTGTTGCTGTCATCAGGGTGAAATCTCTGCTCTTTCTTCCTTACTCTTGAAAGAAATGTAATGTTCTATTATAGCTGCTTTGCAAAGGGTAATCTTTCTATTAGAAATGCCCAAAACCCTGGCCCTACTTTTAAATCCTTCTTTTAGAGCTTTTTTAGTTTTTAATAACTTGTATGCTGTCTGCCACTAAATTGTGGACTAAAAGTCATAAACTGACTTTATTCCTCTTTTAAATCATCAGTGCCCAACAGAGTTCCTGACACAGATTGGGTACTCAGTAAGTGTTTGTAGTTTGCATTTTAATCTTAGAAAGGGCATTTTTCTTAGTGTACTTAGGAGTGGCAGCCCATTCTATCTGCGTCCTGCCTGCATCCCATGACACTCACCACCAGTTTATTGTCTTCTGACCCAACAGCTTCCTAACTGCAAGCCCCTGGGACTTTGAGCCTGGAGGCCTTCCCTGCCACGGTAATAGGTCAGGTCGGAAATACCAAGAAGTTGCTAGCCCTTGAAGCAGCCACAATCGTTAACTAGAGGGAACTGTACCAGTAGTCCAACTTCTTCACCCAGAAGTCCTCAGAGGGCATGGCGCCCATTGCTCACAGCCGTAACTGCTCATTAATGCACCTGTATTGACATCTTTCCCTGGCCTGTATCACTTGTCAACCTCCCAAGTCAATTACTTGCACTCAAATCCTGTCTTGGGTTCTGATTTGGGCAATTCCAGCTCAATACAATTATCTTTCACATAAATATTCAGACATTTGAAATAGTTCCAGATATTAGGAACAGTTTACAAAATCAAGGAGACTTAGTCTTTCTTTCTTTCTTTCTTTCTTTCTTTCTTTCTTTTTTTTTTTTAAAGGAGTTATAGCTTTCAACAAAATTTTTTTTTAAATCTTTATTGTTCAGATTATTACAAATGTGATCCTCTTCCCCCCCTCAATTGCTCCCCTCCACCAGGTTCCCACCCCACCCTCTGTCCTTTCCCCATTCCCCATTATCCTCATCCATAGGTGCACAGTTTTTGTTCAGTCTCTTCCCGCACCCTCACTCCCCTTTTCCCCGAGAATCGTCAGTCCACTCCCCTTCCATACCTCTGATTCTATTATATTCACCAGTTAATATTGTTCATCAGATTTTTTTTAATTCCCTTGGTTTTTAGATTCACTTGTTGATAGTTACGTATTTGTTGATCATAATTTTTATCTTTATCTTCTTCCCCTTCCTAAATAACCCCCTTCAGCAATTCATATAATTCTGGTTCGGCAGTGATGAACTCTTTTAGCTTTTTTTTTTTAATTTGTGAAGCTCTTTAACTGTCCTTTGATTCTGAGTGATAGCTTTGCTGGGTAGATTATTTTTGGCTGTAGGTTCTTGTTATTCATCACCTTGAATATTTCTTGCCATTCCCGTCTGGCCTGCATGGTTTCTGTTGAGAAATCAGCTGACAATCGTATGGGTGTTCCTTTATAGGTAACTACCTGCTTTTCTCTTGCTGCTTTTAATATTCTCTCTTTGTCTTTTGCTCTTGGAATTTTAATTATGATGTGTCTTGGTGTGTTCCTCCTTGGATTCCTTTTGTTTGGGGTTCTGCGGGCTTCCTGGACTTGTAAGTCTATTTCTTTCCCCAGGTGGGGGAAGTTTTCTGTCACTATTTCTTCTAGTACTCTTTCGGTATCTTGCTCTCTCTCTTCTGGAATCCCCATAATTCTGATGTTGGTTCGCTTGAAATTGTCCCAGAGGTTTCTTACACTATCTTCAACTTTCTGGATTCTCTTCTCCCTTCTGCAGAGGAGTGTCCTCTGGCTCTTTGTGTTCTAAATCTTTGTCTTGATTCTTGCGATCTTCCAGTCTGTTTTTAGGACTTTGTATAATATTTTTTATTTCAGACAATGTTTTCTTCATTTCTTGTTGATCCCTTATTATTTCTAGTTGCTCCCTTTTCATATCCTCATAGGTCTCATTTATTTTATCGGCCTTTTTTAGGATATTGTTGAATAACCTTATAACTGTAGTTTTGAACTCAATGTCCAATCTTTTCTTTTCCTCCATCTCCTTCCTTTGTCTCCTTCCTCTTGTCTGCATTTTAGTTGTTTCCCTGATTTGATGGAATAGCTTTGTGTTCTAGGTGTTCTGGTAGAGCCCAGTAGCACAGCCTTCCCAGTTACCTGCGGTGGACAGTCTTGGTGTATCCCTTTGTGGGCTGTGTGTGCAGTCTTGTTGTTAAGCCTTGCTTATTGTTGGTATCACTGGGAAGCGTTGATCTCCAAACCAATTGGCTGTGAGGATCAGCAGAGTCTCAGCTAGGAGGGCTTCTGTACTCTGCTTGGATAGGGCGGGGTCTTGGGGTGGCGCAGACAAGCTTTGGTTCCCTGTCAGTCTCGCCTTAGAAAAGACCTGTTATCTGTTATCGGAGAGTTTTGGAAGATTGGTTGCAGGCGCGCGCACCTCTTTGGTAAAGGCACAAACAAGCTTTGGGTTCCTGCCAGTCCCTCCTTAGAGAAAGCCAGCCTCTGGGAGAGCTTCTGTGCTCAGCCAGAGATTGGGTGGAGTCTCAGGTTGGTGCAGACAAACTGTTTTCCCTTGGGCTCCTCCCCAAGTCCCGCAATAATGGCCTCTGGCTTCACACACCTCTGAGAGATCTCTGCCCACTGCCTGACAGTCTGGCCTCTTCCTGTCTGGGGCCTTCTATCAGAGCAATAGGGTGATTCTGTTTTCCTCTAGAACAAGAAAGCCAGTTGCGCGTTAGCTGTCTGCCCTCTCCGCGCACCGCGAGTAAGCCAGTAGCAAACTCAGCCCGGCCCGCCCTCTCCGCGCTCCGGGAGTCCGCCAGCAGCAATCTCTGTCCAGCCCTTCCTCTCCGTGCGCCAGGAGTAAGCCAGCGCCTTTTCGAGCACACAGTTCTCCGTACCTTCACAGTTCCTGAGGTTCAGTGTGCCTTCTCTCTCCTTCCCAGATGGCAGAGCCTCCTTTCAGCTAGCCGTCCGGTGCTTCAGGGCAATGCCTCCCCTGTTTTTCAGTTCTAAATTCAAATTTGTTGTGGTAGGCTGCATTCGGGTGTCTACCCTATGCCGCCATCTTGGTGTCTCCGCTTTCAACAAATTTTTGAATGGTGTTTTGCTTTGCCCTTCCCCGAAGAGTTAAGATAAATTGTAATAAAAGGGAACAAGTCCTTTTTTTTCCTTTTTAACTTAAGACATTAATGCAATTCTTTTTCTTCCAGAGGACTGGTACACTGAATCTTTTTAGATAAGATCACGAAACCATTCGGACATTGTAGGTGTATATGTGATCATATCTCAATAAGTGAATTTTAAAGATGATTTCAGTTTACATTTATGTTACTGGCTATCATCAGCCACATACGGAGCAGAAATGTGTTGTGTCATATTTTATCACTCCTTTTTGCACTTTTGAATTGAGACTCATCCTCTAAACTTTTAATTGAAATAAAATAGTGTTAGTTTTGGATTCAAGAACCACTGTCTTATTTATAGGAAAATTCACTTTTTAAATAGTTTTTTTCTACCATGATTATAAATGTGATCTATACTTTTGTAGAGAAATCTTCAAATACAGAGAAACACAAAAGAAAGTAAAACCCACCTGTGTTTACCTGCATCCAGAGATGAGCACTGTTGGCATTTTGATGTAAATAATCAAATTTCTTTTTAAATTTATGGCTGTATTAAACTTAAGCCTCAGATATAATGATCATACTTTTAAAAATAATGCTTTAAAAAAGGAAGGGAGAAGAGGAAGAGGAAGAAACATTGATAAGAGAAAAAATCCATCAGCTGCTTCCTGCATGCCCCCAGCTTGTGCCCTGACCCAGAATCCAACTGGCAACCTCTCGGTGAATGGAACAAGCCTCAACCAACTGATCCACACCAGCCAGGACATGATCACACCTATCTGAGGATAACTGTGAAGATACTGCTAATGAGGTCAATGCTTAGAGAATCAGAAACTTTTAGGCCAAGGAAGGATGTTAGCAATCACCAGATGTGGTCCCTTGTTGCCTTTACAGGTGAAGAACCTGAGATCTGGTGAGGTGACCATTCAGGTTCATAAGCATGCCTGGTCTGGAGGCTAGGTGCTTGTGGTGATGGCTGTGTATTGCAGCCTGGTCCTCCTTTGTCTGAATAGTCTTTGCAGGCTGAGTCCTTCCTTGAGGGCTGCCAGATTGTTCCCTGTAGCCTTATTTCTGCTTTACTTCTGAAGACAATCAGGTTGCTGTTCCAGTGGTCACCTTACATTAGGCTACTGTGGAGGATTTATTAGGGAGGCTTGACTTCAGGTTGAGAGGCAGGAAACAATGACAGGTGTGTAGCTTCTTTGGAATCCTTGTTACTGATACCATTGTTGTCATCCAGTCTCCAAGGCAGGTCTAAGTCTCAAAGCTGAGAAACAGACGTAAGTTTTGTCCTGAAGCCTAAACTGGGTACTGTGTTAATATCCCAAATTATTAGCCAGGTCATAAAAGATATATTGATCTTATTGAGAGTTAACATCTTTCTGTCTTTTATAGATTAATTTTGTTTGATTTTAGGGTTTAGGTCATATGAGTATTTTTTAAACTTTGTATAGTAATTATTGCTTTATGCTTTTAAATTTTAAGATGTACTAAACATGCACATGTTATGGAATTCAGATGTAGCCCCAGATTTGACATTCAAATGTTTTTAGAAAAAAATGGAATCAGTCTGTTTTGCATATTCAAAAATGTACCTTTTTATAGAAAGTAAACACGATATATATAGTTTTTCTTAATGATGCAAGTGTTCTATGTAAGATGAATCGAGCAGTTGATCTCTCAATCGTTTATTCTCATAGTGTCACCAAAGCTATTCAAGTGGTCCTCTATATATTCTTGGACTTACTATCTTGATGAAAAGGTCTAACCCAGGAAAATCTTTCTGTTTCAAGTTAAGTAGCTAGCCTTAGTACTTGAACCATTGGTCTCGTGGTGTGCTAAAGATACTATTGAATAAAATCTTGGGCTCTAGAAGTTGCAAAAAAAATTGTTGAGGTCGCAGTGAGTAATGTGCTAAATAAATTTGCATTAGTATTTGTCTTTTATTGATGTACTAGTGGCCTGGTGCACAAATTCATGCATATTGAAAGGAAATTAATTAGAAGAAATGTTTTAAAAGAAATAATTTAATATTGCTATTTGCCCTTTCTCTATAATAGAAGTGTCAACCAAATTCACAATTGACAATGACAGATTGAAACATATGCATGTGATTGGCACCAGTGAGAGCTTTATATATATCACTATTGTGCAAGTCAACTTAGCCTTTTATATATATATAGAATAAACTTGCTTAATTAGACCTGGTTTCTGATTTAGCTAAACTTTTTCAGCCCATGAAGCACCCCAACTTCTCTTTCTGGTAATATCAACATGAAGTAGATTATTATTGTAAATCATGCAGGGAGAACAAAGGGTAAAATATTTAACTGCAACAGTGCTTGACTGTATTCTGTACAGTGAGCAAACTTGAAGTCATTTTCAAAGTCCACCATTCCTTCTTTTCAGTTTCATCGAGTTCTTATGCTTTCTAAATTTCCATTTTCAAGCTAATGAAAAGAAAATAGGATTCTACCGAGTCTCCTATCTACCTACTCTAGGACTTCACTGAGGATCAAATGAGATGAGGCACAGGAAAATGCTTCACAGACATTTGGTTAAAGTGTGAAATGTTTTCATCTGGCTATAAAGCAAGTTGTGTTCCTGGGCTAAAGAAACTGCAAGGAGGCTAGTCACTAGGGAAAGGAAGTCGGGCATTGCTACACCCAGGACATCGTTGCCCAGTGCTCATAGCAACTGTTTCCTGGCTGGCCAAAGGGTCTCAGCAGCATCGGGGTGGTGGCAGGGCCTGTGTTCCACTTGGGAGAAGCAGAGTGTTGTTTTATCGGCGCCAGATCCATGGTGCCATTTCTCTGTAAATGGCCAGTGCACCTCATGGCAGCTCCTGTGTTGAGCATCTGCCCCCTGCATCGTAGTGACTGGTCGGACCGGCCGAGGGACACTTTGCATATTAGCCTTTTATATTTATTGATGTATTTCAATTAGTTTGTTGTTTCAAGTATCATGTCTTAGGGCCAACTACAAAGCTAGCCAGCCACAAATCCCAGAAGTTTGGACTCCAGTTTGATTACATATAAATTTTTTAATGCATAAATTCACATTATCCAAATTTGTGTAGTGTTGAGGCACTTTATCACAAGATTTTGCTGTACTGTATTTTCCAGCATATAAGATGACCCCCTAATTTTACAGTTAAAACATAGGTTTAGGCTTATATTCACTGTGTAAGACTACCCCCCCACTTCAAAGAAAAGACTTACTTTGCCATCAAGATCTGCAGGTAATTTTTGTGCAATTTTGGTCTTGCCCCCGATTTTTGGTTGACTTTTTTTCATTTCAAAAGTCGTCTTATATGCCAGAAAATAGTTTTGTTTGTTTTTTTCATTACAAGACTGTTCCTATCCTGAATTTGTTGGTGACCAGAAACAAGTTCAGGATATTAACCAGGTGGTATCTATTAGTCATTGTATCAAAGAAGAGCAATAAACCTGTCATCAGTAATTACAGAAATCTTCAAGTGCTTACTGGGCATCTGATTTAGGAGCACTGGCAGTGGCCAAATCTTTAGGTCTAGAGTCTGACCTTATCTCTCCGTTTGGTTTGATCCTCTTTCAAACCGTTAGATGCCTACGTGCATAGTGCTGTGCCTGATAGGGAAGACACACATGCTTAGTGCATTCCATACGCTTTTAATATACAATATAATTTGCCCCATTATGTGCACAATGGAGAGGAAGAAAACTTGTTGACAGCAGTGGATAGTGAGTCCAGCTGTTGTGAGACCATAGGAAACTTTTTGAAAACTTCAGGTCTAATATGATTATATCAGCACCCTGGGCAAGGTACCACGCTTTCCATTAGCTAATTTAAAAAAGAATTCTGTACTTTAATTCCCTCCCTCCCCTCCAAAAATTTAAAAACAGAAAATGATCTAGGCCAACTCGGCTGGAGATATGCTTTTTGCAAATAAGGATTGGAAAGAAACCATGCCAGAGTAAATGAACTGCCTCACTGCAGCAGAAGTATCAGCTCCCGTGCCATTGAAATATTAATTACGGTCTGTTTTCTCTGGAAGCCAAGCAGCAAGGGACAGACAGATCCTGGGTCAGTCTTACACCCAGGTTCCCTGAGAATCTGCTCTCATATTCTTCATCTGGGGTTAGGCTGAGGTTCAGTTTCCTGGTAGTAATTTCCTGATTCAAAAAATGGATAAAGCCCCATGCCAGCTGAGCTGTAGGGACTGGCTTTTGAGGTATGCAAATAAATAAGTTGATAACCATATTAATATTTCATATCTGTTACCAATAAGCCAGGGACAAAGTTTATTCTCTCAGCTCTTGTGTTCTAAAGAGAAATTCCTAGTTCAGGCAAAAACATTTTCAGTGTGTTCCAAAATAGACTGGTAAAGGTTTGAGATCTTAAATTTTCAGTTTTGTTTTTGAAAGGGTGTGGCTTGAAGTTTAACCCTCGTTATCCACAAGATGTGAGGCTGTTGGAAAAAGAAGACTTTTTTTTTTTTTTTAGCTGTATCCCAGATTATAAAGACAAAATCATTACTTAGGTTATTTTGACTTTGTTTTTAATTGGGGAGGATTTAAAAGAATTACTTTTGTACCTTAAAGTAATCACATTATGTTGTGTGTTTTGTTTCTTCCACTCAGTGTGTTCTAATATTTTAAGATGAGATGCTCACAAGCAGATGACATGCCATGATTTTGACTTTTTTAAAAATATATATTTTATTGATTTTTTTTTACAGAGGAAAAGGGGGAGGGATAGAGAGCTAGAAACATCGATGAGAGAGCATCTATCAGCTGCCTCCTACACACCCCACACTGGGGATGTGCCGGCAACCAAGGTACATGCCCTTGACCAGAATCAGTCCACAGGCCGACGCTCTATCCACTGAGCCAAACCGGTTTCGGCATGATTTTGACTTTTAATGTTTAGTAAACACTTTGGAATATGCCGACAATATATGTGGTCATTAAATTCCTGAACAGAGGTGGTGTACTAATCAAGATGAATGCAGCCATTAGTGTGTGCCTACTGTCCACAGTATTTTATCTTTTTCTGTCGGGTAGCTTTGTAAATATTTTATTGAATTAGTAAGTTATTAGCAATGGCTTAAAGCTTAATTAGCATTGTGAAGCACAAAATATAAATTACCTACATTATATTTTGGTAGTTGTTCAAAGCATAATTTGAACTTTTGGGCTAAATGGAACTGATGATCACTAATGATCATAAGACTTTGTTTAGGGTTTTTAGGTAATATTTCAAAAACAAAAAGATACCAAGAGTAATGTAAGGAATACCCATGAGACTATCCTTCAAATTTAAGAACTTTTACCAAATTTGCTTAAAGTTTGTAAAGTTGGGGTTTATCCTTTTTATTGTTTTTTTAAAATATATATTTTATTTATTTATTTATTTATTTATTTATTTATTTTTTTACAGAGAGTAAGGGAGAGGGACAGAAAGTTAGAAACATTGATGAGAGAGAAACATTGATTAGCTGCTTCCTGCATTCCCCCTACTGGGGATGTGCCCACAACCAAGGTACATGCCCTTGACCAGAATTGATCCTTCATTCTGCAGGCTCATGCTCTGTCCACTGAACCAAACTGGTTAAGGCTTTTATTTTTACTATATTTATATATTGTTATGAACATGGGCTTTTAAATGCTGAAAATTTTGTTATGCTTGATTCCCTGTGTTTCCTCCCTTCCCCCATTAGAGTTAGTAAATTCCGCCCACTCGTTCCTTTTCTAGGCTGGGCTCCCCCCAAGCCAACATTCTCCAGGAGGTTTCAATTATTTATTTTTTTCTTTTTCATTAGTAGGAGTAACTTAAGCAGCATTTATTTTTCAACCCTTTATACTTTTCATCAATTTAGATATTCATTAGCTAATTTTAAAATTATGCAGCATAATTTTTAAATTTTATTTTTAATCGATATATTTCTATTTAAACTTCCTTAGGCAGCTTTACATTTTTGTACTTAAAATAAGACTTGAGATATTTATCAAATTGGAAAAGAAATTCAATGAAGAACAACCATTTTAAGGGGGAAAATACTTTATTAACCAACAACAGGTGGTAATTTTGTTCCCTGTCATGAGGACAACTGAATAAGACTTTTTGAGTATTGATTACTCTTTGATGTGTTAATTGGTCCTTGACTTATTGTGTGACCCAGACAAGTGATCCTTTTTTCCCCAAGAATTGAAATAGAAATGTATTTCTAAAGAATTTATGATTTTTTTTTTCTTTTGAATGTATGCAACTTTTGTACTTCCTTGTTCTTATTGCCTTATTCTTTACCCCAGTTTCTCTTTGTATCTCTCAGGAGAGACATTTCAGCCCATTTCTCACGTTTACTTGAGTAAACGTTGAAGCCGAGGGCTTGCTTGCCCATTATTTGGTTTCACAGTTTTGTATCAGCTATTGCGTCGTGTGCCCTGGTTAAATTTTCCTTTCTCAAGATGCTTCTTTGTCAGCTGAGAGGAGGTCAGAAAGAAAGGGACTCAAACTTTAGCTCAGAATTGCTACTGCTTCGCATGAGAGCCGAATAGCAGACTTATCCTGTGTCTCTAGGTCAGGAAGGTATACCTGTCCTCTTCTACTCAGAAGTCAGTTCCAGCTCAGTGCTCTTCCTAATTGCTATTGAATGTTTCCTTCTTAATTCTAAATAACTAGCAACCTTTAAAAGTTGCAGCCTACCGTATTTTTCGGACCATAAGACGCACTTTTTCCCCCCCCAGAAGTGGGGGGAAAAAGTCCCTGCGTCTTATGGTCCAAATATAGCCTACACATATACTTTAAAAAAAAGCTTTTTTACTTGCCCTGCTCTGTGTGGTCTCTGTGTGCTTGCCCGGCTCTAAAATGGTTATAAATGCTGCTGTTTATTTTACAGGGTTGATTACATGTGTTTATGACTGTGATGTTGGGTTTTAATGCACATAAAATATTTTAGGACACTATTTGTTTCAGAATCTTTTTTTCTTCATTTCCCTTCTCTAAAAACTGGTGCGTCTTATGGTCCGGAGCGTCTTATGGTCCGAAAAATACGGTATATAGCAGCGTTCTTTAACTGGTGTGCCCCAAGAATTTTTAAAGCATGCAATACCTGTCCATTTAGTCAGTGGCATTGACCTCTTTTCTCTTAGATCTGTGGTCGGCAAACTGTGGCTCAAGAACCACATGCGGCTCTTTGGCCCCTTGAGTGTGGCTCTTTCACAAATTACAGTCTCTTGAAGAAGTGGCATTAGAAGAAGTTTAAGTTTAAAACTTTGGCTTTCAAAAGAAATTTCAATCATTGTACTGTTGATATTTGGCTCTGTTGACTAATGAGTTTGCCGATCACTGCCAGTGGTTCTCAAACTTTCTTTTTTATTTTTCTTTTTTTTTAAAGAGCGGTGCCTCCGTGCTGTAGAGTGCAGAGGGAAGTGAGAGCACATTCTTTTATTTTTTTTAATTTTTATTGATTTTTTACAGAGAGGAGGAGAGAGGGATAGAGAGCTAGAAACGTCGATGAGAGAGAAACATCGACCAGCTGCCTCTTGCACACCTCCTACCTGGGATGTACCTGCAACCAAGGTACATGCCCTTGGCCGGAATCGAACCTGGGACCTTTCAGTCCGCAGACCGACGCTCTACCACTGAGCCAAACTAGTTTTGGTGGTTCTCAAACTTTCTAACGTGACCCTTTAATACAGTTGCTCATGTTGTGGTGACCCCCAATCATAAAATTATTTTTGTGGCTACTTCATAACTGGAATTTTGCTACTGTTATGAATCGTAATGTAAATATCTGTGTTTTCTGTTACATTACTATTCATAACAGTAGCAAAATTACAGTTATGAAGTAGCCACGAAAATAATTTTATGATTGGGGGTCACCACAACATGAGCAACTGTATTAAAGGGTCACGTTAGAAAGTTTGAGAACCACTGCCTTAGATTACCAAAAACAATGACAACAGCGAGCACAATCACCACCCAGTGTGAATTTTTATTAGATTGGCAAAAAATCTTGATGTGCCTCAGAATTTTACTAGTTTGTGTGCTATGAGATGAAAAAGGTAAAAAAAATCACTGCTATGTAGAATTTTTTGTTGACAGATAATCTCTTTTTACACAAAACCATTTATTAAAATGGTCAGTGTATTTCTTTAGAGAAAAATCAAATATTTTAAAGCAAAATTATCAATAAATACAAAATTAACAAAAATTAAAAAGCAAAAATTGAAGTGCTTTTAAAAATTAAGGTAAAATCACATACTATAAAATTTACTCCTTTAAAATGTACAATTTAATAGTTTTTAGAACATTTACAGAGTTGTACAATCATCATTATATGAGTCCAAAACAATTTCATCATCCCCCAAATAAATCCCGTACCTGTTTAGAAATTACCCCCTATTTCTCTTCTCCTGCAGTTGCTAGGAACTACTAATATATGTTCTCTATAGGTATGCCTATTTTGGACATTTTATCTAAACAGAATCATACAATATGAATACTTTTGTGTCAGGCCTCTTTTGCTTACCCTATAATGTTTTCAGGATTCATTCATATCTTAGCATGAATCAGTATTTCCTTTTTATGATTGAACTAGAGGCCAGGTGCACGAAAAATGTGCATGGGTACGATCCCTACGCCTGGCTGGCAGTCAAGGCCCATCAGGGCCTTCCTTCCCCCCCACCCTGGCTTCCGGCTGCTAGCTGGGGCCTTCCTTCGTTCAGTGTTGCCTCCTAGTGGTTAGCTCACACCATAGCGAACCATTGAACTCATGGTTGGTCGAACTCCTGAAGGGACACTTTGCATATTAGCCTTTTATTATATAGGACTAGAGGCCTGGTGCACAAAATTTGTGTGCTGAAGGGGGGTGTCCCTCTGCCCAGCCTGAACCCTCTCCAATCTAGGACATACCTCTCACAATCCAGGACTGTTGACTTCTAAACACTTGCCTGTCCGCCTGCCTGATTGCCCCTAACCACTTCTGCCTGCCAGCCTGATCACCCCCTAACCGCTTTCCTGCTGGCCTGATTACCCCCAACTGCCCTCCTTGCAGGCCTGGTCCCCTCCCAACTGCTCTCCCCTACTGGCCATCTTGTGACATAGTGGGGACTATCATCTTATGATGACATGAGGGTGTGTTGGTTAATTTACATATTACTTGTTTATTATATAAGGTAATATTCTATTATTAGAGGCCCAGTGCACAAAATTTGTGCACAGATATAGTCACTAGGCCTGGCCTACAATCAGGGACATCTTCCCCAGCTGCCTGCAGCTGGCCGTACCCCCCACTGCCACCCACTCCTGGTTCCCTGTTCACCATCCGGTAATAGGCGTCTGATAGCCAGGGTAAGGGACCGAGTGGTCAGCTGTTCCCATCTGCTCACTGGTCCCACCCCCACCATGAAGCTATCAGAGTCTGCCAGCCAGGGAAAGGGACCAAGAGGTGTTCAGTGCGCCTCATAGTGACTGGTCCTGTGGTCGTTCTGGTTATTCTGCAATTAGGGTCAATTTTCATATTACCCTTTTATTATATAGATATGAATATGTCACAATTTGCTAATCTGTTCATCAGCTGATTGACATTTGGGTTGTTTTCAGATTTGGCTATTAAGAAAATGCTATTATGAACATTTGTGTGTGTTTTTCTATAGACATATGTTTTCTGTTCTTCTAGGTACACACCCAGGAGTGGAATTGCTGGGTCATATGATAACTTTATGTTTAACTCTTTTGAAAAACTGCCAACTGTTTCCAAAGCAGCTGCACTGGTTTGCTTTCCCACCAACAATGTTTGAGGGTTCCAATTCTCTGTACTCACCCACACTTGGTATTGTCTGTCTTTAATTACAGCTCTTCTAGTGGGTGTAAAGTGATAACTCATTATAGTTTGATTTACATTTTCCTTATTTAGTTATTTGAGCATATTTTCATATGCTTATTGGCTATTTGTATATATTTTTTTGGGAATATATCTATTTAATTTTTTTTGCCCATTTTTAATTGCTTTATTTTAAGTGATTTTATTTCAAGAACTATGATTCCTTTTGCAGAAAGAAAACTTCCTAGGAATGAATGATAATGTATGAGTAAAGTACTTGTAAAAGTATTGACTGCCTCATAGTACATGAAAATGGCAAAACTGATTACACAAGTGAACATTATTCACCCATCAGTATTATTGTAATGGTGCCAGATTAGTTTATAGCCTTAGTGTCAGGTTTTAAAACATTAATGTTAGAGCTATTTTATTCTACTTAGAGTAATATCAGTAAAGTTTATAGATTTGTTAACTGTGGTCTGTTATGCCTTAATTATCTGTTTGTGCTACCATATATCCACTGGCCACATTTGGCTATGTAAGTTTAAATTTAAGTTAATCAAAAATAAACCTTAGTTCCTCAGCCATCACAATAGCCATATTTTAAGTGCTCATTAGTAGCCACATGTGGCTAGTGCCTACCTACCGTACAGGGGAGTACAAATATACAACATTTCCGTTGTCACAGAATGTTCACTTGGGTCGTGATTTATTTTATCTAATGGTCTAGACTAGGGGTGTCGAACTCAATCAGAGAAGGGGCCAAAATCTAAAATCCAGCCTAAATCGAGGGCCGAATGGTTTACTGAACAGTCATAAACTGTCATTGTGATGGAAACGCAGCGGAGTGCAGTGATGACAGTGCGGTTCGGGCCACATTGCAAGGCCTGGCGGGATGGATTTGGCCCGCGGGCCTTGTGTTTGACACATGTGGTCTAGACTCTACATTTATTTTATCAAAGTTTCATACTCTAAGGAAAATATCCCTGGGATAAAAAAAAAAAAAAAGTTTTTTAATCTGAATTAGCTAGAGCAGTGGTTCTCAACCTTAATATAGTTAGTTGCTCATGTTGTGGTGACCCCCAACCATAAAATTATTTTCATTGCTACTTCAAAACTGTAATTTTGCTATTGTTAATGAATCATAATGTAAATATCTGTGTTTTCTGATGGTCTTAGGCTCTACAGCAGCAGTTCACGACCCACAGGTTGAGAACCGCTAGCAGGGTCTACAACATGAGCAACTGTATCAAAGGGTCACGGCATTAGACAGGTTGAGAACCACTGGCTTAGAGCCTTATAATTTGAAACAGTAAATTTAAAGTATTGGATGGTAGTACACATATTCATATTATTCCTGTTAATATTGTCCTTCGTGTGTCTTTGAGATTTGTAGAGATCCTAACACCTCACCTCTAAAGTCATTTGTAGTGTAAAGTTTTTGTTCTTATTATCCTCCCCAATGGGGTCAGGTTGACTTCTCTCTTAATATCCTATGACTCTTCTGAAACTTGGAAATTTTACTTGCAGATAACAGAGTGAAGGGAAATAATTGAATTCTTAAGGTTTATAGTCTAATGGTTCTTTGTTTTTTGTTTTTTAAATATTTTTATTGATTTCAGAGAGGAAGGAAGAGGGAGAGAAAGATAGAAACATCAATGATGAGAGAGAGTCATTGATTAGCTGTCTCCTGCACGACCCCACTGTGGATCGAGCCCACAACCTGGGCATTTGCCATTGACCGGAATTGAACCTGGGACCCTTCCGTCTGCAGGCCAGTGCTCTCTCCACTGAGCCAAACTGAGTAGGGCTAGTCTAGTGGTTCTTAACCTGTATGTAGACCAATTAATTTTAAAGTAGCTTTTCCCTATCTAGTGTGAAAATAGTAACTATTTCCAGATTTAGACATCAAAAGTAGTCATTTGACCCATGTTGAAATTACCAGTGAACAGCTGTCCACTGGTGTGTCTTTAGAAAAATCAGTATTTTCTGTTGGGAAAGTTGGTATATTGGAAAGTTGAAGTAAGGATTATGGGCCTATGATTGGTTTTCTTTTCTTTTTATTTACTTTTTTTTTTGTTTGTCCAGTTCTCATGGTAGAGCTAGTTTCTTGTCCTCAGTTCTGTGTTTTCTTAATACATTTTTCTCAAAGATGCCTTAATTTCTGGTGCCATTCTGAGACTTCTTGATACTTGTTCTACTTTTTCCTTTCTGTATAGTATAGCAGGCTGCTCTTGAGGGCATGTATTTTGTTTTTGTTTTTATTATTTGTTTTCTCCTTTTTTTACCTTGTTGAGGTTTGTATCCTCAGTTTGCAGTACATGATCCTTGGCCATTCATAAATTTCGTGAGGCAGTAGAATCCTAGACATTAATTAGCTCTACATAGATATTAGTAACAAAGTACAGGGTGGAGCAAAAGTAGTTTTACAGTTGTGAGTACAGTTTATTGTTGCATTACTATTTATTGTATTACTTTTCATATGAACAACCCTATATATAACTGTTAATAGACTGTCAATGGGGCAGGTTGGAAAGTAACATTTTGTGCACTGAAGTGGTATTTGAGGAACCTGCTATCTTGAAAAGCGTTTTTTGTTGGTACTATTTTGAAACTTGAAACCCCCTATTTAAAAAATACTGTGTGTAAAGTGAATTACTTTTAACTCTTGAATTTATTACCATTTATTACAACCAGAAGAATTTGTGGAATTATGTTCTACTCTACAAATTTATATAGGTAAAATTAGGAGAGAAATTAACAGATAATCTGAAAGTTATTGGTTTTCATCAGAGTTCTGCAAAATGTTGTAAAACTGCCAAATTTATTATTAGTTGATTTGAGTTTTATTTTCTAATCTGTTGCCAATCTGACTGATGAATCTGTAGTATGTATGTGGACATTAAAAAATAAGCCTAATAAGAATGTGAATAGTTGCACATTTTTCAAAGTCTTTTGATATTGAGCCAACTCTGCATCAATTTACTTGTCTTTGAGAACTGAAGCATTGAGGTTCTGCTGTTCAAAGTCTACATTGCTGTCTTGGCTTGGCAGATATGTTAGAGATGTTTCTAGTTCAAGGTTAGCATTTTTTATATGTTGTCTATTCTTAGGAATATTTTTTTCCTTTTTGTTTGCACACTGAACTTTGTGTGTGTGTGTGTGTGTTAGTTAATTCTCAACCGAGAATATTTTTTCCATTGATTTCTAGAAAGAGTGGAAGAGAAAGGGAAAAACAGAAACATCAATGTGAGAGAAACACATCAATTAGTTGCCTCCTGCATGCACCCTGACCAGGACCCGGCCAGGGAGGAGCCTGCAACCTGGGCATATTCCCCTGACAGGAATCGAATCCAGACCCTTTGGTCCACAGGCCAATGCTTAATCCACTGAGCCAAACTGGCGAGGGCTGCATACTCTGAATAACTACCTGGTCCATGTTGGATATGCATGTATATTCCTTTTTCAAAGAGGACCTTACCTAATGAGGTCTCTGGTGTATTTCTTGTGATAACGATGGCAACAATTGACCTTTATATCAACAGACATTTAGGAAAGTTGTAATAAGCAGACTTGTCTCTTTTATACTAGTAAGTGGGCTGTTAGCTATGGAGCTATTCTTTGAAATGTAGGTATAAGTAAGTGCAGTAAACAGAAGATTGCCCAGTTCTGTAAACACTTGAAAACTTATAATAAACAGGGTACTAGCACAGTCCCATGTGGATTTGTTAAAAGGAAAGCCTGACCATGACTTGCATGACCTTGTTTGACCTGCCACCTTCTACAATAGAGCTGCCAAACTGATAGTCTAGTCAGATTTCCAGCTTCTCTTAAAATAACTCATTGTTTATTAAGCACTTACTATGTGGCCAGGAACTATCCTAAGCATTGTCTGTGAATTAATTTAATCTCCACAGGCCCACGAACCAGGTATTATTAGTCCTATTTTACAGATGAGAATGAACAGGAATACTTAACAGTGAAGCATGTCACCTAGAGACACACAGGTAGGAAGTACCAGCACTAGAATTTCAGTTTAGGCCACTTAATCCGAGACCCCCTGCTTTTAAACACTCTGCTCCCTGGGATAGGCTGTCAGCATAACCAGTAATACTACTGTTCATAATTTTATGTTTATATATAGGATTATCTGATTGAAGTCTGTCTTCCCCAGAAGACTAAGCTGCATGAAGGAGGAACTATATCTTTTTCCCTTTTATCATTGTGTTTTTAGAGTTCATCACAACCATCTGACGGGTAGTTATTGTATATTTCTTAGAAGTCATTTGATGTGAACCATCACTGTGCTTAAACATAAGACCAGGCCCTTTTTAAGCAAAATATTTAATCCTTTATTATCATCTGTAAAACGAAGGGCTGACATTAAAATTTCTATAAAGGATATTGGACTCTAATACAAAGCATGTATAACTTCGTAATGGCCAAAGATTTGTTTTTGTACTTTTGTTATGATTGCATTTTTGAGAATAGGTTTTAATTAGCTTGTGTTTAGTAATACCCATCTCTAATTAAAATACATCGCCACATGTAATCTAATTAAGGTTTATGGTAATTTAATTTATTTAAAACTGTAAATAGAATTCATATTTTGTTGCAAAAATAAAACGCACATTTTTATTTTGGCCACATTGAATTTTTTGTTTCTAGTTATCTCTATGTAATCATTAATAGCAGAATTCAAACTAAAAGGATTACAACAATGGAATTTGACAAGAATTGGATTTTATAATATTAGTAATTATAGTAAAATTATTTTGGAGCTACTTGGCAGCCCAAGTTGTAAATTCTTTTCTGATGGACTATAATTAAACTAGCTTATTTTTATTTGAATATATGTAGATACAATATAAGAAGAAAATTTTATTATATTAAGTTGTATGGGATATGGAGACAATATTAATTATGTCATAAAAGGTAGGATTTTTTTTTCCTTTGAGGTTGTTATTAAAGTAATAAATCATGGTGAATCAAGAAACTTACACGATACAGTTGAACATTTTCTTTTGTATCAAATCTAATGGTTTTTTGAAAGCCAGAATTCTAGTGGCAGTAAAGCTGGGTGATAAGACACTGAAGACTAAAGGACAAAGTTTTGGATATCTGTGAAATCCATCAGGCTTTCAGATATCCAACTTTTAGAGCAGTGCTTCAGCTTAACTAAGTGTGAGGGGTAGAACATAGTGGCCCACATTTCAAATACAGCTCTTTTCAGCCTTGTCCCTATATGGCAAACTGATTTGGGAAGCAGTTGAGAAAGATATTTGAAAGATGTGCCTTTGTGTATCACCCCCAACAGGTGACTGATGATGCCTCTTGAGCATGAAGAGTTTGAGGCTGGATCAAAGACAATAGAACATGTGAGTCCAGTGACAAAATATAGGTTGAATAAGGCTATTTGGGCAATGGTCATTTTAAACATAGCCGTGCATGCAAAGAATGGTTATGGTCAGAAGTACCTTCCTTGTGACTTCTATATAACTTCATAGTTGTGACCCTGTTTTTAGCCTTGTGACATTTCTTATGAAATGTTACACCAACATCCTTATATAAGATCTAAATGTAAACGGGGAAGAAAGGTCAGCAAACACACAGAAGCAAGTGGCCAGAGCATGCAGTTTATCATATGATGACTCAACTTATAGTAGTGATCTTAGCACTAGCATATCAGTTCTGTGTGATAGGTTAAAAATAATTGCGAATGTACTGACATCTTAAGGCCCTAAACGGAATGTTGTTTTTTTTTAAACTGGCACAAAGCCTTGTTAAATGGGCATTTGTAGAAACCATGCAGTGGTTCTCTATATTTTCTCATTTACTATTGTCTTCACTATAATCTTCAGAGATATGTTATATATATATATATATATATATATATATATATATATATATATATTTACATACATACATACATACATACATATACATATATATATCTCGTTTACACAACCGGAAAAAGACTAAGAGAAACCTGTGACTTGCCAAAGATTGCACAACTGGTGCATAATAAAATCAGAATACAAACCTTATTTTTCGATATAAAAAGGATAGGCCTCAGTCTGATTGTGCTGTTGCTCTGAGTTAATGTGGGAGATGTTATATATATAAAACACTTATGAATTTAGAATTTTGTTTTGGGCATAATATTTATATACATGTTCCAGTTACATTTAGATAGACTTGTGCTGAAAGAATTTGAATGTTAGGATAGTTTCTGTAGATACTGTCACACCATTTTTGATCACTGAGTAAGGACATTGATATCCACTACTAGACACAGTCCCGGCTCATTGGGAGTCAGTGGTGTCTAATGAATGGAATGAATAAATAGGAAAGGAATAAATTAATTTTGCAAGTGCTTGTATCTGTAAGAGAGGATCTCTTAGGAATAAAGATGGTGACAAAATATATGGTAAAATAAGTAGAAAACTCCTGAGATGTCCCTAGATCATAAATAAATGTTGATTTGTTTCTTCAGTTATGGAATCATTCAGTTCTGATTTCATTCCGTAGAATCAGACCATATTAGAAGTAGGTAGACCCTTCTTTTTCCCCCCTAGTTTTTTCCCTCTAGACTCACATATTTTATCACTGCCATTTATTAACTTATTTTTGTTGTCTACGTGATCATATGGTAGATTTCTGTACACATGCACTACAAATCAAATTTTACATCCTCATGAAATCAAATTATTGAAAGGTTAAAGTCGGTGGGTATGCAGGCAGGCTAAATAGCTATCTCAGACAGTGAATAAAGAAAAATTGAATTTATTTAAGGAGAAGAGGATGGGGGATGGGGATTTCCAAAGGGAAGGGCTACACAGCACTGAGCCATAGATAATATTGGTTCCATACTGGCACTTAGGACAGTAAAACAAGGAAGGGCATAGAGGAAGCATCAGGAAAGCTTTGCTGGGCTGCTTTGGCTCAAAGGGCGCTTTGGAGACAGGTTCAGGGGGTAAGCCAGGGATGAGCTGCTGCTGCCCTTTGCTCTCTGGTTGCAAGTGTCATGGGATCCCTTGCAGTGTTTCCCAAACTTTTGACATATGTGTACCCCTTCTATAATTTTTGTAACGTTGAATACTCCTCATACTCATGAGAACGTAGAATTAGGCGCAGCTAAGCACGGTGCAGTGCATATCCCCACCAAACTCCGGTGCAACGCCTACCCCCACCAAACTCTTCCCGTACCCCTGGGGGTACGCATATAACACTTTGGGAAACACTGTGCCTTAGAGGATAGGGGATACGTGTCTGTGGAGGAAGGAGAAGGGGAAGGGAATGACACAGGCGTGCTCCTTGGAGGGAGAGCATGCACTGGGTCCTTTGTCCTGAATGTACTGATTTCTTGCAGGTGGAACTCTTAGGGGAGGTCTCAGGAGAGGTTCTTATTAATAAAATAGTCACCAGCTTTCCAGGTATTCTCTTTCAGGGTCATGGTCTCCCCTGATTGGTTGGTACCGGGGAATTATTGGTCAGTGTAGCTGGTTCTGAGGCAGCCATTGTGTTACATTGTATGGTTTTGCTCCTTTCCTGGGCCTGGAGCTGAAGTACAACTGAGCCTAGATGTTTTCTTTAGGGAAGAAAAGATCAGGGGGTCTAAACCACTTGACCAGCCATATGAAAGATCCAGGGTCCAAACAGCATGACCAGTGATTTGCTTGGGGAGGATCAAGTTTCTTGCTTTCCCAGTTTTGCCCCTTTGCTAGGCATCTGGGGCTCTCTGTCCTGGTGATTTTCTGTACTTGGTCACCATCCTTGCTCTGGGGTCTAACAACTATAAAAATACTTTTGAGAGCTGTAAGATACAGGTAGAGTATACACTTTAAAAATGTATGAAAACTCAATTTAACAAGAATTTGTTGAACCTACTGTGTGCTAGGGGCATCCTCTTTTTTTTAGCACTCACTCACTAGTACATTGTCTTTGCTAGAATTCCTTCACCTGCTCCTTCTCAGCACTTTGTTTCCTTTAAAAGTGACTCTTCATTTGGTCTTACTTTGTCTACTGAGGCTTTTCTAGACAGTGTCTGGCTGAATTTTCATATATAACATGTCTTCTTTCCTTATTTTTCTTTCCATACAACGTATATTGATCTCCCACTTCTGAAGAATGTGAGAAGCATCCACACAAAGGATCTTCCCCAACTCTGTCTTGACTGTTGGACAGGTACCCAGTGTATGATTCCCTACCTTCTGGAATTCATTCCCCTTGAGTGTGATCTATTTATTGACTTTTAATGAATAGAATATTCCCTACAATTATGTGCCAGTAATGCCTCTTCCAAGAATAGCACTGTTATCAATATTGAGATTCTTTTTTTTTTTTAATTATTGATTTTTTACAGAGAGGAAGGGAGAGAGAGAGCCATAAACGTTGATGAGAGAGAACATTAACCAGCTGCCTCTTGCACACCCCCTACTGGGGATGTGCCCGCAACCAATGTACATACCCCTGACTGGAATCGAACCTGGGACCTTTCAGTCCACAGACCGATGCTCTACCACTGAGCCAAACCGGTTTCGGCAATATTGAGATTCTTGATAGCTTTGTGGTGAAAGAACTTAGAATTTGCTCCTGAGCCATGGAAAGGACGAGGCCTGTGACTATTTAGTAAGAGCAGGCCAATGGGTATCTGGAAACAGGAACAGGTGAGAAAGGCACTGAGTCTTCAGAAGAAAGCTTGTCTTCTTTTCTGTAGATTACCTTAGTGGTCTTGGAGAACGTGTTACATCTCCTTGAGCCATTTTCTCATCTCTACAATGGATGGAGTTGAACTTGAGGATTTTGATAAATTTCTTTAGTTTACTTCCTCTATATCAAGAAATCTAATATTTTGCTTTTTGATTAAGCTTCATTAAAAAAAAGTTCCAGCCAGGTACAGTGAAGTTACTTTTTCCATTAGAAACAATATATTTTAAGTATGAAATTTATGTACCATCTTAAATCTTCCAACATTATGTAATTGGATATTAACATCTATGGGCTTCTCATTTTTGAGTTACTCTTTACAGTAACTTCCTAGAGTTATACTTCTTAAAAGTCATGAAAGCAGTTTTAATGTGGTTAGACTACCTTAATCTTTTTGAGTTTGTGTCTCTGATAAATCAGGTTTCTGAAGCTAAAAATTCCTTGTCAGAGGAAAATGATATGTGTGCCTTTATCTACACTGCATGTATTTTGTTCCCTCTGTGGAGTTGCTCTGGCATGCCTGGAATTATCTTCTACACTCTAAAATGTTTCTGGTATGTGGGGCTCAAAATGTGGTTCCCCTGACCCTCGGCCTCCTGTCTTAGCTCTTAGCTGGGTGGAGGCAGATACTTTTTTGCTGAGAGACTCTTCCCTCTCAGGTTCAAGGTTTATTAACTGTTTGTTTTTCATGTCAATATCAGAAACTAAATTCTGCTCACTGCATTTAAGCCCTATCTTACTCACGTGCCTTAGAAAATTTTCTTGCCATTTGGAATCTGGAAATAATTTTTAAAGTTATGTTTATCAAGTAAAACAAAAGTATATATGCTGAAAACATGATTATGTCTAACAAAACAGTAACAAGATATGGTAGAAAGACATTAAGGTGACGAGAGTCTGGATTCCACAGGTCTCACTCTTGGGCTGATGGCTCTTAAACCCCAGCTACAGCCCTCCCTGCCCCTCTCTCCAACCTTCTTTGGGGAAAATAACTGACAATGTAAACCATTTTTCTTAGCTGATGGTCATTATTTAGGGAACAATTGGGGAAATTTTATCCTCAAACTTCATTTTAAAATAGGCACATTATAGATACTAGGTCAAACAGTTGGATTTATTTAAATTCTTTTTAGCCAGTTGAAGGGTTTGTAAATCATTAATACCATAAGTTATCTACCCAGGATTTTTAAAGGGCAAAATTGGGATACTTGTAGCCAAAATGTATGAAGTTAGCTTATGAACAGTTACTGTGCAGCAGATTGGTCCGTGCCACTGTGAACATGTCGAAGGGAGGGATTTAGAGCATTAGTTGTCCAGCTTTCTTTCCTGCTAGGCTTCTGGTACCTCAGTGATAACAGACATGGTTAGAAATCAAATTTTAAAAACTCTTCAGAGGGAAAGCAAAACTGCTATCTGCAAGGACAAACATATTTACTGGAACTTTTTGAGAGGGTAAAAACCTACGTAAGTCAGTTATTTTTCATAGATTTCAAAAAACCTATAACAAATTTTCACTTTTAATGGCTGCTTATAAAAATACTGTTGGGCTTTAAATGGTGAGAGTGGCTGATTTGTCATACGTGGTTGAAGTCTGGAAATGGGAAGTACCAAGTCAGAATAAGCCGGTATTTGTCTGATGGAGGGAGTGCAAATAGCGGTTTCCTTAGGCTTCCATGTAGGGGATGGTTTTCGACATTTGTCTAATCTGTATTGAGGAGGGCATGAGTCTTCAGGGTTTTAGTAGTGAGGTACTCTAGAAGACCGATGAAAGTGCCTTCTGTTGATTCTCCTGACTTCTAGTCTTCCTTCACTCACATTGCTAATTTTTATTTTGTAGAGTTTTTTACTTGGACTTTGGCATTTTGTAATCTTTGGTCTGGGCCAAACCAATGTTTTATTTATTAGCTCTTGTTATTACCATCCCCTGCTTATCACACCCCTTCCACTATCATAGGCATTTATTCTAATGTGTGTAGTGTGATTCTTTTTGTGTATATACTCTTGTGTAATGAATATTTTGTATTATACAAATTGTTACATAAATGACTTTGTTCTCATTTGGTTAATATTTTCACTCAGACATCCTATATAATAAAAGCCTAATATGCAAATCGACTGAATGGTGGTATGATGTGCACTGACCACCAGGGGGCAGATACTCCACACAAGAGCTGCCCCCAACCCACAGGCCCCAGGCCAGCCAAGGCAGTTTAATCCCCCCCTCAAAACCGCCCCCCCCCCCCCCCATTGCCCTTCTGGTCACCCTACAAATCGGCCCTGATTGCTGGCTAAGCCTAAGGATCCTACCTGGGCATGAATTTTGTGCACCGGGCCTCCAGTTTATTATAAAGATTTGTCCCTGGTCCTGTGTGAATATTATTCTGTTGATTCTGACTGTGGTTGAGTATTTTGTGATGTACATTTATCCCTGTTTTCCTCTCTACTCTTTCTGATTGGGATTTAGACTGCTTCCACCTCCCCACCATCAGAGTAGACAGTATGTCCCTTGGGACCTGTGCGACAGATTCTTTGGGAACTATGCCAGAACTATGTTTGGTCTTAGATTCTGAGTACATTTAGTTTGCGGAAGCTATGCCTAACTTTCTCTAGATGGCTGTATTCTCAAACATGATCCAGCTTCCTAATTTTTGCCAGTCTGTCTGGTATCAGATATCTCGTTTCTGATTTGTATTTCTCTGACTGATTGTTAACATCATCATCTCTTTATCTGCTTTTTATCTTTTTTGGGGGTATCTTCTTTTATAGTTTTTGTCCATTTAATGCTTTGGATTCTCATCTTTCTATGTTGATTTGAGTATTATTATATTCTGAATGCTAGTCCCCTATCAGAACATTGCAAAAATCTTCTAATCTCTCATCTGCCTATCAACTTTATCCACTGAAAAGAAACCCTTTATTGTGCTATTGAAATTTTTTTCATTTTTGCCTTATGGTTTGTAGGTTTTAAGTCTTTCCTACCTGTAAGTTTCACAGATGTTCTCTATCATTTTCTTCTTTTACCTTTATAATTTTGACTTTCACAATTGGGATTTCCTTCATCTAGAGTCCACATCATGTACCTTCCTGATCAAAAGTAACCAAGTGGCCAAAACTGGTTTGAGTCAGTGGATAGAGCGTCGGTCTGCGGATTGAAAGTTCCCAGGTTTGATTCCGGTCAAGGGCACGTACATTGGTTGTGGGCACATCCCCAGAAGGGGGTGTGCAGGAGGCAGCTGGTTGATGTTTCTCTCTCATTAATGTATCTAGCTCTCTACTTCTCCCTTTCTCTCTGTAAAAAATCAATGAAATATATTTAACAACAACAATAGTAATCAAGTTGTCTTTTTTTTTTTTAAGTAGATCTGATTTTTAAAATATATTTTACTGATTTTTACAGAGAAGAAGGGGTAGGGATAGAGAATTAGAAACATTGATAAGAGAGAAACATTGATCAGCTGCCTCTTGCACAACCCCTGCTGGGGTTCAATCCTGCAACCAAGGTACATGCCCTTGACCCGAACCAAATCCAGGACCCTTCAGTCTGCAGGCCGACACTATCCAACATACCGAACAGGGCTTGTTGTCATTTTTTATACAAGTTTTTCTCTCCCTCCAGTAGAAATATTTGCCTCATTTTTCCACTTTCTTAATTTTGTTCAGATTTACAGCAGGCTCTTCCAATGACCTTCATTCAGCCTCTTAGTACCATTGGCAGATAACTGTGTTGCATTGTCTTCTTTTGACCCACTCTTTTGGGGCCAGCCCTCTGTTCCTGCTCCTGACTGGGCTGGTTTCTCTCTAGGCCTGCTTCACAATGTCATTGCACCTGAGTTACCCTCATCAAGGGAGTGGAGGGGATTCAGACACTCCTGTGTGTCAGGAGATAAATTCAGTGGTAAAATGATGTTAGCAAACTTGGGGATTTGAGAAGGTCTCAGTCTCTGGTTCCTGTAGGTGTCAAGCTGGCAGTGAGTATGGTTCATCCTAGCCTGATTTGTGTGTGCCTGCTCATTTTTCATCACACTTTCCCTTGGATGTTTCAGGAATGCTAGTCTAGGTCTGACCATTGGTTTCCACTCTTTCCTTCTTCCACACTTTCTGCCTCCTGTAGATCCCTGCTTTCAATCCCATTTTATTCTCCTGCGTGGTTATTAACATCTTTTGGTCCTTTGGGAAGAAGAGAATGGAATCCAGGGGTGCAGAATTCATTTAAAATGAGGCTGACATTTTCAGATTTCAGAAACTAGGCAGACTCTTGCCATTATAAAACTTGGATCATTTTTTCCCCCTTAAAAAAATATAGGAACTTTAAATGATTCACTGATGAAGAGGGAAAAGCTGTTAGCACTTAGCATATTTTTCATTATACTTCAATTCAGGATACTCATCTGTTACACTACTTTAGACATTTGCTCTGTTTTAACACTTTAGGACAAAAAAATTATATATTTTCATTATGTTCATTGTTAAAATCACTTCACCTCAGAATTAAAATTGTGTGTTTATGGGTTCAGTTTAAACCAAAAGGATTTCTTAGTAGTAAAAAAATGGTGACCTTTAGAGTCTTATCTGAAGTTCAGTGAAAATATCAACTGTGCCAAAAATATACTGTGAACTGGAAAGTTATTTACAATAGTATAAATAAGTAATTTTAAAACATACCTTAGTTATTTGAAAGTAAATGAGCAAATTAATAACATTAAAGATGATTTGTTTTGAGATAAAATGCTTGAACTCAGTAATTACAGATAGTAAAATTAATTTAAAATGATAGTTGATGACTTTCATATTCAATTTCTTAAATCTTTTTATTTTATTTTATTGATTATGGTATCACATAATTGTCCTCATCTCCCCATTCCCATCCCAAACCCCTCCCCAAATATGCCCCCATCCCCAGTTGTCCATGAACACTGGCTAGGCCAATATGCATGCACACAAGTCCTTTGGTTGATCTCTGCCCCTTACCCCCACCCTTCCCTATTTTTCCTCTGAGATTTGAGAGTCTGATCGCTGCTTCTCTTTCTCTGGGTCTGTTTTTTGTTCATCAGTTTATGTTGTTCATTATTTCCTCTAGATGTGTGAGATCATGTGATCCAAGAAATACCCTTGTAAGAACTGAAACTGAGACAAGCCATAATGGTTATGGTGAGAGGCAAATGAGTCAGTCTGTAGTGAGTTCCTTTCTGGGCTAACAGTTCTTTTGAGTCCCAATTTCAATGTCAAACAGTTTCTTATGTGTACATGTCAGCCATGATATTTCAGATCTGGTTGGTGGACAAATGGTGGTGATGCAGGTAAGATCGTCTCTGGTTTGGTCCTGGGCGTCGTCAGCATCTTCCATTTCTGAACTATTTCTCTTCTGTCTTCATGGCTGGAGCACTTCTGTCTATTCCCCTTTGTTGCAGGAATCCAGATGGTCTCGGAGTTGTTTTCAGAAAATATACAAACATATTCTTGACCAAAACTTAATAAAGGGATATTTTATATAAATTTGACTTGGGATCCTTTTTCATCTCTCCCTCCCCACCCTCCAATAATTATCCTCTGGCTTGTTTTGACACCATGTGTGTATTTTCATGGGTATCTTGCTGTTAACGTTTCAAATGAAGTTTAATTTCCTAAAGTACAAAATTTTTAGATGTAATTTATTTACAGGATATTTTTCCTTACATGATATTCTTCCACTGTCATCCCCTTTTAAAATTTAAATAATAGGAGGCTTTTGGAAATTTTATAATGTAGTCTTGATAGCTTGTGCATTTTAATTATTTGCACTAAACTATGACTGCTTTAGGTTCATTACATGTTACACAATTTTACCATTACGTGCTCTGCCAATATGAATTTTTGTTAACACTTTAGGAACAGCTTTTTGTACAGTACAATGAGTTTTTCTAGAATATTCGTTTATTTCCATTAGCCATGTATTTATTTACCATGTGTATATTAGTGGAAATGATTATTTGCCTTCTTGAGAAGGGCCTGAGCATTCTTGCTACTAGGCTGGACTTGTATATTTAAAACCCACTTGCCTACACCATGGATACAAGACCTCTCAAACAAGTCTTGTTGTAGTGAGAGGGCAGCTGCTGTCAGGCAAGTCTCTGTCTATTACCTGGGTCCCAATTTGAGCTGTGCATGAAAAACTAAGCGGCCATGTGAGCAGGAGACCTCCCTCAGAAGGGGAGAAGGTTCAGGCGCCTACCAAGTTGCAAGGGGGGGTGGTGGGTAAAGGTCTGTGCCTCACCTCTGTTGACCCCCACGTTCTCTCCTAATGGCCCCTCTGCGACTGTGCCTGTCTTAGGTTGATCCTTCCCTGAGGAATCTTACCCCTCTCTGGCTAATCAGCCATCCTCCAGGGCCAAGCAGGGTGATGTGAGGTTTAGTTCTGTCTCCTTGGTAGCCTATGCCCCCAATGGTCTCCACGCCCAGCACCTGCCTCAGGAACCCCTCATCTGCTGGCGAGGCCCGGGCACTGATCTCATATTTTGGGGAACCCTTGTTTCTTCTCCAGAGAAGGCCCAGCTCACTCCACTGGGTGAGAGACAGATCCATGGTACCAGCCACCAATGGTGTTTCAGCATTGGCATGGATTGAAAGGTCAGGCAACAGCTGTGGGCACCTGTACCACGAGAAAGGGGTCAATTATTTTTTATTTTGAAATTTTAATATGAAATTTTCTAAACTAACTGCAAAGACTTTTTTGAGGTACTGAATATTCTTATAGATAAAATGCATTTAACACTTCTTTTAATTTGTAAGTAAACAGTTATTAAAAACAAAATAGAAATTATAGTTTTGCTATTTGCTATAAATTTGGAAATATTTTAACTGTTTGAATCTATTTCTTTACCAGTAAAGCAAGGATAATTCCTACCTCTAGAATTTTGTGGGGATTTTTTTTAAGCTTCTGCCTTTTTGGTCATAAGAGAAAACAATACAAGTGTTGAATCATATTTTTCAGACTGAGAAAGACTGGAAAGAATGATGGAACCCTATCCCCCCATACTGATGAGGGTCAGGTAGTCCAGCTGACATTGCCACAACTCTTCTGTTGAGGAAGCTGGCATGAGGCATCAATAGCCTTTAAAAAAACAATTTTTTTAAACTTAAAACTTCTTCTAATGCCATTTCTTCAAAATTGACTCACCCAGGCCGTTGTGGTATATTGTGGAAGAGCCACACTCAAGGGGCCAAAGAGCTGCTTGTGCCTCGTGAGCCGTGGTTTGCCGACCACTGGCCTAGTTGATACTCCAAGTTCTCTTCCCTCTTGCCTGATTTTCCACTCCTTTTTAGTTCTTTGGTTTGGCTTGCCTAGTGCTAGTTCTTTTTTTAATAGACCGCCTCTCTGACTCTGGCCAATCTGAGCAGGCTTTTTACTAGAACACAGTGTAGCTTTGGGTACAGAACTGGTGTTACCTCGGAAGTGGGGAGTAGTCTTATACAGCAAATATAGGCCTAAACCTATGTTTTAACTGTAAAATTAGGGGGTCATCTTATACGCCAGAAAATACAGTAGCCAACCTCCTGCCATCTCCTCCTTCTGACAGGCCCACCCCGATCTGCCCCATTGGGTTGGGCTGGCTGGACGCACCTGTGCATGAATCCATGCATGGGCCTCTAGTATTTTAATAAGATAGTTGCTGATGTTGCTCTTACAGCATTAACTTTTCAAAGATGAGATGCAGGCCAGACTTCATATTTTAAATATTGGTTCAATTTTTTTAAATCCTAGTAAACATTGGTTTCTTAGTGTATAGTAAAAAAGACAAAAATCTAAAACAAATCAACAAACATAAACATGGGGTGGAACTCAAAGAGTTATCTGATTTTTTATTAATATAAACTTAATGGATATAGCAGAATGGGAATGGGGAAAGGATAATAGGGCAAGGGGAAAAGCCCGGGTGTTATGAATGGATGCTTGCCTCAAAGGCAATGTGAGGATGGGCAATTGGGGGATTCTGAATTGTGCAGCTTTCCACACGTTTTTAAATGAATGCGAATATTAAGTTAGAAGTTGTAAGGTGATTTGAAATGGGGGAAAAAAAAAATGTTCCAGACATAAAAAGTATTTTTACAGTTTTCACTACATTCTCATAATGGACTCTGTTTTTGGTACTTTGTTTCAGAATTTTTGTTGAAATACTTTGGAACTGTTAACACTTTATCATGTTACTAGTTTTACATAGTGTTCCAAAAATGTTAACTGTGTTGTGAAAAATAATTTTGTTTCTTGGGCTTAATTTTTCTTTTCAGCATTCCTCTAGTGGTTATAATCATTGGGGACCCAGTTTATTATTCTGATGTTGGCCACATAATCTTCTTTCTTCTAATATCTGGGGATCCTGCAGTGTTATACCATGGAGATAAGTTGGTAGGGCAGTCTTAGGCTGCTCTCAAACTTACTGTGCTCTGTTTTGCTCTTATACACACTTCTGCTCCTCTTGTTCAGATAGGGTTGTGAGTATTTTTCTCCAGAGGTGGAAGATTGGGGGATCCAGTTGCTCTTGACCAGACACCGTCTCTACAGCACAGCTGGAGATGCTAACATCACACAGCCTGTGGCCACTAAAGAGTGAGCCCCCCTTACTCAGGGATTATCCATTGGGAGAGTACACCATTCTGTGCTCCTGTATTCAAAATAAGTGTAGAAGTATATACAGTAAGAACAGTAAGGCAGGGGTGAATGGGAGGGGGGTATGGTAAGAGATCAACTAAAGGACTTGTATGCATGCATATAAGCATAACCATAACACTAACAGTAAGTAGGGGGTGGTGAGGACCTGTGCTTAGGAGGCAGGAGCGGGCAGGGCTGGGAGAGGTCAGCTGGGGGAAAGGAGACATATGGAATACTTTCAACAATAAATATTTTAAATTAAAAAAAAATAAAGAAAGAGGCTGTGTAAGGCCCCAAAATAGCAATTACTTTAGATTTTCCACATGCTTGAGAAATTTATTTAGTATGGTAGTTAATGGGGAAGCTGATGAAACTTGATTTTAGATACATAAGACTAAATGGGCTTGGGCTTATTTTTTAAATTAAAAAATGGACTGCCTTCCCTGAGCACTGTAGATGCATATATTGCCTGACGCTGTACAGCCACAGATCTAAGCGGGTGGTGTTCCGATGGGGCCTCCACGATATACCCTTCCTGGTGAGCAACCTGCCCTATCCCGCACCTCTGTCAGTGAGGCATGCGTTGACCCACCTTGCTCCATTTCCTAGCTTATTCTTAGGAGCACTTAGTTTCTTTGACCCAGTTGTGTCTCTAGCTCTAGAGAAATGGTAACACTACTGAGTTTTGGCCAGCTAACATTTAACACGTGTCTGCATTTAGGTTAGAAGATCAGAGGTCAGTGTTCTGATAATCCAGAAGGATAATTGGGCGTGTGTCCACTGGTCTGGAGGAAAATTTGTATTTGTGTTGGTGGCAGAGCAGAGCACCACTGACGTTACTGCAGTTTGAAAAGCTCAGTGGTCTGTCTTCCTGACACTGTGTTATAAATCATGCCATTGTCTTAGTGCTTATTCTTCATCCACTTGGTTAGAAAGGAGGTCAGTTATTTCTGGGGGGAAAATTGCTAATACTTAGACCTAATTAAAAGAATGCCCTTACCTATAGATTTTTCTCAGACTTCTTGAATAAAATGAAGGATGTTGGAGCACAAAGACAATCGAGATTGGGAGTTAGAAAGTAGGATGCATGAATTGAACAAAGTGTCACCTCTCCAGACTTGAATTTGCAATTTTTAATTATGTTATTATGCACAGTAATGCCAGTTGTTAGAAAGCGAGGAGGTAATCTCCCAGAAATGTAAGAAAATTCCAATTACTGTACTAATGCTATAGAAAGTAGTCATCCTCAGTAGTAAGTTGCTGGCATTTTTTATGGACAGTATGTACAGTAACAGTATATTTTACATTCATGAATAATCAGTGTACACTAATCTTACATGTTTGCTTCCTAATTACTCTATTTTTAGCACTCCATCATTTCTCTTGCTACTACAGGAAGAGAATGCCCTAACTGCAGTGCAGGGCCTGCATCCATAGCACAGTGGCCAGTGTGCCAGCCCCAGTCAGCTCAGTTGCTTCTGCAGAGAAAGCAATCATCTCTACTGCCAGTAATGACAACCTTGTTGATTATACCAGCCAAGGAATATTACTAATCATGCAAAATGCTCATTTTTGCCTTACAAATATGTTTTTATTCTTGGTAAACATGCATAATAGCAAGATAAATAAATAAATAAAATAAAGATAATGCATCCTCATTAAAGCCTGAATTCTATAGAGAAAAAGCACACAAAAAAACCCCCTCTATTTATAGATATTTTGTTTCCCTGAGCAACAGAAAATGCAGTTCTTATTCAACCAAACAGCAATGCCATGGAAAAACATAATCCTGCAGATGGTAATAGTCTCCATTTTTTTTCATGAAAGTACCTCCAAGTCCAAGTCCATGGCTCACTTGAATCATGGAGTTCTTGACAGCATGCATGAGATTACATAGCTTTTCCTATATTGTCCCAGGGCACCCTTGACTGTGAACTGCTCTTGCCCCTTTGGGACCAGAACCTTGGCCAAACAAAAGCAGCCTGTAGCAGTGAAGCTGATTCCAGATTAGGTTTTTTTCTGATGGCCTTCTCCATCCAAGTGAACTACCAGACCTGAAACCTGGTGTGTCCAAACAGCGCCTAGCATTGACCTTCCTCTTGGTCTTCCTAGTTTCATTCTGATATCAGACAAAACCTTAACCCACCTTTGATTTGTCTTCTTCCCCTGTCCCTGTGTCTAGTCCTTTATCAGGTCTTATTGACCTATTTGTTTGACTTATTTCTGAAAACTACAGTCTCAGTTCAATTCCCATTTCCATTTTTTCTGCTACTGAACTTTTGGGATAAGCTCCAAGAAAGGGCTCCGGACCCCTCTTTTCTCTAGTCAGCCTAACATGGTATAGCTAGCGAGGTCTTCCTGAAACAGAGGTGATGTTGTCATTCTCCCAGTCAGATATTTCCTTTGGAGCCTTGATGCCCGTCAGACATCATACAGGGTCAAACTTCTTGGTCTAACTTGAGAGTCCAGGCATCCTTGCATTTCTCAGGATTAACCATTATCCCCCTTCAGGTCTCTGCTATTCACCCAAACCAGAATGATAATCATCTCTATTCATTCTTGCTGATTGTGTTCTTCACTCTGCCTCGAATCTTCTTCCCACTTCTTTACTCTTGGACTAGGACTTTGTACTCTTCAGGGCCCTGCTCAGTTATTTCTTTCACCAAGGTGTTCGTGATCTCCAGCAGCCCCCTTCCTCCTGCACACATGTGCATGTACACACCATTTCCCACATTTATGCCACCTTTAATTACCTCAAGTGCTTTTTAACAGTGTGTTTATGGCCATATGTCATATTATTCTTTCTAATCAGCATTAGCTTCTGATTCATTGTTCTGTTCTACATGGTACTAGGCATGTTGCCCCACACATAAATCAATAAATGGATTCGGAGAACTTGATTTTTAATATTCCCACTTATCTTTGTTTTTTCCTCTGCAAAAGGCGTTTTATATTTTGTTAATATTTATAAAACTGTAGGAAGTAATGGTAATAAAAACTAATCTTTGACCAGTTATAATAAAAGTATTATTTTGTGGTTTAACCAATTTTATGAGGATTTTTTGGTAACAATTATGTTCTGTTTGTAAGCGGGGAAAGATATTCATTCTTCTTGTAATAGAGGTAGAATGTAGACATTCCTACCTTTTCATACTTTGTGATATCTATAAATCAATTTTGTGTGTTAAGTATATTTTTTTCTTTCTATTTTCAATAGGCTGTGGAAGTTTGTGTATTGATAAAGAAGTTGTAAGGGTTGACCACTGTAAGAAGTGATTTTCATTCTTCTGTTAATTAGAAAAGGTTTCTCTAGGACAATGGTCAGCAAACTCATTAGTCAACAGAGCCGAATTATCAACAGTACAACAATTGAAACTTTTTTTGAGAGCCAAATTTAAAAATGTAGTATATTTTATTGATTTTTTTACAGAGAGGAAGGGACAGGGATAGAGAACTAGAAACATCAATGAGAGAGAAACATCAACCAGCTGCCTCCTGTACACCCTCCACCAGGGATGTGCCTGCAACCAATGTACATGCCCTTGACCAGAATTGAACCTGGGACCCTTAAGTCCACAGACTGATGAGCCAAACCGGTTTCTGCGAGAGACAAAATTTAAAAAAAATATATATATATTTTATTGATTTTGTACAGAGAGGAAGGGAGAGAGATAGAGAGTTAGAAACATCGATAAGAGAGAGCTATCGATCAGCTGCCTCTTGCACACCCCCCACCGGGGATATGCCCGCAACCAAGGTACATGCCCTTGACCGGAATCGAACCCGGAACCCTTCAGTCCCCAAGCCGACGCTCTATCCATTGAGCCAAACCAGTTTCGGCATATTTTTTAAACTTAACTTCTTCTAACACCATTTCTTCAAAATAGACTCACCCAGGCCATGGTATTCTGTGGAAGAGCCATACTGAAGTGGCCAAAGAGCTGCATGTGGCTCGCGAGCTGCAGTTTGCTGACCACGGCTCTAGGAGAACATTTTAGACTCCAATATTAGAGCGAAAGAAATTCAGAGAGATGTAGGGACCTAGGAGAGGGCATGGACCAATGGGAAGGTATTTATTTGTATTTTGAGCAGCTATGACAATCACTCCTTAAGAGCTATCTCATCATTCTTGTCAGCAGCTCTGTTTTGGACAGATGGACACCAGAGGGTTATGACAGAGGCCAAATCTCAATGCCCACCCTCCTTGCTTTTCCTCTGCTGCTTGAGGCTACCTGTACGTTAAGAGCCATTTGGTAGAGTTGTTTTGTTAGAGACTGAGAAGCTAGGAATATTTATAATAGCTGCTAGACCTGGGCAGAGATGGGTTTTAGGTTGAACTTGGCAGGGACAGCAAGCATCCTCCAAACTCCCCAAGGGAGTCCTAGCTCATAGTCATCTGCCAGCACTATCCCCTGGGGCCGGTTCCCTGGCTGCTCTGCTAGTACCAGGGCCTCCTGAGCTCGGCCCTCAAGTGGGCTACTTCACTTCTGAGATGTGTAACCAAAAAAGGCTAACATCACCAATGAAAACTTTCACTTAAAACAATAAAACCCGTATGTTTATTGTTGCCACGCACCTCTTCCTATTTGGCCTTCCTGGGTATCCAGTGTATTACTTAAAATGGATTGCTTTATTTCTGATTGCTATATGCCAGGTTGGTTTATGTGCTTCTGTTTCTCAGCATTCCACAGAGGCCGCAGGATTCAGAGCTGTGCTTAGTGCATCTTCACAGATTCCTCCCTTGTGCCCCTACAGTGTCCCCGCTTGAGGTTCTCATGCAGCAGCTGCTTGCATATCCTGCTGACATCCTTCTGCAGCACGTGTCCAGCCAACTCAGCTAATGCAGTGAATGTGCCTCCATCGGTGAACTAGCTGTGCTCCAGGACTTGCCATTCCTGTCTTGCCCTCTGATGTTAGATGTTCTGTCAAAGAGGCAGATTTAAGTCAGTGAAGGCAGAACCGAGTTTCATTAGCTTTATTAAAAGGTGCCTGATTATTATTTCAATCTCCAAATTGTGTTGGCTTTGATTCATTTTCATGCTATCTTCTCACACAAGGACAGCATCTGCTAGGTAAGGTTTTCTTGACTAATGCGGATTATGACCTTGATCTTTCCGCTTTTCAATCTTTAGTATCTTTAAGGCTACAAGATCACTTATAGAATCACTTGGGCTTTCCAAAATATGCATTTCAGGAGCATATTGTTGGCATTAGTCAGGTTCTAGAAAATATTTGTAAAGCTATAGTCCTGTAAAATATACATTTAATCCTGCTTACAGTCTCACTGAGGTTTTTCTGAAAGCTGAAAGCAATTAGTGAAATAAAATAGCATAAAATAGGAGCCATTTATATTTCACTTTATTTAACTATTAATACATTCACGATGAAGAATTGACCATCCATTTAAAAGATTACACAAGCTTCAAGGTCTTAGGGAGTACATAAGAGCAATCATATTTTAGGACCCTTGATAATCCATGTTGACTGATGATGGAAACTTTACCAGGTATCTTGGTGGTTTCTGGAGAGAAGGTACTGGACCACTCATTTGTGATCTCCAGGTCATTAAAACCCAGCTTGCTGCCTTTATAGCTTAGAGTTCATAAGAACTCTGGTTCTAGTCTCTTCTGAGATTGATGTATCTTCCTAATCCTTGTGTGGGGATTCCCCCAAAGAGCTTTCAGAGATGCTAGCTGTCATCCTCAACCTACTGCTCTATGCTGAAAGCCATAGTTTAATTTGTCGCTCAAATCCCTTTGAGCTTTAAAATTCTGTGACAGAATGCCTCGCCTTCAATTCCTGCCTCTGTTCTTTCCTTGACATCTTACCTGTCTCCAGGTTCCATCTGGTCTGCAGTTGAAGTGTCTTCTCATCACCTCTCAACATCAGCACTCTTCATTCTTCCTACTCACCTCACCTTCCAGGTGAGTCACTGCCATTGCTTTTGGCTGGACTTCTACCTCCACCAGACTTCTCTCCAGTCCCTTAGCCTAGCTACTCTTTCAAACATAACCCTGGCACCCTTTAGAGAAATACCAAAACGCACTTGGTGCAGTGGGAGGCAATAGGTGGTCCACAGAGTTGTGTTAATCTCACATGCTAATAGGTGCTGACGGTGATACAGAAAGTTTGTTTACCTGTGGTACAGCCTCCACAGTGTGTTAGAGGAGGTTTGGGGAACAATAAAAGTAGACATTCATAAAAGCAAAGAATAGTAAGCGCTCTCTGTTTTAAAATAAACTTTTGGCACAAATCCTTGAGACTTTCTGCTCAGTGGTCTTCTATTTATATATTTTGAGAATGCCATGGTAATTCTTGGTAAAAAGTGTTAAAGACTTGAGGCCTATTTTATATTTCTCTTAGTTTTGCTATTCACATCTGTTTTACCTAAATCCAGTTTGACCTCTGCTTGCTCATAGGAATTTTTCGATCTAATTAAAACTTTGAGCCAATACATGTGAAGGAATTAGAAAAGCAACATTTGTCATATGATATAATCAGTATGCAAGTTGTGAACTATACTTGCTATGCTTCTGATATTTCATAGATGCATGTCAACTCATATAGAATATATGGTGAAAGGAATTTCAGTGCTTTAATTTTTGTTTCATGTTTAATTTGTAGCTGACTGTTACACTTTAGCTCCTTTTACCTCTAATTTCATCCTCCTAGGATTCAAAAATATTGGGATAGGTTATAAATAAACATTTTAATGGCCAGTGAAAAGAACTTGGAACTAAAAGCGGGCCCTTCAGGGGTCCTGGTTGGTGTGGCTCACTCACTTGGTTAGGCATCATTCCATACACCAAAAGGTCGCTGGCTCAATTCTCAGTCAGGGCTCATGCCCAGGTTGCAGGCCGATCCTCAGTAGGGGTTTGCAAGAGGTAGTTGATCAATATTTCTCTGTCTCCCTCGCCCTTCCTCTCTAAAAATCAATTTAAAAAACATTAAAAAAAAAAAAAAAAGTAAGCCCTGCAAGTAGTTTTATAAATTTCTGTAAAGTGACATTATATTCTCATATGTAAAGTAATCTTTTATCAAATCATATTTACTTCATGAAGATGCACTTATAATTTTTTAATATGTGCTTTTGAAACTTAAGATTTTTATGTTTCTCACTGAAATGTTCTGTTAAAATTTGGACAGTCCAAAGTATTTTAATGCCTCCTATTTTTTAAATGGAAATTTTAGCAGCTGTTCAAAGCTTATAACTGTTTTTAATCACAAGCCAAAAAATGACATTTTAAAATTAATTACTGACAGTCTTAAAGCATTATTCCTATAGTTAAGAAGAAATTATGATCTTTAACAAATTTATTACAAAATTTTCTATAAATATAAGGCAATCTTTGTGAATGTAGTTAGGAAGCACTTTGTTTTATTATATTACTTCTGATATGTTATTTTGGGAGAATGATTCTCAACCTTTAGTGTGTCTGGGAATCACCTGGAGGGGGGTTGTATAGTGTGGAAAGCAGATCACTGTGCCCGCCCCCAGCATCTCTGGCTCAGTAGGTCTGTGGTGTTGCTGATTCTACTGTATCGTACTCTTAGGACCACTGGTTAGGATTCTAGTAAATAGTGTTTTGTTTTTATGATTTTCAAATATAATGAGTTCAAGATACAATAGAACATAGAAAAGATAAGAAAGGTTTGTCATAGCTCTTTTATGATCACAGTTATATTCAAGCTGCCTTTTAGCCATATTCCCTTTCTTGCTGTTCTCAGGATGTTGCATTTTACTTATTTTGATTTAAATGTACCATATATAGTTTTGACAGTATGATGGTATTACTTGGTAAATGACCAAATGTACATTTACTAATTAAAAAAAAATAATTCGCCCTAACTTAGGGGTGTCGAACTCAATCAGAGAAGGGGCCAAAATCTAAAATCCAGCCTAAATCGCGGGCCGAATGGTTTACTGAACAGTCATAAACTGTCATTGTGATGGAAACGCAGCGGAGTGCAGTGATGACAGCGCGGTGTGAGCCACATTGCAAGGCCTGGCGGGACGGATTTGGCCCGCGGGCCTTGTGTTTGACACATGTGCTGACTGATTTGGCTCAGTGGATAGAATGTTGGCCTGCGGACTGAAGGGTCCCAGGTTCGATTCCGGTCAAGGCATGTACCTTGGTTGTGGGCACATCTCCAGTAGGAGGTGTGCAGTAGGCAGCTGATCAGTGTTTCTGACTCTATCCCTCTCCCTTCCTCTCTGTAAAAAAAAAAAAAAATCAACAAAATATATTTTAACAAATAATTCAAGAGGTGGTAAATGGAGCATTGCAATGACTATTATACTATTAACTTTGCATCTGTGTTAGAAACAAAATACAAATAGGTTTCTACAATATAAGTCCCTGATACATAGTGGGCACTCAGTACATGTTGGGTTGAGCAAATGAATGTACTAGTTGCCCATTTTCCCCCCAGGCTAATAATGGAGCTACTCCTTAAAAATTTAACTGATCTGACTTTGAATATCTGTGTTATCTAGTTAAACAACTTTTTTTTCTTTGCTTCTTGTGCTTCTCTTCCAGACATACGGTTATCTCACTGATAATTTATTTTAATACCTCACTGATAATTTAGCCTTTCTACTAGAAAGAGTGGGAGACAAGTTAAACATAAAATTAAGCCTTCACTTTTCTCTTACTTTTTATTAATACTTAATTATTTACTGGAACAGTTAGTATTAACTTTAAAAACTTCATATTAGCACTTTGGGGATGATTTGGGTTCATAATTTAAACTGATTTTATGATCTTCTAAATATACATTTTTTAAAACTTAGCTAATCTGGAATATAAGTGTATGGCAAGTTAGATATTACTCTTACAAATCCACAGAAATTTCCAGTTCTTTATTATTGAATTCTAACCAAATTTGTTTTAGGATTCTGTTGCTTTGGTTGTGTGCTGCAATAGAAAGAACCCAGCTTTGGTAGTTCAGTTTGTTCACTAAATTCCACATATGAGTGAAATCACCAAGTAAAATAGAGACAGATACATAGATAGAGAGCAGGCAAACAGCTCTGGTGGTAGGAGGTGTATGAAGGTATTGAGAAAAAAAGAGAACTCATGGACATGACAAAAGTGTGGTGATTGTGTTGGGTGTGGGGAGTGGAAGAGAGCATAAAGGGGACAAATGGTGATTGGGGGGTAGGGGGGAGAAAGAAGCCTACTTTGAAAACCAGCAGACCCATTAGCAAGATTGGGCAAGTTGTGTCCTGGCTCAGAGCCTCCAGACCTCTATTGTGTGATGCTTGATGTTAAATAATCTTCCTCAGGGAGCTTCCAGGCTGCTGTGGCTGAGGAGATTGAACAAAGTCCAGGAGCAATAGCTCCTGCTTTTATTTTTTTATGGATTGGTGTTACTCTCTATTTATTTAGAAAAAGAGGGTTAAGAAAATAATTGTAATGGATTTGGAAAAGCGCTTTAGATGAGCTTCAAGGTCCTTCAATTTCTAGAGTTCTGTGACAGTATTGTTTTTATTAGTCCTCAAGTATATGTTGTTACCACATAATCTAGCCACAAAAATGTTTAGCATGTGTTGGTGACCTCAGGCGTTTCTGACACAAGTGCTTCTTGACTAATCTTGTATTTGGTATGAGGGCTTCCTTAGCTTCTATATTTAATGCTATTTGTTTTATTATTTTTGAAATCTCAAGAATCTACATCATTATTTCTTCACAATTTTTACTTGACTATTTTTAAAATTTTAGTAAAACTTTATGAATTGCAACATTCTAAATCTCTGAAGAGAATAGAAAAGGAACACTAAAGTAGACCTTTTCCTGATTTCCTCTGACCGAAGTGCTGATATGAAATGTTGCCAAGAAGTTTCTATAGATGTAATTTGTATACTTTTAGGATGGGTGGGCCAGCCAACGCTGGTTAAAATATTTTATTTTTGACTAGGGAAGAAAAATCAAAGATGTTTAATAAAATAATGACTAAGTTTGCTACCAGTACCATATTTAGTTTCTGATCATTCTTCAAGGTTATATTATCTTTAGAGGATATATTCTTTTTTTTATATATAATATATTTTATTGATTTTTTTTTTTTTTTTTTTTTTTTTTACAGAAAGGAAGAGAGAAAGAGAGAGTTAGAAACATCAATGAGAGAATCATTGATCAGCTGCCTCTTGCACACCCCCTACTGGGGATGTGTCTGCAACCAAGGTGCATGCCCTTGACCGGAATCGAATCCGGGACCCTTCAGTCCGCAGACGGACGCTCTATCCACTGAGCCAAACCGGTTTTGGCAAGAGGACATATTCTTGTGAGGTGTTGTCACATACTGTCTCATTAATAGCAGTATGGAATTGAGTGGCTTCCCTGGGCAACATAAAGCCTGTTCCATCCAGCCATAGACAGTTTTATTCTTTTTTCTTTTTTGCTTTGAAGGCCGTGGTAACATGTCCAGCACTCGAATGTTTTCATATCCTACACATCATTCATTTATCACAATCCACATATTTTATTTTGCAGTGCTGCATATAGATCCTTTTGTATCATAAATACCAATACATACTATAAATGATTGATGCTATATTCCTTACTGAATCAGAATCCACGAGTTCAAGTCTGAGAGAGATCTGTGTGTTTCTCAGTATTTTATCTGTGACTGGCTACTGTGAAGGCATGAAGATGAGTTTAGGCTGTTAATAGGAGGGGCTTTGTTGTGATGTAATTTCAGTAGCTGCTCATGGCAGCTGTTAGTTGAAAGTAAATTGAAAACCAGCTGGTTTAAATATCACAGTGGTGAAGATCAGACTGTGAAACTGGGACTCAGCTATGGCAACATGAGACTATCCCAGCTAACTCAGATGTGTTTCATCTGACACTCTCTCAGCTTGGTCCCTTGCTTAAATCGTGTCATTTGAAAAAAACTCCCCTTTTGGGGTGAATGAATTGCAGGTCTTGACAGAGGACCAGGCTTTTGGCTTCTTGGTTTGTTCAGTATTTTTCAGTTCTTTTGTGACTGTCAGGTTATTGAAGTTAACATTGATGTTCTTCCTCAAACTTATTTGGTTTCTCTCACAGAAATCAAAAGAGCAGAGGAAATATATTGTCAAGAAATTGGTAAGAAAGTGATGCTTGGGGCTCGGGGTCCAGAGACTGGCCGTCTTGAATGTGGATTACTAGGACAAACTCTCTAAATCTCTGTTGCCAGTTGAATGCTGCAGTGTAATGTGAGCCCAGAACTCTCTCCATGGTGAGCTCTGTCCTCTATTGAAAACTTCCTGGAGCCATCCCCAATAATAGACTTCTTCCACTTTGCTTATTATACTGGAGCACAGGGTGGGTGCTGCCTTTCTCCGTTAATAGGTACACCCAATTTTCTGCAAAAAGAACATTTTATTCTTTAGACATTCCACATGAGAATGTAAATATGTAAAAATAGAAATAAAGATGCCAGTGAAGGAAAGTTAGAATCT
Organism: Pipistrellus kuhlii; assembly: GCF_014108245.1. NCBI lineage: Eukaryota > Metazoa > Chordata > Mammalia > Chiroptera > Vespertilionidae > Pipistrellus > Pipistrellus kuhlii. The sequence goes on along the minus strand of NW_023425573.1, from coordinate 49,057,055 downwards.
ACTGAACCTCCGAGACCAGTGGTCAGCAAACCGTGGCTCTTTGGCCCCTAGAGTGTGGCTCTTCCACAAAATACCATATGCGGGTGTGCATGTACAATGCAATTGAAACTTCGTGGCCCATGCACAAATGTTGGTTTTCGGCCTGGGCTAGTCTATTTTGAAGAAATGGCGTTGGGACACTCAAGGGGTCAAAGAGCCGCACAAACGATGGTTGGCTGACCACTGTCCTAGGCCTGTCGTCACCAAACTGTGGCTCATGAGCCACATGTGGCTCTTTAGCCCCTTAAGTGTGGCTCTTCCACAAAATACCACAGCCTGAGCAAGTCTATTTTGAAGAAGTGGCGTTAGAAGAAGTTGTAAGTTTAAAAAGTTTGGCTCTCAAAAGAAATTTCAATTGTACTGTTGATATTTGGCTCTGTTGACTAATGAGTTTGCTGACTACTGTCCCAGGCAATTGCTAACTCCCACTGACAGTTCTTGCATGAGTTTTGTGAAAGCTTATCATTGATGTATAGGTAGGTACTATAGAACCAGATGCTCTCACAGTAGTAGTCTCTTAGAAAGAGCAGAAAATTGTTGAGCTTTAAAATGGGCAAATTAACTTTAAAAGTGTTTTTTTTCTATTATCTTCACCAAACATTAAATTAAATATCTTATTTATTATGGTGCCTCTGATGTTAAAAATGATATATAACACTGTTATTATTTGTGAGGGTACACGCTTCCATGTGGACAGATGGTACTTTTGACAAAGCCTTTATAATTCTAGTAGGCTGCTTGGGCATCAAAATTTTATATTCACACTATTACCTTAATTGCAGAGAGATTCCGCGTGGCTGTGGAAAGTCATCCAACATGTGTTCTCTTTCTTTGCATTGCCAGAGCTCTAAATATTTATCAGCCATTACTTATTTATGCTCCGTAACACCATACTTTATTGCTGAGTGTTCTACCTTTCAGAGGGCATTAGGTAGTTCTCTGAGGTATCTAAGAGAAATATGAACATATCCTTATTAGTGAACTTTAAATCATAGTTTATGATAGTCCAGATTAATAAAGGCAGGTCCTTCTTTATACCCCATACACCCCCTCCTTCCCAGTTAAAATGACACAAAAATGCATATAGGGCACAATGTTTTAAACTCAAAGTACTTATTTTTGAGATTCAGTTATGTCACATCAATTTAGATTCTGATAGCTTATGAATTTGTAACCAATTCTGTTTGATAGAATGAAGTTATCTTGAAACTATGAGTAAATGAAGCATTAAGAAAAAATAAAAGTAAAACAAAATTTTAAGAGATGTAAACATAGTTAATCTTTGAGATATTTTACCACACTATTTTAGAAACATAGGATGCTGCTTTTGATCTATTCATTAAATAAGGGCACAAATATATACTTTTTATTAGCAATAATAAAAATATATTTTTAAAACAGTGGAATAACCCAGCGTTTTTCAACCGCTGTTCCGCGGCACACTAGTGTGCCGCGAGATGTTGCCTGGTGTGCCGTAGGTGCAGACAAGACAAGAATTTTATAATTTTTCACTATTTTGTTTACTTAATATTTCATAATAAAGTAATTATAAAATACTTTCTTTGTGTTTATTTGATTCCTATTCAAGAGAATTACTTTATATATAGTCAATATAGGCACAGAGTTAAATTTTTTAACATTTTCTAATGGTGGTGTGCCTCGTGATTTTTTTCATGAAACAAGTGTGCCTTTGCCCAAAAAAGGTTGAAAAACACTGGAATAACCCATTCCTTTCATTTTCCTGCCCACTTAATCTGATCAGGCGATGTTTCAATATATTTTGATGCTATCAAAATCAAGACTAATAACAGTTTTCTAATCATAATTCTGATTCATTGGGTTTGATTAAAAGCAACAACATTTTAGTTATACACTAGATCTGCAGCTGATAATTTAGAAATACCATTGTGACCACATGGTAACACAGATGTGTTACCTTCTGCTAATGGAATGTAACTTCCTTGACTTGGGGTTATTTTCCTAAGATTTTCATTTTAAGAAAGTCAAAACTCTCACCTGAAAAACAAGTTACCCAACTAGGAAGCTTGAGAATGAAATCTGGTCCTTTCTGACAGTTTTAGTGCCAGTGACTGAACAAAAGACTTCTGTAGGGAAGCAGTTTGCTCAGTGGTTCTTTGACTATGAGCCATCTAATATATTAAACATTTTTTAGTCAGTGCAGCAGTAGAGTGCCAGTCTCTGTTTTCAGCTGCTCGCATAGCAGAACCAGTTCTGTCAGCAGGCATTGTGTGAAATGCCCCAGCACATGTGTTACATGCCAAAGGAAATACAGACGTAGACAGGAGTTCTGGTTTCAAGTAACTTCAGTCTAAATAGATGAGAGAATATTTTAAGGAGCCGATAAAAGTGGGTGAAAATGAACATTGTGTATTGTTAGGACTTTACCTAGATTAGTTGGGACTGGAGGAGTGAGTCATCCCCCCAAAAAGGGCAATTTCAGAACACACTGAGGAGTGCCTTCTTAAGGGTGAGACACAGCATGTGTGTGTGGAAGGAGGTGAAGCAGGAGGCAAAGAGCCTGTTGAAAGACAGGAGGTCGAGTGGCTGTGCTCAGGAAGTGGCAAGACTGGGGCTGAGCTCTGGCAGGAGTGGCAGAGGGGCCCATTCCACTTCCCCAGCCTCAAACAGCTGATCGAAGATATGAAAATGGCACCACCATACGGAGGCTATGCTGAGAGGGAACTACTGTTGGCCACAGTTTAGAGACTAGCACATTACACTATTAATCTACCTTCATGGTCTCTCTACCATTCTTCTCAATTCTGTTTTTCCAAAAGACCACAAAGTATTCAGGGAAGACCTCTGTGAGCAAGTGAGTTGAGGGAGGTGCCCTGAAAGGAATGTGGGGAAGAGGGATTATTCCCGTCTATAAAACCCATGTTAGAGTTTCTAATACCTAACCAGTCATCACAGACTTTAGTGTTGATGGTTTTTATTTTCTCTACATATTGTATTATGTCAATCAAAAGTCTACTTTTTGGTTAATTTGAGATACACAATTTTATTTGAATGCTACAACTTAACAAAATTGCCAGTGTTCCAAACAAATGTTTTGCTCTTTGGAAAAAATGAGTAAATTTGCTGTAACTGAAAAATAAGATGTACTGTTTATCTGATGAATAACATTTGTTCAGTTACACAATGACTGTTTATATTAGAGGCCCAATACACAGAATCATGTTCGGGTAGGGTCTCTAGGCCTAGCCTATGATCAGGGTCATCTTCCACTCACTTGCTAGTCCCCAGTCCCTCCCCACCACCACCCACCCAGGTTCCCTGTGCTTCCCCATTCACCATCTGGCAAAAGGAGCCTGCGGGCTGGGGGGAGGGACCGAGAGGTGGTCAATGCACCTCATAGCAACTGGTCAATCAGTCATTCTGGTCATTACACTGTTATGGTAGTTGGCCTTTTATTATATAGGATGAGAGAGAGGGGCGGGGGAGAGAGAGAGAGAGAGAGAGAGAGAGAGAGAGAGAGAGAGAGAGAGAGAGAGAGATACACACACAGATATAGACAGCCTGAGACCAGTTAGGAAGACATTTTCAAAGTGAAGCATTTCTGTCTTGCCACTTTATTTTTGTTCAGACTTTTATACAGAAAACAATGTATTTACCTTTCATCTGGTTATGACATGTCACTTCAATTTTACAAGTGAAATAGGAGCATATGTAAATGTAAGCTAGTCAAAATAGATTCCCACTCTGAATCAGACCCATTAAGTGTTTTAAAGAATCCTGAATAGAGCATATTTAATCATAAAAATGAGTAGTACTAAAGTCAATAGTAATGAATTATGTCTTAATTTTTAAAAATGTTATGATGCATCTATTTGGAGAGGTTTTTCTATTTGCTTATTCAAATTTGAAGACAATTCTATGTTGTTATACTATATGGATCTGTATGCACTTGCACCTTGGGGTGACCCAAGTAGAAACATGGAACATTGTGAATTTTAATGAGGACAGCCTTTATTAAAAGATATGCAAAATAGAGGTAATTGTGTAGGTGCTTTCCAGATTCATGTGTGGAATACTGAACCATATTATTCTGAAGAAGTTTTGGAATTGTTTGCATTTTAGATAATTAAATGCACTGTTATTTTAAAGCAAAAAACTTAAACAGATTATTAGCCATAAATGATAACCCCAGAATTAAGGCATGGTTCTGCAAAAGTTGATATAAACTAGTGAATTTTGGAGGAATTAAATCTGATTAGCACTCATGTGGTGTCATCACAGTGCATGAGCTCAGCAGTGGTTGAGAATCCTGGCATGTTGGCTTGTAAAACCTTCCTAGCAGCCAGCCCTCTAAGCACGGAGTTGTTTCATCCTGTTCTAGAGTGACTCATACACTGTGTTACTCATGGTGACTAACCTTTTCATCTTAGTTTTGTGTTAACTATTTCTTAAGATTCTGCATTGGAATGGGTGGCCATTCAGCAAGGTTGTTGTCTGGAGAGAACAAGTACTGATGGAGACAAGGCCTCCCCAAAATCACATCACAGAGCATTGAAGTCACTGCAGCCCTGGCTTTGTCCTCATCTTTGCAGTTGGAAGAAGTAGGACTGATACAAAAACCAGACTGCTAATTAATTATTAGCTCAGTAGAGGCACAGTGCATGAAAATTTATGCACTGGAAGGGAGGGTTCCTCAGCCCAGCCTGCCCTCATCTCACAGTCTAAGACTTGTCTGCACCTTGTGCCAGCCCTGAGCAGCATGGCAGCCATGATCTGTGGCTTGCCTGTGCCTTGGGCTGGCCTTGGGCGGCTGGGCAGCCACCATTCGAGGCTTGCCTGTGCCTTAGGCGTCACTGGGCAGCTGCCATCCTAGGCTTGCCTGCGCCTCTGGCTGGCCCTGTGTGGCTGGGGAACTGAGGGGACTGGGGGACTCCGGAGGTACGCATGCGAAGCAGCCAGTTAGTTCCTCCTGGTGCCGGGCCTGGCCATGATCCATACCTGCCACCCCGATGGGCTAAGGGGACTAGGTGCTGCCATCTTGTGACCGTGGGTGCTGTCATCTTTGAGGGCATGGCAGTCAATTAGCATATTCCCTCCTTATTGGCTGTGGGCACCATCTTTGTGAGGGTGTAATGGTCAATCAACATATTCCTTCTTTATTAGGATAATTACCAAATGTTTGCCAATCAGGCTTTTCCCTTCTGTTATCAAGGTCACTGTTGAACCTAGAATCCTATCAAGGATAGAGAGTTTCACAAGAGATTTCATTTCAAGATTGTCTCTGTCCCTTACAGCAGAAGATCTTACAGAGACAGTTTTTCCACTTCTTCAGACAGGGCTGGAATCTAGGTTTTCTTTTTCTATGCTTCATGCTGACCGTTCCTTCTCTAGTTCTGATGTGAATTGTGATGGTTTACAATCAAATTCTGATTCTGCTCTGGGTGTTATAACAACTTTTTAGACTAATACATTTACTGACTCTTAGTTTATTTCCACACATATTCAATATTCTCCTTATTTTATTTTCTAAATTTCTTCTGGGAGTCGCCCAGTTTCCTGTCTCTGTGGGTTTTGAGAACAGCTCCCATCTGCATCTGGATGTACCTGGTGAGGATATCTAAGCAAGGAGAGTCATGCTACTAAGTATATCATCATAGTCTCCTGTAACAGACCACCTGGACATGATGGATGGATTTCCTAGGATTGCAGTCATTGTGGTGTCCCCGGGGGCTTGGCGTGTGAAGGATAGCCTAGCTGTTTTCTCCTACGGGTTTTGCATGATGGGTTCTTTCTGAAGTCTTCTTAAATGAATTTGCCCTTTTCCCCATAGAGGCTTTCTAGGCCTTTCATATTTACTAGACTCTAAGTTGACACCATTTAGCTTTTACTCTTTTCCTCTCATTATCAATTCTATCTCCAGGCCATATTACCACCTTCGCAGAGGAAGTGGTACCTGACTCACTGAATTTTTTGCCTCAACTTTCACCATCATATTAGGCAGCCTTTCATCTCCTCATCTCCAAAGTTCTCTCCCTCCTTTACCTCTCACCCTCCCCACCCCAAATTTTATATATGGGATGCTTTCTTTGAATGCAACATATTAAGATGTTCTCTACCTCTCTGTCTTTATAGTAACTCTCATCTTTGACCACTTTCCAACTGCGATATGTTTTATGCCTCTTTACTGGTGCAATTTTTACACTATTTTTATTCCTTTCTTGCTAGACGATGAGCTCCTTCAGCATCTCCGAAACTTCACACTACCTGGCATATAACTGTTATTTCAAAGGCAGCACAGATTTGTTGTCATTTCCCCTCAGTTTGTTTCTTTTTTTCATTGAACAAACTCTAATGAACATCTATTATGTTTTAGGCACTTTTATTGGAACTGTGAATACAGTGGCGATCCAGATAAAAATCGTCCCTGTTCCTACTGAACCTAGAGCTGGGGTTTACAGAACAGAAAATATTCAGTGTATACAGAAAAGGAAAGTACAATGTAGTCCATCCATTGCATGCTCCATCTGTCATCAACACAATTCTAGAGGCTTTATAAGGCTGATATTTTTTCTTGTGCTTTCTTCAAAAAGCTGTTTGGAGATGTTAAGTGTGAAAATGTGTTTCTTTTTGAAAACAAAATGGTTTAAGCATACAGAATCTAAACTGAATAAAGGAGATGGAAAGATAAGCATCATTTCTCTAATTTTAGCTTGCTGAAGACATGGACAGAAAGAAAAGATTGTTTTACATTATTAATCTACCTACTTTATTTTTTTAAATCTAGAATTTTCCCTTTTACTCTAAAAAGCTACATAAGAAATTGTAAGTCATTAGATGCATCATTTATTAAATCAGTATTGTTAAAAGTGACTTTAATAGGACTAGCATCAATGGTTTTGATGATACGCCAATTCAAAACTGTTAACTTTCCTCCTTTATTTTGCTTTCCATAAGCACCACTTAAGAGATTAACATCTGTCCTAAACTGGACATGTTTTAAACAAATTTCTTACATGAGCCCCAGATGGGGAGTTTATCTCAACACCCAAAGCATCAGTACATAATATGCACCTAGGATATTTTCAATGAATGTTCATGAGATGAACATGGAAAAAAATATAATTACAGCCGAAACCAGTTTGGCTCAGTGGATAGAGCGTTGGCCTGCAGACTGAAAGGTCCCAGGTTTGATTACGGTCAAGAGCATGTACAGTACCTTGGTTGCGGGTACATCTCTGGTAGGGGTTGTGCAGGAGGCAGCTGGTCGATGTCTCTCATCAATGTTTCTAGCTTTCTATTTCTCTCCCTCTCTGTAAAAATTCAATTTTATTTATATACACACACACACACACATATACATATACTGTATTTTTCGGACCATAAGACGCACTTTTTTTCCCCCAGAAGTGGGGGGAAAAAGTCCCTGCGTCTTATGGTCCAAATATAGCCTACACATATACTTTAAAAAAAAAGTTTTTTTACTTGCCCGGCTCTGTGTGGTCTCTGTGTGCTTGCCCGGCTCTAAAATGGTTCTAAATGCTGCTGTTTACTTTACAGGGTTGATTACATGTGTTTATGACTGTGATGTTGGGTTTTAATGCACATAAAATATTTTAGGACACTATTTGTTTCAGAATCTTTTTTTCTTCATTTCCCTTCTCAAAAACTGGTGCGTCTTATGGTCCGGAGTGTCTTATGGTCCGAAAAATACGGTACATATATACATATATATGTGTGTATATATATATATATATATATTCTGGAAAATCACTTATTCCTTCATTCAGAAACTAAGTTTTCCACGAAATTGGTACCCAACTTATAGTCAAAGCATAATTTTGAATTTAATTTTGTTGGCAGGAATCTTTATTCAAAAACCTTAATTTTTTTGTATCATTTTCTTTAAAGTACTTTCATTTTAAAAATAGGCTGACATTGGTAAAGCCAGGGAGAGCCAAATTTTAATGGTGGATAGAACAATACCTCTCTTTAGCTACTTTTGCTTATTAATAATAATGATTATTGCTGGCATGACTCAGTGGTTGAGTGTTGACGTATGAATTAGGGGTTCATGGTTCCATTCCTGGTTAGGGTTCATGCCTGGGTTGTGGACTCTGCAGGAGACAGCTGACCAATGATTCTCTCACATCATTGATGTTTCTATTTCTCTCTCCCTCTCCCTTCCTCTCTGAAATCAATAAAAAGTTTTAAAATGATTGTGAGATTTTTCTAAAAGTATGTTCCTCAGATTGTTAATAGTTAGCCCTCCAAAAGAGGGGAGGTCAAGTAAGTAAGATACTGAGTTAGATGAGATTAAACAAGTTCACAATTTCTTAAATTTGAAGGTAGGTACAATATACTGGGGATATTATTCACATGAAGATTCATGTGTCAGTAGATTGGGTGGGGCCTGAATTTCTGAGTTTCTTACAAGCTCTAAAGTGTTGCCAGTGTAACTGGTTTGCAGATCACAAATTAAGTAACAAGGTTTTCAGGAATCTTTAAGAGGAAGCATGCTCTGCAGTATTTCCCAGACTTGCCTTGTTTTTGACATACTGAAAGTAGCCTGTGCAACATAACTCAGAGAACTTTAAATCTTAAATTGCACCTTTCAAATTACAAATGAATTTATAAGTTAAATAGAACTCTAATGCAGAAATTCTAAAAAGTTTAATACAGAATTTCTATATTATTTTTGCTAGAAGGAGAGGCCTAGTACACATCCTAAGACACTGAAAAATCATTTAGCTAGTTCATGTAAAAAGAAAAATCAGCCCTAACTAGTTTGGCTCAGTGGATAGAGCGTAGGCCTGCAGACTGAAGGTCCCCTGTTTGATTCTAGTTAAGATCATGTACCTTGGTTGCAGGCACATCCCCTGTAAAAGGTGTGTAAGAGGTAGCTGATCAATGTTTCTCTCTCAATGATGTTTCTAACTCTCTATCCCACTCTCTTCCTCTCTGTAAAAAAAAAAATCAATAAAATTAAATTAAAAAAAAGAAAAATCAGCATAAACTGGCCACCACTACATAAGATAGCAGGTTGTTACTAGATTGTATGCCTTTTATTTTTAATACACCATTACTAATATTTTTAAATGCCAAAGTCCTTAATTAAACAATTTTATTTTTTTGCCTGTAGTAATTCACTTATAAATTACCATTTCTAAATCCTTGTCTGTGCTGTGCTAGCGATTTTGCTACTTTAATCTTTTTGTTAACACTAGCATTTGATATTAAAAAAACTAATAAGAATAAATCTTTTATTTAAACAGCTTGAGATTTGATACAGCTTACTATATCTTTAATTGCAAATAATATAAAACAATAGGGAGATTTTTGAGAAATTTATTGACGCTAAAGCAAATTTTTAGATATGAAAGCTTAATTAAATTAATTAATGCATTATTGGTAGGCTTTTGCCCACCTGGGTCCTTCTGCTGCACATGTCCCCTTTTATACATTCCTATTCAAACACTTCTGTGAGCACCTGCTTTCTGTTTTTGAACTCTTAGTGCCTTTTATTGCAGTTGTTTGTTCATTTGTCTTGTCTCTCCTTTTAGACTGTAAATTGGATTAGAGGTCAGGGTCTTAATATCTTTATACTTTCAATAACACTATGGTATAGTACATAAGTGGAAGATCAATAATTCCTTGAATAAATTATATTTTATAAAGTAATTCAGCATGTAAAATTTAATGTTTTTATCTTAACAATTTTAAAAAATAATGTAAGTTATTTTTTCTTGATCCTCATTTCCTGTCTTAACCGTTGTATTAGTATGTATCACTTATTCATCTTACATCCTACATCTAAGGGGCTCAGTGATTTTTAAATTTTTTGCAATTCTAGGATGCAGGGAGGCTCTGCCGCTGATCTTGCCTGGCTACTCAGGTGGCTGTAGTCAGCAGTTGGTCAGGTCACTTTCCAAGAAGGCCTGAGGTCTTGGCTGGAGTGGCTGGGATCCCTGGGCCTCTGCTCCATGGAATCGTTTAATCCTGAGCTTACTCATAGCCCAGTGATCTCAGAAGACAAAGCTGAAGGGCCTTGTAAGATTGAGCCTCAGATGTTGAACAAGATCACACCTGTCACATTCTAAAAGTCTCAAGAGGCCAGCTCTACATTTAAGGGTGGTGGTGGGCTTCACCTCTTCCTGAGAAGACAGGAAAAGCACAGTGACCTGGAGTTACTCTGTATGTGTTTCTCCCCACTAAATTAAATAAGACCATTAGTACAATCTTATTTGCTTCAGCTCCTCACTCTTCTCTTGTGGATATCATGTGGAGTTTAGACTTAATCTTCAATTTTCTGAATTAATTGCTTAGCACTCTTGCTTGTGTACTAATCCTTTCTCTTTCAAATGTGCTATTAGGTCTAGTAATAATTAACGTCGTTTTCTAATACTTTTTTAAATCGAATTTATTTAAACAATACAACAAAATTTAATCAACAATATAGTTGCCGTTGTTTTCTACTATTTGTGCCCAATGCTCAGGAAGCATTTTAATCCCTCTGTTGTATAATTCTTGTGATTTTGATGCAAAAAATTCGGTCAATGCATTTTTGAGGCATTCTTCATTATTAAATTTTTTTCCAAGAAGAAAGTTTTGCAAAGAACGAAACAAATGGTAATCGGAAGGGGCAATATCAGGAGAATATGCAGGTTGAGGGAGAACTTCCCATTCCAACTGGCGCAGTTTTTCAGCAGTGATTCTTGCAGTATGCGGTCGTGCGTTATCGTGGTGAAGAATTACGCCCTTCCGATTAATCAGCGCGGGTTCTTTTTCTCTTAAAGCTTGTGCTAACCTTTCCAATTGGGCACTATACACTGCACTTGTAATGGTTTGGTTAGATGGTAAAAGTTCATAATGAAGAATTCCTTTAAAATTCCACCAAACACACATCATCACTTTTTTCGCATGCAAGTCAGGTTTTGGCGTGGGCTGCGGAGCCTCATTTTTGTCCAATCATTGAGGCCGCCTTTTCAAATTAACATACAGCACCCATTCTTCATCTCCGGTAACAATTTGCTCTAAAAACGGCAAACTGTTTTGACGAGAGAGGAGCGAACTGCAAATTGTGACTCTTGGATTACGGTTGTTGTGGGTCAACTCATGAGGAACCCATTTTCCAAACTTTTGGACTTTGCCAAGTGCACGCAATTGATTGGAAATTGTTTTTTGTGAACAATTTAAAGTTGTCGCAAGCTCTTGTTGGGTAATTTGAGGATTTTGCACCAAAAGAGCTTGAAGAGCTTCTTGATCAAAATTGGACACACGGCCTCGACCACTCTTGTCATCTAACGAAAAATTTCCCTCGCGAAATTTCTCAAACCAACGCTGGCATTTTCTGGTGCTAACTGCATCTTGACCAAGAGCACTACAGATGTTTTTTGCAGCCTCACTTGCTTTTCTTCCTAATTGGAACTCGTAAAGCATGCAGTGCCGAATATGCTCTTCATCCGCCATCTTCTTAGCCCTAGTTTTGCAACAAAAACCAAACCAAACACAAACTTTTTCAAGCAAAACTTGTTAATTGCATTTCACACGTTCTGTAGATACCACGTGTTTGAAGGTTATGTCAATACAAGTCAACGCCAAGCAAGATTTTAAACGAATGTTTAAAAACGACATTAATTATTACTAGACCAGATATTTGGTTGGAGAACTTCCTTTACAAGGTTGTTGAAACCGCAAACTTTGAGTCCTGGTATGTCTTAAAATGCCTTTATTTGACTTCATATTGGAATCATAATTTTTGTTCATTATCGGAAGCTATTGCTATATCTGCTTTAGTTGAAAAGAGGTCTGATGCCAAACTATTTCTCATTCCTTGCAAGCAGTTTGTTTTTCCTCCACGGTAACAATTACAATCTTTTCTTTGTCCTTCAAACCAAAAACATTTCCATGGATTGGGTTTGTCTACATGTAGTTCATTTGTTTCATTTATTTTTCCCCCCCACTTATTGGCACTTCTTAAATGATTTGTTTTTAGCTCCAGAAATTTTCATTTAGTTTTTTTTTTAAGTATTCTTTTTTTTTTCCTTCTCTTTTTAGTACTATTAGTAAATAAACATAACTCCAGGATTTAGTCTATAGTCTCCAAATGGTTTATCTTTTTATCTCTTTTTCTTTTAGTCTCCAAGAGAATTATTTAGGTCACTTTTATGGAATACTCTCTAAAAAACATTATTCCATTGATTGAGATTTTTGTTTTTAGCCTATAACTTTTTTTAAAAAATTTTTTAATAGATCTCTGGCTATTTCTCTTCATTGCATACAGCTTTTGATTGAAACACAGAGGATATTCTACCTATTCCATTTGTTCTGTTTAGGGAATTTGGTCTTTTGGACATCAGTCTCTGGCTAAGGCCCTGTTCTGTCTAGATCACTTCTTTGCCTGTGGCAGGTATTTGAGCGTGTGCAGGACAGAGGCTGGCCACCGAGCTGCTCTATCTTTCTACCTTTGAGGTTCTGATCTTGACCTAGACCTAAGAGCCTAGAGTCTGGTATTCATGACTCTGAACAACTCTCCCATCAACTGCTTCAACCTCTAAAGCAGCCCTTTTCTCTTTGTGTTACGGTTTTCTTGGGTTATTTTGTTGTTGTGCTGCAGCCATTATTTATCTGACTTTTTGGTAAATTAATGGCCTTTTTAAAATGTCTAGACTAGTTTTCTTATCCTAAAAAAAAGAGAAAATACCTTTTATTTCATGACATTATGAATTGAAAGGGTGGGTGTGTATATTCATCTGTGTATGATATAGTTATCCCGCTCAGAGTTTTAACTACATCCTTACATTATTATCTCCATTGGCTCTTTTTTTTTTTTTTAAGTATATTTTAATTGATTTCAGAGAGGAAGGGAGAGAAGAAGAGAAAGAAACAGTGATGAGAGGTAGTCATTGATTGGCTGCCTTCTGCACACCCCACACTGGGGATCAAGCATGCAACTTGGGCGTGTACCCTTAACCGGAATCGAACCCGGGACCCTTCAGTATGCAGGTTGACGCTCTCTCTATTGAGCCAAACCAGCTGGGGGCTCCATTGTGGCTTTTTTCATCCTTTAGCATGCCAGGCTTCTCCTTTCTCCTCACTAACATGCTACAAAGAATCCCACCTCCTAAGAAAAATAGTAAACCTGTAGCACTTTCCAAAAAGAGACTTCCGTTTTCCCTTTTTTGCTCTCCATAAGAAAGACATTTTTTTTTGAAAATTGAAAGTAGCAAAGTGAAATCTATATTTATCCAACACAGAATTTTCACTTTTTATTAACAGTTTTTCAATATGTAGCTATTGTTAGAGAGACAATATCAACACTTGGCATTACTCCAGGGAGGTCCATTCACATAGAATACAATGAGAACTGCTGCCTCCAGGTGTAAGCAGTGCTGACCCTGAGGTTATGTATTAGCCCGGGGGGTGGGGGGGGTTATTTTCAGAAATTTTAATTCAGTGGTATATGGGGTCGAGAGCATTCTGTTTTGTAATGAAAACCCCTTATTATTGAAATGAATAAAATTGTCTTTTGTGTAGTTTTATAACCAGAAATAGTTAGGTTGAAAAGCATTTTGCCATTCCTGTGGTTATATATTAATGCCTCAATGTAGTATGAATTTGCAATTTTCTAATTACTAATGGGGTTGAGCCAAAAAAAATTACATATTTATTTGATAGGGGCAGAAGTAGAATGTTAGGGAACCAGGTAGAATTGTAAGAAATACTAATCATGCTCTGTTAACCGTGATTGTTTTGTTCTGATTAAAGAAGGCACATTCTAACCTGGCTCTCAGCAGCACATGGAAGCTGGGAGCTCACCTAGAAAAATGCAGCCCATCCCCCTCATTTGGAGCTGCCTGTTATCATGGAAAGATAAACAACTTCATTGCAGAAACCAGAATAGCCAGCCCTTTGCAGATCCCCAGCCCTTGCATGTCACTAAGCCCTTTGAAGATCCCCAGCTCTTTCACTTACTTGCAGACCTTTGTAAGTCTCCAGCCTGCTTACCTGTTAACTGCATATTTGGCATACCCTTTGGCTACTTCCCCATGTAATCTTTGTACCTCTACCCAATATAAGCAGTTGGTTTGTGGTGGGGTGCAGAGCAGATTTTTGTGGATGACCTGTTGCTCTCCCATACTGCTGGCAATCCTATAAAATAAAACGCTAATATGCAAATCGACAGAACAGCAGAATGACAGGTCGCTATGATGCACACTGACCACAAGGGAGCAGACACTCAACACAGGAGCTGCCCCCTGGTGGTCATTGTGCTCCCACAGGGGGAGCACCACTCAGCCAGAAGCTGGGCTCACGCCTGGCAAGTGCCAAGGTAGTGGCTAGAGCCTCTCCCACTTCCACAGCAGCACTAAGGACTCAGCTGGCGGATGTCCCCTGAGGGGTCCTGAACTGGGAGGTTGCTGGCCAGGCTGAGGGACGCATGGTGCTCCACCCCCACACCCCTGCACAAATGTCTTGCACCAGGCCTCTAGTTTGGCATAAACCCTCATATATTATATGATTCAACCGTGTCTCTGCTGAATTGGCTCAAGTAGTGACAGGCAGCAGGGACCCATTGTTTGTCTGATTAGGTTTATGTTGCATTGTGTGCCCACCACCAAAAGTCAAATCATTTTCCTTCACTATATATTTGGTCCCCTTTACCATTTACTAATTCTCCCACTCCCTTCCCTTAGGTAACCAGCATACTGTTGTCTGTGTCTATGATTTTCAGTTTTATATTCCACATATGAATGAAATTATATGCTTTAGCTTTTCCTGCCTAACTTATCTCGCCTAGTATAATATTCTCAAGGTGCATCCATGTTATCCCAAATGGCAGTATTGCATATTTTTTATGGCTGAGTAGTATTCCATAATCTATACTAGTATGTGCCACATCTTTATCCAGTCCTCTATAGAAGAACACTTTGGTTGTCTCCATGTCAACTAAAGTGTCCAGTGAATAATGCTGCAATGAATAGAAGCGTTTTGGAGTTTTTCGTTAGATACCCAGAAGAGGGATTTCTGGTTCATATGGTAACTCTATTCTTAATTTTTTGAGAAACTGCCATACTGTTTCCCATAGTGGCTGTACCAGTTTACGTTCCTACCAGTAGTCAATGCGGGTGCCTTTTCCTCCAAACCCTTTCCAACATTTGTTATTGCCTGTCTTGTTGATAATAGCCATTCTAACAGATGTAAGGTCATATCTCACTATAGTTTTGGTATACATGTATGTTCTAAATCTAAAAAATGTAAAACATTGTATTCTTAGCAAATTAAATTTAAAATACATTGACAGTCTGCTTTGCTCACATTATGTAAACATTTTTTTCTAATTCTTTAACTATTCTCTGTTATTGTTTTTTTGTATTACATGTTAAATGTAGACTCTAATAGATATTTTTTTTTAATTTTTTTTTTGAAAACAATACATTTCCTGTAATGGAAGTCTGTGGTAATATATTTCCTCAGCTTCTGTATGTTTAGAGAAGTTTTTATTTCTCTTTCATATCTAAAATAAAACTTTGCTGAATATATTATTCTTGGCTGATAAATCTCTCTTTCAGTAGTTTAAATATTTGTTTCCATTCTCTACTAGCTTGTGGAGTTTCTGCCGAGAAATCTGATGATAACCTAAGGGCTTTCCCTTACAGATTTTTTTCCTTCTTTTCCCTGGTTGTCTTGAGAATACTTTCTTTGTCATTAATTTTTATAGTTTTAATACCCTGTGTATTGGAGAAGGATTGTGGTAATAAGGTATCTATTTGCTTCTTGGACTTGAGAATCTAGCTCTTTCCATATTTAACTATTTGTATAGTCTCTTCGTTCCCTTTTCCGTCTCTTCTGGTATGTCTATTATTATGCCAGTCTTCTTAAGTTATTGAGAGTTATTTTGTGACCTAACATGTAATGTATCCTGAAGAATGTTCCATGTGCACCTGAAATGAATGTGTATTCTGCTGTTTGGGATGAATGTTCTATCCATCTTGTCCAATGTGTCACTTAAGACAGGTGTTTCCTTCTTTATTTTCTGTCTGGATGATCTATTTATCATGATTATGGGGTGTTAAAGTTCCGCACTATCACTGTTATACTCTCAATCTCTTTTGTCATAACTGTTAATATTTGCTTTATGTATTGAGATACTCATGATTGGGAGCATAAGTTTACAAGTGTTATATCTTCTTCCTTTATTGAATCCTTTATTATTATGAAATTCCCTTCCTTGTCTCTTATTACAGCCTTTGATATAAGTATTGCTACCCCAGATGGGTTTTTTCCTCCCCTCATTTACATGAAATATCTTTCTTCATCCCTTCACATTCAGTCTATGTGTGTCTTTAAATCTGAATCTGAAGCAAATCTCTTGAAGGCAGCATATGTACAGATATGTTTTTATTTATTCAGCCACTCTATGTCTTTTGATTGGAGCATTTAATCCACTTATATTTAAAGTAATTATTAGTAAGCACATACTTATTGCGATTTTGTTAAATGTTTTCTGGATGTTTTTGTAGGACTTCTCAGTTCTTTTTCTCTTGCTCTCTTCCTTGGTGATTTGTTGACTTTATTTCCAGCCCCTTCTCTTAAAATTTTTGTGTGTGTATCTATTATGGCTTGTGGTAACTAAGATCTACACTAATAAAAGAGAAACATACAAATTGACCATCACTCCACTACACCCACCAGCCAATCAGTAGTGGGTATGCAAATTAACCCAACAAAGATGTGGCGGCCATGGAGCTTGAGCGAGCAGGAGGCTTGGGTTGCCCACAGTGATGGAGGAAGCCAAGCTCTTCCCCATCCCTCACCCCCCGGCCCCACCCCTACCCCCGACGCCTTGTTTGGCCCTGGCATCCGCTCAAGGCTACAAAGTTTCAATTATGGAAGATAAATAAATCCCAGATACCTGCTTCCAGCTGGCCCTGGCCTCTACTCAAGGAGGCACTGGGGGGAAAAAAACACACACACACACACACACACACACACACAAAAAAAGGGGGGGGGGGTTGAAATAGGAGGGGCAACTCCTCAGTAAACTTCACATTAATTCAGAATATAGATGTCTTACCTTACTGCTGGCCTCAAAATTCAGAGAATTCCTATTTTTCATACCCAATGCATGATCACTTCTGTATCATCCCACTACTACCGGTAGATCTTCTGAGCTGTGATTAACAACCTCTCATGATGGGGAATATAGCATTTTTGGAGGCCAGTTTTTGAAATTTTGGACATTTGAGTGCTCCAAAAGGAAAGACCATCCTGGGCTTGCCTTCATGGCTCCAGACTTTAACTTTGATTAAAAGTAATACAATCATTAGCCAAATTTGACTCTGTATAAAGAGAATAATAATATAATCTGATACAAGTTTGTTACAGTTTTTTGTCTAGCTCTGAGGATCATAGCCTAAAAAAATCTAACCTTGTTTGTTCATGGCAGCGTTTGTACTTAATCTGCTGTGTTTTTGTTGTTTGTTTGTTTGTTTGTTTGTTTTCCTGGTCAGAATTTTTCCTTTTTGTCTATTAGCTGTTCTTCCTGTGTCACTTGCCAAGGCTTGAGCTCATACAAAACTGGAGCTATCATTCATTTCATCTCCATATCTGTGTCTGGAAATAATGACTTGAGTCCCTTTACTGTCCTCTTTTGAATGAATATACATGTGTCCATTCCTGCCAATATGCCACCATAACTGAAAGAGGATGTGTCCCAAAGAGCTTGAAGGAGAGCTGTGTGCTCATTTGTCTACTTCTTTCTGTTATCTTAAATACTAATATCAGTACAGTATAAGATCACTGTGGTTGCAGAGTAGCCTTGTCTCATTCGTGGCTCACTCATTCTCTCTTGAACTTAAAGTATCTACATCTTTTCCCCAATGTACTGCTTAGCTAACCTAAACACAAGACCTAACATTTATTCCTATTGTTTTATCTTATAGAGGCAGCTCATTACTGTAGTTTAGCAACGTTATTCATATTTTAATTTTATATTTTGGTAAACTCAATCTTCTCAACATTATTGAAGAATTTGAGCATGCCTGTGTATTATTATTTACATTATGGATATAGTTTTGGTTAGATTGTGTAAATATTAGACCTCCCTGGCATTATATTAGAAATCTATAGGGTGATATTTTTCATTCAGCTATTTAGAGATCGTGAGAGTCAGCAGAAGCCTGTGCCAGCCCCATTTGCTTATAATGTCGTAGGTGCTTTCGAACATGATGCATGCCTCCCTGGAGTCTAGACACACTGCATTTCCGTGGTTACATTGCCAAAGACAAAGTAGACCAGCATAATGTGACTTTTCTTTGGTATGCCTCTTTTTAGTTCCTGCAAATCGTCTCTTGGATTAAATCCTTTTAAGAATCTCACCTAAGATTTATGTCTAGCTCTCTAGTTTGTAACATGAACAGAGTCTACTTTCTGCTTTCCAAAAACAGAATTGGCATTTTCCTACTTCCAGTTTTCTGTGATTCTCCAGAGAGCCCCCAAATGGTCCAGAAGCCTATTTGCAAGTTTCCCCAGGTTCCTAGAATGCTATCATTCAAGCCAGGCAAGTTGAGGTCACTGAGGCCTAATTTTTCACCATCTCTTTGCCACAAAAGTACTCAGTGCTTTTTTCCTTTGCTCTAGTGGGAAGACGTTATAATATTTTTCTGACTCTAATCTTTGCTTGGGTCTTGCAACTCTTTAAATTGTTATGAGAACTACAAGAAAATGGGCAACCTTAAAAAGTTTGTCACTTGTCATTATTGTGGTATCCCTCCTTTGCCCAGTGTTGGTTGTAGTATTTGGGGGCTGTTCCAGAGATGAGGGATAGGAAAATTGTCTCAGCCTCAGTTATGCATGGGTACTGTGGTCATCATTCTTCATCTCATGTGTGTTAATGATTACTGGTAATGTCTCCTAGTCTTTGAGGAATCAGAGAATTAAAACATCATCCCTGCCTGTGAAAATCCTTTGCTGCTGAGTAGTATCTTCTCTTACAAAGGTATACTCTACAGCCTCTGTCCATCAGCTTCTGTGCTGTTATTCCATCTGCTTGCATATTGCTGTACTTTGGCTTGATCCATTCATATTTTGCTGCCTCAGCTAGATGATGAGTCACTAGTGGTCAGTGACCTGCCTGTGCCTGTGTCCCCTTAGCACCCCCTGAGCACATGGTCAAAGCAGTACTCAGAAAATGTTCATCCAGTTTCATCAATTTTAGACAAAGTTATCATGATAAGTATCATGAAATTGTGGTACACCAGAGTGATGATATATAATTACAATAATAGAATTCTGTATCTTTAAGCAATGAGGCTCCTCCTCTCTATGGTAAAGAATTAATAAGTACTTTCCCAGTGATGTTTCTAGATCTCCTTTTCCAGATTCTCTTTGTTCACTGAATTTTTGCTTCTCTTTTTCTAACATATTGGTTATTTCATGGTACTATACTCTTGACATTTTAAATTTTTGATTCCTGGCATTATTTGTTTCACTGTTGCATAGTAACGTTTTTGTTCTTTGCAACCATCTGCTTATTTTAAGGTGTGTAATTTTTCAATGGCATGGAATACTTTTATATCTTTAAATGTTTTTAAAGACAAATCTAAGATCTTTATGTGCATTATTTTTCTTTTTGGTAGACCTCATATTTTGTCTTTAATGAGCACTCAGTAAGTGCAGAAGTGGGTTATTTTATAGTGGATGATGTTTGAAGTTTATTTTACTAAAATGTAGATTGTCATAAAAATCATTCCATTTGTTGTATAAAGAATTAATAAGGCCATTTTTTATAAGTGAGGAAAGTGGGGCTCAATGAGGTCCTCACTTGTCCATGATGACTTAGGTTGTGATCCTAGCCCTATTTATTCAGGTCTGAAGTGTTCATACTTGAGGAAACTCCTTGCCAGCTATCTGTCCCACTGAGCCTTGGGCACCAGGAAATCGGAGATGGAATATTCATCTGTTAGAGCAGAAACTTGTCAGACCCATTACCTGTTTCAGCCTGTTAATATGACAAGAATAAAGCAACCACTCACAGAAAACTGGAGCCTAGAAATATCTCCACTGATGTGGAAGTCAGGAGAGTGAGAAATAAGTTGGAGGTTCAGGTGGTATGCACCTCCCCAACTCCTCCCCCCTTCCTTTTTTTTTTTTTTTTTTTTTTTTTAACATTATGATTTTGGGGGAAAACAATAACAGGCTGATACTGAAATTTGAGGGTGCTGGGGGAATCCCTAGATCATACTTCAGAAATGAATATTAAAAAGGTTTGATACAAAGTTAAATACAACAATAGAATAATTTTTAGTAGGAAACTATAAATAATGTCAAGAACAATATTTATGTTCTTAGATATCTGTATATGACTATTCAGAGTAAAGCAGTGAACAAACAAGGGCTCATGAGCCTCATAATACTTGGTTAGATTTGCCTAGTGTCTAGAACCAGACATGGAAATGATGGTCATCCTTCATTCACATTCACGCTTATTCAGCAAACATTAATTGAGCACCTATTATATACATGCCAGGCTAGTTTCACAGCATGGTAGATAGATTGTGCTCTCAGGCTGATGGTCAGAGAGCACAATCTATCTACAATACTGTGAAACAGGTTATTAAAATATGTACATTTTAGGTGGGTATCTTTTCCTAATCTTTTTAAACTTATGAAAAGTCTGCATCAGGTCAGTAAGTCTCTGGCAAGCACATCACTCTCTCTGTGTGTAATCCTAGGAGAGACACTTGTCTTCTGCCTAGAACCCAGTCTGCTGTCATGAGCTGTGAGCCTGACAAATGGTTTCTCTTGTCAACAGCTCCCTATAGCCATTGTCATCTTTGACTAATCTGATTCTTCTAAGGAAACCAAACTAACGTAATATTCTAACAAAAATATCGTTATTCATTATTAATGCCTTGCATTTCTTTTAAGTATAGCAGACTTGTGTTTATGTTCAAACCTTCCTTAACTTTTGTAACCTTTTTTCCTATTGCCTAAGCGTCTTCTGTAATTGGTACAGCATTTGTATCTTTGTAGCTGTCTTCTTGTGTATATACTTTTCTAAAAACTGGCTCTTATATCAAATACAGAGTGTTTATTGTTATTTGTTTCATAAGAATCATATTTACTTATTGGTTATCTGATTACAGGGCTCACCAATTTAACAAGCTCCTAACAACTTTATTGTCCTTAGTCTATTTTTAATTTAAGAGCCTTCTTTTCCAACCATTTTCATGTCTTTTTTTATATCCTCTTAGTATTTTTTATCATTACATTTAAATTTATTTTTTAATATTTGGTAATACTATACATTTGGCCCTAGATGTTGACTTCTAAAAATCAAATAGCCTTAGGGTATTGTGATCATTGTGTGTAGAAGTCTGTGGTACTTCCTAGGAACCAGCTGCAGATACTAGGAAGAGACCTGGAGAAAGTGTTAACTCTTTGCCTGCTTGCTTGCAGGAGGAATGCCAGCTCCTGAGCAGGCCTCACTGGTGGAGGAGGGGCAACCACAGATCCGCCAGGAAGCTGCCTGCATTGGCCCAGGCATGGAACCCGAGACCACAGCCACCACTATTCTAGCTTCTGTGAAGGAGCAGGTAAATCCTCTTTTTGGAATTTGCAATTAATTATTTCTTCAATGCCTTTAAAAATTAATCTTTGGATGTGTTTTAAATTTTCTAACGTCCTTGACGCCTTCACGTTTTCTAATTATAAGGTGTTTACATCCCTGAGTACATTGGGATGACTGGCATGTAGAGCTGCTCCAGGTGCCAGTCAGAATCGGAACATGCAGGATACTTGTGCGTCTGCAAGTAAGGACAATATTGATGGTGATCGGTGTCTGTCTCCCCCATTGCAGAGTGTGTGCATGCCCGCAAAGCTTCGTCAAGCGTAGTCACATTGTTAACTTCTCTGCCAGGACTCTGGCAACCTTTGGCCTGTAGTGTTGAACCTTTAACATGGGTATTATATAGGACTGTCTCTGTGATTTTTGGATAAAGGCTATATTTGTTGTGTTTGTCTGAATCTAAGTATATTCATTTTGTGAGCTAGTGTTCTAATACTTGTCAAACTGTGCCAGTTTGCTTCAATGTCATATTTATGTTGTTTTTCTTAAGGCCCTTAATACTGTTTATCCTCCAAACCCAAGTAGCCTTCTAAATTAGAACTTAAAAATTGGAATTTCTAAATTTAATTTTTTATGCTTTAAAAGTTTCATAAAGTGAATTTAATATTAAAGCTACAGAGATAGACTTCAATCCCTCCCTTCAAAACAAAACAAAAATATACATCATTTGTGAGAGTTAATGTGCTGGATATAATCTAACTAAAGTCTTAAAAATCTTATGATTAACTCTCTGGGTCATTTTTTTCTCAAAAGTTATAAATGTAGATATATATTTGCTGGAATATTCTTTTAAAAATCAATATTGGCAGTTCAAATGACCAATGAGTACAAATAGTAAAGAATTTTTTTAATACCTCTTTATTTACTATTGCTATAAAATAGGTGTGTGTTATGAACTATGACATATGTCTGACATTAGAGCTATGTTATTAAGAAAAATGTTTTCACAACTTATTCTAATATTAAGATGTCAAAATATTTGCCATTCCTCCTCCCTGAAATTAGTTTATAAATATCCCACAGCTTAAGAATTTGAGAAGATAAGAAAATTGTAGTTGGTATTGTTTTTGTTTTTTACCAAACCATAGTTTATCTTTGCTTCTCTCACCTTTAGGGAGGGAAAAGGCACCCTTTTTTAAAAATTTTTATTTTTTATAGTACTTCATTGTTGTCAAGATTTGACCCAAGGAGCTGTAAAATGAAAAGACACTGATTTATTTGGGGCTCTTAAAGTATACTGCATTCTTGTGAAATATGATGGTAAATTTGTCAAAAGGCCCAGAACTGAATTAAAACTAGAAACTGTTTTCAGTAACCATAGCAACAGGACTTTGTGTTTGTGTTTTGAGACCAGATACCCTGCATGTTGAGGACAATTGGAAACCTATCATCAATTTGGCACTGTAGTTCCTTGATGGCTTCAGATGCCTTCTAAGTTTTATATTTTGGCAATAAGTAGTGTTCTGAATGGATATTTGGGAGATAGCCAGAAGGGTTTCATTTTTTTCAAGATAGCTAAAAAACAAACAAAAACAAACCAAACCAAACCTCCAAAACCAGATATTTGTTATTTATTAGGAGAATTACCTTATATCTCCTGTTATTTTCTTAGAAGGATATATTCTACTCTTTGCTTCTATTCCTGTTCTAAAATTTTAAGTTCATTAGTATGCATTTACAGTCTTTATTCTTAAATTATTTTAAAGTTGGTTTTTCAATATTTAAATTATTTTAAAGTCAATGGTCAGTCAGTATTTCAATCTTTGAAGCCAAGACACTGTATCTATCTCTTGTTCCAAGATACTCATCCAACTTTAAATAACTTAACTGTAGCTAGTACAGGGTTTTTGTGGCACCAGGCGAGATATTCTGAGATCTCAATAGTTGGCATAAAAATTTCTTAGGACTTTTTAAAAATATGTCACTCCCTATCATCTGCCCAATGAGACACAGTTAGGTAGAAATAAAAAACCTAATTATTGTACTATTCATCTTATATATTTGATTGTATTAGTCTATTAGTCAGAATCTGACATTCTCAGTCTTATTATACTTAAATGGAATAGTTAATATTAGATTATGTCCTTGATCATGTTCTGTAGCAATAGAACCATATTCTTCGGTGGGTTGCATAATTATACTAGAGGACTGGTGCATGAAATTTGTGCATAGGTTGGGGCTTCCCTCAGCCCAGCCTGCACCCTCTCCAATCTGGGACCCCTGAGGATCAGGCCTAAACTGGCAGTCAGACACCCCTCTCACAATCTTGGACCGCTGGCTCCTAATTGCTCACCTGCCTGCCAGCCTGATCACCCCTTACTGCCTTTGCATGCTGGCCTGATCACTCTCCCCCCCCCCCCCCCCCCCCCCCCCCCCCCCCCCCCCCCGCCCACCTGGTCACCCCACACAATCTGCTGTTCAGTTGTTTTGTCATCCCTCACTAACCCCCTTGCTGGCTAGTCGCCCCACACAGCCTGCTTGTTCAGTCATTTGGTCATCCCTCACTAATCCCTCTGCTGTCCTGGTTGTAGGCAGCCATCTTGTGAAGATGTGAGGTTCAATTTGCATATCACCTTTTTATTATATAGGATATGCCATACTACTATGCAGTGCTCATAGCCCTGGATTGATGGTATCAGCTCCACTAATCTCAAAGAACAGGCCTTGTTTGATGGCAGCCATATCTCAGGAAGGAAGTTTCCTTAGGGTACGGAAGGAAGAGACTCCTGCAGTGTAACTGGATGGATGGACTGGGTTCCCATCCCAGCCCCACTACTTAATGTGTGATATTGGGAAGATTTCTTAACCTCTCTAGGCCTCCATTTTTTGGTAAAATGAGAATAATGGTTATTAAGGACATTAAATTAATCTATGTAAAATACTTACAATAATGTCTGGCACTTAGTGCTCTTAGTAAGGGTTAATATTACTATTGTAATCTTCATTTCCACATAAGGATAAAAATCTCTTCTTATACTGTTTTTAAGTATATACTGAGGTTCAGTGAGCCTCCTTTTGACAATTGATCTGAAAACAAGGAAACATTCTGAATAGTGGGCCATATTTCTGTTGTGACAATATTTCGCTTCTGCATGGTATTAAACTTTCAAAACATCATCATGTTGGTCTCACAGATTAGCACAGTTTTAGGTTTATAATATAAGAAATAGAGCATGTGAAAATATTTATTTATAACATGCTGATTTTGTGCAACCCCAAAAGTAACATAATATCAAGTATTTGGTTAAATAATTGGGAAATGATACCTTTTAGTACACAACTTGAGGGAAAAGGTGTGGTTTCTTGAATAAAGCACATTCAAGCCACTAAAATAGCTTATACGTACTTCCTTGCTACCCTGCCCCCCAGACCCTTCATTGCCAATTTATAAAATAATTGGGAAGGAAATAGCAGGCAACCAGAGTGGTCTTGTTAACAAATCATTGGTCTATTACTATATAAAATTGGTTTTAGATTGTCATAAAATAATTAAATCTTCCTCTACATGGTGACATTTTCCTAGGATCTAGAAGCCAGAAACTATTCCTATTCCTTGACAAAATGCTGATATTCACATTCCCCTCTTTTGTAATGTGATAACCTTTCATATTTATGTCAGTCACATAGATGCATACCTGTGCAATTATATATTTAAAGTCCTTGCTCTTTGGCAGATAAAAGAAGGAGCCTACTTTGTTCAAGTGACACCTCTTTCCTGAAGCCATCTTCACCCACCTGCAGTCAAATCTCCCTCCTGCCTTATAGCACTTTATAGCCCTCCTGTGACTTATCCCATGCTGCTTTGGATGATAAAATCAGCTACCTGAGGACAGAGCCATGTTTTATACGTTGTTTCACACGTTACCAGCCCCTTTTATAAGTGATTGTTCAGGAAGGGAATGGATGTCTAATACTAGCTATCACATTGTCTCCAACTGCCAGACTGTTTTGTGAAGATAATGGGACCTGGAGCCATATTCATAGAAACAGTATTAAGAAAGAGAATAGCACCCAAAAAAAAACTAATTACCCATCTGTATATTCTTTTCTCTAAGATAGCATGAATTGCATTTATCCGTACTGGTCTAGGAATTAAATCCAATCTCTGCGTGAAGCAAACTAAAATTTTATTTCATAGTGATGGTCTAATAATGGCATAAGGTTATATATTTCATCTCCATCTAACTTAGCTGATTTACGTGTAGGAAATAAAAAGATGTGACTATCATGGTGTTACCAAAGAATATCTACCATCATCCTTTATACCAGGTGATATAGATAACCACTAAAGAAAAGTCAGTTAAGGTTCATGCTTGAGAGAAATAGTCAACCCGTGGGAATAACGAAGCAAAATGATCCTTGGACTTGAATCTGAAATTACAGGAAATGTCAATTGAACTTTAAGCTACCAGTTTGCTGTAATCAGGATCATCATTTGGCAGGTCCTACTGTTCAGCTCAGCTCTTAGTAAGAGTCCAAGAGTCCACGATGAATGCAGATGTTGGAAACAAGGACTTTAAAAAATAATTATTTTTATTGAATTCAGAGAGGAAGGGAGAGAGAGAGAAACATCAATAATGAGAGAGAATCTTTTGATTGGCTGCCTCCTGCATGCCCCCTACGGGGGATCGAGCCTGGCCGCCCAGGCACGTGTCCTTGACCAAAATCAATTCCAGGACCCTCACTCCGCAGGCTGATGCTCTGTTCACTGAGCCATACCAGCTAGGGTGGAAACAAGGGCATTTTTTTTTTTTAAATCCTGATAGTTTTCCAATATCTGGGAAATTTAAGAATGGCCTAGGACATAGCTTAATAAAGTATGTACAGTAAGATAAAGAAATGTGGCCATATAATATCTTAAAAAAAAAAAAAAAAAAAGGTGGCCAAATGTGATGCCTTCAGAGCTCCTGCTGCCATCCCTGTGACTTAGTTAGAGGTGTCAGCTGACTTCAGAGGCACAAAGGAAGCCATTGACCAGGGCTGTTACTATCAATTGGGAGAGGAAAATACCCTTTAAAACACCATCTGGCCTATCACAGATAGGGTTAGCAATAGTTCTATACAGAATGTAACTTGATTTACGTTTGTAAAATTACACATGTACTGTGTATTATACTGTTTTGTTTTCTGTCATGAAGTTGCTTAAATAATTGAGATCTCTTTTTGAACTTGGCCATATTCAGGCACTCTTAACTTCCTTTCTGTTGTTCTCTCACAAACCACATTCCTTATTTTTGGTTTATTATGTAAGAAGTTTGGAATCCAGATGGAAGGTTGAGGCCATTCTAGAAAATATGAAATGGTAAGCAAGGAAAGATTTGGTAAAAATAATTATATTTGTACTTCTCTTGCTACAGTGAAGTCCTAATTAGATACCGCATGCACTTTTTTGTTATCTTTGATGAGTGAAAATTGCAGTGTTCTTCATTAGTGAGTCTCTCAAAGAGAACACTACCTTTCAGGATACTATCTCCACTTCTGGGAAAATCCAGTTCTACCTTGGTATGAACTTAAGTGATATTTAAATTTCAAAGGGTAAAATGAGAGTCATTAGGGATCCTTAATTTTTTGAAGATAAAATAAGGAAATTTGGAGCCCAACTGTGCCCTATTGATATTACTTCATTTTTGCATGGATATGTTAGCCTCAGTAATTACACACCCTTCCTGTATGGCAGAATGCCCAGAACTGAACAAATTCCAGCACAATTATTTACTTTATTCCTCTGAAACTGAAAAACTCAACTGTTGTGCACCTGCCTTTGCAACTTCCTTTTATTTGGCCCCTACATGTTAGTTCTCTATGACACACCTCACATGCAGAAGACAGAATTTTATTTCAGCTGTAAAGTATAGTCTGTTGTCTAGCTAAAAGCCCTATACTAGAAATACAGTGCCTCAAACTTCTCATTTTTCTATTAGTAATTTAGTATTTTTATTTACTTATTGGTAACTGAATTATCCAGTTAATTGTAATTATTGCATGGTGTCTGGTGAAGTCTCCTGTGCCTGCACTGCATCATCAAACACAAGGTAAGATAGTGTTTTTTCTTAGTGATTTCTGTGGGATCTTCAAATTTTCAGCTTTATCTCCTTAATATTATGGAATTGAGGTTCAAAATGAGGTCAAGTGTTAGCGCTCTTATGACACTGGCCAGGACTCAAGAATTCTGAACCTTGATCCTTGGCTGTCAGGAAATCAGCCCTCTTAAATTGCATGTGTTGTGGTCACAGTGTAACATTTTTTCTCTTTTATGTCTTAATGATGTACTGTATATCCCACTTCAGGTATCTCTGTGATTAAAGACTACATAGAGTATGTCCAAAAGGTTTATTTAGTATTTGAGAGTTCAAAAAAATTTTCCCTCAGCAAAATACAGAAGTAGAGTGACAACCATTATAGTTAACATATATTTTAACATCTCATGCTTTCTGAGAGACTGATGGATATTCAGCTGGATCTGTAAGCAAAATTTACCAATCTTACGTATCCCAGGAATACATTGTTAATAACAGTATTCTCTTTTGAGTCAATTGGAGACATTTTTTAGGTGCATTGACACACATCTCCAGGAATTTGAACAAACTCCATCTGGCTTTTCACACATAGCTACATCACATGCACAAGATATGAAATACATAATGGGTGCCCCAAATACTTATTGGGTTAATGAACTTAGAATGTAAAAATGCTCACTTGCCCCTCTATAGTTAGCTTATGCTTGCTTTTAACTAAATAAAATACATTGGTTGAAAGCCTACTGTGAGCAAAGCTCTCTGTCCAGGAAAGGGAGGGAAGGGGTGAGGAGACAAAGATGATGTGTTTTATACAGTTTTTACCCTCAGAAGAATGCAGAGACATAAATAGTATCATATACTTTTTAAAACATATATATTTTATTGGTTTTTTACAGAGAGGAAGAGAGAGGGATAGAGAGTTAGAAACATCAATGAGAGAGAAACATCAATCTGCTGCCTCCTGCACACCCCCTACTGGGGATATGCCTGCAGCCAAGGTACATGCCTTTGACCAGAATCGAACCTGGGGCCCTTCAGTCCACAGGACGATGCTCTATCCACTGAGCCAAACTGGTTATGGCATCGTATACTTTTATGTCCAGTAATTGGACCCACAAAGTCCAGAAACATGTACTGTTACCCCTTTTTTATTTAAGCAGGCTATAGATGTATGCTATAATATATCAGTTTTATGTAAATTTGTTAACTTAGGCACTCTTAATTTTAATTTTTACCACTGAATTAGCATTACCATTCTTTTACACTTGAAAGTAATATATTATTTCTTTATTAATACTTAAAATCAACACTGACTTTGCATGTTTAAAATGATAATTTCCTTTCCAGTTCACAATTCCTATTCAGTTAAATTATGAATATATGGAATAATTTTTCCCCTGTACATGCAAACTTTATGCTATTAAATTTGAAATAAGTGACTGCTGAGTTGGTGAGATTAAATGGATGACAGGATCATTCAACATTGAATTCTCTGCACTACATGATCATTTTTCTTTTTAGAATCACTTCTCGTGAGAAAAATATTTCAGAAACATATTTTTCCCTTCAGGTATAACCCTGAAGTTATGCCATAGCTATAGAAAAATACAGTCTATATTCATGTTTAATTGTTCTCAATTTCTAAATTGCCATTTTTGTTTCTTTTGCATGATTGGATTAATATGGTCTTACTGCATCTGTTTTTATTTGATGAATGTATTGTTTCCAAAGTGATGAGATCTGCAAAGTAATTTAGGATATGATTCTTTTGTTTTAGGCATTCCTAAGAAAAATCATTTAAAATGTATACTTTTTTCCCCAAGTAGTTCAAAAAGATCTATTTTGAGCTTATGAGTTTTTATGTGTTCAAATCTTAATAATACAGGGGTTGCAAATAACAGAAACAGTATGCAAGGAGATTGGAAGAGCACATGATTGAAACTTGAAGACAAATGCATGTTATACAATTAACTTCTGTATAAATTATTTCAGAGATGAAAATGGCTACGATAAATTGGAAGATAGTTTTCTTAGAATTGAGATTCCCTTGGCTCTTGAAATAAAATTTAATTTTAAAAATTATAATTTAAGGCATGTCAATATATAGACTATTTAATATAGACTTTTACATATGAAAATTTCTATAAAGCAGCATGACATCAAAAAAGTGTTTATTATGTGGTATTACCTACCCTAATAGGCATATATCTGATTAGTAAATTTTCCCACAATTATTCCTAAACTCTAACTCAAGATATAGGTCCTTCGCCACTGCATGCAAAGGAATTAATTCTTACTATTTCCTCCATATTTAGCATTTCTGTATTTTTTTTTTTAGAAATTTATTTCTATCATAAAATTGATGTAAACTCTTACTTATCCCCTTTGCAAAATCTTTTCATAAATTGTTGAGTTGCTTTTTAAAACAAAGAGTAACCCTGCCCACCTGTGAACTTAATCAGCACCTTCGTTTTTCTCTTTATGACCTTAGCTACCTCATGTTTCTCATTTTAAAGGTATATCTGTTGGAAGTGAGGTAGTGTGCTGGAGTTTTCCCATTGCAACTTTTCTCATTGTTTCTTGATAAAGTAAATATTGTTTTTGGTTTAATGTAAACTATTAACAGCAGGATCTTGATTTTTTTATTTCAATTAGCAAAATATAATGGGAAAGTGAATTTTTGTTAAATTATTTTATGGAAAAATATATCTTAGTAATTGCTACTTGTTGGCATTATTCTAAACCAATTGATTAGAAGATGTGATAATCTGTAGATAAGAACATAAAACTTACATTTGTGTAGTGATGGATGTAAACAGAATGCTATTAACCTGTTAACCGGGGAGTTCCCTTTTTAATGACGCAACCTGTAACGGGCGTGTACTCTTCCACTAGGACGTGTCAGTACGTCACGCCCGGAGGATGTAATTTCATATTATTTTTTTTTATTTATACTTAATGAAAATAAATGAAATATATATTCGTTTATTTATATATATAAAGCACAAAGGAAAATACAAAATTACAAAAAAAAAAGAAAAGAATAATGACAAAAAAAAATAGATACGTCGAATTAAAAAATTATAAATTTTACAAACAATGATAAAGATTACAAAAAATAGCCGAAACTGGTTTGGCTCAGTGGATAGAGCGTCGGCCTTCAGACCTAAAGGTCCCGGGTTCGATTCCGGTCAATGACATGTACCTTGGTTGCCGGCACATCCCCAGTGGGGGGTGTGCAAGAGGCAGCTGATCGATGTTTCTCTCTCATCTCATCGATATTTCTAACTCTCTATCCCTCCCCTTTCCTTCCTGTCTGTAAAAAATCAAAATATTAAAAAAAAAAAAAAAAGATTACAAAAAATATATACCGTCCCTCTCGGGGCGCAACATATATTTTAAGGACGTATTCATACATCCTACCTGTTCCCGATATTGTTTATGTTTGACGTATTTATAGGTCCCGCTCGGTTAACAGGTTAACACTTAGCTTATCTGAGTGTTAAGGGAAATGTATTTTACTAATAGGGAAAATGTATTTTACTGGTGTGAAACTATTTTTTGGTTGGTTTTTAAAATTTAACTTTTGATAAAACCTCTTTTGATTTCCCGTTAAAAACCATGAAGAGACTCACCCTATTGCTGGAACTGGAGATTTCTCCTCCTCTCTGGCCGGTAGAGTGGGATTGAGAAGAGTGCTCAGTGCATCACCTGTTCCAGGCCTGTCATGAGGAAAAAGAACCTACATTGGTAGCTTTTCTGGGCCTGCCACTTTATGATACAACCCAATTTTGCTCTTTTCTCTCCCAACTACGTACTGCTGCCATCACCGTACCACCACCACGGGAAACAGACATCAGCCCCTCTAACCCAACAAGCCTACTGACAGTACACTGACTACATTTTGAAATGATTTCACATATCTCTTTGCGGTGGGGACCTATCTGTACCAAGATGATTATATTTTCTAGCTTTTTTAATACTTTCAGCATTGTTTCATTAAAAATGTAGCCCTCATGAGTCATGTGTAAGCCTGAAGAAATATCAAAAGAAGTTGAGAATTTATCACTGCCACCGTGGCACATACCCATCTCTAATCTATCCTTGGCTTTCATAACCTGAATGCAATACAAAGCCAATTGTAATCACACTGACTGATTTATTTGAGCTGGCAGAGCTCACATCAGTATGTTCTCTAAATGTTCCCTTTTGATATATTCCTAAACAAAAGGTTAATGTAGAAATTAGAACTGTCGTATTTTATGACTAGAGCTATGCAAAAAATATGGAGCCATTTCTAATACAATTCTTGTATCTGGGAAAAAAAAAAAAAGTTCCACCTTTGAGATCCTTTATCCCAGAAACGCTCAATAAAATAAAGTAGGTTGGCCACAGTATTGCAAAGCATAAAGCCCAGTTTGCTATTCTGTGGCTGTTTTAGCTAGCATTTTCATTGCTCTAAATAGATTTTTAAACATCTTGAGAAAACCATGTTGACCAATACCATCTTTCATTTCCATAGTAGATTAGCACTGGACAGTTGGAAGGGCAAGCACCTTGACAGTTCAGCAAAAAGTCAGATGGCCACCTGGGAGCATCATCACAGCCAGCCAGCTTCTGGATCCTCTAGAAAAGGCACATAGAGCCCTGGGGCTTCAGTTTGCCCTGAGGACATCACTGTACCACAGTGAATACTTTTAATTGTTATATCATCTTTATTTATAGTGATAATCTGATAATCCAGGGGAGTGAGTGGTCTAGATGTGACTTATTCCTGACAGGCATAGAACTTGGTCACTTGCACTACAGCAAGTTGCTCCAGAAGGTAGGAATATAGCCTCCAGCTGAGCAGCCTTGAGAGCAGCTAAAATAATTATTCACAGCCAATAGTTTCTGCCATGGTCATAGTCTCCTTGGGAAGAATGCGAGTATCCTTAA
This sequence comes from Pipistrellus kuhlii, assembly GCF_014108245.1. NCBI lineage: Eukaryota > Metazoa > Chordata > Mammalia > Chiroptera > Vespertilionidae > Pipistrellus > Pipistrellus kuhlii. The sequence goes on along the minus strand of NW_023425573.1, from coordinate 49,024,454 downwards.
ACCTGACAAGGGATGGGTCCAGGCTGCCTGTCACTACTTATGCCAGTTAAGCAGAGATAAGATTGAATTGCACATGAGCATTTTTTGTTTTACAAATAGAGGCCTGTTGCTGAAATTGGTGCACTGGAATGGGGGGTGGCTTCAGCCCAGCCTGCTCCCTCTCATAGTCTGGCAGGCAAACATCCCTTTCACAGTTTGGGGCTCTTACAGCCTGGACCCCTTGCTCTTTACCACTGGCCTGCAGTGGAGGAAGGGGAGACTCCCACCACTGCCACTGCGTTCAACAGCTGTGAGCCTGGCTTCTGGCTCATCAGCTGTGTCTACCCCCTGGTGGCCAATACGCATCATAGCAACCCGTCATTCTGGTTGTTCCGCTGTAACTTCACTTAGACTTTTATTATATAGAAAGTGCAGGCAGCATGGGAGAGCAGCAGGTTATCTGCTGCCCCCCCCACCCCCCCTTTCTGCTTATATTGGGTAGAAGAACAAAGAATACATGGGGAAATGGGCAAAAGGAATACAAATGGGTATAATGGTTACAGGTTACAGCAGTGTGGGCAGGGATTGCAAAAGATGGGTGCCTCTGGGACTCTATTGTTTCAGCAAGGTTGCTAATCTTTCCATGGTGGTAGGCAGTTCTCAGATAAGGAGAATGGACCACATTTAAAAAAAAATATATATATTTTATTGTTTTTTTACAGAGAGGAAGGGAGAGGGATAGAGAGTCAGAAACATCAATCAGCTGCCTCCTGCACACCTCCTACTGGGTATGTGCCCGCAACCAAGGTACATGCCCTTGACGGGAATCAAACCTGGGACCGTTGAGTCCACAGGCTGACACTCTATCCACTAAGCCAAACTGGTTAGGGCTGGACCACATTTTGAGGTTAACTCCCAGGTTCTGGGGTGTACAAATCCCTGCCAGATCAGATGTGCTTTCTTTAATCAGAACAAAACAATCATGGTTAACAGAGCATGATTAATATTTTTATAACTACAGCTAGTCCCCACTATTCCATTTCTCCCTCCCGTCGCCAAAACCCTGGCAACCAGGCCTTGCTGTGCCTCTGTTCTCTATCTGCCTCACTCTACCCTCCTTTTGGTTAGTGTAAGGCTAAGCTGAGCTGAACTTGATGTTCCTTGGTAGTCCTTTCTGGACCAGAATCAGAATCATTATACTGAGTTTTACAATTCATGGGAGATAGTTTTGTTTCTCTATTTAACATTTGCAATAAGAAGTGCTATGGAGAGTAGAATAAAATTTCATTTCCTTGGGTTATCAATAAGTTCCCAGTTTGAATTGCTTTAAGTTCTTCTCCCCTTTAAGCCTTAATATGCCAATTTTTAACATTCTACAAGTATAGATTAATTTTTAAAAAAATACTCATTCATCTTGTCATGCTGTTGCCATCATAAAAATAGTGTAATGGAAATCAATTTGTTTTTAAATCCTCATATTGAACTTCTCATGCTATTACCATATTGAAAATTGTAAAGGAAATTACTGAATATGCCCTGTATGAGTAATTAATGTTGCTGAGACTTAAGTGTCTTGTTTTTGTTTCTTTATTTCTTAATTCCTGCATTTGGAAAAATTGTACTAGGCTGTTAAATTTAAATGTATTTTTAAAAAATATATTTCATTGATTATTTCATTGATTTTTTTTTTTACAGAGAGGAAGGGAGAGGGTTAGAGAGTTAGACACATTGATCAACTGCCTCCTGCACATCCCCTACTGGGGATGTGCCCGCAACCAAGGTATATGCTCTTAACCCGAATCGAATCTAGGACCCTTACAATCCACAGGTTGATGCTCTATCCACTGAACCAAACCACTTAGGGCTTAAATGTATTTTTTATAATGTCACCATGTTTCTCTTCAGAGAACTCAGAATCACAAGTTACATTTGTAAGCATGTTGAATACAGATTACCCGTCCCCCAAACACACACTGTCACCACCTGAAAACTGTTTCCTTTATAATTGAAAATGAATAAATTTGAAAGTGTAACCTCAACAGAAATATTCCTCTTTAAGGAAAATAGAAGTTTTGTAATTCAAACATCTGATCCATAAGAGTGGCAAAGTTATCTGTTTTATTCAGTCTTTTATTCTCAGTACCTACAATATTGTCCGGCAGGTGATATGTACAGTACTCAAATTTTGTTGTTGACTTAATCTTATTAAGTTTCTAAATTTTAAAAACCCTCAATTTTTAATATGCTCAAAACTGTAAAATAACTTCTTTAAAATATAGATGTTATTCCTTAAGTCCCCAATATATGTATAGACAGCACACATACAGTATGCACACAGGTGTGTGCACAGACATGCATAGGTGTACATTTGCTTGTGGAGGTCAGGGTACTGGCACCTACAGCACTTTGAGATGTGCTAAAAATTATAATGAAAATGCCTCCGAATAACTAGAGAGATCCTATATTTTGCTCTTTAGGCACTCAATCTTTTTCACTTTAGTTTGAAATACATACTTTTCAAAGCATCAATGAGAAATTTTGTGTTTTTACGGAGTTTGTATATTTGCAAAATACAAAATGTTAACTTTGTATTTTTGTAGAATATGTTTTAGATGTTAAATTTGGCTAAGGCATGGGGGCGTGGACAAGGCGAGGAGAGAGCTCAAAGGGCAGGAAAGGGTGAAGATCAGAATTAGAAGAGGAACAGTGATAGCAACAGCTGATGTTCACGGAGGGGACAGAACAACGCGAAGGCAGGCCCAGGGAGTAATGATGTCGCCATCTGGTTGCGAATGTTCACGGCGATGCTTTCAATTACCAAGAAAAGTGTCTTCCATTTAACAAGTGTTCCATTTAACAAGTCAGGAAAAAGCATAATACCTTAGGAGTATTTGAAATTAGAAAATAAACTAGCATTTGAAGGATAAGCTTTGAATATCCAAAAACTTTAGTCTTATGGAACAGCTCTTCACTCCAAGATGACCGAGAATGAAATGTTATTAAACAGTACGAAGGATGCACGTAGCGGTTTTTAAAAGAGTGCATTAAAAGGTCATAACTAGGAAGAAACCCACTGAGCGACTGGACTAGCTCCACCCGTCTATCTTTATCAGAGAGGCAGGCGAACTTGTTAGAATAACAGTGTGCCCTGAGCACTTACTGTGGGCCAGGCACTGTGCAAGCTATGGCAGAGTGTGTAGCTCATTTAATTCCCATCACTAAATTGCAAGAATTGTGGAGATTATCTCATTTAAGTATGAGGGAACTGAGGTGTGAATGGCTTAAGTACCTGGTCACGGCCCCCCTTCTTTCCCCAGTTACAGAGCTGGTGCTCTTGCCAGGGCTCAGGAGGGCCATCCTAGTGGAAACATGACCACTTCCTAGCTGTGTGGCTCCAGGCCGGCCATGTAGTGTTTCCAAGGTCTGTCTGTCGGATAATTGGGATAAGAGTAATTTATTGATGGTCTATTGCATGCAAGCATTGTGAGATACATGAGAATAAAGGGACTTAGAAACTCTCTAAATTGTAAAAATTATTATGCAGCATTGTTATGATATCCTTATACTTGGCAACATAAGAATAAAAAATGTCTTTATAGGAAGTACAGTTTTATTATGTAGCATTGTGCCCTAAGAAGTAAAGATTAATTTAGTCCTCAAATATTTTCAAGTTAGACATCTAAATTTGGTTCTCCCTGCCATATTTGTCTCTTATTCCACCCTTGTTCCCACTTCCACAGCACAACAGAAAAGTCCTGGTTACGTTGTATTCCTTTTATTCCACTCATGTAAGCTACATAAAGGAGACAGGGACAGTAATAGGAACTTGTTCGTTACCGTGTTTCCCCCCCAAAAAAGACCTACTTACAGGTTTCCTTCTGAGTGAAATATAAGGCACTCCCCTGAAAATAAGGCTCCCCCAGGCGCTGACTTCTCTAAATACAATCTTTCCAACATGATTGCTATGGATGAAACTGCAGTGTTTATGGGCCAACCATCTCAAACAACAATTGAACAGCAGGGTGCCTCCTTAGTGTACATTCTCTCTGCTTATGAAAGTGCACGTGTTTCTTGTATTTTGGCAATGCGTCTGGATGGCACTAAAATCCCACATTTAATCATTTCTAAGGGCAAGAAGGAAAAGATTGAACGTGTTTTGGGCGTTTTTATTCTTGAAACTGAAAAGCCTGGCCACACAAGCAGTTATAAGGAAGTGGGTCGATATAATGCTGCCGCTTGTTATGGGAGGGAGCCGAAGAGGTCTGCTAGTCTGGGATGCAGCCAGCACTCACCGCGCTAAAGACATGAAGACATTTCTTCACAAAAGAAAAATAGATCAGATAATGATTCCTGCAGGAATGACGGCCTATCTTCAGACTCTTGATATTGCAATAAACAAGCCATTCAAAGATAATTTGTGCATGGAAATTAATGACTACATTGAAAATAGAATGGAGAGAAATCAACGTGGAAACTTTGTGAAACCTAAACTGCAAGAAGTTGTGACTTGGGTGAAGAATTCATGGGAGAAAATCACTGACAGTTGCATTGCAAATGCACTGCAAGCAGGCTACCTTGACAAAAAGTACTCATTTAAAGACAGTGCTATTGCTAAACATGAGAGGTTTGGTCCCCTGATTCTGAAAGAAATGGAGTCACAAGAAATTCAGCAGGAAATTCAGGAATTGGATTGTTATGAAGATGTTCCAGAAGATGATGACATGATTGTCAATGAATAAATGAGTAAATTCTTGATACTGTAGGATTCACAGTTTGTCTGGTTTGTTTTGACAACTACCGTACTACCGTACCGTATACAGGTAATAAATTTCCTTTATTTTCATTTAACAATAAATGTGTACCATATTCTTCTTCATGGAAAAATAAGACATCCCCTGAAAATAAGACCTAGCGCATCTTTGGGAGCAAAAATTAATATAAGACACTGTCTTATTTTCGAGGAAACAGGGTAGCGGTTCCTTTTGCATGATAGTGAATGGTCTGAATTGAACATGCCACCAGAAGCTAAAAGGTCCTGTATTCTCATAAAACCATTCATCCAATTGGTATATACACATTTGTTATTCATTTATAATTGACTTTGGGACAAGTTCACATTCATCGTCTGTTGGGACTTGAGGAGAGCAGAAACCTTGCCAGCCCTCTTTACTTGCAGGTGGAAATAGGGAGTATAGCAATGAAGTGTTAAAAATGCTTTGTCACAATTAATGAAACTTCAGGGTCCCACCCAGAGCCCTCTTGCCTTGAGGCCAATCATTCTGTCCTCTGCACACAGTGCAACTGGGAACCCAGAGATCCAGAACTTAGGAGAATTGAGTACACAGCATAGAAGAGAGCAGGCCTGCTTCCACATTTAGGTAGGAGCCATGACGCACTAGACAAGGGAGATTTTATTCTGATCATCTTTGTGCCCTCAGGAAGAACTCTCATCCCTCAGCTTTTGGGGGTGTGGCCTCCGCAATGGGAGTCTGTGCCTCTCTTCCTGTTTCCTTTCTTCAACAGCTGTTTCCTTTTCCTGCTTCCTCAATTTTGGCCTTTTGCTCTTCCTACACCCCCACCAGCAGCAATCAATGCCTTCTGTTGTTTGTACAAAAAGTAGGAAAGGTGGAAAGAGTTGTTAAAATGTGAGGCATGGGGTTTGTTCTTTTAAGTAGTAAACTGCTGAAGGGCAAGTGCCCTTGTTACCCATTGTGCAGAGCATTCGTAAATCTCAGGAGCTGAAGGCTTTTTAAGGTAACGGCACAACTATTAGGGTATCTCAGCAGCTGCAGAAGTTAGGATCTTCATAATAATACCTGCATATAGTTAATAGCATTCATACTTATTTAAACCTGATCCCAATAGTTCTCTTTACCATATCTATGAACAATTACAGCTATTTATTAATGTATGTCTGCATATTTACTACCAAGTCATGTTTTATTTAAACATGGTAACTTAGTGAAATTTCACAAGTGCATTGCATGATTTCATTAGTTTAATATTTATAGAAATTATTTGAAGGTAAAATCTCTACATAAATGCCAAGAGTTATGATTGCTTTCTTCATGTAATTCCCAGGACTCATTTTCTCCTGCATATAGTTTCTCTCATGATCAATCAAGAAAGGTTTGTCAATATATGGCATGAGCAAGCCTTTGAAAATATTTCAAATTTAGAAGCATATTTTTGTTTGAAGTAGATAATGGATTATTCTTTGCTGGGTTTAGTCTTTTAAAAAGTGAACTGTAAATTCAGATTAAGTTGCTTTTGTTTCAGTTATTTATACCTGGAATACTTTAGGATACTACCCGTCAAACATTCTGCATTTTACTGTCAGATTATTTTTTAAATGTATACTGAATTTGTACCACTATTCTGGGATTTCTTTGAACTGAATATTGTATAAGTAGAGAAATTCTATGTGAGACCTTCTAAATGGTATTAAGTAAAATGCTATTAAAGAAAAATATCTCAAATATGAATCTTTCCATCATATAAAGTTTTCTTCCCAATTTATTGTTTATATAGTAATTTTTAAATTCAAACAGCATTTTTCTTCAAGTGTTTGCTTTATTCTCCTTGAGAGATTGTGAAAACTTTAATTACTACATTCAGAGAAAGTTGCAAAAGGAAATGCTTAGGTTACAATAGTTAAGTAGCAAAAACTATAGGCAATATATATATTTAAACCTACTGTTTTTGGAATCTTCCTTTTGTAAGTAGTCACATGATATTTGTGAGTTTGGTTGACATCAGTATACAGACAGTACAGAAAAGTGAAATTTTTGTTGGGACAAATGTCAATATATGGCATGAGCCAAAAAATGTTGCAGTAGGCAGGCCAAGCGTGGTGTCAAAATCAATTTAATTTTCCTTTCGAGAAAAAGTTTCCCTCTCAGGCAGTGCAGTTCAGTGATTAGAAGATAGGCATAGAGAAATAACATGCTAAGCATTGAGGTAAGCATAGATTGTGAATAAAAAGCAGATAAAGAGACAGTACAAAAAAGGTATTAAGTGGTATTTAATACCATTTAGAAGTAGGCCTGGAACATATGCAAAAATGGCTGAAATATAAAAGTTCAGGTCTAACAGCTAAGACAGTGGTTGGCAAACTGCGGCTCGAGAGCCAAGGTTTGCAGCTCTGTTGACTAATGAGTTTGCCAACCACTGAGCTAAGAGATAAATTAGAGACACAAAGCACGACTCCAGAGTAAGTCAAAGGCTTTTTAAAAATAATCTTAATTCTGTCATTGGAGATGGAGTGATTTTTAGGAAAGGGCACTGTTTTGTGGGGGGAGAGGAATGTGTGCAATGTAATGCACCATTGCTGGAATCGCAAAGTCTTTGGATGGCAGACAGGAATCCAGACGATACCCTGTTTCCCCGAAAATAAGACAGTGTCTTATATTAATTTTTGCTCCCAAAGATGCGCTAGGTCTTATTTTCAGGGGATGTCTTATTTTTCCATGAAGAAGAATACGGTACACATTTATTATTAAATGAAAATAAAGAAAATTTATTACCTGTATACGGTACGGTAGTACGGTAGTTGTCAACACAAACCAGACAAACTGTGAATCCTACAGTATCAAGAATTTACTCATTTATTCATTGACAATCATGTCATCATCTTCTGGAACATCATCATAACAATCCAATTCCTGAATTTCCTGCTGAATTTCTTGTGACTCCATTTCTTTCAGAATCAAGGGACCAAATCTCTCATGTTTAGCAATAGTATTCTGAGACAGAGCCTTGGGGGCCTTATTTTGGGGGGGATGCCTTATATTTCACTCAGAAGGAAACCTGTAAGTAGGTCTTATTTTCAGAGGATGTCTTATTTTCGGGGAAACACGGTACGAAATGATTTTATTGAAATAATCTAAGGAAGCCTGTATTGATAGTTTTAATAAAATATGAAGCCTTATTTATCTATTTGAGGGCCAGGCTATGGAAATAAAATCTTTTGCTTCAGGAGTATTTTAAGATTGAAGCAGTTACATTCATATTTACTTATGAGGAAACAGAATTGGTGGCTACGTAAGACTTTAACCCTGTGGGAAAATTTATTATTTATATTTGGTTTCTCTATGCTAATGCTGAAAAAAAAATTGCTTTAGGTTATACAGCTCCATAAATGTTAGGTTTTCAGTAGTACCAGAAGCGTACTTTTACTGGGGAAGATTGTTTTATTTCATATCTGAAAAATAAACTTGATTCAGCATAGTCTGCCTTTTAGTCATTTAAAATGTTATTGTCCTACTTTTCACTTTTGGGGGGAAATTCTGAGTGGCCCTCCATTCATATTCCGGTAAGAGTGGGTGCTTTAGTTAAATTCCCATGTCACCCCCAATCCAGATTTAGACTCTTCCCACACCCTTTGCTATTTTTCCTGGGACTGCTGGGCCCATAGGTAGTTAGGTGCAGTCACTCCTCTGATGTCATCCATATTTCATCTTTATTTTGTTTTTACCCTAATAACGCATCAGCTTCTCTTTGCCTTATTGTGAAAAGTTCATGCATTTGATTATGTGGGCTTTTGAATAAACAAATATGGTTAATCTAGGGAATGCATCATTGAGTTTTTAACTTGTAACTGGAAGTAGATGTTTCCATGAAGAGAAAAGAAAATTGACCCCCACCCCATTCCATTAATTTATCTACAGTTTTCCTGTGGGATGTTGGTAGCCTTCCTCTCTGGTAAAAACCAGATCAGGATTCCTCAGGGTGTGATTGATAGACTTCCTCCTCACCATCCAGTATGTCTGCTTGTGAAAATCAATCCTAAAATAATGGAATTGCGGGGGAGGTATATTTGGCAACCATCAATGATTATTAAAATTAGTGGGTAAATATGATGAGAAATAGGATATTTACATAATTTATTTACATAGTCTCAAAGTATCTCCTCACAAGACGTTATTAATTACAAAAGGGAAATAAGTAACTATAAAGTGGGAAAACCTGGCACAAATCACCTAAACCAGGTGATCTAAACTAAGTATACTTTCTTTCCCTCTTGCCATTTCTGTGCATAAAATTTCCTAACTAGCATCTCTGGACCATGATTTTGATTTCCAAGACGGAACAAAAAGGTTGGTTGCCTTTTAGATTATGCGGGATGCCATAGTAATGTCAACACCTTCGCATGCTGTGTTTCTGCACCTGGACAACATGCAGATGCCTTTCAATCTTATCTAGCTGAGTCACTCACCTGGTAGCCTCTTGTGCAAATATCTGTTTAAAGTTTTGAACAGTGTGAGTTTTTTGATTCCCAGCTGGGGTTCTTGAAGGAGCACAGACATTTCTAAGGTGTCCACACAGATCTATAAGGATTTGTTAGGGCAAATTGGCAACTATCCTCATATTGCTACAATACTTCATGTCTCCTGGGCTATGTTGGTCACCAACAACACATGGTCCATTTCCTTGAATCACTTGTTCTGCAGATGTCAGAGCTTTCAGCGGTCTTGCCACCATGAGATGCTGCAGTCCCTGCTTGTTAGCCCCCTGTGCCTGTAAGAGTGGGGCCAGTCATCTCCACTCTCTGATGGTCCTTCATGTGAGATGTAGGCAGATTCAGAGACTAGCTCAGAGACCTTTTAGCTTTTTACAGCTAGAAAAATATTCTATCATAAAATTCATTTTAATTAGACAAATATGAAATTGAAAACAGGAAACTTAATCAAAGGAGAAGGTAGAGATTGATTTAACTGCATAGCTTAGTAATTAATCTTTTGTGTTGATCAGTTTGGAAAGAGTCATTAATATTCCAATGCCCATATTTTGCACTTATTAACAAAATTTTAAATGAAGAAGTTTTCTTGGTTTAATTACCATGATTTTATTGAAAATGTAGTAGCTTATTCTGACTGAACTTAACCCCTTTCAATCATTGCTTTAAAAATTACATGAATTTATAGAAATAAAGCATTTATGCTGTGAAAAATATTTATGATTATGCCTAATATATATGGTTGTGGTTTTTAAAAGGTGTCTAAAATGATTCAACCCTGTGTAAATGCCGTTTCACTTCAGAGCAGTGTAGCTAACGGTGATGGTGTTGTCCCAGCATCTTAGCGGAGGCGGAGAAAAGGCCAGAAGGGTCTGGCACACATGGAGGATCAAAGCTCACTCTCCTGAGGCACCTTCTGTGGGCCTCACAAGGGGAAAAAATCTGCTGCCAAGAAGTTCAGTTGGGCAGCCCATTCATGTGGAGAAAGGTTGCCTGAAGTGTAAGAGCTCGCACGCGTGTGTGCGTGCGTGCGTGTGTGTGTGTGTGTGTGTGTGGTACATCAAGGTGGATTAGTAAGTGAATCTCTAGCAGTATTGCCAGAATTATAAGAAAGGTAGCTGTAGGTTAAAATGTCACAACCTAAACAGAAAAGATGGAGATGTGTTAATGTTTTTAAAGCAGGTTTATTGATGTATAATTTACAACAATAAAATATACCCTTTCAATGAATAGTTCTATGCGTTTTGACAAGTGAACACAGTCATATAACCACACTTAAAATATAGAGTATTTTATCACCCCAGGACATGTGCTGTAAAAGATTTTTCAAAAGACGGGTGTCAGTCTTTGGACAAGCAATGTGGCCCAACAAGCGCTTTGCCACTATGGCTCTGCCTCCCTGCAGCGCGGATCTTCCGCCTCCTCTTTGGCTGCACAGTCAGCAGGGGTGGCAGCCTGGGATCTTTTCAGTTTGACAGACTCTTGGTCTCTGTCTGCTTCTCAGATCCTGTGGAGGGTTCCTAAAAACCTATGTTCCAGTGAAAAGTAGTGTTCGAAATGCTCTGCACTCTAAATTCTCTATTTGTAGATTTTGAAGTTTATGCAACACTGTTCACTTATGTTCTAAGCATTCAACATTTATTGCTACTTTGTTAGTTTAGGTTTGCAAAATGAATACTTTAAGAAAAGCCTATAAACTTCTAGAAAACAAACGGTGCGCCCTATTGGGGAATTGAGTCAAGACAACCTGGCCTTTTAAAGATGTGACTATTAAAGCAGCATAAGTTGTTTTGCTGCTTACCCATGCTTTTTTTTTTTTGTATAAAAAAATAAAGCTATATATTCAAAGTATCTTGCATGACTAATTGTTTTATAGAATAACATTTTACAAATATAATTACTTAGTTGTCATTATTCATTTTATTTCACTTTAGTATTAATAATCATTCTTTAATGTAACTCTGATTTGCCTGATAGGCTTAAAGGGAAAAGAACATCTTTTCTTAATGTTAAAATTCCCACCAGGCCTGTGCTTGTTGGATTCACTTAATTAAAGCTATTAACAAGGACAGCTTTTATGTGGCCATTATAGCTCTAGACAGAGAACTCCAAATTGTTTGTTTCTGGGTTAGAGAAAATGCATTAATTTGTTTAGCACCACCAGTGCTTCTCTAAATGTTCCCTTCTTTCCTGGAGCAGGAATGTAAGTGGAGAGGCAAAGCCACTCCCAAGATAATTGATCAAACAGGCAGGGCTTTAGCTGCCTGCTGCTCTACTAAAACACCCCAGCCAGAATTCTCCCACCTGGCATTGATCACCTTTGGTCCTTTATCCCAGAGAGTGAAAGTGTCTACTGAATAGATCTAGGTTTTAAAGGAGAGGTGCCAGCCACTTATTCACACTAGCTCCTAAGGGGGAGTGGATGGGGTGACATTTACTAAAAAGCAGTTTTCTAAAATAAAGGTGTATGTATCTCTAAAATCTTTTTTTCTTTCTGCAGAAATTTTATTTAAAAATCTTTGCAGCTATTTATACACTATTTGATAATTTACTAATGCTTACTTTACTATGAACCTCATTTTAAAATTATGTTTACAAAACTAATTACATTTATCTGTAAATAGAAAAACCAGGGTAACTGCCTTACAGTAACATAATGGCTTCAGCAAAGTATGCTTGCAGCTTTTTACTGAAATGTTAGGTAATGAATGGTCACTTTGAAAGAACCAGATTTTTAACACTTTTTTTATAGACACGATAGTCTTGCTGCACCTGTATACTAATTGTGATGGACAAAGTCATGATCTTCTCTTTAAGGACATGAGATCTTTATGGGTGTGATTAAGTAAGGCCCTTGAGAGTGAGAGTTTATCCTGGATTACCTAGGTCAGCTCTAAATGCCTTCAGAAAGCCTGTATAATAAGAGGTAATATGCAAATTAACCCTCATACCCTTACAAGATGGCTGCTTACGACCAGGCTGACAGGGGGGGTTAGTGAGGGATGACCAAATGACTGAACAAGAGGCTGGCTGGGGGGAGGAGGGGTAGTTAGGAACTACCAGGCTGGTGGGGGGGGGGGCACTGAGGGACAACTAGGCCAGTGGGGGGACAGTTAAGGGCGACCAGGCCGGCAAGGGTGACCAGGCTGCCAGAGTAGGGGGCAGTTATGAACAACAAGGCCAGCAGAGAGGGTCCGGTTGGGGGTTGGCCAGCATTTGGGGGGGGGGGGGCAGTTAAGGGCGGCCAGGTAGGCAGGCAGATAAGCAATTAGGAGCCAGCGGTCCAAGATTGTGAGAGGGATGTCCAGTTGTCAGTTACACTGGCATTTGGACATCCCCCAAGGAGTCCTGAATCAGGGTGCAGGCTGGGCTGAGGAGACCCCCTCCCCCCTGTGCACTAATTTCGTGCACTCTTGGCCTCTAGTGTCCATATAAGAGAGAGAGGCAGAGGGAGACTTGACACATGTACAGAAGAAATGGCAACGTGCAGGTGGAGACAGAAATTGTAGGGATTCGATCACAAGCCGAGGTATGCTAGCAACCACCAGAAGCTGTAAGAAGTGGAAAAACGTTCTGCTCTCCAACCTCCAGAATGAATACACCCCAAATTATAGCTTCCATTTCAGCCAAGTGAAACTAATTCACATTTCCAGCCTCCAAAGCTGTGAGAGTATAAATCTCTGTTGTCCTACCATCAGGTTTACCATAGGGGTTTTTTTTTTTTAATTTTTAAAAAAAAAAATTTTTATTAATTTTTTTACAGAGAGGAAGGGAGAGAGCTAGAGAGCTAGAAACGTTGATGAGAGAGAAACATTGACCAGCTGCCTCCTGCACACCCCTAACCTGGAATGTGCCCGCAACCAATGTACATGCCCTTGACTGGAATCGAATCTGGGACCTTTTAGTCCGCAGACCGATGCTCTACCACCGAGCCAAACCAGTTTTGGCTGTCATAGCTTTTGATACCTGGAGGTAGGACATTGATTTAACAAATACCTAAAAATGGGAAAGTGGCTTTGTAATTGGATAATGGGTAGAAGAATTATAGGGTCTATGATAGAAAAACAAAATGAGATTGCCTTAAAAAGACTGTTGGTAGAAATAGGGACTGTTAAAGTTGCTTCTAGTGAGAGCTCAAAAGAAAATGAAGGATATGAAATTGGAAACTAGAAGAAGAGTGATCCTTGTTATATAGTGAGGAAACTCAGTCGAATTGTCTCCCATGGTTGTGTGGGAAGCATGTAAGCAATAAACTTGGATGTTTAAAGAGATTTCCAAGCAAAGTGCTGAAAGAATGGCCTGATTTCTTCTTGCTGCTTGTAGTGAGAAGAAACATAAATTAAGGATAGAACTCTTCAAGCCAAAAAGAACCACAACTAGGTAATTTGGAAAATTCTCAGCCTACCCAGATTGCCATAGACACTAAAATTAGGAACTTCGTTCTTAGGAGAGTGTGTTCTAGAGGAGAGAAGCCCAAACAAAGGTGTAACTGGACAATTTTAATGCTAAAGAGATTAGGAATGTGACTCTTGGATCCCCTCATCCATCTATGCACAAACAGAAATGAAGATGGGATTACCCAGGAAAGATCTCTGGAAGACTCTCTTGTTGAGTGGGTATCTCAATACACAGGAGACCCACAGGGTTTTGAAAATTTATATCAGCAGAAACAATGCCAGCTTGACTGAAAGGGTCATAGACAAAATGAATGGTAAGAAGACATCCAAAATTTTAGGCATCAACAGGCTAATAAAACTACTCCAGTGCAAATATATGCAAACGTTTCAGAAAAAGGAAAAATGACTCATGCCCCACTATTATTCCCAGCTCTTGAAACCTTGTCATAATGAATTTTGAATTTACTGGGTGACTCTTTTGCCTCCCCCTCTCCCCCCTTCTTTTGGAATGGGGATGTCACACTGCTGTTCTATGTCTCCCTCACCATCTTTCTTTGGAAGCAGATAATGTGACTTCTAGTTTCACAGATCAACAGGTAGAGAGGAATTTTGCTACAGGATGGACCACACCCAGAGTCTCACCCACCCCTGATTTAGATATTTAAATGATGATATTTGGGGCTTCTGAGTTGAAGAGATTTACTTGAGATTTAGTTCTTTTAGTTGATGCTAGAAGACTTTTGGGGATGTTAGGATAGAGTGCATGTATTTTGCACATGGGACAGATGTGAATCTTTGAAGGCCAAAGGATGGACTACGATAGGCATAATAATGGTGTCTGCTCCAGCCACCCCACCTTCCTCCCCCTAAAACATCAGGTCCTTACCCCTGGAACTTGTAAATGTTACTTTATTTGGAAAAAGCATCTTTGCAGATTTGATTAGGGGTCTTGAGATGATTAAATTATCCTGAATTATCCAGATGAAGGTAAATGCCATCACAAGTATCCTTATACGAGAGAAGCAGAGTAAGATTTGATATGTACTGAGAGAAGGAAATGTGAAGGTGAAGGCTGAGGTTGGAGTGATGAGACCATAAACAAAGGAATTCTGGTAGCAACCAGAAGCTGTAAGAGCCAAGGCTCCTCCGGAAACTCCAGAGCTGATGTGGTCCTATGTTCACCTTGATGTTGGCCCAGTGAAATTTATTTGAAATTCACATATTTAGAACTGAAAGGTAATAAAGTTGTGTTGTTTTAAGCCATCAGTTTTATGGTAATCTGTTACAGCAAACATAAGAAATTTAATACAATGGCCCTTTTACATCTAGCCATTATTAAATGTTTGCTTTATTTTTCATTTCAGTTTGATTTATCCAATGTTATTGCTAGGAACCATCAAACATTTTGAGGAAATAACTGATTGTACTTTTAGATATTTTTTCCCTCTTGCAAAAAAATTTACAAATTTCTCTGTGTTATTGATTTTAAAAATGTGATGCCTGGTTTTGATACATATATTACATTATCTGATAATCTGCATTCATTTTTCAAGGAATTCATTGCCTGTTCTTTTACCTTCAGTAGAAATATTGTTACTATTACCTTGATTTGCAACTACCCTATGAGGACCTTAGATATAACTGACAAAAGAGCTTTAAAATGCATTGAAATTGGCTCTGGCCTATGTGGCACTGTTGGTTGAGTGTCAACCTGTGCACCAAGGCCGGTTAGATTCTCAATTAGGACACATGCCTGGGTTGCCAGCTCAATCCCCAGTAGGAGGCTGGGAGGAGGCAGTTGATTGATGTTACCTTCTCACATCTATGTTCCTTTCTCTTTTCCTCTCTCTTCCCTCTTTAAAATCAATTTTTAAAAAAGACATTGAAATTATCTTAGTTGCTTCAGTCAGATATGGACTTCACTTATTAAGATGTAAAATTATTCTCTGAATTAAGAGACTAAAGATGACATGAGAAACCTTTACCGGGTATTGGCAGACCTTATTAAGTCCTGACTCTGCCATTGCTGTGTGACCTGTTTATATCTTCTGTGCAAGTGTATGTGACTTAGTTTTTTTATAAATAGCAAGTTAGGTAACTTTGATATAGTAGATTTCCCATTCTGTTCCTTAAGACCATCATCTCTAAAAACCATCCCAATCTAGCTGCCCTCCAATATGCAAGATCTGAATTGTGAATGTACTACCTCTATTGAGTTGAAGCAGTTCCTCCAGCAATTGGCAGACCAACAAATTTCACAATATCCTGCTTCATATTTCATATTCTTTTTTAAAGAACTAATATTTGAAGAGCAATAAACTTAATAATGATGGTCATGATAATGATGATAAAAGTATAGAACTTTTCATAGCTCAAACTAGCAATTTTAGCTGTAATTCATAATGACATCACATTGAAGGTATTGTTAGCCCTGTTGTATATTTGATGAGGATTTGAGTTAAGTAACTTATTAGAGGTTGCATAGCAAGCAAAAGATAAGGCTGGAATATGATCCCAGCTCTGATTCCAGTGTTTGCATCTCTAAAATTACCATGGAAGATTGGACTTGGATTTGATGGGGGTGGGGGCGCGGGGGTGTTAATTTAAAGTTTTAAAAAATGATAGTTAAATGGCAGTATTAGACAATGGTTTTAAGTGGGGGGGAAAATTGATAATTATATTCTTTTTTTTCCCTCCAACATATGACTAGTAGAGTACTGGAAAGAACACAGTGATGAAGTAAAATTAAAAATGTATGGTCCTTACCCTCATGGAGCTTCTAAGTGTTTGCAGCTCAGATTTAGCAATCTTAATCATTAGAATTTAGCTCATTAACTGATTTAATGGTGGTTCTCTTGCTACATCTCTTTTCATGGTTTTTGACAATGTTGAACGAATAATCTGATGGGGAAAGACACACATTAAACAAGTACATTTTTTAAAAGTGTATTATATATATGACTTGATTTGGAGAAGTGTGTGAATGGAAAAGAATGGATATTATAGGAGAATATCAGGGGAGGCCTACTTTAAAAATGGATGTCTAGGTAAGGCCTTTTTCAAAGAGATGACATTGAAACTAAAACATGAAGAATGAATATTCCTTTCTATTCCTGCCTTTTTGCTGAGGTAGGATAGTTTTTTAACTAAAGGAGATCCATGGGCATCTATCATTAAAACATGTCCAGTATCCAACTGCTCTCTACCCTCATTATCCAACCACTACATGTCCATAATCCACTCTCATCTACCTTTGTTCACAGAAGCCTCCTAACTCTTCTTCCTGCTTTTACTTTTTCCCATTTACAGTCTAGTCTCAAGATTTCCCTGTTAAAATTGAAATCAAATTTGGGCATTTATCTGTCCAAATCTTCCCATGTTCTCATTCCCATACTAGAAGGCAGTGTTCTTTTAAGAGCCTCCAAATACCTCCATGATCAGACCTGTGGTTTCTCGCTCCTGGTCTTTCTCCTCTTTTCCTCACTCACTGTTTCTGCCACACAGGTCTCCTCAGTGAACCTACCAGTCACATCTCATGGCCTTTGTACTTGCCATAGCCTCTGCCTGGAATGCTCTTCTCCAATTCTGCCTGCCTTGATTTCTCACTTCCTTCCAGCGGTGATGCATTTGGTAGTCTGCAGGATTTTATCTGGGTTCAGTAAGTAAAACAGGGAGACAGGAAGGAGTTGCTGCCTGGGGCTGCCACATGGGAATATTAAGAGTAGGATTTTTCTTTTGGTTCCTAAGTCCCAATAGTCTGCAGACATTTGCCTGATTACCTTGTGCCAGGCTGTGACTACCTGCACACTGAGTATAAGATCTCTGTCACGTGGAGCGACAGGTGACTGCTACTTTACCCTCTGAGGCCTAAGACCTTCTAAAACCTGGAGCACCCACCATACCTGAAACTTAAGCTCAACAGAATAGGCATATTCACATCCCCCTCTCCCCGACAATTCACAAGTCTCTGGTCTACTTCCACAGACCCAGTCTCACATCTCATATTATCTTTATTTAGTTCATCACCAGAAGTCCATGCTGTCTGGTTATCTTGTTAACTGCTAATCTCCCCACTCCCATCTTTCTGTTTATCCTTTTATCCAGTCTGTTTCACATCCTCTCTATGCTCCCTCCCAAACTCTTTTCCATGTCTCCTGGAATGTGGTCAGCCACTAATCCCACATCCTCAGCCTCCTCGACTCTTTTCTTCTC